>NC_069695.1:21689428-22305355 GCF_023699985.2 Odocoileus virginianus | reverse complement strand
TCTACTTATTAACCATCCCTCTCAAAGATTTAAACTAACTCTCAGCATCTGAAAGATTGTCTTCAACCATAAAAGAGCACATTAGCCACAGCCTCAAACACACAAGCAGGTCTCAAACCCTGATCATGCTCATTCCAGGAAACCCATTTAAAGGGCAAAGGAAGAAACAATCAAAATGAAAAGGCAGCCTACAGAAAAGGCAAAAATATTTGCAAACAGTCTATCTGATAAAAGGTTAATATTCAAAATAAATAAAGAACTCATACAACTCATATGGAAAAAAAATGGTCAGAGGACCTGAATAGACATTTTCCCAAAGACAACTTACAAAAGGTCAGCAGGTACATGACAAGGTGCTCAGAGACACTAATCATAAGGAAAATGCAAATCAAAACCACAATGAGATTCCACCTCAAAACTATGAGAGTGGCTATGATCAGCAACCATTTCAGTTCTAACAGCTAATGCTTCTACTCACCCAGAGAATGTGTCTACTAGCACTGGGAAATGTCTGAAATTGCCAGGTACTCTTGGCATGACAGTGAAATTAATCTGCCAGCCGTCTCTAGGTATGTCCCCAGACATCCTGAATGGGCTTATCTGGGGACTTCTTGGGGGGAGGGGTCTGGTGTTGGGTTGTTCTTTGTACACATGGCATGTATCTCAGCTCTCTGACTGATTATATTTGTCATGCCAGGAGTCATCATAACTTCCGCTATCTAGTTACATAGGGCTTCTCTCCCATGGTGAGTTCTTGGACCAGTTGACCCAATAACTTGACAAGCAGCAGTTTGGGGAAAGAAGTATTACCCATGTTCATTGACTAGCACCCATTTTCAGGCTTTGTCTAATTTTTCGTTTGTGAAGATTATGGAATAATTGGATAGATCTGGCCTTCGAGGTGTAAGGGGTAGGTGCCAAGTCACTGTTTCTAGGGCCACGCTTTGGGCAGCTGTATCCACCTTGTTTCCCCTTCTTACCTCTGAACCCTCTTTGGGTGGCCCCTACGATGCATGGTGAGGAGATATCCAATGTCTGTGAGGAGATACCCCATATCTGCTGCTTGGCTCTGGAGCAACTGTGAGGAGATATCTCATGCCCAAGGGCAAAATAGAAGCCCCAGCAAGATGGTAGGAGGGTCGAAATCACATTTAGAATCAAACCCCATACCTGCCAGAGATGCTTAAAGGGCTCAAACATACCTTGTACGCACCAGGACCCAGAGACCCCACAGAGACTGAAACAGAACTGTATTTGAGTGTCTCCTGCAGAGGAATGGGTCAGCAGTGGACTGCTGTGGGGGCAGGGGCTCTGGGTGCAGCAGACCTGGGTATGGCATAAGCCCTCTTGGAGGAGGTCACCATTAACCCACCATAGAGCTGTCAGAACTTACACAGGCCTGGGGAAACAGACTCTTGGAAGGCACAGACAGAACCTTGTGTGCACCAGGACCCAGGAGCAAGGAGCAGTGACCCCACATGAGGCTGATCCAGACTTGCCCGTGAGTGTCCAGGAGTTTCCGGCAGAGGCGTGGGTTGGCAGTAGCCTGCTACAGGGTTGGGGGCACTGAATGTAGCAGTGCGTGCAGGACCTTTTGAAGGAGGTCACGTTTATCTTCATTACCTCCACCATAGTTTGGCCTCAGGTTAAATAACAGGGAGGGAACACAGCCCTGCCCTTCAACATAAAACTGGATTAAAGATTTACTGAGCATGGCCCTGCCCATCAGAACAAGACCCAGTTTCCCCCTCAGTCAGTGTCTCCCATCAGGAAGCTTTCATAAACCTGTTATCCTTCTCCATCAGAGGGCAGACAGACTGAAAAATGACAATCAGAAAGAACTAACCAATCTGATCACATGGACCACAGCCTTGTCTAACTCAATGAAACTATGAGCCATGCCGTGTAGGACCACTCAAGATAGACAGGTCACGGCGGAGAGTTCTGACAAAACGTGGTCCACTGGAGAAGGGAATGGCAAACCACTTCAGTATTCTTGCCTTGAGAACCCCATGAACAGTATGAAAAGGCAAAAAGATAGGACACAGAAAGATGAACTCCCCAGGTTGGTAGTTGCCCAATATGCTACTGGAGATCAGTGGAGAAATAATTCCAGAAAGAATGAAGAGACGGAGCCAAAGCAAAAACAATACCCAGTTGTGGATGTGACTGCTGAAGGAAGTAAAGTCCAATGCTGTAAAGAGCAATATTGCATAGGAACCTGGAATGTTAGGTCCATGAATCAAGGCAAATTGGAAGTGGTCAAACAGAAGATGGCAAGAGTGAACATTGACATTCTAGGAATCAGCGAACTAAAATGGACTGGAATGGGTGAATTTAATTCAGATGACCATTATATCTACTACTGTGGGCAAGAATCCCTTAGAAGAAATGGAGTAGGTATCATGGTCAACATAAGAGTCTGGAATGCAGTACTTGGGATGCAATCTCAAAAACGACTGAATGATCTCTGTTCGTTTCCAAGGCAAACCATTCAATATCACAATAATCCAAGTCTATGCCCTGACCAATAATGCTGAAGAATCTGAAGTTGAATGGTTCTATGAAGACCTACAAGACCTTCTAGAACTAACACTCAAAAAAGATGTCCTTTTCATTATAGGGGACTGGAATGCAAAAGTAGGAAGTCAAGAAATACCTGGAGTAACAGGCAAATTTGGCCTTGGAGTACAGAATGAAAAAGGGCAAGGCTAACAGAATTTTGCCAAGAGAATGCACTGGTCATAGCAAACACCCTCTTCCAACAACACAAAAGAAGACTCTATACTTGGACATCCCCAGATGATCAATACTGAAATCAGATTGATTACGTTCTTTGCAGCCCAAAATGAAGAAGCTCTGTACAGTCAGCAAAAACAAGACTGGGAGCTGACTGTGGCTGAGATTATGAACTCCTTATTGCTAAATTCAGACTTACATTGAAAAAAGTAGGGAAAACCACCACACCATTCAGGTATGACCTAGATCAAATCCCTTACAACTATACAGTGGAAGTGACAAATAGATTCAAAGGATTAGGTCTGATAGAGTGCCTGAAGAACTATGGACAGAGGTTTATGATATTGTACAGGAGGCAGGGATCAAGACCATCCCCAAGAAAAAGAAATGCAAAAAGGCAAAATGGTTGTCTGAGGAGACCTTACAAACAGCTATGGAAGGAAGAGAAGCAGAGAAGCGAAAGGCAAAGGAGAAAAGGAAAAATACACCCACTTGAATGCAGAGTTCCAAAGAATAGAAAGGAGAGATAAGAAAGCCTTCCTCAGTGATCCATGCAAAGAAATAGGGGAAAACAATAGAATGGGAAAGACTAATGCTGGAGGGGATGCGGAGAAAAGGGAACCCTCTTACACTGCTGGTGGGAATGCAAACTAGTATGGCCACTATGGAGAACAGATTCCTTAAAAAACTGAAAATAGAACTGCCATACTCAGCAATCCCACTGCTGGGCATACAAACCAAGGAAACCAGACCTGAAAGAGACACATGTACCCCAATGTTCATTGCAGCACTGTTTATAATAGCCAGGACATGGAAGCAACCTAGATGTCCATCAGCAGATGAATGGATAAGAAAGCTGTGGTACATATACACCATGGAATATTACTCAGCCATTAAAAAGAATTCATTTGAATCAGTTCTAATGAGATGGATGAAACTGGAGCCTATTATACAGAGTGAAGTAAGTCAGAAAGAAAAACACCAATACAGTATATTAATACATATATATGGAATTTAGAAAGATGGTAACAATGGCCCTATATGTGAGACAGCAAAAGAGACACAGATGTAAAGAACAGACCTTTGAACTCTGTGGGAGAAGGCAAGGGTGGGATGATTTGAGAGAATAGCATTGAAACATGTATATTATCATCTGTGAAATAGATCACCAGTCCAGGTTGGATGCATGAGACAGGGTGCTCAGGGCTGGTGCACTGGGATGACCCTGAGGGATGGGATGGGAAAGGAGGGGGGAGGGGGATTTAGGATGGGGAACACGTGTACACCCATGGCTGATTCATGTGAATGTATGGCAGAAAGCACTACAATATTGTAAAGTAATTAGCCTCCAATTAAAATAAATAAATTAATTAAAACAAAAACCAAAAAAAGGCTAGAGATCTCTTCAAGAAAATTAAAGATATCAAGGATACTTTTCATGCAAAGATGGGCTCAATAAAGGACAGAAATGGTATGGACCTAACAGAAGCAGAAGATATTAAAAGAGGTGGCAAGAATACACAGAAGAGCTATACAAAAAAGATCTTCATGACCCAGAAACTCACGATGGTGTGATCACTCACCTAGAGCCAGACATTCTGGAATGCGAAGTCAAGTGGGCCTTAGGAAGCATCACTACAAACAAAGCTAGTGGAGGTGATGGAATTCAGTTGAGCTATTTCAAATCCTAAAAGATGATTCTGTGAAAGTGCTGAACTCAATATGCCAGCACAGTTGGCAAACTCAGCAGTGGCCACAGAACTGGAAAAAGTCAGTTTTCATTCTAATCCCAAAGAAAGACAATGCCAAAGAATGTTCAAACTACTGCACAATCGCACTCATCTCACATGCTAGCAAAGTAATGCTCAAAATTCTCCAAGCCAGGCTTCAACTATATGCGAACTGTGAACTTCCAGATGTTCAAGCTGGTTTTAGAAAAGGCAGAGGAACCAGAGATCAAATTGCCAACATCCCTGGATCATTGAAAAAGCAAGAGAGTTCCAGAAAAATATCTACTTCTGCTTTATTGACTATGCCAAAGCCTTTCACTGTGTGGATCACAACAAACTGTGGAAAATTCTTCGAGAGATGGGAATACCAGACCACCTGACCTGCCTCCTGAGAAATCTGTATGCAGATCAAGAAGTGACAGTTAGAACTGGACATGGAACAACAGACTGGTTCCAAATCGGGAAAGGAGTACGTCAAGGAGTACTGTCACCCTGCTTGTTTAACTTATATGCAGAGTATATCACGCGAAATCCTGGACTGGATGAAGCACAAGGTGGAAGATTGCTGGGAGAAATATCAATAACCTCAGATATGCAGATGACACCACCCTTATGGTAGATAGTGAAGAAGAACTAAAGAGCCTCTTGATGAAGGTGAAGGAGGAACATGAAGAAATTGTCTTAAAGCTCAACATTCAGAAAACTAAGATCATGGCATCTGGTCCCATCACTTCATGGCAAATAGATGGGGAAACAGTGGAAACAGTGACAGGCATTATTTTTGGGGGCTCCAAAATCACTGCAGATGGTGATTGCAGCCATGAAATGAAGACACTTGCTCCTTGGAAGAAAAGTTATGACTAACCTAGACAGCTTATTAAAAAGCAGAGACATTACTTTGCCAACAAAGTCCATCTAGTCAAAGCTATGGTTTTTCTAGGTGAGAGTTGGACTATAAAGAAAGCTCAGCACCAAAAAATTGATGCTTTTGAACTGTGGTGTTGGAGAAGGCTCTTGAGAGTCCCTTGGACTGCAAGGATATCCAATCAGTCCATCCTAAAGGAAATCAGTCCTGAATATTCATTGGAAGGACTGATGCTCAAGCTGAAACTCCAATTCAGCTTGAGCTGAAGCCAGCGAAGACCTGGCTCATTTGAAAACACCCTGATGCTGGGGAAGATTGAAGGTAGTAGGAGAAGGGGATGACAGAGAATGAGATGGTTGGATGGCACCACTGACTCAATGGACATGAGTTTGGGTAAACTCTGGTAGTTGGTGATGGACAGGGAGGCCTGGTGTGCTTCAGTCCATGGGGTCGCAAAGAATTGGACACGACTGAGCGACGAACTGAACTGAACAACGAATGGCTGCCACAAAAACGAATGGCTGCCACAAAAATACAGTTTGTGGAAGCTGTATTGCTTCTGTGTGTGTGTGTGTGTTAGTTGCTCAGTTGTGTCCGACTCTGTGAATCCACGGACTTTGCCCACCAATCTTCTCTTTTTATGGAATTTTCCAGGCAAGAGTACTGGAGTGGGTTGCCATTTCCTTCTCTTGGGGATCTTCCCAATCCAGGGATGGAACCTGGGTCTCCCGCATTGCAGGCAGATTCTTTACTGTGTGAGACACCAGGGAAATGCTTCAATATGCTTAAGCCATGTCTCACGTGTTTATTCTCTGCAGTAAGGATGGATATCTATTTCCTTCCAAGTAGCCCTGTGTGTGTGTGTGTGTGTGTGTGTGTGTGTGTGTGTGTGTAAGATGGCATATGCATATGGGGAATCGTGTAAATACTTAAGATCTCTGTTCTGATGAATGGATAAAAAAGATTTGGTTATATAATGCAATGGAATAGTACACAGCCATAAAAAATGACACCATTTACAGTAACATGGATGGGCTTAGAAGTTACTATACTAAGCAAAGTAAGTCATAGGGGATTCCTTGGTGGTTCAGTGGTCAGGACTCTACACTTCCACTGCAAGGGGCACAGGTTCAATCCCTGGTCAGGGGACTAAGATCTCTGTATGCACAATGGGGTGGCCCCCAATTTTTTTTTAAATGGTTAAGATAGTTAAAAAAAAAGTAAAGTAAGGTAGAAAGAGAAAAAAATACTTTATGATATCACTTACACATGGAATCTAATATACAATACAGATGAATCTATCTATGAAATAGAAACAGACTCACAGACATAGCAGATGTAAGCTATTACATATAGGATGGATAAGCAACAAGGTCCTATTGTACAACACAGGGAACTATATCCAATATCCTGTGATAAACCATAATGGAAAAGAACATGAAAAAGAATGTATATATTTTTTATAACTGAGTCACTTTGCTGTACCACAGAAATTAATACAACAATGTAAATCTGCTCTACTTCAACACACTAAAGACATAACATCTTCCCTATCCTGGGCTCTAAGTCTCGGGTAAGGAATATCAACTCCACCTTTTGGGCCAAATCCCTGGGGGTAGGCTTCAGCCTCTATGACCTGGATCTGGGAGATTACTGTCTATCCTTCCAGCCCCCTCTCTCTTAAAACTTCTGGGGTCTGCCATTTCCTCCCTGCTCCCAGAGTGGGGAGAGCATTCTCTTTCCAGTGTCCCTGTAAAATGTTGTTTACAGATGCCACACTGATGGGTCCTAGTCCTTGGCTTGCTCTCCCTCTATGGAGGGCAGGGGTCACTCACTGGAGTCGAGCATCTCCTCCGGCAGTTAGTCATTGAAGGGCAGCCAGTAGGTGGGCTTGCCTCTTGGCCTTTTTATCCTCTGACGTTTCCTCCTCTGCATCCAGGTTATTAAACACCTGGCAGGCACTCTCAGCTAGGTGAGAGGTGGGGGTGTCTGGTTCTACTTCCAGTTTGGTGATACTCAAAAAACTCCCAGTTCTGCAGGGTGCACCCTACTGGGCTGTCCTTTGAATGGTGTATGTTTCTTCCCCATACTCTGCTTGTTGTCTTGGATTCGCTTCTGGGGGACAGGTGGAGTGATGTGTTGGCTCACAAATGCCACAAAGTGTGTGCTCAGTCACTTAGTCGTGTCCGACTCTTTGCGACCCCATGTGCCATAGCCCACCAGGCTCCTCTGTCCACAGGGATTCTCCAGGCAAGAATACTGGAGTGGGTTGCCATGCCCTACTCCAGGGGATCTTCCCCACCCAGGGATCAAAGCCAGGTCTCCCACTTTGCAGGTGGATTCTTTACCGTCTGAGCCACCAGTTAATAGTATAGGTGCAATTAGATCTCAAGTCTGTCAACATCCAGCCTGGGGCTCCTTGCTGAAGTCTACAGCAGAAGCCTACACAGTTCAAATCCACAGTTCAAAGAAAAAAAGTGTGGGAAAGCCAGCCATAGCATGTGTGTGTGTGTGTGTGTGTGTGTGTATGTCTGCATGTGCAAGTGTGCTCAGTTGTGTCTGACTCTTTGCGATCCCATGGACTACAGTATGGCAGGCTCCCCTGTCCTTCACTAGCTCTTGGAGTTTGCTCAAACTCATGTCCATTGAGTTGGTGGTGCTATCTAACCATCTCATCCTCTGTTGCTCCTTTTCCTTCTGCTGTCAATCTTCGCCAGCTTCAGGGTCTTTCCCAATGACCCCTTTTGAATTTAATGAATTTTAAATAGCCATATGTTCTGGCTAGAGGCTATTTTATTGGACAGTACAATTCCAGATTGTCAATTCTATGATTAAATGATCTGTTGAAAAAAAGATTAATAGTGATAATCAAGGTGATAGTACCAGTTAAGGTCTTTCTTCAAAATATTTCCTCTATTTCCCTAAATCCTACTTTCACCATGGGGCTTAAATTCCTCCTCCCTTCATGATCCAGCCCTTCATTCAGCAGCCTCTATACTCAAAGCAAAAATACTGTTCTCAAATCTTTTCATGGTTTGAATATCAATAATAGGGTATCAATAACTAATAAGAGGGCAGGTGGTTTCTTCTAGCATGTCATGCTTCCATATTGCAGGTCAGGAATGGGCATTTGGAACTTTGAATCATAGCTGCTGCTGCTGCTAAGTTGCTTCAGTCATGTCCAACTCTGTACGACCCTATGGACAGCAGCCCGCCAGCCTCCTCTGTCCACCAGATTCTCTAGGCAAGAATACTGGAGTAGGTTGCTATTTCCTTCTCCACTTCAATCACAGACTGTTGGGTAAAAGAAATTCCTTGTTATAGAGAAATCTTCAGAATAGCATTTGTTATAATAGTAGGGGTGTTTCATGATATGTTATAATAAATATTGTATTCTAGCTTCCCTGGGAAACAGGCTCTGAGATGGATCTGTGTGTAAGTGCCTAAGTGGGGAGTGGTCTTAGGAACAGCGCTTACAAGGAATTATGCAAAAAAGGATCGGGCAAAGGGGAAGGTGAAGGGGCGGGAGAGCCGCAGCAGAGACTCTGCGGATCTCATGGTGTATTCTGAAGCTGGAAGGGCTATTTCAAGCTGTCCTGAGTTGAGGCAGAAGGACTGGCCCCCACTTTGGCTGGGGGCAATGCCTACAGAGGGAACAACTGCGAGACCTCAGTAGACCTTACTCCTAGCCGCCCCAGAAATGAGCACCTCGGCTGTATCACAGCATCCATTGCAATCAATTTCCTTTTCATTTGGGAGGGAAACCTGCCTGCTTTCCTTAGGCTTTGTTTAGGTCTTTTTCAGGCGGCAACGCAATATCATGGTTTATAGGCAGAGCTTTGGGGCTGGTCCCAGTCCTGCTCTCTGCAATCTGGGGCCAGTTACTTCGTCTCTTCAGGTTTCAGTTTCTTTGACTAGAAATTGAGGATGCTCCTGCCTATGGGAGTGGAATAACATGAGGCGTAGAAGGCACTTAGCGTAAGATCTGATGCTGCTTCATAGTGGCTGCTGTTTTGTGAGTTTGGGAATTTTATAAGCTGTGACTTTTAGGCGTAAGCACATCCTACTGGGAGCACAGCAGTGTCCAGCGATGGATTTGGGCAAAAGAGGATGAAGAAAAGCGGAGACATTTGTGAAACTGCGCCTTTACTGCTCCTGACTGTTGCCTTCACCGTGGCAGAAGGGCCCAGCACTGGGACAAGCTAAGTTTGAAAAATCCGACCATAGAACCAAAGCCACTGCTGTTCCCACATCCAGACGGGAGAGAAGCCCCTCAGAGCCCTTGCTCCTTTGCTCAGGAGGAAATACACCCAGGAAATGACAAGAGGCTAGCTCATGTGTGTTTAGGTTAATGATGTCAACCTTAGAGATGTCTTGAAATGCTTCCTGCAGATACATGCCCCCCCTCCAACCCCCTCCACCAATTCTGTAGCCTTGATAGTGTGTGGCATGAACAGAAACTGGTACCACTTTTAGGCACTTCACAAATGTTAACACGAACAGTCCCAGAGCCAAGGGACACTCTAGTAACTATTATCACTGGTTTTCAAGCCAAAGTCGCAGATGTAGGGAGAAATAGCTGCCAAATCCTGTCCACTTCAACTGACTTCCTAGTTGGTTGCTTCCTGCCCTTGCCTTTTTGATGTTTGGAGACATCTTCATCCACTAATCCTAGAAGAGAGGGTGTCGGGGGGCAAAGCAAAGCATCCCAGACTCGAATTTTGTAAGCCAGTAGATTTCATAAAGAAAAATCAGTCTTCTGAATGGCCCTATAATCTTTTACCACCAACATTTCATAAAAAGGAAGGGAATTTTAACAAAACAAAATAAGGAAGATAGTCTTGAAAAAAGGATACTTTATAAAGCTGAGTATCTCTAACTCTGGGCTTCCCAGGTGGCTCAGGTGGTAGAGAATTCATCTACCAATGCAAGAGATGCAGGTTCAGTCCCTGGGTCAGGAAGATCCCCTGTAGGAGGAAATGGCAATCCACTTCAGTATTCTTGCCTGGAGAATTCCATGGACAGAGGAGCCTGGCAGACTACAGTCCATGGGGTCCCAAAGAGTTGGACATGACCCAGTGCCTGAGCACGCACACACCTCCCTAGTTTCATGGAAACCTACGCTCTCTGCATTTTTCACATTTTGCCTCTAACAGGTGCAAACGTCCTCATGGGCTAGGCCTGGTCCCAGGCATGGGGGTGAACCATCCACGGAGGTACAGACCCTAGTGATCCTCATAGCCACCAAGCCCCCGAAGGGCAGGGGCCAGGGCTCTTTTGTTTATCCCTGTAACTGGTGCTTAAGAGAATACCTAGAATGTATTAAGGGCTCAGTAAATATTTGTTGAATAAAGCGGTGGATATGATTATGTTATGATGATCTTGGCCAAGTCACATCATTGCTGGGGCTCAGATCTGTACAGTTAGATCCATACAGTCCCATCTGTAGGACCTGTACAATTGGAAAGTCACCTTGGATACCTGCCACGTTCTTGTGTGTTTAGCAAACAAAAATCAAAAGTCAGGACTGCAAAGGAAAAGCAGTGTTTTCTTTTCCCTTCCTTTGCTTAAAGAATATTTCAACTTTTTGGGCCACAGTGACTTTTTCAGAGCTTTGTTGCAATGCTTATATCCTAAATGAAGGTGTTGATTCTTTGTAGGTTAAACTCCGCTTATCAGGAGCCCCAGATAAAGAAGGGACCCTTGAATATTGAGTTATTAATTTAAAAACTAAGTGCTGGGTGATAAGGAACCTTGCTACAATTTTTATTTAGAGGACTAGATATCAACTTTAAACAACTATTCTCTATTTTTTCTTTTTTAGCATATTTTCAAAGATCTGTTTTATTACATATTTTGTTATTATTACTTTAAAGTGTCCCAAGGTCACTGTGTCTAATTGAGTTTAAAGGTCTGATAAATCTTTGATGAATAATACAACAGCCACCCCAGCTTATACATATTTCAAAGCCAGTTAAATCCCAAGAGCTGGCAGCAGGCAGAGGGTTGAATACACATCATGTCTCTCTTTCCACATTCTTACTCAATCCTCTTTCTTTAGGGAAAAAGCTTTTTGTCATGATCAGCCAGAGGTGAGGAGTGAAGGAGAGATGTATTTTCATTAAGAATAGAGGTTTTGTGTGAAATTTCTTCATCTGTCTGAACATCTGATAGGAGCAGGGCTTGGAAAATGATCTCAGATTGAATTGTGTATGCATTTTGATTTTGAATGATGCTGAGTTATACAAACATTTCCCTGAGTTATGGCAAATGTTCTATAGAAAAAAGGATTCTTAAGACAGTGTATTAATATGGATTGTCTGCTTTGGAAAACAATTACTACAGTCTGCATCCTGTGTGTTTCTTAGGGAATACAGAGGGTTCATTTTCAATTAGGAAATTTTGTATGAATTTAAAGAATTTTTTTTCCATTAAAATTACATTGCATTGTTTCCAGCTCAAACATGCCTCAAACAAAATGATAATATTATTTGGCACTAGAAAAGCTAACTTGTCATTATGATGTCTTCAGCCTGTTGTTTCAAGGAGAGGTGATTTTTATTGAAAGACTGACAAATTGAGAATATTTAAAAAAATGTGATCTCTCTTTCACAGTGCTGTTTCTTTAAAATTGAGCTAGGCTTCCTGTCTGCCAAGAAAGTCCAGGCTGTCTGCTGTTTCACCCTACTCCCAAGAGGAGTCTGGCTCTACCCACTCCTGCCCTCATTTGGTTGTTGCTAAACTGCGCTTGATCACATTTTCCCAGAGCTAAGACTTCAACCTCTGTTGATGCCACCATTGACTCTGATCTGTAAGGGTGTTTGTGAATGGGAGGAAGTTACAAAATTGCACCTGGCCCTCCCTTTTTCTCTCCTCCGCTTACTTCCCCACTGACACTCTTTCCCTCTCTTCTCAGAGGTTTGTGAGATGCTTCATGAAGATGTGATGGCGAGTGTGAAGACTGGGGTGTTTGCTGTTGTGGGAGGGTGTGTCGTGGGTGGCAGAGGAGCTCTTCAACTCATTCTCCAAAGTTGGTCATGCCATTTGTTAGCTGTGGGCTTGGAGAAGTTATTAGCTGCTCTTAGCCTCAGTTTTGTCATCTGTCAAATGGGAATAAACACACATATTTCATGGAATAAAGACTAGATGAGGTAATATATACAAAGTACTACCCTAGCTCTGGGCATATAGTTTCTCTTTCACATGTCTACTTATTTCTGTAATGTTGTATCTAAATTAGAAATGGAATCATCTATATTCATTGCTGTAAGAAATTCCTTTTGTCACAGGTTGAAAACTAAGTGCTAGGGGATGTAGAACTTGCTACAATTCTTATTTAGATAAAATAAACAAAAGGGTAGCCTGAAGAATACGATTAGCTGGCTCTATGGGGACTGGCCACTGGACCTGAGAGCCAGTGGGACTACATGCTAGGATGAACACAGTACAGCAGGAGGGGAGAGTTTTGAAAACGTCCATGTCCAGGTCACCATTATTTCACTTATAAACTGCTCAAGCAACGTGGGGCTTGGAGAAACCTTCTCTTTATGAAAGATTTCCATGTTTAACCTACTATAAAACAGCAGGAAAGTTCTGCATTATGTTTTCTTTGCTGCTCATTAGATGTGATGTAAAAAATATTTCGTTTTAATCTGTAGTAAAAATTTCATTTTTACATTATGATTCAATATATACAATACATATGCATGTAATATAAAACATGGTACAATAGCTTTTAGTATGTGGGACATATTCTGATATTGTCTGTTCCTTTCCATTCCATTTGATTCGATTTGATTCCATTTTGTTTCTTTCATTCCATTCCATTCTGCTGTTCCGTTTTACTAAAAACAAACCTCTTGAGATCACTTGGACTTCACTTCTCATTAATGGATCAGAGTCCACATTTTTGAAAAGCAGTCCCTTGCCTCAGGACTTTGTTATTCTTTAGAAATTCTCTGCACAGTGTTAATCATTTCAGCATCCTTCTAGAGGATTTTTCACATCATGAGGAATAGCCAAAGAGAAATCGGTGTTAGAGGACCTTGAGAAGGTGGCCTTCTCTCTCTGAAAGAGGTCAAGGATATAGATCCTGCTTACTCTGAGACACTGAGAACTCCAACCTTAGAAGCTGGGCCCAGCAGCATATCTCACATGGACAAAGTCCAGCCAGTGAAGAAGGCTTGAAAGCCTGACCAGCTTCGGGCAAGTGTTCTTCAGGAGTATTCAAAGAGGCAAGTGATCTTGGATTCGTAGTAATTCCTCGAATAGAAACACACCTCTCGCCCTTCGACAACACGTTAGGGAGACCCCTAGTGGCCGGTGAAGTTAGCGGAATGTGTTCTGTGGCTGAGAAGCCCTTCGTTAACTTTCTGGTGCAGTCGTGAACTGCTGCCACTAGCAAATGTGATGAAAGTGAGGGATGAAAGTGAAAGTGAGAGAGAAATACAACAGGTAAGCACAGTTTATTCTGATAATCTGAGACAGTAGTTGTTTTGCTTCTTTTGTCTTTCCCATTTTGGATGTAACTGATGGGAAAGGGCTTAATGCTAACAATAGATAGCATTTATCCAGTGTCAGCTCTAGGTACTTGCTCAGTGCCTTGTGCGGATAAATTCATTTAGTCCTTACCAAAACCTAGCGAGTTAAGTGATTACTGCTGCCCTTTTACCAACATGACCTTTGAGGTTAGAAAGGCCAAGTGGCCTTCCAAAAATGGTACAGATAGCAAGTGGTGCTTTGAGATGGAATCAAGGCAGTGGGCTGAAATGCAGGACACCCAGATTTGATCCCTGGGTTGGGAAGATCCCCTGGGGAAGGGAATACCCACTCCAGTATTCGTGCCTGGAGAATCCCATGGGCAGAGGAGCCTGGCAGACTATATAGTCCATGGTGTCGCAAAGAGTCGGACACGACTGAGTGACTAACACTTTCACTTTTACTTTCAAGGCACTGAGAACCCAAACTTTGTGCAGTGAGCCACCCTACCACAGTCTGGCCACTCAGCTTCTCTTCACTGGTGCCTGGTTGTCAGTTTCAGGAGGAAGGGGCAGAGCTTGGGTGGGAGGTATCTGTGTGTAGTGATGGGCTTGCAAGTTGTTCTTTCACTATGTGTGTTGAGCATCTTCCCTGTACTTGTCACTGTGGGTTACTACTGTCTGCCTACTGGAACTTCCAGATGCTGGTTCCTGCAGGTCTGCAGTGTCTTTGGAAGAACTGAACCTTCAACTGCTTATACGCAAGTGCTTGAAAGTTAGTGTTTTGATGCACTGCCCTGGGGACCGAGGAAGGTACTGGAAAACAGACATGGCATTCGGGATAACCAGGTCTCTGAGGGCTATGCCTGGAGACTAGCGACGGGGAATGATCTACATAACTTGACACAGCCCAGGGACAGAAGCAGTGGGTGACAAAGGATGAAAATCCGTCAAGACCATGAAGACAGTGGTGGCATCAGAGGTGGTGGAGGAGTCACAAGCTGAGCCCAGCCTTGGCCTGAGAGCCTGGAGCTGGACTTTAGTTCCCAGGAGGCCTCAAGGAGCCAAAGAGCACCAGTGACACGTGAGTCGAGCATTACTCCAGCATCAAACCTCAGCCTGTGGATCCCGAAGTTCCCTTTGAAAAGTAAAAGAATTGGCTGAGTATTAGCCTGAACTGAGAGATGAGGACTGTGTGGTTGGGTGTAGAAGCAAGAACTTTTGGGATAGTGGGCTGGATGGTTCCTATGTTAGGGATGGAGAAACAAATGGTTTTGCCCAAATAAGCTTTTCTGCTGGATAAAATGCACTGGGAAGCACGGTTAAATGTTAAAAATAAAAATGTTACAAAATAAAAATCCAATTCTTCTTATTCTCTTTTTTGTTTTGGTGAAAGGAATAGAAATGTCCTGGCAGGGACTGGAAGATAATTGTATCTATGCGTGTGTGTGTGTGTGTGTGTGTGTGTGTGTGTGTGTGTAGGAGGTTCTAACACACTGAGAAAAACTTTAGGAAACTTTTCCTTAAATGATAGCCTCCAAACCATTTGAGAGTAAGAATAATAACAACTCTGATTCAGTGATCATTAACTCTTCAGGATATTCAATGAGTGCAGAAGATTCAATTATTTTAAGAGATTTTAAGTTATTTCAGCTGATTTGGCTGCATTGTATTTTATTTTGTAGCCTAGGGCAAATGATTATACAAAACCTGGTGATGGCTCTTGAAATAGAAAAGTAGATGGCTGTAAATTGATGATGGATACTGGGCTGTTTGGCTCACTGTGAGAATTATATCACCAAGTGTACATTCCTCCCGTCTGGGGCAGGGGTAGGGAGGGGGGTGCGAATGTTGCTCCCTCAGCTTGTTATTCAGAATCTTTGGGGTGGAGATTGTGATCACATGTTCCTACTGAGGAGAAGATTCCACAGATAGCATCTTTCACTTGTTCCTTATTTTGATTTTTTCCCAGGAGATGGCCACACACAGAGGGAATCATAGTTTTAATTCACAGAAGAACATTGCTGTCTGGATGAAAGATTACATTTTGAAGGCTCAGTAAGTGAGTTCTATTTCCAACTTTGCTTGTGACTCTTTCTAAGATGCCTTTTCTTCATCTGTAAAATGGAACAATTAATCTCCACCTGTGTCACAGTAGTGTTACAAAAATCTGTTACAAAATGCTTGCAGTATACTTTCAGCTTCTTTTGGCGAAATAGGAAATGTTACTATTATGTGGAAAAGGTAAAGCTTAGCATTGATTGTAAATTTTCATAGCACTGGACCATTATAAATGGTAATAAAATAGACAAAGATTATAATGTATGTTGACATAGATTCTCTGGCCAGTAAGATAGTCTCCCAAAAGGAAATTCCAAAAGTTAAGAACAAAACAAAAGTAAATATATACAGCATTTAAACATTCTTAAGTCTTATTGGCACCAACTAAAACCCTAGGTCAGCGTTTTCCAAACTGTTTATATTTTGTTATCTTTATCATTTATTATGATACATTTCATGAGAAATTAAAAGGTATTTGATTAATGATATACTCAGTGCTCAAATAAGTTTAAGAAATGCTAGGTGAAACAGCTAGGTGCAGTGCTAGATCATACAGCTCTTTTTTTTGTACATTGTGCTGCTCCAAGAGAAGGAATGATTTGAAGCATTTCTGAACTACTTAATGCAGTTTGGAATAAGTTATTATGGGCCAGAGACAAATTTAAATAAGCTTATGTTTAAAATGACTGCTCTGTTTTCAGTTGCTTAAGCATCCTTGGTAAAACTAAGATAAATTATTTTGCTAGTTTTGTTTGCTTACTAAGTTAAGAGAATTTGAAAATTACACATTAACATCCTTTCTTGGACTTTACATTCCATTATCTATACTTAAATGTAAGTATACTGATTATATAGCACATGATTCTGTTCTTATCTACATGGATATTCCACATACATACATATGCATATGTGAACAAAGGACAGTCCTTCAAGTTATTTTTTGGGCTTTTTTCCTGCCTATATCTGAATTCATCCTTTTCTTCCCTATGTGTTTGTAAACTGTAAAGAATTGGAAAATAGGTGGTTTTAGAGGAAGAAGCAAAAGTATTATTAATGACTGCCTTGGAAGTCATACAGGTGATGGGGACTCACTGTAGGTGTTAAAATAATTACTTTTGTCTCCTTGAAATTAAAAAACTTTTTAAAAAAGTCATAATGAAGACATTTCAACAAATAATAATAAATATATCAAGGAATGTCAAGGTCCTTAAATAGTCTGTTAATAGGTGTTGTCTGTGTCTGGCAAGGATTATGAAAGTTCTGGCTGGAAAATTGTTTTGGCTTGGTTAGTTGAAGTTACTATGACATTTAAGAGCGACCCCTGGAGTCTAGAATGTGAAGTATCACTGGCATAAATTTATTGTTTTAACTGGTAGCTCAGATGGTAAAGAAACTGCCCCAAATACTGGAGACCCGGATTCTATCCCTGGGTTGGGAAGATACCATGGAGAAGGGAATGGCTACCCACTCCAGTATTCTTGCTTGGAGAATCTCATCGACAGAGGAGCCTGGTGGGCTACAGTCCATAGGGCTGCAAAGAGTCGGACACGACTGAGTTACTGACGTTTTCACTTTCAACTTTTCTGTTAAAGAGATAAATCGTTCTTTGGCCTTCTCTTTGCCGGAGACACAGTTTCCAGTGGTTCAGTGGTACAGTCCCCAGTTAGCTGCTTCTACTTGAGGTCTTGTCTTTTCGTCTTTCCCATCAAAGTGGTTCCGTTTGATGCTTGTGTTGCTTGACTTGGGCTGTGTAGTGATTGTTTTGAAGAGGAGAAGAAAATCCTCCTTTTCAAGTGAACACTGCTTCTCTAATGAGAAAGTTATCAGCATTTAAAATCTCTCTTGGGGAAGGAAATGGGAAGAAAACATCTTTCTCCGGAGTTTCCTAACTTATCCTTGAGGAAGCAATAATGGGAGCAAGGCGTGGGAGACACTCAGACGTATCACTTCAAAAGCCATGTCTGAAGTCCTTATGATGGAGAGACATTTTCTGCCTGTCAGTTTTGTGCCGCTCCTGTCTTTTCATTTCAAGATGTGAGATGAGAAATGGTTTGCTGGAGAGTCAGTGTTGCTCAACCTACATAGAGCTCTTAATGAAAAAAAAAGATCATGTTGTTTTTGGAAACATTTTGGACTTTTTATCCAAAGGAGATAAATAGTGAATCATTTCTCTCCAGATACCCTGGAGAAGGAAATGGCAACCCACTCCAGTATTTTTGCCTGGAGAATCCCATGGACAGAGGAGCCTGGCAGGCTACACTCCATTGGGTTGCAGAGTCGGACACGACTGAGCAACTAACTCTTTCACTTTCTTTTTTCTCCAAACATAATATGTATCTGCTAAGTCACTTCAGTTGTGTCCGACTCTGTGTGACCCCATAGATGGCAGCCCACCAGGCTCCCCCGTCCCTGGGATTCTCCAGGCAAGAACACTAGAGCGGGTTGACATTTCCTTCTCCAATGTGTGAAAGTGAAACGTGAAAGTGAAGTCGCTCAGTCGTGTCCGACTCTTAGCGACCACATAGACTGCAGCCTACCAGGCTCCTCCATCCAGGGGATTCTCCAGGCAAGAGTACTGGAGTGGGGTGCCATTGCCTTCTCTGTAATATGTATCTATTACATACATATATCCTATGTATGTATAGGATATATACACATATATCCTATATATGAAGCCAAGCATCATATATCCTGAAAAGAATATGAAGGAAAAGGCAATCAAGGCTTTAACTTAAATGATTTTTATTATTGGTTTGGGATTCAGATCCTTATAATGGTTGCCCTTTACTCAGAGTACAACAGAAAAAGATGTATGGGGTTCTTGCCCAGGTCTGTCACTTACAGTCTGATGATCTTGAGGAAATCAATGAGGGTAAAAATATCTGTCTAAATTGCATTACAGAATCCCCATTGTTAAAAAAAATCAATGAGATAAATCACAGGTACTTGGAATATGGTAAGGAGCTAAAACACCATGAGGTTTTATTGTTGTTATTTTTTCCATACTTTGCATAGTGTGGAATTCAACTTGTTTTCTGATGTCTTTAGCAACAGCAGTAAGTAGAATTCTGACAAAGGAGAATTTATACTTTTGGGGATGAGCATGCAGGCAGTCTGGAGCTGTGGCCCAGAATGAACTGCCTCTGTTGACGAAGGGAGAATTTGTATTTGGCAATGGGAAGAAGTCCCAGGGACCATAAGAATATTTTCAAGACCCTTCTGATCACGTGCTGGAAGGTGGCACCTGGTCTCGGGTGTGCAGATTGCCGGTGTTAAGATTCATACCTGAGTAGCCATTGCTGATGGAGAGCAGGTGTTTAAGATGAGCTTGGCATGGGGATGGAGTGGGGATGGAGTGGGCCTTTGTGGTGCCAGAAACTACCAGGTTGACAATGGTTTGGGAAGCATGCTCTGGGAGAGCTTCTGTCTCCTATTACTTCCCAAATACAGGACTGCAAGGGACTCTAAACCAGCTCTACTTAAACAGTTGTTCTTTCCACATTACAAAGCAGTTTGGGGCTCATAGTACAGTCAATCGTTGGAAGGGATCACCGACTCAATGGACATGAATTTGGGCAAACTCCGGGAGATGGTGAGGGATACGGATGCCTGCCGTGCTACAGTCCATGGGGTCACAAATAGTGGGACATGACTTGGCGACTGAACAACAGGGCAATTAAAGGGAAAGATATTTAAAAAATAGCCACCAACAACAAGATTTCATTGTCTATACTAAATATCTAGTGCTGCTTCCTAACTGAGATACAGTTCTTAGCTGTTGGCTAAGCAGGAATTCAATTCCTTGAGAAATAAGTTACACAGTAGCTAATCCTTTCCTTGCCTGGCAACACATTTTAGAAAAGAACAAGTGTGAAGAGCTTGGCACAACCCCTGGTTCACATGAAGTATCCAGTCCCTGTCCATCAGCCGTGTTATTACTATTGGTGTTCGTCGTCTTCATCAGTGCATGTAACCCCAAGTAGAAAGGGCAGGGTGAGCTGGATTTAGGGACGACTAACTCCAGCATATCAAACATGTCTCTTATTTCTGTCTTTTTGCCTGGAAGCCTCATTCTCTCTTACCTGCTGCTTCTCTGATCAGCTGGGGACACTGGTGGCAGGTAGCTCTGTCCTCCCACCTTTGGCTCTTGTGACTGAAAGATAAAGACACGCTTCCCCACAGCTCAAACAAACAAACAAACAAACCCCTCAGGGTAAGACCCTGATTGGTCTGCTGTAGCTCCTGTGCCCACATTTTAGACCAGTTACCAGTAAGGTAACTGACATTACATTTCGTAAATTGTAAAGCATATGGAGAAACATGGTATTATAATTATAAAGGTAATTATTTTATTTTATCTTTTTCATGTGAGCCTTTGATAGAAAGACTAGTCCCAGGTGGTGCTAGTAGTAAAGAACCTGCCTGCCTGCCTGCCAACGCAGGAGACGTAGGAGACGTGGGTTCGATCCCTGGGTCGGGAAGATCCCCTGGAGGAGGGCATGGCCACCCACTCCAGTATTCTTGCCTGGAGAATCCCGTGGACAGAGGAGCCCGTTAGGCTACAGTCCTTAGGGTGGCAAAGAGTCAGACATGACTGAGTAATACTTGCTACATTCCAAACAAATAATACAGATAATAAGTGATTTGGGGTAGTTAATGGTGTCTTTTAAATTTATTTATTTTTAATTGGAGGACAATTGCTGTACAAGATTGTGTTGGCTTCTGCCGTATATCAGCATGAATCAGCCATAAGTGTGCATATGTGCATATAAGCGCAGGGTAGAGCTCCCTGCGCCAGTAGAGAGCTCCCCGCTGACTGTCGGTTTCACACGTGGTGATGTGTGCATGTCAGTATATGCTGGCCTCTCAGTTTGTGCCACCTGTCCTTGCCCCCGCTGTGTCCAAAGTCTGTTCTCTATGTCTGTGTCTCGATTCCTGCCCTGCAAGTAGGCTTATTAGTACTATTTTCCTAGATTACATATATATGTGTTATTGTTCAGTTGCTTAGTTGTGTCCGACTCTTTGCAACCTCATGGACTGCAGCACACCAGGCTTCCCTGCCCCTCACAGTCTCCCGGAGCTTACTCAAGCTCATATCCATTGAGTCAGTGATGCCATCCAACCATCTCGTCCTCTGTGGCCCCTTCTCCTCCTGCCTTCAATCTTTCCCAGCATCAGGGCCTTTTCTAATGCATCTAACGTATATATGTGTTAATATATAAAATTTGTTTTTTCTCTTTTTTGACTTACTTTACTCATATAACTGGCTCGAAGTTTATCCACCTCACTAGAGCTGACTCAGATTTGGTCCTTTTTATAGCTGAGTAATATTCCATTATATATATGTACCACAGCTTCTTTATCCATTCATCTGTCAATGGACATCTAGGTTGCTTCCATGTCCTAGCTATTGTAAATTGTGCTGCTATAAACATTGGGGTACATATATCTTTTTCAATTATGATATTCTTAGGGTATATGCCCAGTAGTGGTATTGGTAATAATGAGTGGTGCTAAGCATCTTTTCATGTGTTTCTTGGCCATCTGTATGTCTTCTTTGGAGAAATGTCTGTTTAGGTCTTATACTTTTTGATCGGGTTGTTTGTTTCTCTGGTATTGAGCTGCTGGAGAGGGTGTGGAGGAAAGGGAACCCTCTTGCACTGTTGGTGGGAATTTAAATTGATATAGCTACTATGGAAAACAGTATGAAGATTCTACAAATGGTAGTTTTATTCCTAGTTTTTAAAGAAATCTCCATACTGTTTTCCATAGTGGCTGTTCAATTTAAATTCCCACCAACAGTGCAAGAGAGTTCCTTTTTCTCCACACCCTCTCCAGCAGCTCAATACCAGAAAAACAAACAACCCGATCAAAAATTGCAAGACCTAAACAGACATTTCATCAAAGAAGACATACACATGGCCAACAAAGACATGAAAAGATGCTCAGCATTACTCATTATTCAGTTCAGTTCAGTTCAGTCGCTCAGTCATGTCCAACTCTCTTCAACCCTATGAATTGCAGCATGCCAGGCCTCCTGTCCATCACCAACACCCAGAGTTTACTCAAACTCGTGTCCATCGAGTCAGTGATGCCATCCAACAATCTCATCCTCTGTTGTCCCCTCCTTCTCCTGCCCTCAATCCCTCCCAGCATCAGGGTCTTTTCCAATGAGTCAACTCTTTGCATGAGGTGGCCAAAGTATTGGAGTTTCAGCTTCAGCATCAGTCCCTCCAATGAACACCCAGGACTGATCTCCTTTAGGATGGACTGGTTGGATCTCCTTGCAATCAAAGGGACTCTCAAGAGTCTTCTTCAATGCCACAGTTCAAAAGCATCAATTTTTTGGTGCTCAGCTTTCTTCACAGTCCAACTCTCACATCCATACATGACCACTGGAAAAACTATAGCCTTGACTAGACGGACCTTTGTTGCCGAAGTAATGTCTCTGCTTCTTAATATGCTATCTAGGTTTGTCATCACTTTCCTTCCAAGGAGTAAGCATGTTTTAATTTCATGGCTGCAATCACCATCTGCAGAATGCAAATCAAAACTACAAGGATGTATCACCTCATGTTGGTTAGAATGGCCATCATCAAAATATCTAGTTAATGGTATTTTTTAAATGTGGCTGAAAGAAAATCCAGAGTTGAAACCCATGAACTGAGGCACACCCCAGTAGACGGTCACTTCGATATGGGGTAGTGTCTGAGTCACCTTGGATAAACACCATACCTGATGCAGAGGAGACCCTAGTCTGTGTTGGGAAGTGACTTGGATCCCAGCTCTGCTAACTTACAACCCAGATGTGGACAAGTCACGCCCTGCCTGTGCCCCAGTTCGCTCACCTTATTCTCCCCACTGTGTTATCTATGGAGGAGAAGGAGAGGTACCTGAAACTTGAGAAAGCTGGGAGAAGAAGTCCCAGCACCCTGGACTGGGTGTCTTCACTCAGGAGGGGGAGATGGCTGTTTCTTGGTTCACAAGCTCCCGGGAAGTCATTCTGTAGCCCTCCAGAGAGGAGCACACTCTTTAGGACTGTGCTTCGAAAGCAAAATGTGGCCTGTTTGAGTGTAATGTCCCTGGTGACGGGCTTCCCAGGTGGTGCTAGCAGTAAAGAATCCACCTGCCAATGCAGGCAACTTAAGAGATGCATGTTCAGAGTGAAAGTGAAAGTCACTCAGTTGTGTCTGACTCTGCGACCCCATGGACTGTGGAGTCCAGGGCATTCTCCAAGCCAGAATACTGGAGTGGGTAGCCTTTCCTTTCTCCAGGGGATCTTCCCAACCCAGGGATCTAACCCAGGTCTCCTGCATTGCAGGCAGATTTTTTTTTTTTCGCAGCCACAACATCTTTATGATTACGGGGCCAACTCCACACGGCATCTAAGGGTCCTGGAGACGAAGGAGGCTGGAGTGAACTCAGTTTTCAACTCAAGCCATCACAAGTCAGCTGCCAGTGAGCCTCACTCCTCCGGACTGAGTGAAGCATTTCACTGCAGAGTTGGCCCACAAAAAATTTCTGGGAGATTCCAGCTGGTTCATAATTTGTATATGTGACTGTAACCAAGAACACTACATGTTCTCCTATTACATTCTGTTCCCCAGGCTCCTGCAGGTCCAGTTTTTTATTTGTCACATTGTTGAAGCTACAACACCCACCTCTTTTTACTTCCTGAAATCCTATCTTCATAGAGTCCATGGGAGTCTTCGGTCATGACTCTCTGTGTGTGTATGTGGTATGTGCGTGTGTGTTGGTCGTTCAGTCATGTCTGACTCTTTGCGACCCCATGGACTGCAGCCCACCAGGCTTCTCTGTCCATGGGATTCTCCAGGCAAGAATATTGGAGTTGCCATGTCCTTCTCCAGGGGACCTTCCCGATCCAGGGATCGAACCCATGTCTTTTGCATTGCAGGCAGATTCTTTACCATCTGAGCCAGCAGGGAAGCCCTTGTGGTTATGGTTAGTGACAGAAAACAGACTCACCACCTCTTTTACTTTCCTGACACTCAGTGGGAAGGGAGCTGGAGAAAGGAAAGGTCTTGGTGAACTGTGCCCTTAGGTGGTGATTCCAGCACCCTGGACCTTAGCCTCCCACTGTGTTCCACTATTGGGTTCACAGAGTCTGGAGCAGTCTCTCCTGGCATGTCCTCAAAGTGAAGGAACCCAGAGGTCCTGACCCTCATGTTGAAGCTCTGTTGAAGCTCAGTCTAATTTCTGACATTTCTATTCCATGTTAGGCAGTCTTTTTATCTTTCTGCCTTCTCTGTTGTTGCCTCAGAAAAGGTGATTGCATTTCTGACCTGTTCTTGTGGGACTGGGGAGGCGAGATGTGTGTGTGTGTGCTCAGTTGTATCCGACTCCTTACGACTCCATGGATGGCAGCCAGCCAGGCTCCTCTGTCCATGGATTTTCCCAGGCAAGAATACTGGAGTGGGTTGCCATTTCCTTCTCCAGGGGATCTTCCTGACCCAGGAATCAAACCTGTGTCTTGTATCATCCCTGCATACTTGCTCCCATCCCCCCTACTTCTCCATCCATTCGCCCTTTTGTTTTCTCTCCCCATCACAGTTATGTTCACATGCCCTTGGTTGAGCTTATCCTTCACTGTCCATTATGACTGTTTCTTTGTTACAAATACCCTCATGCTTCAATCTCCTTCTGTCCTGCCCACCTGACAAAACTCCAGCCCTGGAGGAACCTAGCCATCTACTCTCTCCAGGCCCACTCCTGTAGGTCTAGGCTTTGTTGGACACAACCTGGCAAATGCCAACGCTATGGATTCACAATAATCCCCAAACCTTCAGGCTTATGGAATCTTAGTTCCCCAACCAGGGATCGAACCTGGGTCTGCAGCTGTGAAAGGGCAGATCTTAAACACTGGACCAGCAAGGGTTTCCCCACAACAACCCCACTTAGTTGGTTTCTCCCACTGTGTGGCAAGCTTAGTACTACTCTTTCTGGTAAGCTCCATCCATCTTTCCTCAAGGACTGCTTTTTCCCTTTCCCATTCTCCTTAAAACCAGCTCTCCCTCGGTCTCAAAAGATGACCTTGTCTCTCATGTGAGAGGGAAGTTAGAAGCTGTCAGATGGAAACTCCGGCATGTTCCCTTTTTGCAAGGCTGCCTCCGCAGCCTGTGATGCAGGCTCTTCACAAGTCATCATGGGGGGCACACTCCTCCTCTTATCCAGGTCACCTGCTCCATGTGTGGTTTGAATCCCATTTCTTCTCACCTTTTCCATCTATCTTGGATCTGTTCGACTGATACTGATATATGTTGTCATATTTCCTGCCAGGGACAACCACAGTGACAGCAACAACAAAGACCAAAGCACCATGACCCTCCTTAGACCAGAGGCCCTCTCCTGTTCCTGGCCCTGTCTGCTCATGGCCTGTGTATTTCCTCACTCTGTCTTTTTATCCCACTCCAGCCTGACTCTGTTCTCACAATTCCATTCTATCTGGACTTATGAAGGTTACTTGCATGTGTTAAATTCAGTGGACTCGTTTTCATTCTCATTTTACTTAATTTGCAGCAATGTTCAGCATTCCTTTATTTTTAATTTTTTTGGCCAAGCCACATGGCATGTGGGATCTTAGTTCCCCAACCGGGAATCAAATGCATGTCCCCGGCACTGGAGGCTCAGAATCCTAACCGCTGGACCCCAGGGAAGTCTCAGCATTCCTTTATTGAAATGCCTTCTTCTCTGGACCCCCCGGCACCTCTCACTCTTGCTTTCCTCCCATCCATGGCTCCACTTTCCCAGTCTCCTTGGACCACCGGCCTTGAGATGCAAGCCTGCTTCTTTTCTTCCTCTGCACTTTCCATGGGCAATCTCAGTCCTTCCCATGACCTTAATTACTGTTCATCTGTGCCTGGGACTCCAGCTCTGAGCTCTCTTTTGAGCTGTAGACATGTATATACAACTGCATTCTAGACACATCTGCTTCAGTGGCTGCAGAATTTCAAACTTGAGTCCTCTAAAATGAAGTTCTTGATCTTTTCCCAGGCTCCTTCCCTGCCAGTCAGCTCTTCCTCTGTCATACTCCGTTTAGTGGCAGTTGTGTGTCCTGTTGCCTAGGCCACAGTGAATTCATATTCAAGTTTGTCAATTCTACTCCAAAAGTGCACATTACATCTCCACACCCCTGGCACTGATTGACCTCAACCCTTGATAGAGTTTATTGCAATAGCTTCTTAATAGTCTCCACAGTCCATTTTTATAGTTCTGATTCATTCATTACACTGTAGCCAGAATAATATTTTAAAAGTGAAATTTGATCAAGTCAAAACGTTTCCTGTTGCATTTAGGATAAACTACGAAGTGAATAACACAGCCAGTAAGACTCCGCCTCGTTTGGTTCCTGCCAACTCTTGCCAGTCCTCACTCTGCCTAGGATATTCCAGCCACCGAGACCTTCTTCCAGCTCCCAGAATACCGCAGGCTCTCTCCGGTCCCAGGTGCCCCCCACGTGCTGTTCCTTCTGCCTGGAACTCTCCCCTACTCTTTGCCTGGCTAATCCCTGCACATACTTCGGGTCTCAAAGTTAATTTCCTAAAGTATAAAAATTCTTTTCTAGTATTCTGTACTTTCCCATCATAGCACTTATGATTTTTAGAATCTGTCTCCCTACTAGATGATGAGCTCTTGAAGGCTAGGACTACTCTGTCTTCCCACCCCTGTATCAGCATTTGACATGTGGTATGAGCCCTATAGTATATTCTGAGTCAATAAATGGTTCATTAAAAAAACCCTGGGCCATCAGCAGACGAATGGATAAGAAAGCTATGGTACATATACACAATGGAATATTACTAAGCCATTAAGAAGAATTCATTTGAATCAGTTCTAATGAGATGGATGAAACTGGAGCCCATTATACAGAGTGAAGTAAGCCAGAAAGATAAAGACCAATACAGTATACTAACGCATATATATGGAATTTAGAAAGATGGTAACGATAACCCAATATGCAAAACAGAAAAAGAGACACAGATGTACAGAACAGACTTTTGGACTCTGTGGGAGAAGGTGAGGGTGGGATGATCTGAGAGAACAGCATTGAAACATGTATATTATCAAGGGTGAAACAGATCACCAGCCCAGGTTGGATGCATGAGACAAGTGCTCAGGGCTGGTGCACTGGGAAGACCCAGAGGGATCGGATGGAGAGGGAGGCAGGAGGGGGGATCGGGATGGGGAACACATGTAAATCCATGGCTGATTCATGTCAATGTATGACAAAAACCGCTACAATATCGTAAAGTAATTAGCCTCCTACTAATAAAAATAAATGAAAAAAACCAAAACGAAACAAAACAAACAAAAAACCATGGGCCAATAGGAGGTGATTTTGTCAGGATGTGTTTATTCATTCATTCAACAAATATCTAGGTGTTTTGGAAGCCAAAGGGAGAACTTACTCTCTTCAACTTTCCTTTGACTTGCTCATATCTTAATATTCCTTAGCAAGTTTCATCTACTTTGTCAGGGCCCCAGTCCCTAGCAGTGACCACATTTGGCATATTTGCCTGCCTCACTGGATGTATGTTTTCAGGAAAGTATTTTCTTCTCTGTGTCTGACACTGCTCTGTTCTTAAATGTCTTGACTGTTCTTATCTCTGTAACAACATGAATTCATCTGCAAAAGATGAAATCAAATATGTGTAGAGGGTCACTTATATCATTTGTGTGTTTTTTTCCTTGCAAACTGAGCTTTAATATTCTCTTCAGCCAAGAAATATTTAAGAAGAAAGATGCACACAGTGTATATGCTAAGAAAGTAAAATGATGTGATAGTAATTATTGACTATACTAAAATGTGACAGGCCTACAATGAAAAGAAAACAAAATACATATTCAGATAGGAAAGTTACGATAGGGTATCAGAATTTGAGTCTACCATTTTTCAAATGTTTAATTTTACCTTGAGGTCACAAGAAAGTTTCATCTTGGGAGAGAAAGAGGAAGACCCACTTGTCCTGATTTTGTCATAATACTAGAGGTTTCATCAGTTGAAACCCCAAAGCCTCTCGTGACTTCATTAGCCACTTTTTGTTCTCTTATGTCAAAAACTCAGAGAAGAAATTCATGGCCATGTGTCATTCTAGGTTACACCCCTGACATGGAATAATAGGAATTCATCTGCAAAAGATGAAATCAAGTATGTTTAGAGGGTCACATATCATTTGTGTGTGTTTTAAACAAGCATTTGTTAGACACCAAATGTGTGCTAGACTCTGACTTTTTCTTACTTAATTCTCATAGTAACCTCTTATAGTAGGTTAAATTAGTCCTAATTTAAAGGTGAGAAAATCAAGGTTCAGGAAACTGCTCCAAAACACAGAGCTAAAGATGCTTTCTTTTGTCCTGGTATGATATTTGCATTTTAAAAATCATAAATTCATGTTAAAAAATGAGCATAGCCAAACATTGGATTATGCCTGGTAATTCTTCCAGAGGACTTAGATATGCATTTTTAAGGGATTCTATTTTACTAGAGTAGGATGCTAGTGTCCCAGAGACCCTGCAGATAGTCCAGAATTTAGCTGTGTGCTGTGCTTGGGCGAGCTGGTGGGGGTGTGAAATAAATGAACTCGATTCACTCTGAACCAAGTCAGGCAGAAATACGGTACCACCCTTCTAAGACAGACATCTGTTCAAATATAAATTTCCTGTTTATTGAGGCTTCTGCTCTATTGAAGTAAAGGTCTCGATACAGCTGAACAAGTCAATCATTATAAACCTTGTTAGTGTGACAGCCCCGTGTGTATTGTTTAACTGGAAATGAAACACAAATGCACCAAACCCCTGCAGTATCTGTTTCATGGTGCATAAATCGGCCGTGCACCGTGTCACTTGACATTTGATGGCAGTCGACCACATGGCAGAGCAGACTTCATCCTTGGAGGGCTATGCAGATGAATCCAGGCCTGAACAATAAGGTGAAAGGATGCCGCCTGTCCCTTGCTCCCCTCCCCCCAGATCCTTCCCAGAAAACAATCCCTGGGGTAATTTCTTAGTGGCAACTGGTGAATTATCCAAATACAAATGCCCAGTGTTCAGTCAGTTCCACATGCAGATCTGGCTTTAGAGGTCCTAAATAGGATTGAAATATTCTTCCTGCTTTCCATGTTCCGAGCAGTATTATTGCTTGCAGCAAAACCTTCTCAGACCCTTATTAAGCCATCTTAATGGCTTTCCTCAGCTTGCTTTCTTTTATTTAAACCTCAGAGGTGAGGGATAATCTGCTCTTAGTTAGACTGAGATAAAGACGCTCATCTCACCCCCAGTGGCTCCCCGTCCCCTGATTTATGACTCGTTTATGCCATAGAGAGAGCCTGTAGTTTGGAAACTAAAAACTAAGCCAGTTTGCTTGTCTGCCGTTGATCATAGGTATGGACTGAGGTTAAATGATTTTATCACCAGTCATATTTTCTCTGTTTGGGGTTTAAATGGGTAAGACGTATCTCTCTCCAGCTCTAGGAGGAAGATTTGTTCATAAATTGTTAAAATGGAGACTGGAAGTCTCAAGGTATCATCCATTCCAGCTGCTAGTCCTGGGCAGATTAAATCATTCACAACAAGCACTTGGCTGTTGGAATCAGCCCTGCTGGGTTATGGCCAGTGCATGTCAGGGCTGCCCTTGAAGGCAGGGCTCAGGTGTAGGGGGGCTGGGACAAGCCAGTGCAGGTCCGTTAGCAGTTCACGGAAGGAGCAAGCTGGCTGAACTCTGGAAAGGTCGGTCCCCAGGAGAGTACATAAATGGGTTATGCCAAGCCCCGGGAGCAGAGCTGCAGAGGCTGGAGAGAGAAGCAAGATTGTGGAGGGTCTATTCACTATAAAGCCATTGTCTACCTCGTTAGTTCTTTTAGGAGAATCTGGGGCTAGTGGTAAAGAATCTGCCTGCCAGTGCAGGAGATGCAAGAAATTCAGGTTCCACCCCTGGGTCCAGAAGATCCCCTGGAGAAGGAAATGGCAACCCACTTGAATATTCTTGCCTGGAAAATTCTATGGACAGAGGAACCTTGTGGGCTATAGTCCATGGAGCCGCAGAGAGTTTGACATGGCTGAACTACCAAGCACAGAGGAGCTGTGAGCCTCTTGAAGGGCTGAACGTGTGTGACAGTCTCCTTTATGTTCAGTGACTTTCTTGGAAATCTTTAATGATCTTTTATCCTTTGTCAACTATAACCACCCCTTTAATCATTCAATACCTCATTTTTGAGAAAAGGAGGAATGTATTGAATTTTATAACCCAATTTATTCCTATTCTTCTCTAAGAAGATATCAATGTAACTTTTGATAAAACATGGAAAAATATATGCCATAGAACTATTTGATTATATTTTGAAACCTATTCTTATGACAAGCTCTTGAAATATCCAAGCAATGCATGAGAACTTCTTGAACCATTTTAAGTTAGATGTACCTTCTGAGTTAAAGGCAGCGAACTCTATCTCTTGTTGATGAAGAGGGAAAACTGTCTCTCTTTGGAAGGTGAATGATTTTTGTCCTGGAGAACATTTTGTTCCTTAGGAAGCTGTTGATTTCTCAGAAGAAGCAGTTTATTTTCTCATCTTGGGGTGAAGAAATTGAAAGATATTTTTTGTAATTCAGGAAGAGGTGTATTTAAACTGTAGTTTTCTATAGGAACATATATATGCTCTATGAAGTCACATAATGTCAAGATGTTCTATAGATTTGATAATCTTTTCATTGCTTCTGGGGCCAGAGAATGTGTTGTTTTTAAATGTAGATTGCTTTGCCTTAAAGTGAATGAAGAGCAAAATTTTAAGCTTTCTGTTTTGGAACTAGAGCAAGATACCCCAGCTGTGGTTATCATTAGTTTATAAGTCTTAGCTCAGTGTTACCCCATTAATTCTTTCTGAGAGGTAGCATAGCTTACAATTCTCAACTATGTAATTTTCTGGCGTTTTTCTTACAGATGGTCTAGGACACTGATATGGGAACGCAGGCAGCCATCACTGTGCTTCTGGCAGTTAGAGGACAGAAAAGAAAAAGAAAACACGGTTTCTGCCCTTAAGAATATTCACGATCCAGCAGTTAAGACTCCATGCTTCTGCTGCAGGGAGCCTGGGTTCTGTACCTGGTCAGGGAACCAAGATCCTGCATGCTGTGAGGTACAACCAATAGAAAATGAAAATAAAATAGTGACTTAAAAATAATAATAACAACAGAAAATTAGTTTTAAATAAGAATATCCATCTCTAGCTGGAAAGGCTTGTGAAGGACATTGCAGACAAATGTGCAAAGACAGTGTACATTCTATGAAAGTATTAGTCACTCAGTGGTGTCTGACTGTTTGCGACCCCATGGACTGTAGCCTGCCAGGCTCCTCTGTTCATGGGATTTCCCAGGCAAGAATACTGGAGTGGGCTGCCATTTCCTTTTCCAGGGGATCTTCCCAACCTAGGGATCAAACCCAGGTCTCCTGCATTGCAGGCAGATTCTTTAATCTCTGAGCCACGTCTGCCTTACTTGTACATTCTATAGGCTGTATTACTATTTCTGTTTTATGGATTAGGAAGCTGAAACTCAGAGAGGTCATGTGGCCTTTTCACGCTCACCCAGCAAATAAATGACGGACTTGTGATTGGACTCTAGTGGAGTCTGTCTCCCATGCCCACCACTGTATCTCCATGGGGAGCAGCTGTGTGTCTGTCTCCTTCACTGCCTTTCTTCAGCACCTTGCACAACGTTTGACACAGGAGTTAAGTCAAGGATGACTTACAGATTGGCTGGCCAGGGCTGAAGCACACAGAGGCGTTATCGTGTTCTAAAACTGTAACCTTGGCATTGAACTAAATTTGTTTTCTTTCAAGCAGCCTTTACATGATCGGGTACAAGACATTTTTTTCCTCTGTAGGGGACAATGGTTCTGCTTTCTCTGCTACCTTCTTCATCTGCCCCTGCCTTTAGCAAACTGGGAGGCTCTGACTTTGAGCCTGGGAAGGGCAGTCCTTGGGTGGTACTGGCTGGTGCATGCTCTCCCCTTCCCCTGGCTCTGTGGACACCTCCCAGTGCCTAGTCGGGAGCTTGGCTGCAGCTGGGGTAGGGGAGGCCCTCTCTGGCCGTCTGACCTCAGAGGCTCAGGCAGGCAGGGGGAGAGCAGAAGGGCCCTCTGCTCTGAGCCGGAGAGCTTGCTCTGCTTGTGGCTTCCTAAGTGCAGGCTGGGAAATGCGACTTATTATCCTTCATTAGAAGATCACTCTAATTTACAGGCCTTAGAATGAAGTTATGTGCGTGCTGCACTTTTGAACTCATTACTGAGTATATTAAATCATACTGAAAGGCTGTTCCTGCAGCAGGTGTACCGGTGGCTGGGAGCTCAGATAGGGCCCTGGGTATGAAATGTCAGTCTGGCAACGTTATTCCCTCTTCTTCTATCTTCTATTGTCACATTCCTTCCACAGTTTGGAACATCTGTTCTTATTTGTTTATTGAGCCTCTGGGGCTCACTTATCCAAAATCATGCTTAACTTCATGAAATTGCCATTTTAAGGGCAGTTTTTTTCCCCACTCTGCTAAAAATGTTGCTATTAAGTCACTCAGTAGTGTTCGACTCTTTACAATCCCATGGACAACAGCACACCAGGCTTCCCTGCCCTTCACTATCTCTTGGAGTTTGCTCAAACTCATGTCCACTGAGTCAGTGATGCCATCCAACCATGTGATCTGCTGTTATCCCTTCTCCTCTCCCAGCATCAGGGTCTTTTCCAATGGGTCAGCTCTTCACATCAGGTGGCCAAAGTATCGGAGCTTCAGCTTCAGCATCAGTCCTTCCAATGAATATTCAGGGTTGATTTCCTTTAAGATTGACGGTCTGATCTCCTTGCTCTCTCTGCTAAAAATGAATGATATATTAAAAAAGAACTGGGATGGGAGGAATCATGACATTGTAGGCCCTTTTGTTCACTGCAAATGATTAGAAGACAAAGAGAAGATGGCTTTGGACACTGTTTTCCGAGCTTGGGCCAGCTGGATTTTCAATGTGGGTTTGAAACTTAGCTCTCAGTACAGGGAAGTCAGGAGTGGAAAGTGACAAGGATAGCAAGGCGGAGAGTGCTGCTGTGGCTGCCACTGCTGCTGGTGAGGGGTGGGGTGTGTTAGTCTCCTCGGGCTGTGAAATCATTTTAACTTGATTACCTCTTTAGAGGCCTACTGTCTCTAAATTAGGTCATATTCTGAGATACTGGGTTTAAAACTCCAACATAATATTATTATTTTAGTTCTCCCACCAAAGATTGAACCTGTGCCCCCTGCAGTGGAATCGAAAAGCCTTAACCACTGAACCACTAGGGAATTCTCGCCAATGCATCTTGGATAGAATTCAACCCATAACATATAGGATTGTGAGCATCCTCAGTTGTGCCTGGCTCTTTGAGACCCCATGGGCTGTAGCCCGCCAGGCTCCTCTGTCCATGGGATTTCCCAGGCAAGAATACTGGAGCGGGTTGCCATTTCCTCCTCCAGGGGATCTTTTTGACTCAGAGGTTGAACCTGTGTCTCTGGCATCTCCTGCTTTGGTAGACAGATTCTGTACCACTGAACCACCTGGGAAGCCCATAACATAGGACTAGGAGAATTTAAAAACAAAACTTTTTTTTTTTTTTTTGAAAGAAGACAAGAAGAAACAAAACAAAACAAAAAATGAATACCTACTCTCTGAGTGCTGTGGTGTTGGTGTGAAGTGCCTTATGCAGACTTTGTAGACATATTCTGATGCCTCGGGAATGCTGTTCTTCTGCTTGTGTCTCTTGTTCTCCTAGGATTTGAAAAGTAACACTGATCTCAGCCCCCTTCTCCACTAGGGTCATATGCCGTCCATCAGTGGGGTGCATGAGCATGTTGGCCAGTGGGGTTTATATTCACTCAGCTGAGCAATTGGTGTTCATCAGCCATTATCAGTTTTCTTCTAAATAACCTCTCTGACAGCTGACAAAACCCAGTGCAGAGTATGTGAAGTTCACTTCTCTGCCTATTAGGCACAGATTGACTTCCATCCAGATTGAGCTTTCAATGAAAAGGTTGGTGTTTGCTGATTAACACAGCATCATGTGCAGAGATATTCTTTTTTTTTTCGCAGAGAAGTTCTTAACAAATGCTTTGTGAGGATTTATTTGTTAACTTATGCACCAGGCATTATGGCTAACATTTGCTGTTGCTGTTGTTCAGTGGCTAAGTTGTGTCTAACTCTTTGTGATCCCATGGACTGTAGCATACCAGGCTTCCCTGTCCTTCACTATCTCCTGGAGTTTGCTCAACCTCATGTCCATTGAGTCAGTGATGCCATTCAACCATCTCATTCTCTGTTGCCACCTTCTCTTTTTGCCTTCAGTCTTTCCCAGCATCAGGGTCTTTCCCAATGAGTTGGTCTTCACATCAGGTGGCCAAAGTATTGGAGCTTCAACTTCAGCATCAGTCCATCCAATAAATATTCAGGGTTGATTTCCCTTAGGATTGACTGGTTTGATCTCCTTGCAGTCTAAGGGACTCTCAAGAGTCTTCTCCATCATCACAATTCGAAGCATCAATTCTTCAGCACTCAGCCTTGTTGACATTTATTTGTAATTGAGTGCATGCTTAGCATAGGGCACTAGGGGTACCTAACTTGATAGGAGGTTTATGAGATAGTCTATCTCATATGCAGTGTAGGAATTCCTCCTGTAGCACTATTGACAAGCTTATCTTAAATAACGCCTGTGATAGGCAGCACACTACCTGAGTGAGGAATTTATTTCCCCAGGGGGAGTGTGTCTGGTTCTTAAAAAAGAAAGTGCTTAAAAAAAATTGAACCAAAATCTACTTCATGATTTTTGCTTTGTAATCATACAATGTCCACCCAATCCTCTTAATTATTTTTAGGCACACTTAAAAATTGAAATATAACTCATTTATCATAAAATTCACCTTTTAAAAGTATACAACTGAGTAGTTTTTAGTATGTTCACAAAGTTTTTTGAGTCATCAGTACTATCTAATCAATTACCCACCAAAGACAACCCATACCCATCGGCAGTAGCTGTCCACTTTTCCCTTCTCCCAAGCCCTTAAAACCAGTACTTTCTGTCTCTATGGATTTGCTTTTTCTGAAAATTCCGTATAGTGGAATCATATAATATATGGCCTTTTGTGAATGGCTTCTTTCACTAATAGAATTTCAAGGTTCATTTTTGCTATAGCATATAGCAGTACTTCATTTCTTTTAAATGGCTAAATAATACTCCATTGTATAAATATAATTTTTTTCCCTGTTCACCAGCTGATGGACGTTTGGGTTGTTTTCACATTTTGGCTATTACAGATAAAAATGTTATGAACATTAGGGCTACAAGTTTGTTAAAAAATTATTTATTTATTTGGCTGCACTGGGTCTTTAGCTTTAGCAAGTGGGGTGTCGTTCCCCTAACGAGGTATCAAACCTGGGCCTCCTGAACGAGGACCATGGAGTCTTAGCCACTGGATTACCAGAGAAGTCCCAAGGCTACACGTTTTGATGACATTGTATGTTTTCACTTTTCTATACCTGGGAGTGAATTGCTGGCTCAGATGGTAATCCTATGTTTAACTTTCTGACATATACTAACAGTTCTATACTAGTGTCCTTCAGAGTTTTCCGTCTGGAAGAAAAAAGCTTTAGGAACTTCAATGATGGAGTAGAATTTTGAACAGAATTTTGAAAGGAATGTGGGGTTTTTCACATGAATATGGAGTGAGAAAATAGAGACACATAAACTTGAAACAATTTGATGTGTTTTAAAGAGCCTGCAAGTAGCTTGACATAAACATGAAGTATTTGTAGAATTCATTCATCATGAGGGGCTTCCTGGGTGGCTCAGCCGTAAAAGAATCCACCTTGTCGATGCCGGAGACATGGTTTCGATCCCTGGGTCGGAAAGATCCCCTGGATGAGGGAATGGCAACCCACTTGAGTGTTCTTGCCTGGGAAATCCCGTGGACAGAGGAGCCGGGAGGGCTACAGAGAGGTGGTGAAGACTTAGTAAACAACAGTAACAACTCATCATGAGGTGAAGGTGGAAAGACAGGATATGGACCAAATTATGGAAGATTTTTACCCTGAAGGCAAGCAGGGAACACTAAAGGATTTTAAGTCGGGGAGCAACCTGGTCATATTTGTGTTTGTAGAGAGCGTATTTTGGGAGCTCTACTAGAGCAGTGAGGAGGGAGGAAGAACTGTCAAGAGCTTTGCTGTGGCCCATGTGAGAGATGATGGTGGCCTAAGATGCCACATTGGAAATGGAGGGGATTGGGGTATTTGAGACACTATAGAGTCAGAAACGCTTGTAATTTTCTAGATATGGGAGTTAGGTGAGAGAAGGGAGGAGTGAAGAACAACTCAGTTTTTGACACTGGCACTAGGGTAAATTGTGTATTTATAGAGCTAGAATGCAAGAGGAAGAATTTTGTGACAAAGTAGGGCAGAACATTTATTTTGAACATTGGATTTCTTTTTTAAAAGAGTATTTATCGGTTTAATTAATTTTTTATTTGGCTGCTCTGGGTCTTAATTGTGGTGAGTGCATTTCCATCTTCACTGTGGCTTGGGGATCTTTAGTTGTGGCATGTGAACTCTTAGTTGTGGCATGCGGGATCTAATAATGGTTCCCGGTCCAGGATCCAACATGGTCCCCTGCACATGATAGCAGGATCTTAGCCACTGGACCATCGGGAAAGTCCAGGGCAAAGCATTTTGTTTTCTTGTTTATATTGCATCAAAACCTTCAAATGTTTAAATTAGCCATCATGATTCCTTTTGTCTTTAATTACACAGCCTCAAAATAATTCATCTGATATTTCCTTAAGTTCCATCTTTGTTCATAGTTCCTTGTTTTAATTGCTACTTATATTTGACTTTTCCACTGCTTCCCTTAAAGTATACACTGTTTTAAAGAAAACTTACTAACTAAGGTTTAACCAAGAAAGTATAGAACATTACTGCTATTCTCTATGTTACCCCAATGATACATGATTTACATGGTTCATGAATGTGTACACCAAGATTTTTCTTCACTAGTTTTAGAAACTTCACCAAACTTTCTTTTTATGATAACTGCAAATTCTTAGGTCATTTTCTCATTTCTCGGGTATTTAGAAATATATCAGTTAAGATGTCCTCAGCTAGTAGTGACTCAGACCATAAGGAGATTATTGTTTACTTAAAAGAAGCTTGGAAGAATGTAATCTTCAAACTTGTCTGATGGATAGATGAAGTCACCAAGGATCTAAGTTGTTTTCTTCTTTTTACTTTTTTTTCTTAAGAGGATTAGCGTCATCTTCATGCTTGTGACTTCATAGTTTCAGAAATGGCTACTGCAGCTTCAAGCATCACTTTCTTGGGTAAAAATATCTACAACAGGAATGAAGGGGTAAAAGAAACTCCTTGCACATCTTTTTTTAGAGAGAAACATCTTTCCCAGAAGTGCTCAGCAGAATCTTTATGTCTCTTGGGCCAATCAATGTGCCAAATGGATTGAGATAGTTATGTTTGGTGTAGCCTTAGATTTCCTGGAAAATGAACTAAGCAAAATCATTATTTTGTTACCAACGAAAAGGTGGAGTTCTCTGTGAAATGGGCAATCAGCAATGACCACAGGAAACCAAAGAAATATTTGATCAAATATAGGAACATGATGGATCAGTTTGCAAAGGTCTTATATCTTTGTATCTATCTATCTATCCATCTAGAGACCTGATATTTTAGTTCTACTAGCTTAAATCCTTATAATTCCATTATCATCTAACTTGCATTTTATCATCTTATCCAGAAACATTATGGGAGAGTTTGTCAAATGCTTTAGTAAGTAAAAATGAGAATAAATTTCCATCATATTATTAGTGACCTAGCAATTATTTTTCCTTCTAGTTGTATTGAGATATAATTGACATACAACACTGTATAAGTTTAAAGTATACAGCCTAATGGGACTTCCCAGGTGGCGCGAGTGGTAAGGAACCCGCCTGCCAATGCTGGAGATATAAGAGATGTGGGTTCGATCCCTGGGCATGTCAACCCACTCCAGTATTCTTGTCTGGAGAAACCCATGGACAGAAGAGCCTCATGGGCTACAGGGTCACCCAAAGTTGGATAAGCCTGAAACAGCTTAGCACACACACCCTGATATTTATTGTGCTAATCTTTATACATATTTATGCACATTTAATATTGCTTAAACTATGTTTATAAACATAAACACATTAAAAATGAAAGGAGTAAATTGGCTGAGGAATCCTACTTCTTTCGTTAAAAAGATAAAGATTTAATTGGCTGATCCTGACAGATTCTTGCATTCTTTTATTCACTTGTTCATTCAACAAACACCAATTGAGCACTCACTCTGCTATGTGATAGAGTTAAAATGTGGAATAATGTAGCTCCAGGCCCCAGCAGGTCTTCCAGTACAGTGGAGTAAACAACAGTATAAAAAATAACTATGTGATACTATGACTGGTGATAAAATAGAAATACATTAAAATGTGCTATGGTAGCTGAAGGTGTGTGCCTGTGTCTGTGTGTGTCTCTTTGTGTGTGTGTAACTGAGTATGTGGGAACTGACATAGATGGCCTCATAAAGAGACTCCATGCCTCTCTTTTCCTTAGTTGTACCAAATGCATGCTCCCTGGGAGCCTCATTCTCTGCATTGGGAGCTTAGGGAAACTAACCTGAAGCCCCAGAGGTTGATGGGAGAGGAGATCTTAGATGGCCCAGGTGGCTGATCTTGTTTTCAGGTGCCTGTCTGTGTGGTTCTGATGCATCCTTTTGTAAATTTCTCTCCAGTCCAGGACCAATCGATGCTCTTAAGGAGGAGAGATTTATTCAAGTCACATTGAGAGACCATGAGAGGGCAGTAATTGCTGATCTGAGTCATGTGAAGAGGAAATTTGGCCCTCCGTGATGGATTCCTGCCTTGCCCTCTTTCTGTTTTTTTCCTCCTTTAGTTCAGAAATATAGGAAGGTAGTAGGGGGTGGAGGGAAGGAGAAGTCAGTTTAGGGATTCAGTTCGAGCTAAGATGCAATGTGGACGTGACTCGCCTCCAAAACATTGTCTGGAGCATTTTCACTGGAAGAGGTAACACTTGGGGTTTTAGAAATTGAATTTGGTGCTGACTTAGAATCTTGATGTTAGTTTGTTTCCTAAAGACAGAATGGGCCAAAAGGCAAAGTTAAACAAGAGGTCCCAAGCACTTAATGAATGTCCTGTGTATATCTGGAGTTGGAGATTGCCTTACAAAGCTCACAGCCAAGGACATTGGGAGGTGAACTGATCAGAGGCTGAATCAGAAAAAACTCCCCTCTCCTCCCCAACAACCTCTTTATGTTTTCATTAGACTGCTGTCCCTGTCTACCTACTCACTCTAGAAACATTCCTGATTCCCTCTCCAGTGGTCTCCAGGAGAGGGTTTGGGGACCTCATTAAAGGTCTAAGTTTGAAGTATGTGAGGCACTTGACTAGGATCGTTACAGAGAAGTAAAGCTGATGATGATTCAAGACTTTCCCACTGCATAGTACTCAGGGCTGGTATCTCATTTCTGGCGAGTATCCCAAACATTGCTTAGCTTCTCGAAGCTTCCTTGACCTGCTAATAATTTCCCCAGAAAGACTATCAAGACTGTCAATTTTACTTGACATCTTATAACTGTCATGGAAGTAGCAAGTGATTGTTCTTAACAATTTAATTTGATAAGCAGAAACAACACCTTTTCTCCTCTAAAATTGATGAAATTTGAACAGCAGTCACAAATTATTTCTTCACAGTCACAGTGTAATAAAGTTAAAAGAAAAAAAATGTGTAGGTTTTTGAGCAAAAGAAATGAGAAAAATGCCTCATCGCTTTCCCCTGCTTTTACTCATCCATCCACTAATCCATCCGTTAAAGAAACATTTATTGTGTGCCTGTTATGTGCTAAGCACTGAGTAAAGTGTCAGGAGTAAAACGAATAACAAACAGAAGTCTTAGCCCTATAAAACTTTCTGGTAAGAAAGAGAAATACTGAATAAATAGCTTCCTTCATTCATCATTACAAGCTATAATAAATGGTATAAAGAAAATGTATGAGGTACCATGAAAACTTATAACAGAAAGCCCGTGAGTCACAGAAGAGTTCCCTGAAAAAATGGTTTTTGAGGTGATATTTGAAGGAAAAGTAGGAGTTAATTAGGCAAAGAAAATGGAGTATGTTTTAGTTAACTTGGGCTGTTGTAACAAATATCACAGACTAGGTGGCTTAAGTGGTCTCACTGGTATAGAATCTGCCTACCAAGCAGGAGACATGGGTTTGATCCCTGGCTCTGGAAGATCCCCTGGAGAAGGAAATAGCAACCCACTATAGTATTCTTGCCTTGGAAATCCCATGGACAGAGGAGCCTGGCGGGCTACAGTCCTGGGGGTCACAGAGAGTTGGACACAACTTAGTGACTGAGTGCACAGATGGCTTAAATAACATTTATTTCTCTTGGTTCTGGAGACTAGGAATTCCAAGATCAAGGTGCTGACAGATTTGGGTCTGGTGAGGGCCGCCTTTTCAGGTTCAGAATTTCAGTGTATGACTTTTGAGGGGATACACAAATGTTCAGTCCATAACAGAGTTCTGAAGCTCTGGAACAATATGTGCAAAGGCCCTGAGGTGAGTGGGACCTTTTAAGAAACTCAGAGAGGCCAATGTGGCTGAAATTCCAAGGGTAGAGTAGAGGACTTACACTATGTAAGATAAACGGATGATCCAGGGCCTTGTAAGAGTTAAGGGTTTTGTGATGATTCTAAGAAAATAGAAAATTCATTTGGAAGTTTTCATCAGGGGAATAGCATGATCATATTTTATTAGAAACATCACTAACTGTAGGGTGGAGAATGGATATGGGGTGATTGAGGATGCTATTCGCTAGACAAAAAGCTTGGATTAGATGATGGAAGAGGAGATGGAGACCAGTGGATGGTCTGAATTATTTAATAAGTTGATAATACTTGACGATAGATTGGAAATAGAAGGTGAAAGAGGTAGAAGGTGTTTTACAACAGCTACCTAGTTTATTGTAATTATCAGACAAGGGTCCTTGTCATTGTAATAAAGATCAGTGGAGGATAATCAGATTTGGGGAGCAAGTCATGTTTGTTTTGCATTTGAAGACTCTTTGAAATATCCACATGGATGTATGGAGCAGATAGTTGTGTACTAGTCTGGAATTCAGAGAAGTATGTTTGGGAGATATAAATTTGGATGTTGCTGGCATAGAAATCATCATTGAAACCAAATTTTTGGTGAAATATGGGTTAGGGGTAAACAATCTGCCTGCAATGCAGGAGACCTGGATTTGATCCCTAGGTTGGAAAGATCCCCTGCAGAAGGGCATGTCAACCCACTCCAGTATTCTTGCCTGGAGAATCCCATGGACAAAGCAACCTGGTGGACTACAGTCCATGGGGTTGCAAAGAGTTAGACTCGACTGAGTGACTAAGCACACACATGGGTTGGGATTGATTAACTAATACAGTTTAGCTCACCATGACTACAGGGCAGTTCACAAAATTTTAGCATTGGATAGAAACTTAAAAATTACTTTTAAAGTTTATTTTTCAAATAGTAAAGCATTTTAAAACTATTGCCTCTACAAGGTAACACATGCTTGGGTGTCCCTTGTGACTCAGCTGGTAAAGAATCCGCCTGCAGTGTGGGAGACCTGGGTTAGATCCCTGGTTTGGGAAGATCCCCTGGAGAAGGGAAAGGCTACCCACTCCAGTATTCTGGCCTGGAGAATTCCAAGGACTGTATAGTACATGGGATCCCAAAGAGTCACACATGACTGAGAGACTTTCACTTTCTCTTTTCCCCATTTTTGTAAACAGATGATGAAAAGGAGATGTCAGGAAATGAAAGGTGGTTATCTTCAGCAGCATGTCTGCACCAAGACCCCTAAACTCCTCAACTATGGTTATTTTATATCAAGATTAGCCATTGTTTTTAATATAGGCATGCTTTGGGGTAGAGGGGAAGATAGAGAAGCCATTCATTTATTACTACCATTTTGATTATGAACAGGACAATTTCTTAATGAAAAGTCTTTAACACCAGGACATTTGTAGGTCCTGGGTGACATAAATGTTACAGCACACAGAACTATCCTTTCATCATCTCTTCTCTTCTTCTCTAAACTCAGTTACCTAATTTCTCTGGCACCATTTTGGTATAGAGAGGGCCAGGTTGTACTTGGAACTTTCTGTTAGTTGTACAGATTTGCACTTTCACATCCAGTTGAATTATTGTTTTTCTACCTGAAATTAATTGACATATAAATTCATGTACTTCCAGAGTTTGGAAAAGACAGCAATCTTTTAGGGGAAGTGCCATGTTAAGGGAACAGAGACGAGAAGGGTTAGAAAACCGTAGCTCTTTTGCTTTTTCTAGAAATTAAAAGATCCAGAGTGTTTATGTGGGTAGAGGACCAACCTAGGTAATAGGATAGTGCTTTGCAGAAAAAAATGAACTGAGGAGGTAGAAGAGAGTTCTTCTGTACCTTTTGTTTTTCTAGGACAGTCAAGATGGGAGATCTTAAGACAGGGAACTTCAGGAAATCACAAGCCATGATCTGACCCCAAGTACTGCTGCTGAAAACCAGAGAGTAACCTGGTAATGGAAAGGGCAAGCCCACTGGAAGTGTAATTAATCTTTTTGGCAGTTCAGTTCAGTTGTTCAGTTATGTCTGACTCTTTGCAACCTCATGGACTGTAGCACGCCAGGCTTCCCTGTCCATCATCAGCTCCTGGAGCTTGCTTAAGCTCATGTCCATTGAGTCGGTGATGCCATCCAACCACCTCATCCTCTGTCATCCCCTTCTCCTCCTGCCCTCAATCTTCCCAGCATCAGGGTCTTTCCTAGTGAAAGGAAAAAAAAAGCTCTTCGCATCAGGTGGCCAAAGTATTGGAACTTCAGCTTCAGCATCAGTCCTTCCAATGAATATTCAGGACTGATTTCCTTTAAGATGGACTGATTGGGTCTCCTTGCTGTCCAAGGGACTCTCAAGAGTCTTCTCCAACACCACAGATCAAAAGCATCAATTCTTCAGCGCTCAGTTTTCTTTATGGTCCTACTGTCATATCCATATATGACTACCGGAAAAACCATAGCTTTGACTAGACAGACCTTTGTTGGCAAAGTAATGTCTCTGCTTTTTAATAAGCTGTCTAGGTTGGTCATAACTTTTCTTCCAAGGAGCGAGTGTCTTTTAATTTCCTGGCTGCAGTGACCATCTGCAGTGATTTTGGAGCCCAAGAAAATAAAATCTGTCACAGTTTCCATTGTTTCCCCATCTATTTGCCATGAAGTGATGAAACCGGATGCCATGATCTTAGTTTCTTGAATGTTGAATTTGCAGCCAGCTTTTTCACTCTCCTCTTTCACTTTCATCAAGAGGCTCTTTAGTTCCTCTTTGCTTTCTTCCATAAGGGTGGTGTCATCTGTATATCTAAGATTATTGATATTTCTCCTGTCAATCTTGATTCCAGCTTGTGCTTCATCCAGCCCGCCCGGCATTTCTTGTGATATATTCTGCCTATAAATTAAATAAACAGGATGACAATATACAGCCTTGACGTACTCCTTTCCCAATTTGGAACAATTTTGGCAGTTACTTACTTTCAAAGCAAGAATGAATCAGGGATTTTATCTGAGGTTGATAGTGAGTCATCTTTGAAGAAGTCTAGTCAAACTCTGGAAATCTGGAACCACCTTGAAAGATGGAATTCTGACCCCTTACAGTAAATGGTGTCTCATCAATATTTATTTTTAACAAAAAGAAACTATGACAACTCAGTTATATTTTTGCTTGTCTATTATTGTGTGTGTGCTGAGTCATGTCTAACTCTTTGCAACCCTGTGGATTGTAGCCTTCTAGGCTCTTCTGTCCATGGAATTTTCCAGGCAAGAATACTGGACTGGGTTGCCATTTCCTACTCCAGGGCATCTTCCCAACCCAGGGATCAAACAATTATTATTAACAGTAGAGAATGATGTAAGCAAGTTGGGCAGTGAACATTTTGGTGTTTGTCAAGTACCATTCAAAGGAGAGAACTTATCTGGTGTACACAAGTGGTTTTGGTTGCCTGTGTTTTGGTACACCTCATGGGTTGAGTTCCCTGAGAAAAAGACTCTGAGATAAAGAGGAGCATACAGGAACATTGGAACATTCCAGAAGCAGGACTGGGCAGAGGGAGAGGTTGAACTGTGATGCATCCCAGCAGAGGTCTCAGTCAACTCTCTGGAGAGTTCTGAACCTGGGGTGATCCTTGAGAGTTGTCCTGAAACCAGGGATCAGGTCAATACACTCCCAGGTCAATCAGCTGTCAGATCCTAGCCATCCCAGGAAGGAGGTATGACCTTGGGTGAGACAGCTCTCTTCAGCAGAGGCAGGTCCACAGTCCGAGAGCTGAGGTCTTCTGCTTTCAGCACTCACAGAGGCTGGGAGTAAGTCTTGCATTCCTATGGGGGTCTGGGTAGCATATCCTAGTAGTCACCACAGTCCATCCCTTGGGCAATTTTCATCCACTTCTTAGTGTTAGTTCTGGAAGCAACTCCTCCAGCATTCCAGTGGGCCTTTTTCCTCCCTGATGTAAACTTAAAAAAGAAAGGTAATTTTACAAGCAATTTCCCTGTATTTACAGCAAGTCTTAGGGCCACAATTGATATTCATCATCACCCTCCTCTACTTTCTATTCTTAGTTCCTACCACTTTTCAATGATCTCTTTGCTGGTCTAGTGGCTTTACTTGCTGCTGTGACCCAGACATTGATTCCTAAGGGGTGTACGCCCTTGGTATGAGGAACCTATAGTGCCTGGGGGAAGCTACAGCTTTGCTCTTCAAGGCAACTCTTCCGTGTCCATTGGAGGAAGCATTCCTTCTTTGGGTACCAGGACCTGTAAAACCACAAAACCCTAAATTATGAGGCCAGAATATATAGATTCCCCAAATGGGACTCTGGGAATAATGGTACGTGGGGCCACTCCTGATGCTACTCCTTAGTTCTCAGACCCATATATTCCACCTGCTATGGACACAGTACTCATGGAAACATCACTGATTTAAAATACATACCATATCCTGGATCACGGCTCTTGGCTGGTAGTTTTTCTGAGTTGGCACCTCAGCTGTGCTTTCAATAGGCTGTTCTGTCATCCTGTTGGCCTCTCAGCTTCTGGGTATTTCTGTAATTAAATAGGCACAGTGGTGAAAAATCCTCCTTCCAAGCAGGAGACACGGATTCAATCCCTGGGTTGGGAAGGAAATAGCAATATTCTTGCTTGGAAGTCCCATGAACAGAGGAACCCGGCAGGCTACAGTGCGTGGGGCTGCAAAGAGTCAGACACCACTGAGCAGCTGAGCACAGGGCAGGGAAAGTTGTCGGCTTTTCATTAGGATCAGAGCAGGAAAGGGCTAGGCAGCAGATCTGGGCTGCAGTTCAAGCAACCTGGCCCGTGAGACCATGTATCTCAGCACACCCTCTGGTGACAGGGGTTTCAGTAATGAAAAATGATATCATGTGCAAGGGTCAATAAGGAGAGGGCTTCCCAGGTGGCATTAGTGGTAAAGAACCTGCCTTCCAATGCAGGAGACACAGAGGAAGCAGGTTCGATCCCTGGGTGGGGAAGATCCCCTGGAGGAGGGCATGGCAACCCACTCCAGGATTCTTGCCTGGAGAATCCCAAGGACAGGGGAGCCTGGCAGGCTGAAGTCCATGGGGTAGCAGAGCTGGAGACGACTGAAGCTACTTACCATGCACAAACACAAGTACCAGTAGGAGAATCATAACACAGTCTCATAGGGTTCTCGGGCATCATACTTGGAACAGAGTTACACACCTTTGAGAAATGGTTCCTGGCATATTTCTGGGCCCTGGTAGAAACGGAGTGTAGGACCATTGGACGTCATCTATCCATAGCATAGGTTTGTTTCTGGGGAACAGCAGTTCCCAGACCTCTTTGCATCTCAGTGCGCCCATAGGGCTGATTCTCATCCTTGGACTCCTAGCTGAAGTTATATGTGTCACTTCTTGGTGTAGCTTCTTCGTGGTCTCCCTCTTTTCCCATTTCGCAGCTGGGTGTTGATGCCCCTGTTAACCTGGAAGCCACACAGAAGATGGTGGAGACTCTGTCCATCAGATTCTATCATTCTTTTTCCAAGTCAAAGGATAAGAACGCTACCACCAATCAGGATTATCCACTTCAAACTCTAGGTAAGTAAAAGCTACTCATTACTCATTGTGCAAAGCCATTGACATCCGGGGTTCATCCTTTACAGTACCTAGTGATTCCTTATCTAATACAGCTCACTTGTTCTCCACCAATGGTATATGAAGGTGCCCTTCCTTATTACCTTCAGTCTCACTGGGGCATCCATAATGCTTAAAAAAGTCCCAATTCCATAGCAGGTAAATGGTAAGTGTCTCATTGTTCTTTGATCTTGTAATTCTTTGTTAGTAAATTTGACATGGTGACTGACTACTTGTATTTTTTCTTAGCCAGAGATCTGTGACTTTGAAAATTCCTGGAAGACTGAAAAAAAAAAAATCTAGGTTTTAAAAGTTCTTCTACATGCATATTTATGAAAACTTGGAGATACTATCTTTTATCCAAAAAAAAAAAAAAAAACAACTAGGCTGAATTAGCAGAAATATGAGAATAACTTGAATATGGTTTATTTGGAACTGCCAACAGCCTCTCAGTGGGGATGTGAGCCAATCTGATGGGGTGTGTACAAGGAGAAGGAAAAAAAAAACCTCAATGGAAGTCATTCAATTGTTTTAATGAGTCTTGAATCCAGTGGACTAAGTGAAAATTCATCTGATTTAATTGAGTGACACTAATTGGTAAAAAAAAAAAGGCAATCAAATAGGCTATGCATTGTAATTATTCAAAATTCTTTTTTTACCCCCTAATTTACCTCTGATATTTTACCCTTCTTGTTTAGTGCTCTGTGGTCAGATTCTAAAAATAGTTTAGTATTTATTGGAATATATCACAACAGATTAGAGAATGTTCTGTATGCTTGAACTTGATTTTATGTTTTTACTTCAAGGGTTGAGATACTTTGTTCTTTGAGTCGAACCACTGAACACAGAAATAGCCTGTGATGCATTATTATGTTTGTAGCTAAAAATCTAAGTTCACAAGAGGATGAGATGGTTTGCAGAGGTGATAGAAGGAGAAGAGAAGGGAAGGTTTATAGGAAGACTTGAACTGATTTGAAAGAAGCAGGACGGAAATATGGACTTCTACGAGACTGAAGATGTAATTCTCCCAGATGGGCCCTGTGAGTCTGGAAGCAGTGAGGACCCAGGCCCATTTTCATGGGGTAATTGTGAGATTCCAAAGAGAAGACTGCCTGGTACAAAGGAGAGGGCCTGACCTCAGGCTTGGAGTATCTAGCTTTAAGTGCATCTCTCTACCTCTGACAGAGCATAGAAGCCACAAGAAGTTTCTGGATCCTAAGGGACCATGTAATCCATGACAGTGGATGATAATTGATGAAGGCAGCAAGACAGATGACCTCCACATGACCCCAGAGGACGGGGCATCCCTCACCAGGCTGCAGGATGGGGACCGAGCCAGAAATTAAGTTTATTTATTAAAAAATTGATTATTTTGCACACCTGAATCAGTAGACAGAGATTAATGTCCACTCTCTGCACATTTCCTGGGGCCAAACATCTCAGATCATTATGTGCTCATGAGGAGCCATAGCTTTATTTAATTGCATTTGTTCATTCTCTGTAATTGGATAATATTTCCTATGAGCACACATTTAAATAATTATTCAACTAAAACAGAGTTGGCCTGGTGAAGGGGCTTTGAATCAGAAGACTCCAGTAATATATGATCCCTCAGCACGAGGTTTAGATTTGAATTTCATCATGACTTAGCAGAAATCTGAGCAGATGTATTGTGTGTATCTAACTGTGGTGGAGTTATGTGCAGAAAATGCTTCTTCCAATCATGAAAAGTAGCACAAGGTGTTATCGAACTCCTGTCAGAGAACACTAGGCCCCAGGTTTTAGAAGAGGACCTTAGAGTTTCCCCCTGTATTTCTTTCTTTGCTTAAAGGTATCTGAGATTTTAGTCCTTGTATTAAACTTTGAGTTACCTTGAAAAGGAGAAGTTAGAGGATTGTTCCTGGGAATAGGGGCTGTGGCTGGCCCTCGATTTAAGGACAAAGTCTTGATTTCAGAAGGGTGGACTCCTTGTCCTAGGAGAATGGACTTTCCCACTAAGGTGATGCACTTGTTTGGTTTGAGTTGAGACCCGGAGCCACGATGGTGATGCCTGAGCTCCTGCACCGGGATCCGAGTGACTGCTCCTTTCCCATATATGTAGTTGGTTTTGGTTTCCCTGATGGCTCAGTGGTAAAAACCCACCTGCCAGTGCAGGAGATGCAAGACACATGGGTTCGATCCCTGGGTTGGAAAGATCCCCCAGAGGAGCAAATGGCAGCCCACTCCAGTATTCTTGCCTGTTTCCATGGACAGAGCAGCCTGGCAGGCTATGGTCCACGGGGATGCAAAGAGTCATCATGAATGACTGAGCACACACAAACAGTTGGTTTTGGTTAGTATTTGGAAATTGATTTCACTATTGTGGATCACATTGCAGGGCAGGAGAAGTCAATCCCTCATTTATTCCCCATCAACAGTCTGCAACATTCCACAGTCGTGGTTGGTATCACTGTTGTTTGTGGGAGAGAGTGGCTAAAACGCTTGCGTGATTTCTGTCCACCGAGACTTTCAGCTGCTTGCAAGCCTACCTTGACAAGGTCCTTCTCCTCAACTCTTGGACCACCTTTGTATGGGACTTCTGCTGTCATTGGTTTTGTTGGGTCATGGTTATGCTGGGTGCGTGAAGCCCTGCTGCAGTTCATCTTGGAGAGTTTTCCTTACGTGTGTGAACCGTGGTTCCTTCACTTAACCCACAGCAGCTACAAAAGCATCATCCACCTTCTGTGTAGGTTCTGTTCAGAAGGCTTGATATAGTAAACCCAGGCTTGTTGGTGTAGCTCTGAAAGGACATCAACATGTCTTATGCCTATTTTCTGAGTCCTACCAAGGCCACTTCTAAGGGATGGGTCTGGGAGTTTACCTTTGTGCAGGGGAGTGTGGGAGTTTTGTGAATTACCAATGTGAACAGAAAGACTTAACTCACAATGGCTTAAGCCTGTATTTGCATCTGTTGTGAAATGAAGGATTTTGAATATATTCAAGCAGGAGTCCCCAATCTCTGGGATCTAGTGCCTGATGATCTGAGGTGGAATTAATATAATAATAATAGAAATAAAGTGCACAATAAATGTAATGCACGTGAATCATCCCGAGACCAACCCCTCTTCCCTGGTCTGTGGGCAACCTGTCTTCCATGAGACTGGTCCCTGGTGCCAAAAATTTGGGGACTGTTGTCCAAGGACCTGGACTGATTTAGAGCAGCCTTAAGCCTCTACTTTAGTGATGGAGCTGGCATTTCTTAAGAAAAGACAGTCAGTCTTGCTTCAGAACCTGAAACCAGAGTCATCATGTTGGGACTTCACAGGGACCTCTGTCTCTTTTACTTTCTGTCTTCTTTGACCTGTGGATTAAGATAAAACAGATGTTTAGTCTTAATTTCATTTACTGACTTGATAGATAACATCACAAAGCAGGGGATCCAGTAATGCTTCAGATCCCACTTTTAAAAGAGGAGCTGGTCAGTGAGAATGAAGCCCCTGATTCTGATGTAACAGTGTTGGGGAGACACATAGGAGCAGGGAGGGATAGGGTTAGGGAGAGGAGGAGAGGAGTTAGGACAGGCTAAGGATTGCTCAGGAAACAAACTGACCTTGCAGTCTCAGTGGGTTAATGCAGTGAAGAATCATTTCCTGATCATGCATAATGTGTTGCAGACCCTGATGCTCTATAGGGCAGTTCGGTCCTAAGCAGCACTTTAAGAATCCCACTTGCTGCTTTTGAGCATTTCTGTGTATCGGCACATGGATTCCATCACACAGTGACAGGGAAAGACAGATCCAGGGGGTTGAGTGGAAGCTTCTCCCTGCCTTTACCTGGAAGAGATTCGTGGTACCACTACATAGAGTTCACTGGCCAGAATTACTCACTGACCCGGCTTCCCAAGTGGTAAAGAACCCATCTGCCAAGACTGGAGACACAAGAGATGTGAGTTCAGTCCCTGGGTTGGGAAGATCCCGTGGAGGAGGGCACAGCAACCCACTGCAGTATACTTGCCTGAAGAATCCCATGGACAGAGCAGCCTGGGGCAGAGCAGTGTGTGGGGCTGCACACAGTTGGACACAACTGAAGCAGCTTGGCACACACATTCACTTGCCCTGCTGAAGGGCAAGGAGGCAGGGCAGAGCAGTGTCCCAGGAATGACAGTAGACCCTGCCACTTGTGACCCATCAGTCGCAAGCGATGCTTACCCAGTGGACCATACATGATAAAAGGACTGAGGCTCGTGTCTGGAGGTGGGCTGCTGTGACTGGCATTTCCCCACGTGCTTCTCCTTTTCTCCCCAGGAGGGACCAAACTGCCAGTTTAGCATTGCCAACACGTGATGCACACCTTGTAAAGGTGATCAGCTACACCTCTCCCTGAGAGTTTCTGCTGCGGGGCTCATGTGGAGAGAGCAGGGAGCAGGGGAAAGCCAGGGGGACAGTTGGTGCAATTCTTTGTCTCCTGCAGCTAGTAAGTTCTTTTCCTATTCCAGAGACTCATTAAAGTGCCCAGTTGCTTAGATTGGTGTGGGGGGATATGTAGGATTTTGAGAGGCTGCTGCTGATTCCTCCTGATCTCGTTTAGGAGCCACCTGGAAGAGGCCTTAAGGCCAAGGCAGATGTACAATTTCCCTAGCCTCTGAGATCTATCCCTAGGGAGCACGCATGTGCATTCACACAAACACACACATATACAGACACACACACACAAATACACAGACGCACATACAGACACACACATGCATACACAGACACACATACAGACACACACACACATATGCACAGACAACACACACACACAAATACACAGATACACATACACACACACAGACACACATACATGCAATCACACACAGACACACAAATATACACATACACACATATATACAGACCACATACACATATACACATGCAGACACACCTACAGACACATACACTTACATACATACACAGAGAAACATACAGACACACACAAATACACACATATATACACATACAGACACACACAGATGAACACACACACATACATACGCAGACACACATGCAGACACACATACAGACACATACACACACAAATACATGACACACATATGCATATACACACAGACACACTTATACACAGACACACAAATACACATACACGCAGACACACACGCACATACAGACATACACATATACACACATACACACACACACAGGGAGACTACAAATCACTTCTCTCATTGGTGCTAAATTAACTTTTAAGACTTTGGAACACCTGAACCAGCTGAAATTAGGATCCTGAGTGGCAAGAGGCTGAGCCCTGTTCTTGGCTTTGATAAGTACAAATTGCATTTTTTGTGAGATTTAATGCATGAATTAATAGAGGCATTGGTGGTTCCTAAATGATGGCCTGTGGACTGGCTGAATCAGAATCACCTTGGACATCTGGTTAAATACATATTCCCAGACCTCAGCTCAAACCTGCTGAATTGGAATCCCTGGAGGGAGGCACGGGAGTCTTTCCTTGAATGAGCTCTTTAGGTCGTTTAGATGCTCAGGCAGGTCTTGGAATCTCTGCTGCTGTGGAAAGAGCACAGGGAGTTTCAGTATCTGCTCCCTGGGTTCCAATCTTGCTCTGATGTTGCTGTGTGGACAGATAAGTTGCTCAGCATGGCTTTTTTTTTTTTTTTAAATCCTACCTCTTTGAAAAACTTATTTTATATTGAAGTATCAGTTCTATTCAGTTGCTCAGTCCTGTCCAACTCTTTGCAACTCCATGGACTGCAGCACGCTAGGCTTCCCTGTCTATCACCAACTCCTGGACCATGCTCAAACTCATGTCCATTGACTCTGTGATGTTATCCAACCATCTCATCCTCTGTCATCCCCCTCTCCTCCTGCCTTCAATCTTTCCCAGCATCAGGGTCTTTCCTAGTGAGCCAGTTTTTCATCTGAGGTGGTCAAAGTATTGGAGCTTCAGCTTCAACATCAGTCCTTCCAATGAATATTCAGGACTGATTTCCTTTACAATTGATGGGTTTGATCTCCTTGCAGTCCAAGGGACTCTCGAGAGTCTTCTCCAACACCGCAGTTCAAAAGCATCAATTCTTCAACGCTCAGCTTTCTTTATGGTCCTACTCTCACATCCATACATGACTACTGGAAAAACCATAGCTTTGACTAGACGGACCTTAGTTGGCAAAGTAATGTCTCTGCTTTTTAATATGCTGTCTAGGTTGGTCATAGCTTTTCTTCCAAGGAGGAAGCGTCTTTTAATTTCAAGTCTGTCACAGTTTCCATTGTCTCCCCATCTATTTGCCATGAAGTGATGAAACTGGATGCCATGATCTTAGATTTTTGAATGCTTTGAGTTTTCAGCCAGCTTTTTCACTCTCCTCTTTCGCTTTCATCAAGAGGCTCTTTAGTTATTCACTTTCTGCCATAAGGGTGGTGTCATCTGCATATCTGAGGTTATTGATATTTCTCACAGCAATCTTGATTCCAGCTTGGGCTTCATCCAGTCCGGCATTTCTCATGATGTACTTTGCATGTAAGTTAAATAAGCAGGATGACAATATAACAGCCTTGATGTACTCCTTTTCCTATTTGGAACCAGTCTGTTTTTCCATGTCCAGGTCTAACTGTTGCTTCTTGACCTGCATACAGATTTCTCAGGAGGCAGGTCAAGTGGTCTGGTATTCCCATCTCTTTCAGAATTTTCCACACTGTTTTGTGATCCACACAGTCAAAGGCTTTAGCATAGTCATAAAGCAAAAATAGATGTTTTTCTGGAATTCTCTTGCTTTTTCTATGATCCAATTGGCAATTTGATCTCTGGTTCCTTTGTCTTTTCTAAATCCAGCTTGAACATCTGGAAGTGCTTGGTTCATGTGCTGTTGAAGCCTCATCTGGAGAATTTTGAGATTTACTTTGCAAATATCTGAGATGAGTGCAATTGTGCGGTAGTTTGAACATTTTTTGGCATTGCCTTTCTTAGGGATTGGAATGAAAACTGACCTTTTCCAGTCCTGTAACACTGCTGAATTTTCCAAATTTGCTGGCATATTGAGTGCAGCACTTTCACACCATCATCTTTCAGGATTTGAAATAGTTCAGCTGGAATCCCATCACCTTTACTAGCTTTATTCGTAGTGATGCTTCCTAAAGCCTGCTTGACTCTGCATTCCAGGATGTCTGGCTCTAGGTGAGTGATCACACCATCATGGTTATCTGGGTCATTATGATCTTTTTTTGTATAGTTCTTCTGTGTATTTTTCCCCCTCTTCTTTTTTTTTTTTTTTGAAATTTGTATTATTTATTTTTTGTGTTTCTCACACATAAATTAAGTGTGACATTAATAGAATTTCTTTTTTTTTCATTTATTTTTGTTAGTTGGAGGCTAATTACTTTACAATATTGTAGTGGTTTTTGTCATACATTGACATGAATTAGCCATGGATTTACATGTATTCCCCATCCCGATCTCCCCTCCCACTTCCCTCTCGACCCGATCCCTTTGGCTCTACCCCCCTCTTCTTAATATCTCCTGCTTCTGTTAGGTCCATACCATTTCTGTTCTTTATTGTGCCCGTCTTTGCATGAAATGTTCCCTTGGTATCTCTAATTTTCTTGAAGAGATCTCTAGTCTTTCCCATTGTATTGTTTTCCCTATTTCTTTGCACTGATCAGTTAAGAAGACTTTGCATATTGAAATATTGAATATTGAATATATTGAGGTATAGCCAGTTAACAGTGTTGTGATAGTTTTAGATGGACAGCAAAGGAAGTCAGCCATACATATACGTGTATCCATCCTCCCCCAAACTCCCCTCCCATCCAGGCTGCCACATAACATTGCATGGAGTTCCCTGTGCTATACAGTAGAATCTTGTTCGTTATCCATTTTCAATATAATAGTGGAGTCACTCAACATTTCTGGCCTCAGTTTTGTCATCTTCATGATGGGACTGCACCTCATTTTTCAAATGAAATATTACCCAGAGCCTCAGTATACAAAACTGGTAAAAGTATTAATAGGACGGCTCAGGTGGAAGCAGTGGTCAAGTTACCCTTTACTTCCCAACATGGCCCCTAAAGTCTCCCAAGTGTATTAGTAACTCAGTTGTGTCCAACTCTTTGTGACCCTATGGACTGTAGCCTGCCAGGTTCCTCTGTCCATGGAGTTCTCCAGGCATGAATACTGGAGTGGGTTGCCACCTCTTTCTCCAGGGGATCTTCCTGACCTAGGGATCAAAGACATAAGGGACGTTCAATCACTGGGTGGGGAAGATACCCTGCAGGAAGGAACGGCAGCCCACTCCAGTATTCTTGCCTGGAAAGTCCCATGGACAGAGGAGCCTGGTGGGCTATAGCCCATATGGTAGCAAAGAGTCAGACATGACTGAAGCAACTTAGTACACACAGCGCAGATCCTACAGAATCTGAATTTAGCATGTTATTTAGCAGTTTTATTTTAAAGGTAAAGTCATTACTTCTAGCATCAACCATACTGATACCTACCATGTGACTTGTGTATGTGCATGCTAAGTTGCTCAGAAGTTTCTTTTTTCACCCCTAAATATTTTAGCACATAATTCCCAAGAACAAGGACATTCTAATGTACAACCACATAGCATTCTAACATTTAGCAATAACAAAATTTAGGAAAGTTAGTATTATCAAACACTCAATCCATATTTTGCCAATTGTTATCCACTTTTGATAGAGACATTGCTGAGTTTTCATAGTCATTTTCAAACTTGAATGTGATAGCCCCATGTGCTGTACTGTGCTTAGTCATTCAGTTGTGTCTTACTCTTTGTGACTCCATGGACTGTAGCCCACCAGGCTCCTCTATTCATGGCGATTCTGAATACTGGAATGTGTTGCCTTGCTCTCCTTCAGGGGACCTTCCCAACCCAGGGGTTGAACCCAGGTCTCCCACATTGCAGGTGGATTCTTTACCATCTGAGCCACCAGGGAAGCCCTGAATACTAGAATGGGTAGCCTATCCCTTCTCCAGGGGAACTTCCTGACCCAGGAATTGAACCAGGGTTTCCTGCATTGCAGATGGATTCTTTACCAGCTGAACTACCAGGGAAGCCCTTGATAACTCCATAGTAGTAGCATTAATAAAGTGCCATAGAATGCTTCATCTATATATTCGTTCATTCATTCATTCAACATTGTTAAATAACAATACTTAAGGATATGAAAAAGGAATTTCTAGGAGTTTATTTAAAGCAACACTTACCTTGAAGGTCTCAATGCAGTGGTGCCCATAGAAGTAGGCAGAAAATCACTAATAGCAGAATATGTTATGATAGAGAGAACCACAGCAAAATAAAAAACGAATGGGCATCACTCATAGAAACAGGGAAACCAGGAGGATATTGTTTCTGAATGCTAAATTAGAACATGTTTTGGTAGAATGCAACACAGGTGGAGACTTCCTGTGGATACTTGGATCTGTAGAGGGATTAAGGTTAGAGCCATAGCTTGGGAGATGTCATAGAATACAGCTGAAATCTTGGCAGGAATACATTTTTAAATGGGGAGAAGATAAAAAATTAAGGACAGAAAATTGGAAGGAAGATGGAGATCCAGAAAGCCCCAACACCTAACTACTTTTTCCATCAAATATTTTTGTGCGGTTATTTATTAGAGGACTAGGTCATAGCAATTCATGTTTTGAAATGCCTGAAAACTCTGTGATCCATCTTCTGCCTTGGATAGAGGATTTGAGGAAAACAGTCCACATGCAAGTTTAAATAGAGAGTTAAAAATTCACACTGGCCCTTTTTCTGTTGAAATGCTGATATGAATCACAATTATTTGAGAAGTTCTTTGCTGAAAATAGGTAACATCCTATAGACTTGCTTCTAACTATTCTATTAATTGAACTGCTGGAAGTTTATGCTCTGAGACCTTGTCTAGAACTATTAAGATTCACACATTGAAAAGCACAAAGACCAGTTCAACGTAGGAGATAATCAATTTTTCATGCTCATTATCATCTAGATGAGTCTCCTACAATAGAAAGTTGCAGGCTGAGGTATGTGGATGTTGAGGACACCTCATTCCTCTAGGTAGCTTAGGGGAAGACTTACTCGATCCAGGCAGAAATAGAAAGATCTTAAGTTTCACAGTAAAAGAGAAAAGCAAAGGAAATTTGTGAAAGCAAGAGATGAGGAACCAATACAATTTATTGCTAGAAAACTTTTTAGTTTTATCAAGTCAATATTTTTACAGTTGCTTAACTTCATTCTTTGTGTGACGTCTCACTGTCCTGAAAAGAAAAGGTTTCAAAGCTTAAGTATTTTATTAAATCTTTTGTATTTTGATGCCATTTGGAACCATTTTAACAGCTCATATTTATTGAAGAAAAATAAGGCACCTCATGTCTCTCCTAAAAATTAAAATAAAAACAGGGCCCCAGTTATACTGGGTATTAGGGGACTGGACAAATGTTGAGCCTTTACCTGCATAACTAGTGAGGAACCTTAGAGACTGGATTATTGGGAGAGGAGAGAATCTTATGATTCTGGACTTCTGTCAGTTTACTAACATTTCCTAAATCTTATATTTATGATAGGAACATCCCAGTCATTTCCCCTTCTTTTATTCCAAAGTATTTAAGGAAGATGTTAATACTACACTGGGCAGCCCCCTAAAGAGATGATTTACAAAGCTATAAATGTGTGCACTGCCCTGTCTGACTCTTTGTGATCCCAAGGACTGTAGCCCACCAGGCTCCTCTGTCCATGTGATTTTCCAGGCAAGAATACTGGAGTGGGTTGCCATTTCCTCCTCTATGGGATCTTCCCCACCCATGGATCAAACTGGGGTCTCTAGTCTCTTCTGCATTGGCAAGCAGCTTCATTTTCTTAAAAAAAAATTAATTTATTTAAAATCGAAGGATAATTGCTTTCCAGAATTGTGTTGTTTCCTGCCAAACATCAACATGAATCAGCTGTAGGAATACCATCCCTTCCCTCTTGGACCTCCCTCCCATAGCTCCTTTTACCACTGCGCCACCTGGGAAGCCCACTCTGTAGTTGTGTTTTATTTTTAAAATGGCTTTTGGCTTTGGCTTCCAGGCCTGCTTAAACGCATTCTGCCTCTGTTGAACCCATGCTGCCCTGTCTCCTGTAAATTCCCCAGCAAAGTGTATGTGCTTGTGGTGCTCAGACATGTGCGCTCATAGCAGATACATGTGCCCATGCAAGGGAACAGTGGCAGGCGAAATGACCATTTAGAAACAGGAGGACTGAGATGGGGCAACCTAGAAATACTGCAGCCTTCTCCTAGTATCCGATTGCATTTTTTAAAATTTAGAGACTATTCTTTTCACCACAAAAGCCTCTGGCAGTGATCAGCGTGATTTCCAAGACTGTACATAGCACCAGAAGAGCTCCAACTAATGTGCCCAGCTTCAATTTCAGCGTAGCTCATTAGAACAACAATGCAAACCAGCTGTCCCCTGGTGTTTGGCGAAGAAAGAGCCAATTAACTGGCCATCGTCCACCTGGTTCCAGATTTCGCCATCTCCTTATGAGCCTGTAAGAACAGCCAGTTTGCATGAATTCTAGTCATCAAATGCAAACCAGGGGGTAGGGAGAAGGGGTAAATGGGTATCCTATAATCTGTTATGGGGGGAAAAGGTGAAAGGCCATCTAGCGCTTGAATATCTAGAAAGACAGCGATGAATTAATTTAGCAAGGTATCGGCTTTGTAAAACTGTTTCTTATTTTGTGTATGCTAATTTGAAGACTAATTTGAAGACTAGAAGTGCATTGTTTCTGCAGATGCAAATATAGAACCATTTTGTATGCACTTGTTTGGATTTTTTTTCTTTGGCGATAGTGACATTTAAAGGGGGAACCACACAACTATATTGTCATTTACCATGTACCTATATTGGAATATTTCAGTTTCACTGGAATTTATCAGTAAGGCTTGCTTTTGTGGATATATCAGAATGTGATGAACTCAGAAATAAAAGCAGTAATTGGAGCCCTTAAGTCATTATTATTTTATCTTTTGGAGTAAATCATGTAATTGGTGTCTGACATTTAGGCCCTGGAATTAAACATCTAACAATATGGCTCCTGGAAGTGTTACTGTTACAGGTCTACATATGTCTGAAGTAACACTACATTCTCAAAAGAGCCGTCAATAAGACAACCGTTTCTCAGCCCCGAAGACTGAAAAACCTGTTGTATTACACTTTCCAATCTCTTCAAAATCACATTTTAAAAATCCATTTTGTTGCAAGATGACCAATCTCATGTGATTTATAAGCCTTGGCCTCAGAGGAAATATGGAATGCCTGGAGCTGAAGTCAGAGAACAAATGTGCCGGCTGGAAACAGACACTTCCTGCATTTCGAGCAGTTTCTGAGATGTCCTTGGGCAAGTGTCGGTTTACAATGTGTAAGTCACGTGGCAGAGGACCATCTACTAGGCGGCTTGAGCACAATGCCTATTTTCCATTAAGAGTTCACATTTTGGATTGACATAGACCTACCCTTTCCATCTGGTCAAGAAAGCACATACACAGATGATTACTTTCTAGAAATTCCCTTTCTTACCATCCATTTCACACTTGAAAAAAAGTGTGGAATTCTCACTCTCACATAGATGATATTAAAATGGTCTCATTTCAGATGGGGTTTTTCACCTTCATCTCTTTCCTCATTCTGGGTAATGTTGCAATACATTTTAGAAAAATGACAAGATGACTCTAATCTAGAAGTTGCAGCCTGAAATGCACAAGAGATGGAGTTCTTTATGAAGAATACTTAGTGGAATTTCTTTAGATCACTTGAGGGTTGTATAGTCTAATTCCTATAACTGAAAAAAGTTAGTTGTTTACATCCTATGTCTGTGTGTTAGTCACTCAGTCGTGTCCGTCTCTCTGTGACCCTATAGACTGTAGCTCCCCAGGCTCCTCTGTCCATGGAGTTCTCCAGGCAAGAAAACTGGAGTGGGTTGCCGTTCCCTTCTGCAGGAGATCTTCCTGACCAGGGATTGAACCAGGGTCTCCTGCATTACAGGCAGATTCTTTACCGTCTGAGTCACCAAGGAAGCCCATGTATATCCTACCCACAACTAAAAACAAACAAATAACTTGTTAATCTTGGATTTCTGTGATAGGAAGTTGAATAAAGAAAACAAAGTCCCCCAAATTATAGTCACAGCCTTTTTTATGTTCATATTTCAAAATTGTTCTTCTAAGAGGGGTTATTTGTTTGCCGTTGTGACTTGATTGCTAACACTTGATTTGAGGTCTGATCGATATCTTAAATACTTTTTGGTAATTCTCAAGTGTCCTTTTCCATCTTTTATCACTCAGACCCCTTGTTCTTCAAGAAACCCTCATCACATTTCATAGTGACTTCACCATCTATCTGAAGTTTATCTTCTTTCTTTCTTCTATCCTTCTTTCCTTCCTAAGTCTTCTTCAGTGGTTCTGATTTTATGGTGCCAGTCCTTCTAAAACTATGGCTTCATAATATTTTCTTGATGTTCTTAACTCTAGTCACCTTCATATCACTTTGAGCTTCTCAGTAAAAATTACCCTGAATTTGGGTAGAGTCTGAAACTTTGTTTTATGGTAAGAGTTACCTTACCTTTGTAACCACCTTCACTTTCTACTGTTGATTGAATTATTTTTGTGTATGGTGACAGTCTGATGTTTTTGTCTGCCTCTAATTATGTGCTCCTTCAGACTTAATTTATTTCCTTACTGGCACCAATCCCAGGGCTAGCCATTATAACCAAGTCTTCACCAGAATCTTAAAATTCCTCACTTTACTTTCTGTATCCTTGTTACTGCTTGCCGCTTACCAAAAATTGACAGAGTTAGGACGTTATATCAGGATTAAGCCCCAAATTCCTAATAAAGCTTGTGAGACCCTTTGCGAGTTGGCCCAATGTAGCCCTCTTAGCCTTCTGTTCCAACCATGCTAGTCTCCCTGTGGTTCCTCAGACAATTCACTCTTCCTTTTGGTTAACCACCTTTGCTTAGAACAGCTTACCCACCGCCAACCTTTATCGTTTAGTTAACCAGTCATTAGATGTCAACTTTAAATATCCCTTTCCATACATGGCAAAAACCACTACAATATTGTAATTAGCCTCCAACTAATAAAAATAAATGAAAAAAAAATCCCTTTCTTAGGGAAAGTGGGAGTTTAGCTTAAGCCTCTTCACCCCTGTATTATATCATAGACCATGTACCTCTATTAGAGTTACAGCTTTACACTCACTTTTGTGGTTATACATTTGCTGTCACTTTGATGATGACACAAGCCGGAAGCGTTTCTGCTTTTCCTTGTATGCTGTGTGCAATACATATCTTCTGTGGAGTGAGCATAGGAAGTGCTTCCTAAGTAACTCTTATTAGTAGTAACCCCTGCTTCCCTCTGGTGGCTCAGATGGGAAAGAATCTGCCTGCAATGCAGGAGACCTGGGTTCAGTCCCTGGGTTGGGAAGATCCCCTGCAGGAGGGCATGACTATCCACTCCAGTAATCTTGCCTGGAGAATTTCATGGACAGAGGAGACTAGTGAGCTTCAGTCCATGGAGTTGCAAAGAGGTGGACACGACTGAGTAATTAACCCTTTCACCCTGAAGCAAATGATACTTAGACATCTCCACCTATTAGAAATGCTTTTTATATTGAAATCTGTTTCCCCAATTTTATTCCTTGGGGTCACACAAAATAAACTGATTTTCAGCATGGTGTTGTCAGGCAGAGTGGTGTAGTGGAGAAGGCATTGCTTTGGGGTAAGACTTCGCTGAAGCGCCAGCATTGGGGACTTACTATGTGCCTGGCACTATACTCAGCTGTGAAGTGGGAATAATGATATTGCAGAAGATGCAGGAGATGTGGGTTCAATCCCTGAGTCAGGAAGATCCTTGGAGGAGGAGGAGGAGATGGCAACCCACTCAGTATTATTGCCTGGGAAATCCCATGTCAAAGGAACTTGGTTGGTTACTATCTGTAGGTGGCAAATTGGACACAACTGAGCACACATGCAACTGTTACCTAGTTCAGTTCAAAAAGCATTTGTTGAGAATCTATCACGTTATATACAGTGTGTTAATATTTGGGATAAAAGATGAACCAAGATGCTACACTCAAGGAGTTTACAGTTCATTGGAGAAAGTGTCTCAGGTGGGCTTTTTGCTAAGACTGTGGTTTACTGAGGAAATGCCTTGATGTTTCCAGTTCTCACAGTAATAATAAACACTCAGGTATGTATTGGGATTCAGATAATTTCCAGTTGTCTGCTGAAGGTGAGCAGATGAAATATTTAGCCAGAGCTTCCAGAACAGTGGTGACCCAGGAACCTACAAGATCCACTGAGGATGGGGTTGTGCTTTGCCGCTCAGTCATGTATGACTCTTTGTGACCCCATACACTGTGGCCCACCAGGCTCCTCTAGGTGGATGGAGTTCTTGGTAGAACCTCAGCTTGTGTCATTGGCCACTGGGGGCTTTGTTGAAGACTCTTGGCTATGGAAACCTGCCTGCCTTTTCCTCCCTTCACCTAGGACTACGCTGTCCCCCTATATTGTTTAGTTTTCTATGTGCAGATAACTACTTTCCTTCACATAGATAGATTGATTTTTATCCATTGCTTGTGTCTGATGGTGTCTTCCCATCATACCCTTCATCCGTGTACCAATCACTTAAGGAGATGCACTTGTATTGATTATTTAAATATATGAGGTGAAATAATAGGGAAGTATGTGACGCTGTGGGAGTATAAATCAGTACAAACTTTTTTGAAAACTGGCATTACTCACTAAAGTTGGAGATATGCATTCCTATGACTTTGCATTTTCACACTTAGCTATATACCCAACAGAAGTGTGTCCATATGTTCACCGAAAGATATGTACTGCAATATTCATAGCAACACTATTTGTTAAAGCCCCAAACTGGAAACTACTCAAATGCCTATCACAGTAGGCTTGATCAATATATATTTCATATATTCACTGGAACATTAGACAACAAAAAGAATAAAGAATTTACAACAGCAAATTACAACATGGATGGCTCTCTTACATAAAATACAGAACAAATGAAACATATCTAGCTGTCATATGTTAGGATAGTGACCACCATTCTTGTGACTAGCTCTTAGAAGAGAGCACAGAATGGCATTCCCAGGGGCACTGATAATCTGTTTCTTCATCTGGTCTCAAGGTAGCTTGTGAAAATTCATTGGCCTTTACACTTTTGACCGTATGCATGTTCATATTTCCATATGAAGTACAGAAAGATTTGGTTCTACTGGTTCTATTTTATCTTCTTACTGAACTCAGGACTCCTAAAAACAGCTTTACAGAAGTAAAATATGGAAAATTACATCTGAGAAAGGAGTTGTCTTGTTGTATATTTCAAATTGGCACTTGATTTGAAAAGCATTTGCCAAGCTAGGAGGGGGCAACTTTGAACGATGGTCTATTGATGACAATAATTGTCCCAGTAATTGAAAGCCCTTGAGATGAACTGACTTAGAATCTACTTCTGTCTTTTATTCTGGCTATAGTTGCCATTTTTCTTTTAAAAGGGACCTGATAGCCTTAAATATTAAATATTTAAAAACCTAGGTCTCCCGCATTGCAGGCAGAAGCTTTACCATCTGAGCCACCAAGGAAGCCCCAAAGATTAAGTATTTCCACTTATATTTCGCAATGTGCTCTTAAAAAATGACAAGTTAGGCACAGAATTGGTACTCCAAAAGAAAATTGCTGGCTTCTCCTTGAACATCTTTTATTTTTATTTTTTTTTTAGTTTTCAGATCTCTTCTTTTTTTTTTCCCCATTTATTTTTATTAGTTGGAGGCTAATTACTTTACAACATTGCAGTGGTTTTTGTCATACATTGAAATGAATTAGCCATGGATTTACATGTATTCCCCGTCCCGGTCCCTCCTCCCACCTCCCTCTCCACCCGATCCCTCTGGGTCTTCCCAGTGCACCAGGCCCGAGCACTTGTCTCATGCCTCCAACCTGGGCTGGTGATCTGTTTCACCCTAGATAATATACATGTTTCGATGCTGTTCTCTTGAAACATCCCACCCTCGCCTTCTCCCACAGAGTCCACAAGTCTGTTCTGTAAATCTGTGTCTCTTTTTCTGTTTTGCATATAGGGTTATCGTTACCATCTTTCTAAAGTCCATATAAATGCGTCAGAATACTGTAATGGTCTTTATCTTTCTGGCTTACTTCACTCTGTATAATGGGCTCCAGTTTCATCCATCTCATTAGAATTGATTCAAATGAATTCTTTTTAATGGCTGAGTAATATTCCACTGTGTATATGTACCACAGCTTCCTCATCCATTCATCTGCTGATGGGCATCTAGGTTGCTTCCATGTCCTGGCTATTATAAACAGTGCTGCGATGAACATTGGGGTGCACATGTCTCTTTCAGATCTGGTTTCCTCGGTGTGTATGCCCAGAAGTGGGATTGCTGGGTCATATGGCAGTTCTATTTCCAGCTTTTTAAGAAATCTCCACACTGTTTTCCATAGTGGCTGTACTAATTTGCATTCCCACCAACAGTGTAAGAGGGTTCCCTTTTCTCCACACCCTCTCCAGCATTTATTGCTTGTAGACTTTTGGATAGCAGCCATCCTGACTGGCGTGTAATGGTACCTCTTTGTGGTTTTGATTTGCATTTCTCTGATAATGAGTGATGTTGAGCATCTTTTCATGTGTTTTTTTGCCATCTGTATGTCTTCCTTGGAGAAATGTCTGTTTAGTTCTTTGGCCCATTTTTTTTTTTTTAAATTTTTATTAGTTGGAGGCTAATTACTTTACATCATTACAGTAGTTTTTGTTATACATTGATATGAATTAGCCATGGATTTACATGTATTCCCCATCCCAGTCCCCCCTCCCACCTCCCTCTCCACCTGATCCCTCTGGGTCTTCCCAGTGCACCAGGTCAGAGCACTTGTCTCATGTACCCAACCTGAGCTGGTTATCCGTTTCACCCTAGATAATATACATGTTTCAATGCTGTTCTCCTGAAACATCCCACCCTCTCCTTCTCCCAGAGTCCACAAGTCTGTTCCATACATCTGAGTCTCTTTTTCTGTTTTGCATATAGGGTTATCGTTACCATCTTTCTAAAGTCCATATATATGTGTTAGTATACTGTAATGGTCTTTATCTTTCTGGCTTACTTCGCTCTGTATAATGGGCTCCAGTTTCATCCATCTCATTAGAACTGATTCAAATGAATTCTTTTTAATGGCTGAGTAGTATTCCATGGTGTATATGTACCACAGCTTCCTCATCCATTCGTCTGCTGATGCTTTGGCCCATTTTTTGATTGGGTCATTTATTTTTCTGGAGTTGAGCTGGAGGAGTTTCTTGTATATTTTTGAGATTAATCCTTTGTCTGTTGCTTCGTTTGCTATTATTTTCTCCCAATCTGAGGGCTGTCTTTTTACCTTGTTTATAGTTTCCTTTGTTGTGCAAAAGCTTTTAAGTTTCATTAGGTCCCATTTGTTTTTGCTTTTGTTTATAAAATTCTGGGATGTGGGTCATAGAGGATCCTGCTGTGATTTATGTCGGAGAGTGTTTTGCCTATATTCTCCTCTAGGAGTTTTATAGTTTCTGGTCTTACATTTAGATCTTTAATCCATTTTGAGTTTATTTTTGTATATGGTGTTAGAAAGTGTTCTAGTTTCATTCTTTTACAGGTGGTTGACCAGTTTTCCCAGCACCACTTGTTAAAGAGGTTATCTTTTTTCCATTGTATATCCTTGCCTCCTTTGTCGAAGATAAGGTGACCATAGGTTCGTGGATTTATCTCTGGGCTTTCTATTCTGTTCCATTGATCTATATTTCTGTCTTTGTGCCAGTACCATACTGTCTTGATGACTGTGGCTTTGTAGTATAGTCTGAGGTCAGGCAGGTTGATTCCTCCAGTTCCATTCTTCTTTCTCAAGGTTACTTTGGCTATTCGAGGTTTTTTGTATTTCCATACAAATTGTGAAATTATTTGTTCTAGTTCTGTGAAAAATATCATTGGTAGTTTGATAGGGATTGCATTGAATCTATAGATTGCTTTGGGTAGTATAGCCATTTTGACAATATTGATTCTTCCAATCCATGAACACGGTATATTTCTCCACCTGTTTGCATCCTCTTTGATTTCTTTCATCAGTGTTTTATAGTTTTCTATGTATAGGTCTTTTGTTTCTTTAGGTAGATAGGAGTACTCCTAAGTATTTTATTCTTTTTGTTGCAATGGTGAATGGTATTGTTTCCTTAATTTCTCTTTCTGTTTTCTCATTGTTAGTGTATAGGAATGCAAGAGATTTCTGTGTGTTAATTTTATATCCTGCAACTTTACTGTATTCATTGATTAGCTCTAGTAATTTTCTGGTAGAGTCTTTAGGGTTTTCTATGTAGAGGATCATGTCATCTGCAAACAGAGAGAGTTTCACTTCCTCTTTTCCTATCTGGATTCCTTTTACTTCTTTTTCTGCCCTGATTGCTGTGGCCAACACTTCCAAAACTATGTTGAATAGTAGTGGTGAGAGTGGGTACCCTTGTCTTGTTCCTGATTTCAGGGGAAATGCTTTCAATTTTTCACCATTGAGGGTAATGGTTGCTGTGGGTTTGTCATATATAGCTTTTATTATGTAGAGGTATGTTCCTTCTATTCCTGCTTTCTGGAGAGTTTTAATCATAAATGGATGTTGAATTTTGTCAAAGGCGTTTTCTGCATCTATTGAGATAATCATATGGTTTTATCTTTCAATTTGTTAATGTGGTGTATTACATTGATTGATTTGCAGATATTAAAGAATCCTTGCATTCCTGGGATAAAGCCCACTTGGTCATGGTGTATGATTTTTTTAATATGTTGTTGGATTCTGTTTGCTAGAATTTTGTTAAGGATTTTTGCATCTATGTTCATCAGTGATATTGGCCTGTAGTTTTCTTTTTTTGTGGCATCTTTGTCTGGTTTTGGAATTAGGGTGATGGTGGCCTCATAGAATGAGTTTGGAAGTTTATCTTCTTCTGCAATTTTCTGGAAGAGTTTGAGTAAGATAGGTGTTAGCTCTTCTCTAAATTTTTGGTAGAATTCAGCTGTGAAGCCATCTGGTTCTTTGTTTGCTGGAAGATTTTTGATTACAGTTTCGATTTCCTTGCTTGTGATGGGTTTGTTAAGATTTTCTATTTCTTCCTGGTTCAGTTTTGGAAAGTTATACTTCTCTAAGAACTTGTCCATTTCTTCCAAGTTGTCCATTTTATTGGCATAGAGCTGCTGGTAGTAGTCTCTTATGATCCTTTGTATTTCAGTGTTGTATGTTGTGATCGCTCCATTTTTGTTTCTAATTTTGTTAATTTGGTTCTTCTCCCTTTGTTTCTTAATGAGTCTTGCTAATGGTTTGTCAATTTTGTTTATTTTTTCAAAAAACCAGCTTTTAGCTTTGTTGATTTTTGCTATGGTCTCTTTAGTTTCTTTTGCATTTATTTCTGCCCTAATTTTTAAGATTTCTTTCCTTCTACTAACCCTGGGGTTCTTCATTTCTTCCTTCTCTAGTTGCTTTAGGTGTAGAGTTAGGTTATTTATTTGACTTTTTTCTTGTTTCTTGAGGTAGGCCTGTAATGCTATGAATCTTCCCCTTAGCACTGCTTTTACAGTGTCCCATAGGTTTTGGGTTGTTGTGTTTTTATTTTCATTCATTTCGATGCATATTTTGATTTCTTTTTTGATTTCTTCTATGATTTGTTGGTTATTCAGAAGCGTGTTGTTTAGCCTCCATATGTTTGAATTTTTAATAATTTTTTTCCTGTAATTGAGATCTAGTCTTACTGCACTGTGGTCAGAAAAGATGACTGGAATGATTTCAATTTTTTTTAATTTACCAAGACTAGATTTATGACCCAGGATGTGATCTATTCTGGAGAAGGTTCCGTGTGCACTTGAGAAAAAGGTGAAGTTGATTGTTTTGGGGTGAAACATCCTATAGATGTCAATTAGGTCTAGCTGGTCCATTGTGTCCTTTAAAGTTTGTGTTTCCTTGTTCATTTTCTGTTTAGTTGATCTATCCATAGTTGTGAGTGGGGTATTAAAGTCTCCTACTATTATTGTGTTACTATGAATTTTCTCTTTCATACTCGTTAGCATTTGCCTTACATATTGCGGTGCTCCTATGTTGGCTGCATATATATTTATAATTGTTATATCTTCTTCTTGGATTGATCCTTTGATCATTATGTAGTGTCCATCTTTGTCTCTTTTCACAGACTTAATTTGAAAGTTTATTTTATCTGATATGAGTATTGCGACTCCTGCTTTCTTTTGGTCTCTGTTTGCGTGGAATATTTTTTTCCAGCCCTTCACTTTTAGTCTGTATGTGTCCCTTGTTTTGAGGTGGGTCTCTTGTAGACAGCATATATAGGGGTCTTGCTTTTGTACCCATTCAGCCAGCCTTTGTCTTTTGGTTGGGGCATTCAACCCATTTACATTTAAGGTAATTATTGATAGGTATGGTCCCATTGCCATTTATTTTGTTGTTTGGGGTTCACGTTTACACCACCTTTCTGTGTTTCCTGTCTAGAGAAGATCCTTTAGTATTTGTTGAAGAGCTGGTTGGTGGTGCTGAATTCTCTCAGCTTTTGCTTGTCTGTAAAGCTTTTGAGTTCTCCTTCATATCTGAATGAGATCCTTGCTGGGTAGAGTAATCTAGGTTGTAGGTTATTCTCTTTCATTACTCTAAGTATGTCCTGCCATTCCCTTCTGTCCTGAAGGGTTTCTATTGATAGATCAGCTGTTATCCTATGGGAATCCCTTTGTGTGTTATTTGTTGTTTCTCCCTTGCTGCTTTTAATATTTGTTATTTGTGTTTGATCTTTGTTAATTCGATTAATATGTGTCTTGGGGTGTTTCGCCTTGGGTTTATCCTGTTTGGGACTCTCTGGGTTTCTTGGACTTGGGTGTCTATTTCCTTCCCCATTTTAGGGAAGTTTTCAGCTATTATCTCCTCGAGTATCTTCTCATGGCCTTTCTTTTTGTCTTCTTCTTCTGGGACTCCTATGATTCGAATGTTGGGGCGTTTCACATTGTCCCAGAGGTCCCTGAGGTTGTCCTCATTTCTTTCGATTCTTTTTTCTTTTTTCCTCTCTGCTTCATTTATTTCCACCATTTTATCTTCTAACTCACTTATCCTATCTTCTGTCTCTGTTATTCTACTCATGGTTCCCTCCAGAGTGTTTTTGATCTCATTTATTTCATTATTAATTTTTAATTGACTTTTTTTTATTTCTTCTAGGTCCTTGTTAAACATTTCTTGCATCTTCTCAATCTTTGTCTCCAGGCTATTTATTTGTAACTCCATTTTGTTTTCAAGATTTTGGATCATTTTTATTATCATCATTCTAAATTCTTTTTCAGGTAGATTCCCTATTTCCTCCTCTTTTGTTTGACTTGGTGGGCTTTTTTTATGTTCCTTTACCTGTTGGGTATTTCTCTGTGTTTTCATCTTGTTTAGATTGCTGTGTCTGGAGTGGGCTTTCTGTATTCTTGTGGTCTGTGGTTCCTTTTTATTGTGGAGGTTTCACCCAGTGGGTGGGGTTGGACGATTGGTTTGTCAAGGTTTCCTGGTTAGGGAAGCTTGTGCCAGCGTTCTGGTGCGTGGAATTGGATTTCTTCTCTCTGGAGTGCAATGGAGTGTCCAGTAATGAGTTTTGTGATGGGTCTTTGTGTTAGGCATGACTTTGGACAGCCTGTATGTTGACACTCAGGTCTATGTTCCTGTGTTGCTAAAGAATTTGCATGGTATGTCTTGTACTGGAGCTTATTGGCTCTTGGGTGGTGCTTGGTTTTGGTGTAGGTATGGAGGCTTTTGGATGGTCTCTTACTCCTTAATGTTCCATGTAGTCAGGAGTTTTCTGGTTTTCTCAGGTTTTGGGCTTAAGTCTCCTGCCTCTGGATTTCAGTTTTATTCTTCCAATAGTCTCAAGACTTCTCCAACTATACAGCACTGATAATAAAACTTCTAGGTTAATGGTGAAAAGATTCTCCACCGTGAGAGACAACCAGAGAGGTTCACAGAGTTACATGAAGAATAGGAGAGGGAGGAAGGAGATAGAGGTGAGCAGGAGGAGAAAAAGGGGACTCAAGAGGAGAGAGACAGATCTATGCAGTTATCTGTTCCCAAAGTGTTCTCCGTAGCCCAGACACCCACACAGATTCACAGAATTGGATTGGGAAGAGAAGGGGAAAGGAGGAAATAGAGGTGTTCTGAGGTAGAAAACAGAGAGTCAAAAATGGGAGAGTAATCACCACACTCCTGAATAGAAATGGGAACTGAATATTGGATTCTTAAATGTCCAAAATTTATATCACATACTGAAAAACAAAGATTAAAAATCTAGTGTAGAGGTTAGACTCTTTGAAATACAATATTTAAAAACAAAAACACAAAAAAAATTTAGAAATGTATATGAAGTTTGGTTTAAAAATAGGGTTTCTCTCTCTCTCTTTTCTTGGCAAGGTTATAGTGAAATGAAAATGAAAATTAAGGAATAATAGAGGAGTATTAGAGGACTTTAAAAGGAAATAGGAGAGAAAAACAAGAAAAAGAAAAAGAAAGAAAAAAATTTTTTTTCCTAATTAAAAAAAATCGTAAAAATATATGAAAATGAAAGTTGAGGAGTAATGGGGGAGTAATAGGGAATTTTAAAAGAAAATAAAAGAGAAAAAATAAAAAATAAAAAAAAGGAAAGAAAAAAAATTTTTTTTAAATTAAAAAAATATATACATATATATCTAGGAATTTCTCTGGAGTTGTTGCGGTCAGTGTAGGTTGAGTTCAATTTCAGATAGCTCCTCTTTCCAGCTTACACTTCTAGATATCTATAGGCCCCTTCCGGTGTAGTCGGTGTTACCTTCAGGGATTTTAATCTGTTGCACCGGTCCTTTCTGAAGTGGTTCCCTTTGTTTATTTGGCTTCTGTTTGCCATCTCTTCGGTGTCTAATTTCCGCCCTGACACAGGCGGGCGGAGGTGATCTCTTATTTAGGTTCCCTGGTTCAGTTCAGTCCTGCTACAGGGAGGGCAGGGCGCTGCAGACAGATACCGCTCTGTGTGGATAGCACTCACCGTGATCCAGCCACACTGGGTTTGCCCCGCTCATGGGTGTCAGTGCTTTCCCCGCCTACACTGCTCAGGCTCCCGGCTGCTCTATATGGAGCGGGCCCTGCGTTGAGTGCGGTTCCAGTTTTCGGGTACTCCACAAAAGCGCGGATTCGGTTGCGCCTGCGTTTTGTGCCTTCCCCGGCCTGAGCGGTTCAGGCAGCCAGGAGCTTGGGCGCACTCTCCCTGGGTGCAGCGCGCCTTTTCCCTCCGCGTCGAGCGGCTCAGGCAACCAGAGGCTTGGGCGCACTCTCCCCAGGTACGGCGCGCTTTTTCCCTCTGCGGCCCCAGCGCGCGCCGCCAGTCGGGTCTCAGGAAGTCTTTAGATAGGAACCGGGGGCCTGTTTGCCGTGTGGGAGGGGGTGGCTTCTCGGGGGCTGAGTTTGCCCTTTTCCCCTCCCCCCTGCCTCCTACCTCCAGCAGGGATGGGCCGGCTCTTCTCTGGAGTTTCTCAGTCCCTTTGTTTTGCGAACCGCCGGCAGTGTGTACCTGCCGGTTAATTTTGTCCCTTGCTATCCCACAGTTTAAAAAAGCTCCCTCCGATTGCTCTCGGGCCGGTCCTCACCCTAAGCAATGCCGCCCGCTCCTCTCCGTTCCACCCCCGCTTGTTGCTGGCTTGTGCGGGCGTCTGGGGTACTTTTCTGCTGGGAGTTGCTTTTAGGCACATAATCTGTGGGCCTTATTTAATTTTTCCTCCCAGTTAGATTGCCGAAAACTTCCCCCAGTCCCGCCAGTGCGAGGGTTTCCTGGTGATTGGAAACTTCCTCTATTAAGACTCCCTTCCCGGGACGGGTCTCTGTCCGTAGCTCTTTTGTCTCCCTTTTTATCTTTTATATTTTGTCCTACCTCCGTTTGAAGACAATGGGCTGCTTTTCTGGGCGCCTGATGTCCTCTGCTAGCGATCAGAAGTTGTTTTGTGAAATTTGCTCAGCGTTCAAATGTTCTTTCAATGAATTTGTAGGGGAGAAAGTGGTCTCCCCGTCCTATTCCTCCGCCATCTTGGCTCCTCCCTCTTGAACATCTTTTAAAATGAGATACTGGAAAATGAGTTAGCTGGTTTTCTTTTCTTTTTTTAATTTTAAGAATTTATTTGAACAAAAGTCGATTTAAATCAGGCAGAGCCAATCTAGAAGTGTAGATATGTATGTATGTATTTACTTACCTACCTCAGTTGTATTGAGATGTCATTGACACATGACACTGTTAGTTGAAGGTGTACAGCATAATAGCTTAACACATGTAGATGTTATGGATTGATTATCTCGTTTAGTTAACATCTGTGATCTCATATAGTTATAAAAGTTTTTCCCTTGGGAGGAGAACTACTCTTTTTCAAATTACACATGTTGCATTGTTAACTGTAGTCATCATATTGAAAATTACATCCCCAGTTCTTATTTATCTTATAACCAGGAGTTTGTACCTTTTGACCACCTTCATCCAATCCTCCCACAAAGTAACCTGACTCATGAACTAAAGGAGAAACACTTTCAAAATCCATACTCAGCTGTGCATTTTCACATAAATGTCATTGATATTTTAATAAGGTAGGGAATTTTAATGATTCTAAATGAGTGCCTGTGTTGAACTAGTCAATTGAGAGGTTGCAATCTTTGTCCATGAAATTTGGCAGAATGATCTCTGTTCATTTCCAAGGCAAACCATTCAATATCACAGTAATCCAAGGCTATGCCCTGACCAGTAATGCTGAAGAAGCTGAAGTTGAATGGTTCTATGAAGACCTACAAGACTTTCTAGAACTAACACCCCAAAAAGATGTCCTTTTCATTATAGGGGACTGGAATGCAAAAGTAGGAAGTCAAGAAACACTTGGAGTAACAGGAAAATTTGGCCTTGGAGTAAAGAATGAAGCAGGGCAAAGGTTAATAGAGTTTTGTCAAGAGAATGCACTGGTCATAGCAAACACCCTTTTCCAACAACACCAGAGAAGACTCTACACATGGACATCACCAGATGGTCAACACCAAAATCAGATTGGTTATATTCTTTACAGCCAAAGATGGAGAAGCTCTATACAGTCAGCAAGAATAAGACTGGGAGCTGACTGTGGCTGAGATCATGAACTCCTTATTGCCAAATTCAGACTTAAATTGAAGAAAGTAGGGAAAACCACTAGACCATTCAGGTATGACCTAAATCAAATCCCTTATTATTATACAGGGGAAGTGAGAAATAGATTTAAGGGACTAGATCTGATAGACAGAGTGCCTGATGAACTATGGACAGAAGTTCATGACACTGTACAGGAGACAGAAATCAAGACCATCCCCAAGAAAAAGAAATGCAAAAAAGCAAAATGGCTGTCTGAGGAGGCCTTACAAATAGCTGTGAAAAGAAGAGAAGCAAAAAGCAAAGGAGAAAAGGAAAGATACATCCATTTGAATGCAGAGTTCCAAAGACTAGCAAGGAGAGATAAGGAAGCGTTCCTCAGTGATCAGTGCAAGGAAATAGGTAAAAAAATGCAATGGAAAAGACTAGAGATCTCTTCAAGAAAATTAGAGATACCAAGGGAATATTTCATGCAAACATGGGCTCAATAAAGGACAGAAATGGTAGGGACCTAACAGAAGCAGAAGATACTAAGCAGAGGTGACGAGAATACACAGAACAACTGTACAAAAAAGATCTTCACGACCCAGGTAATCATGATGGTGTGATCACTTACCTAGAGCCAGACATCCTGGAATGCAAAGTCAAGTGGACCTTAGGAAGCATCACTACGAACAAAGCTAGTGGAGGTGATGGAATTCCAGTTGAGTCTATTTCAAATCCTAAAAGATGATTCTATGAAAGTGCCACACTCAATATGCCAGCAAATTTGGAAAACTCAGCAGTGGCTATAGGACTGGAAAAGGTCAGTTTTCATTCCAATCCCTAAGAAAGGCAATCCCAAAGAATGCTCGAACTACCGTACAATTGCACTCATCTCACATGCTAGCAAAGTAATTCTCAACTTTCTCCAAGCCAGGCTTCAGCAGTATGTAAACTGTGAACTTCCAGATGTTCAAGCTGGATTTAGAAAAGACAGAGGAACCAGAGATCAAATTGCCAACATCCATTGGATCATCGAAAAAGCAAGAGAGTTCCAGAAAAACATGTATTTCTGCTTTATTGACTATGCCAAAGCCTTTGTGTGGATCACAATAAACTGTGGAAAATTGTGAAAGAGGTGGGAATACCAGACCACCTGATCTGCCTCTTGAGAAACCTGTATGCAGGTCAGGAAGCAACAGTTAGACCTGGACATGGAGCAACAGACTGGTTCCAAATAGGAAAAGGAGTATGTCAAGGCTGTATATTGTCACCCTGCTTATTTAACTTACATGCAGAGTACATCATGAGAAATGCTGGGCTGGAAGAAGCACAAGCTGGAATCAAGATTGCCGGAAGAAATATCAATAACCTCAGATATGCAGATGACACCACCCTTACAGTAAAAAGTGGAGAAGAACTAAAGAGCCTCTTGATGAAGGTGAAGGAGGAGAGTGAAAAAGTTGGCTTAAAGCTCAACATTCAGAAAACTAAGATCATGGAATCTGGTCCCATAACTTCATGTCAAATAGATGGGGAAACAATGGAAACAGTGACTGACTTTATTTTTTTTTGGCTCCAAATCACTGCAGATGGTGATTGCAGCCATGAAATTAAAAGATGCTGGCTCCTTGGAAGAAAAGCTATGACCAACCTAGACAGCATATTAAAAAGCAGACATATTACTTTGTCAACAAAGGTCCGTCTAGTCAAGGCTATGGTTTTTCCAGTAGTTATGTATGGATGTGAGAGTTGGACTATAAAGAAAGCTGAGCACCGAAGAATTGATGCTTTTGAACTGTGGTGTTGGAGAAGACTCTTGAGAGTCCCTTGGACTCAAGGGGATCCAACCAGCCCATCCTAAAGGAGATCAATCCTGAGTGTTTATTGGAAGGACTGATGTTGAAGCTGAAACTCCATTACTTTGACCACCTGATGTGAAGAGCTGACTCACTGGGAAAGACCATAATGCTGGGAAGGATTGAAAGAGAGAAGAGAAGGGTACAACAGGATGAGATGGTTGGATGGCATCAGCAACTCAATGGAGATGAATTTGGGTAAACTCTGGAAGTTGGTGATGGACAGGGAGGCCTGGTGTGCTGAAGTCCATGGGGTCACAAAGAGTTGGACATGACTGAGCGACTGAACTGAACTGTGTGCATAATCAGCCCTGTTGACCTAATAGGGGAATGGTAAACAGAACCATTTGGCCAGTTAGTTCTGGCCAAACACAACTAACTTCTGGAAATGGATCTTCACTAGGATAAAGCTGAGAGCCTCACACCAAAGGCTTTTCAAGTTAGACCTGGGCCTGTCATTCACTGATTTCATTTCATTCATGTAATCATCACTCAGCACATATAGTTCATGCTTACTCCGTGCTGAGCACTGGAATCCAAAGATGCACAGGTCAAGTGAGCAGTGTGCTGATTGCTGTAACAAAGATAGACTCATCAGGCTGGGATCACATTCCCTAATTGCTGTGCCTCTGTGTGTTTCAGAATGTCATGTTCTATGCATCCTTCTACAAGAGTTAGGACACAACGTGAAAACTCTGTGCCAACCTTTTGTTGCCACAGCAGTTCTGTTTTAAAATCTACATTTTGTTTCCTTCTTTGGAAGCATCTTGTTCCACATCAATTAGGTCTTTAATTTGGATCTTGTTCTCCATTTCACCGTCAGTAATGTTGGGCAATGTAAAGTTGGCAAAAGCATCTCTTTCTTCAGTAATTTCACACTGTTGTTTATATATTTGAATAGTCAGGACAGGCAGATTGCCTCTTCCAGTTCATCAGAGCTTAAATTTATTTCTTAGTCTGGAATAATAACATAGCATGACATACCTCACACAGATATGCCGTGTCATGGTAAGCAGTTGGGTAATGGGTAAGTTCGGAAGGTATATGAAATATACTTTGTGTTCCTCAGACTTGGAGCTCTCAGCATGTTACACCCATGACAAATGACACAATTTTCCTTTAATTGTTCCTATACTTTCTATAGAGAAGGAGTGAACAGGTAGATTGCTTTTCATGTATTTGAATGCTTCTTATTCTTGCTAAGTAGTGACAGTTTTCTAGTGAGGGCTCACGACTTCTAAATAGAAGACTGCTGATTTGAGACGAGTGCATTCTGTGTTGAAACTCTGTCTTCCCTTGACTGTTTGGAGAAAACTGAGTATACACAGCCAGCTATTCCAGAGGATGCTGTGACAGGCAGGGAAGAGGGTGGCAGGGCCCCAGCCTATCTGTACTCACCACTTTCTCAATTGGAAGAAATGACCATCAATATTTGACTTGCTCCGCAGTTGTTTTCAGGGTAAAGTCTAATGAAGTTCAACTATCACTTGTGCCTTGAGTTTTACAAAAATATATGGACTTGGGTTGAATGATTAACCAGTTGGTTCAGGTGAGGAGTTTCCTTGAGAAGAAATATATCTTGAGAATCATACTATGCATGCTAAGGTGAGAATCCTGCTATCTTCATGTAACATTTACAATTAATATTTTCCCATCCCATTAAAACCTTTCCAAAGTAGTCCTGAGTATGTCATATTTGATCACTCTTTTATTGTTGGACATGTAAATCATATGCAACTTAAAAGTATTTTCAATGACATTCTATATGTATATTTGTCTGAATATTTTATTTTTTCTCTAAGATAGTTGTCTAAAATAAAAACTACTGGATCAAAAATATGGTATTTTTAAGACTTAATGATATACATTAATACATTGTCTTTAGTAACCACATCAATTATGTTTGATGGGCAGTGATACAAATATCTAATTTTTTTAACTAATCCTGCTCTGGATGTTATCATTTAAAAACTTTCACTATTTTGAGTTGACTTTTTTCACTGAGCATAATGCTTTTGAGATTCACCTGCATTTGTTTGAATACCAGTAATCTGTTCCTTTTTATTTTTGAGTGGTATTCTCTCATATGGATATACCACAATTTGTATATCTGTTCACTTATTGAGAGGCATTCAAATTGTTTCCTTGAAGTTTTTGGTTATTATGAATAAAGCTGCTATGATTAAGTCTTTGAATGGATGCATGTTTGTGTTTCATTAGTGTAAACACCTAGGAGTGAAGTTATTGGGCAGGTAGTAGATGTAGATTTAGATTTAGAAGACACTGAAATGTTTTCCCAAAGTGTTTGAACCATTTTCCACTCCCAAAGCAGAACTAGGATTCTGTTGCATGGCATCCTTCTTGCCAATATTTGTTATTTTCAGTCTTGTTAGTTTTAGTTATTTTAGTGGTTGTGCAGCATCCTGTTGTGGTTTTAATTTGCATTTCTTTGATGACTAATGAAATAGAGCATCTTCTCATGTGCTTACTGACCTTGGTGGCATTTACTTTAGCAACATGATTTAATGTTGCTTATGGTGTGCTTAAAATTTTTGTTAAGTTGAAATATGTACAAGAGATAAAATTTTAAATAATACAGAAAAATTTGTGGTTAAAAAAATAAATTAATCCCATCCTAATTGTCTTTGTTTTCCCAGTTCTTTTTTTTTTTCCCTAAAGGCAACCGTTAGTCCAAGTTTATGTGACGCCTTTTGAATCCTTATGGGCTTCCCAGGTGGCGCTAGTGGTAAAGCCACGGCGGGAGATGCAGGAGATGCAGGTTTGATTCCTGGGTGGTAAAGATCGCCTGGAGGAGGAAATGGCAATCCACTCCAGTATTCTTGCCTGGAAAATTCCACAGACAGAGGAGCCTGGAAGGCTACAGTCCATGGGGTTTCAAAGAGTTGGACATGACTGAGCACACACACACTCAAATACTAATAGATCCTATCTTTGAAATATTTAGGCAGTTTCTTCTTTTTACTCTTCCTTTGGATATAATACACAGAAATGTGCACATATCTTAGGTGTGCAGCGTGTGAAATTCTCATAAACGAAACATATCTGTGTAACCTGTATCCAGATAGAACACTATTGACACCCTGAAGACTCCTCCAGTCCTTCCTCAGGACTTTTCCTAGAGTAGCTTCCACCTTGATTTTAACAATACAGGTTAGTTTCATATGTTTTTATACTTCATATAGATAGTCACTATATATACTCTTTGGGGTCTAGCTTATTTTACTGAGCATTTTCTTTGCGTGATTCATCCATATTGTTCAGAATATTTGTAGAATGTCCATTTCTGTTGCTGCATTACAATATAAGGACATGCCACTCTTTATCCATTTTATTGCTAGTGGATGTTTACCTATTGTGAGAGATGTTGTTATACATATTCTGTAACACAGCTTTTGGTGAATATAACGTGCATTTCAGCTGAACACATAGCCAGGAGTAGAATTTCTGGGTTATAGAAACGGCCCATGTTCAAGCTTTCTGGATGAATAGTTTTCTATAGATGTACCAACTTATATTCCCACCCATAGAGTTCTGATTGCCTCCTCAACAATGCCAAAGTGTTTTCTATTTTTGTCTTTTTGTGAGTGCTATCTCATTCTATCCTTTTAGCTTCTGGCAAGTGTTCTTTCTGAGATTTTAATTTGCATTTCCTTGATGACTAATGATGTTGGGAACCTTGTCATATGCTTATAAGCCATGTAGACACCCTCTTTTGTGATGTGACCATTTTCCCCATTGGCTTGTTTGCCTTTTGTTTATTAACTTGTAGAAGTTCTCTAGGTATTTTGAATATGAGTATGGTGACAGTAGTAAGCATTGTGAATATCTGAGTTTGCCTGTTGGTTTTCTTTCTCCTAGTGGTACTTTTTCATGAATAGAAATTCTCAACTTTTATACTTCAAAATGTCAGTTTTTCTCTTATGCTTTAGTGTTTTCTATATCTTCTTTAAGAAGTCTTTTCCTCCAAAGTGATGATATATGTCTCTGTTAAAAGTTTATTATTTTTTTTACTTTTCATATTTAGATCTGCAATTAAAAAACATTTTGGAAGATGCATAGCTGGTAAGAAGTTGCTGTGTAGCACAGGGAGCCAGCCTGGTGCTCTGTATTGATCTGGAGGGATGGGATGGGAGGAGGGGCCAGAGACTAGGGAAAGAGGGGATGTACATACAATTATGGTTGATTCATGTTGTTGTATGTCAGAAACCAATACAACACTGTAAAAACTAAAAAAAAAATAAGTGCAGTAACAATATTAAAATCTGAACAAAAAAATTTTGAATAAACATTTTATTGTCATTAGAAAAATAATTAGAAAGTGTTTCTCATGTTTCTATTCTGTGGGAGAACTTTTGCTAAATTTGTGTTTTGTTCCTTGAATCTCTGGAAGAATTCACAGTGTATGTGTGTGGGTTTATATCATGAGTTCGATTTTATTAGTGAATGTCACACTTTTCAGATTTTCCTCTTTCTTCTGATAGCATTGATAAAATGTATTTTTGGCGAAATTTTTCTTTCATACAAATTGTCAAATTTATTGGCAATACTAATCCTCTCATCTTTTGTTAGTTTTCCTGTCTGTATTATCTTTTCATGTCTGTAGATCTGTGATGTTGTCCCTTTTTTATTCCTGATATCACTAATTTATTTTTTCTCATTTTCTTCCTTGATTAATTTTAGTGATTGCTGAATATTACCATTTTTCAAAGAACCAAATTTTAACTTTGATGACTGTCCATCTTACACATTTGTTCTAATTTTTTCAAATTCATTTCATTCATTTATGCTCTTATTTTCATTATTTTCTCTCCTTAGGTTTAACGTCTAAGGAAATGATATATTTTTAGTGCAGGTTTTTTGTACTTGTGAAAAATTTATCATATATATATATATATATATATATATATATATATATATGAATGTATTTTTTCTTTTCTTTCCAAACTTTGTGACAGTTAATTTCTTCTACAACCTAAAGGCCAGTGTGGGAGATGAACAAAATGGCTGGCAGCCATGGAGACCTCTTTACTGTGGCCTTCAGCAGAGATTTCTTTATGGTGAAGGCAGGGGAAGACCTTCAAGAGACTTTCCTCCGTTCTGACTCAGTTCTTAGTACTTTTCCATGCCTGGCACGTCCCACTTCCTTTCCCTTATCCTCTGATCCCTGAAGTTGCAGGAACCTTTTGTTTGGGGCTCCTTTGGCAATGAAATGACCCCATCTGTGCTGATTTACCTGACCCTCAACTGGTGACTGACCAGTGGTGATGTTCTGGGGGGAAGATGGAACAGGAGGACCTGACACTTTGATCCGGCCTCTTGCTAATAGCGTCGCAGTAAGTGATTAAAGGCCTGACTGTTGTAACACTTTCATTTTGGTTTGTCATCTTATTTGTCTAGTCTGACAGCTGACAGCTCAGCTCTCTTCAGCTTGATTCAGGGTCTAACAACCACACTGACTATTGTGGAATTTTGGGGAAGTTTTCATAGCAGACAATCTGAGATCATACTTTGCATGTTGAAAAGCAAGAAGCTGAATAAAGCAGAATTGGGGAGAGATTGACAATATTCATCTTTTTTCTTTGGTGCAAATATCAAGTTTCCCTCCAGAGGATTTCTCCCCTCAAGTCAAAATACTTTCAGAATCTTTTTAGCATTCAGGCAAAGAATTAAGAACTTTCATTAACTTCTCTCTTTCCCTAAGGAATGGGAAAATACAAAAAAATTTTTTGCCTGCAGATTGATTTGGAGTTTTGCTTTAAAGGACAAAAGTATCCTGGTCTTCAAGTTGCTTAAGATTTGGGTGAAAAAAGTTTGAGGCTACATAGAGTTCTGAAGATTTCAAGAGGTGATTAACCTCTTTTATAGTGATTGTCAGAGATTCACACATTGTTTATGTGTTTTACACAGTTTGTGTCCAATAACTGGTTTTGGATTTTCAAGAGATCCTTCTCTCTGTTGGTTGTTATGAACATCATATATCATACTTTCCGCCTCCCTGTGTTGTGTTTTCTCTTCTGTTTCATCATCACAAAATCTCAGAATGATAAATAAGTCAGTAAAAAGTGATCTGATTTGCCTGCCGTTTAGGATTTACATATAATCACTGTAATTTTTAGGTGAAAAATACTGATGGGAAAGGGTGCTCCTTTCTTGTCACCCCCTCTGCAGCTTGCCTGATTGTTGTTTCATCCTGTCCCATCTGATTTCCCTGGGGAGGAGCTGGGGAAACATTAAGTTGAAAAATGAAGGAAAAGACCAAGAAGACTTTCTGTTCTTTCTGCACAAAGGCTAAAGGACAACTAACACAAAAGAATGAACAGCCACTGACTACTGTGGTGGACTCTTTGTTTCTCCTTTTGCCTTTGCCTTCCTTTCCTTCTTCATTTAGACTTTCTAAACTGAGTTTATTTAGCTCTGGAATGATCTTTATTTAGGTCTCAAGAGAGGCTGATCAACAGCCTGTTAAGTTCACCTTGGTCTCCCAAGCCTAGACCTTTATGGTGGAAAAGAAGGATTCTGGGCAAAATCTGTAGGAGTTACAATTCTACAATTGGTTAAGTGGTTCTTTGATCCAGGGTGCAAGTTAATACCATATGAATAACACTGAGTTATTAAAAGGAATTCAGCAAGCTCATAGGACTACTTTTTGTTGGTAAATTTTTTAAAGCTTTTTCATAAAAAATCAAGATGCAACCTACTGCTGTATAATGCACAGCTTAAGGCTTTCTATCTATCTACTTATCTATCTCCAGGCATCCAAAAATAAAACAAGAAATAATCAAGATGCAGAACACTTCCAGCAGTGCAGAAGGATTTCTAATGACCTTTCTCAATCAATATTTTCCTGAGGTTTCCACTACTCGGGCTTATGTTCCCACAGATTATTTCACTATTCCTGACCTTTATGTAACTGGCGTTGTAAAATATGTACTCTTTGGCTTTTTGGCTTCCTCCACTTATCATTATGCCTGTGAGATGCATCCAGATATTTCTCTGGGACATTCTCCCCCCACACCAATATTTTATTTAAAATATAGCCATTAATTTATAATAACTTTAAATGGAATATAATCTGTACAAATATCAAATCACTGTGTTATACACCAGAAAGTAATATAATATACAATCAACTATTGTTGTTCAGCTGCTAAGTCATGTCCATCTTTTTGCAACCCCTTGGACTGTAGCACACCAGGCCTTCCTATTCTTTTTTTTTTTTTTAATTTTTATTAGTTGGAGGCTAATTACTTTACGATATTGCAGTGGGTTTTGCCATACATTGACATGAATCAGCCATGGATTTACATGTGTTCCCCATCCCAATCCCCCCTCCCACCTCCCTCTCCATCCCATCCCTCTGGGTCTTCCCAGTGCACCAGCCCTGAGCACTTGTCTCATGCATCCAGCCTGGGCCGGCGATCTGTTTCACACTTGATATATACATGTTTCAATGCTATTCTCTCTGATCATCCCACTCTTCGCCTTCTCCCACAGAGTCCAAAAGTCTGTTCTATATATATGTGTCTCTTTTTCTGTCCTGCATATAAGGTTATTGTTACCATCTTTTTAAATTCCATATATATGCGTTAGTATACTGTATTGGTGTTTAACTTTCTGGCTTACTTCGCTCTGTATAATGGGCTCCAGTTTCATCCATCTCATTAGAATGGATTCAAATGAATTCTTTTTAATGGCTGAGTAATATTCCATTGTGTATAGGTACCACAGCTTCCTCATCCATTCGTCTGCTGATGGGCATCTAGGTTGCTTCCATGTCCTGGCTATTATAAACAGTGCTGTGATGAACATTGGGGTGCACGTGTCTCTTTCAGATCTGGTTTCCTTGGTGTGTATGCCCAGAAGTGGGATTGCTGGGTCATATGGCAGTTCTATTTCCAGTTTTTTAAGAAATCTCCACACTGTTCTCCACAGTGGCTGTACTAGTTTGCATTCCCACCAACAGTGTAAGAGGGTTCCCTTTTCTCCACACCCTCTCCAGCATTTATTGCTTGTAGACTTTTGGATAGCAGCCATCCTGACTGGCGTGTAGTGATACCTCATTGTGGTTTTGATTTGCATTTCTCTGATAATGAGCAATGTTGAGCATCTTTTCATGTGTTTGTTAGCCATCTGTATTTCTTCTTTGGAGAAATGTCTGTTTAGTAAAAATATGGAACACTTCATGAATTTGTGTGTCATCCTTGCGCAGGGGCCATGCTAATCTTCTCTGTATCGTGTCAATTTTAGTATATGTGCTGCCGAAGCGAGCACCAGGCTTTCCTATTCTTCACTATCTCCTGGAGTTTGCTCAAACTCATGTCCGTTGAGTCAGTGATACCATCCAACCATCTTATCCCCTGCTGCCCTCTTCTCCTTTTGCCTTCAGTCTTTCCCAGCATCGGCGTCTTTTCCAATGAGTCAGCTCTTTGCATCAGGTGGCCAAAGTATTGGAGCTTCAGCTTCAGCATCAGTCCTGAATAGTCAGGGTTGATTTCCTTTAGTATTGACTGGTTTGATCTCCTGAAGTTTGATCTCCTGAAGTCTTCTGAAGTCCAAGGGACTCTCGAGTCTTCTCCAGCACCACAGGTCAAAAGCTATACTTTAGTAAAAAAATCAAACACGCTGAGACATTGAAAGAATTGTGAGTGAGCACATACAGACTCTCCTTCCAGGTTCTACATTTTGTCACTTTGCTACATCATCTATCCATACATCACTCCTGTTTCTGATGCATTTCAAAGTGTGATACTGCCATCAGTGCCCTTCATCCTGGTCCTCTTCAATATGCATGTTTTCCGCTTAGTGTATTCTTAGTGTATTTCTGAAAACTTTAGTGGACAGCTGTGTTAGGAAGATCTGTGTGACTTCTGAGAGGCAATGTGAAAATTATTGGGACATACTGATTGAATTTAGGATTCTCTGTTGCAACGTTTCATAGTTTGGGCTTCAATAATTTTTGTCTATGGCCTCCAGTAATTTTTGCCTGTGGGCAGTGGCAAAGAATCCCCCTGCCAAGTAGGAGGCAAGAGTTTGAACCCTGTGTTGGGAAAATTCCCTGGAGAAGGAAATGGCAACCTTCTCCTGTATTCTTGCCTGGGAAATCCCATGGACAAAGGAGCCTGGTGGGCTACAGTCCATGGGTTGCAAAGAGTCAGACAAGACTGAGCAACTAAACAACAACAACAAAAGGGACCTCAGAGGCCACCTAATTTCAATTCAAATTAGAATGCCTTGGAGAGATTTTTAAAAACCACCACAGAGATTCTGACAAAACCCATCTAGGGTGAGACCTGGACATTTATGTTTTTAAAAAGTTCTTCAGGTGATTCTAATGTGCAACCAGCTACAGAACTCCCAATGCAGTTCAGACTTTTGCTATCTATCTGGAGTGGATACTTTTAATCAGATGTTGGAAGATAAAATGACACTTGATGCATATTTCTTGGCTAACAGAGCACAAAGTCAGAAATGTTAGTCAAAATTACCACCTGAAGAGGAACCTTTCCACAAATATCTGTGCTTAGAGGAATTTTTTCTAAAAATGGCTTGTTTTCTGATGTCAGCAAACATGACTGATTTAGAACTTTCTTTTCCACATGAATTGAAATGATCATATACAAACTCCATGGGGGTGGATTATACAGAATCCAATAATAGCTGAAGAGATCCATGTTCTTACATTTGTTCAAGCTGCCGTCTGTGGTGATATGCTGATATCATGGCATTAGACAAAAGCAACCCTCTCTAGAGGGCAGTTAATATAAATTTAGTGCCTGCTTTGAAAACTTATGAGAATTTTTAACTCTACAAAAACTTCAGTTCAGTCTGTCATGTGGATCATCTCAGGGTCCTTGTGAACATATTCTTTAAGCAAGGAGATATTTAACAAGTTTGTTTTTAAATGTTTGCATTTGGGATGCATGAGACAAGTGCTTGGGCCTGGTGCACTGGGAAGACCCAGAGGGATCGGGTGGAGAGGGAGGTGGGAGGGGGGACTGGGATGGGGAATACATGTAAATCCATGGCTAATTCATTTCAATGTATGACAAAAACCACTGCAATGTTGTAAAGTAATTAGCCTCCAACTAATAAAAATAAATGGAAAAAAAAATAAATTCCCAATTCAGTTGTAAATGAATATTACGAACTGAGTCAGCTTCACTTCTGTGTGCATGTATAGTCACTCAGTTGTGTCTAACTTTTTGCGACCTTAGGACTGTGGCCCACCAGGCTCCTCTGTCCATGGGATTTTTTCAGGCAAGGATACTGGAGTGGGTCACCATTTTCCTCCTCCAGGGGATCTTCCCAACCCAGGGGTTAAACCCATGTCTCCTGTGTCTCTTGCATTGCAGGTAGATTTTTTTTTTTACCCACTGAGCCATCAGGGAAGCCCGGCTTAACATCTATTTATATAAAAAAGATTTGAGTTGACCACACGCTAATAGAAACCAATTGTATAATGATCCCTGTAGTCCATCTCTTACTCAATAACAATGTGTGGGAGCAGGAAGTCATGCTATATGAGAACAGTAGTAAAAATGGGATGATTCTCAAGAGCTTCATTACCCTGTAAGAGTTATCTTGTGCTTTTCTGATAAGCCATTCATGCACCAATGTGAATGAATAGGTACCAGTTACAGGATAGCTTGTTTTGCTCTTTGGAATAAATATAGCTAAGATTTGGTGTGTGTCATCACTGCACTAAACATCTTATTTTATTTCCTTAGATTCAAGAAATAACCCTATGACAGACACTTTAATCTACCTTATAGATAAATGGGAGAATGAGGCTCAGAGAGAAATTTACTTGTGCTCACACACTGGTAGAGATGAAACTCAAACTCGGTCTGATTCCAGAGCTAGAGCTTTTCACTAATGCCTCCCAAGAAGTTTCAAAAAGAGATCAGGGGACAACAAGCAAAGTGGAAGAAAAGAGAGTTGAATAAATGGAGGGAACATGTCAGCTTGGAGGTGAGTGTATGTATGACTTGGTAACTTGAGTTCCATCATGAGTGAACATTTCAGTCTGGGGAAATTATTATGCTTATAACTGCAATAATCAGATTTTATTCTATGATGAGAGGAGGTACTACATGCTTCCAGATCTTGACATTCAAGTTGGTACCACTGATGAACTCATAATCCATTAAAGACAAAAAATAAACTCAACCCCACTGGCCTATGCCCTGTGCACCCTCTTGCAAAGAATGGCTCCATTTTCTTCTCTTTCACTAGGAATTGGTCTTCCTTCATTCTTGCTCTATAATGCCTACGTAATACCCTTTTTACCACCCAAATATATTTCATACCATCTACTTTTCACCATTTCACTCACTGCTAGTACTCTAGACATCATATGTTTCCTAGGTGACTGTAATTGCTTCCTACCTTGTTCTGCTCAACTGAATGTGTCCTTTGCTAACCTGCGATTATCACTTCAAGACACAAATCTTAATGGACAATCCAGTTTGCTAAGAAAGCTCCAGTGGATTTTATTGCCTCTAGGATAAAGATCATGATCTACATGACTCAGGGTTGCCAGCTTGTCTAACTACTTCTTTAGCTTCTTCGCCTACCATGCTCCCTTTCACTCTTCCTCTTCAGTAACAGTAGGCTCTTTCGAGTCTCACTCAAGCATCCTTGTTTCCTTCTGTCCCAGTGTATTTGCACATGCTCTTTTCTCTCCTGTCTTTACCTAGTTAATTCCTGCCGATGGATCTTAATTCTGCTCAACAGTGTCTACCTTAGAGAAACCTGTCTTAACCACCATCCCATCAGCTCAAGTCAATCCCCAGCTTAAATATTCTCCCAGAAGTGGGTAGCTCTCCTTAATTTCACATTTCTGATGTCATTTTACATTTTAAAACTTTGATGCCTACCTCCTTGCTAGATGATAGATCCATGAGGGTAGGGGCTTTGTTCTTGCTCACCATTCTATTTCTAGCATCTAGCATCTTCCCTGGCACAGGGCAGCTTCTCAAATATCACTTGAATAATGAAAACTGTCTTGGTATCATATTTTATTTCAAGGAAGTATGTCTTGCAAAACATCTATCAGAGCCATTTACTTGTAGCCCAAGATCTGTAACTAAGTTTGCCTTTAGTCTCTGTGCTTAAATCCTTGTCTTGGTTCTCTGTCCAGTATCCCAGTCCATTCCTGTTTTTCCATCTCATCATTGTAGGATCTTAAATCTTGTCTCTTAAAACCCAATCCCTGTGTTTGCCGTCTATCTTTTCTATACCTAAGAGTCTAGTGTTTAATGTTTTCTCCATTCAAGCCTGTGTGATCTGTCCAACTCCCAAGCTCCCACAGCTCCTTTGTTGTGACATTTACTTTTTTTTAAAAAAAGCACAACTCTGTAAAAGTATGATTAAATATGTGTAAATAACTGCTGTTCAATTTAACTGTTATTCAATTAAAAAATTCATTTGTAATTTTATAGTCAAGTATTGAAAGCTGTGACTCAAACTGAGTCAAAACATAACACAATACTGTCTACGTAACTGGGAGCCCAGAGATCTGCCAGGGCACAGGCAAGATGAGGTCATGAGCTCAGTGGTGACGACAATGTCCAGAGTGTCTTCTTGTCTGTTCTCTGCCTTCTTCAGTGTTTTCTTGATCTGAAGCATGATGTCCCTTGTGATTCCAAGATGGCTACCTGTCAGTAAGCCGTGTATTTCCTGGTGCATGTCTAGCAAAATAAAGAGAAAGGGACACTTCCCTTCCCCATCCCAAGCATAGAATACAAGTCTTTTCCTTTAATCTGATTGTACCAACTTTGGTTACATTCTGACCCCAAGCCCATAATAGTCATCTCGGGGAATACAATACATTGATTGGCTTAGAAATGAATCAAGATGCCCTCTGGAGTTACCTGAATAAAGTCAGCCCTCTGTTAGGAAAGAAAGGAGGATGTGGATGTTGGTTAGGTAATGAACCTAACCAACCAGTTATAAGTTATATAATGGTAGTGTCACTGCCAATAACTATTATGGACAAATGGCTGGGTGTGACAGCAAGAGGAAATAGAACTTCTATAAGTTTGGGGAGGCAGACACGTAAACAAATAAATGTGGTATGAAGTCACAAATACCAAATCACAAGGAGTTCTTTCCTTTGGGAGCATGAGGCCGCAGGGGAGGCAGTTTTGCTGGCTGTCTTGTAGAGTCCCATTCTGTGGTTGATACACCTTGTTGTTCAGCGGCCTTCAGAGAGGAAGCTGATTAGATGACAACAGCAAGAGTTTGTCACCTTTTCTAGCTGAGATAGTGCCTTCCTGCCTTCCCTAATAAGCCTGGATGAAAGCTATACCTATCAGCCCAGATGAAAGTTTAAGCAGTTCTCTACTGAATGGTCCAGGTAATTTCAAGCCACCCTGAGTTGGGAAGAAATTCAGCTCTAGCTTCATCACATACATCTAGCAATGTTCTCTTGCATCCTACAAACCAAGACCCTTTGCCTAAACCTTGAGGGCCGTCCTGCATGGAAGCTGTTCACTGTTCCCTAACTCTTCTTCCTCTTTTTCATTTTCTCTTTAACTTGTTCCCTGTAGGTGTCCTCAGTGCCCTTCTGTTCTTCTAGATATATCTTGGGATGTTCCAGACTTTTCCCTTCCATCCTCTCAAAAAACTGAGTCTCAGTCCACTTAATCTCTCATTGTACTTTCATTGCCTTCACTGTCAAATGGATGTCAGAATATCCTCTTCTGCTCAGTTCTGTTGGTCTTGCAGAGTGAACTGTGGAGGACAAGCCCTCTACTGGGCATAGGATAGGGAAAGAAAACTCAAGGGGCTTTTACTAAGTTTGGCAGCTGTCTTTCTCCTTGAATTTGAAACAGGTGCCTCTTTAGCAAAGAGTTTTTTTCTCTTCCACACTAAATGAGAAATGACTATTTTAATGTTAATTATTAGTAGTTAAAATATTAATTAAAATATTTAAAGTATTTCTTACCAATATTTCTCAGGAAAGACTTGGTATTATTATGCTAAGGCAGCATTTCCTTCTCTGGTTTATATTACAAGGCTCCCTTACATCGCTTCTTGATGAATGGGATTGTACCCAAATTACTTCTCTTGAGACTTTAGGTTTATTCTGTGAGCAGTGAGAAGAAAGATAGGAGTAGGAACTAGGACAAATGGCCTTTGATCTGTTGAGACAGAAAGTTTCCAGAAGGAGGTGGCATTTAGACTGGGCTTTAAAGGAGAAATGATGTGTGATTAATAAAAATAGGGTTCAGGATGGGGAATTTTGGGGTTGAGGATCAGTTGACTATAAAGCCTGGGGGCATAAAATTATATATCCTATGAAGAAAAAACTACCCTTAAAAGGCTGAAATCACAGTTTGACAGTTTGCTGATTGTATCCTTACATATGTCCTTTTAAAACCCTGTCAGTGTCCTGCACTCTTATTTTTAACTCCAGACATGATTCTTTAGGTAAGAGTGACAAATGAAATTAGGTTTCATTACATTAATTCTTCCAATTTAAAAATAAAAGCAGGGAATGACATCACATTGTGAATCAAAATCTTAAGAGTGGAGATGAAGTTTGGTGGGCAGGAGGAGTACAAAGTAATTTTGCTAAGGAGAATTATGGCTAATAAAAGATATTTGATTTTAGTTATGTCTTAATTCTTCATCAGCCAAATTAAAGTTCTAGGCTAAGAAATTAATTTCATATCCTGATGATTTCCCCAGAGTATCCATCATTATATGGTAATTCTCTAAAGTCTGGGAATATAAATCTACAAGTCATCCAAATTCTGCATCTTGAAATCTGACTGTGCTCTTCTGCTGTCTTTTATTGCTTTTCATCCTTCTCTCTGGTCTATTTAATACTTTACTGCTAAATGAAATGAAAGGAGCTAACAGACACCTTCCTCTTTCATTTTGTGGAAAGATCATTTAAAATTCCAGTGGAAAATTTGTTACAACCCTTGGTTGGGTTTGGAAACAGGTGAATATATGATCCTCTGGCATGCCCTTTGATGATAATAGAAATTTGAAAGAAATGTACCTAAAATAAAAAGGATGGTTATTAGCTCAGATAGTTTCTTGGTGCCACATTTTGGGCCTGAATGTGTCTAGTTGGAGTAGGAGATGCTAGGAGTGATGTGAAGCCTGTAGGTGGTTATGGTCAAAGACTGGCCAGTATTGGCTTCATGTTCCCTGGGGTCTTCAAAGGACATTTATCATGTTATGACAGGGGTCATTTGTTATCCTCTTGACCTCCCAGCTGAAATCTTGTGGAAACACATTTATATCCCAGCTTTATTGCTAATTACACTGAAAACCTGATCCATCAAATATTAAATTTGGAAGGGATCTCAGGCATCGCTTAGTCCATCTTCTGCATGTTACTCTTGGGACAGGCTTAGACAGTGAGGAGTGAATTCCAATTGCAATTTGAGGAATGGATTTAGAGGTTTGGAAACAAAAATCATTGTTTGAAGCTGCTTTTGGTGTGAAGTGCAGTTTTCTTCTAGAGAAGTTTAGTTCTGAGAAGTTGAAAGAGCCACGAGTAGACCTGCAAGTTAAGGAAATCTAAAAGAGCATCGTGTGTGTGTGTGTGTGTGTGTGTGTGTGTGTGTATGTGTGTGTGTATGTGTGTTAGTTGCTCACTCATGTCTGACTCTTTGCAACCCCATGGACTATAACTCACCAGGCTCCTCTGCCCATGGGATTCTCCAAGCAAGAATACCGGAGTGGATAGCCATTCCCTTCTCCTGGGGATCCCCCCAATCCAGGGATCAAACCTGGGTCTCCTGCACTATGGGCAGATTCTTTACTGTCTGAGCTTCCAGGGAAGCCCCAAAGAGCATCATCAAAGCTAGTCAATGTAGAACATGGCTTGAAAGAGTCATTGGATGGGTAGCCGATATCCTACCATGGGTGACTCCAAGGGGTGGCTGGCAGAAAAAGGTCAATTTTAGTAAATGGGACTTGGGTTAAGTGTTCATTTTCAGAATTATTTCTCTTTCCTATTAATCTACTCCACAACTGAAATTCAAAAATTCTTGAAATTTTATTTTTTTTAAAAGATATGTATATTCAGGTGTGCTTCATTTAATGATATTTGTTTATTTCTTCCCCAAATCAGCTGTAAAACAAATTTCAGATCATGAAATTGTTTTCACCATGACTGGCATAATGAACTAGAAGCATTCTCTTGGGGAAATTTTTTGATCTCAACATGAAAAGCGAAACAAAACAAACTCTCTCTGTAAAATATTCTGTTGCTTTTTGAAAAACATATTGGGTGGGCCAAAAAGTTGCCAACCCATAGAACTAAAATCTTGTGAAATGGGAGTGACTTCAGGTCTCAAAATGCAAATACCTTCTCCAAAATTTTATTCTCATGGAACTAAATGTTCCTTCAAATGACCATTCCTGGAATTTTTTTTTCATTTAAAAAGTTTTTTTAAAAAAATTAATTTTTATTTCAGTATAGCTGCTTTATAGTGTTGTGTTAGCTTCTACCATACGGCAAAACATATCAGCCATACATATACATGTGGTGGTGGTTTGGTTGCTAAGTCATGTCCAAGTCTTGAGACCCCATGGACTATAGAGCACCAGGCTTCTCTGTCCATGGGATTTCCCATGCAGGAATACTGGAGTGGCTGCTATTTCCTTCTCTAACATATACATATATCCCCTCCAGTTTGGATTTCCCTCCCATTTAGGACATTGCAGTGCATTAAGCAGAGTTCTCTGTGCTATATACTATGTTCTCATCGGTTGTCTATTTCATACATAGTATCAGTAGTATATATGTGTCAGTCCAATCTCCTAGTTCCTCTCACCCCACTCCTTTCCCACTTGGTATCCTGCATTTGTTCTCTACATCTGTGTCTCTGCTTCTGGAAGGTCATTCTTTATTGACGGAGCAGTATAGGGATGTTGCTGTGTAACAAATGACTCTAAACACAGGGGCTTAAGACAACACCCATTCATTATCTCACGGTTCTGTGGTCAGAGGTGGGAGGGGTTTCTCTGCTCAGGGTTTCACAAGGCTCACCACGTTCCTTGTGTTGGTTTCCTATCTGGAGGCAATGGGGAAGAATTAGTTTCTAATGTCATTCAGGTGTTTGGCAGGATCCAGTTCCTGTAAGTGTGAGGTCCTTGCTGGCCATCAACCATGGACTACTCCCTGTTCTTAGAAAATGTTCAAAGTGGATGTGTTAGTTGCTCAGTCATGTCCAACTCTGTGCGACCCTATGAATGGTAGCCTGTCAGGTTCTTCTGTCCATGGGGTTCTCCAGACAAGAATACTGGAGTGAATTGCCATGTCCTTCTCCAGGGGATCTTCCCAACCCAGGGATCAAACCTGGATCTCTTACACTGCAGGTGGATTCTTTACCACATGGTCACCTGGGAAGTTGAAGCCACCCACATTCCTTCTCACATGGTCCTCTCCATCTCCAAAGCCACATGGGTGCATCAAGTCCTTCTCATACTTGGACTCTATCTGACTTCCCCCTCTGCCATCATCTGCAGAAAACTCTCCACTCTTGTAAAGAGCTCATGTGGTTAGATTGGGCCCATCAGGTTAATTTCCCTTTTGTTTTAAAAGATAATGTATTCACTTGTTCATGGGTTCTATTCACACTCAAAGTGCGAGAGATTACACAAGTGTAGGGGTCATTGGAAGCCATTCTTAGAGTTCTACCCACCATGAGGGATAAGCTTGAATTTCTGTAACCCCACTAAATGTTTTCCTTTAAAATCCCAAGGCATGAACTAAATATTGGACTAATGTTAGTTTCTACATTGTTTCTATAGCTAAGGCATTTTCAGTAGATCCATATTTTGAAGAGATTTAGGCTTTAAAATTTTAGCCAAGTTTAATTTTTAGTTTAATATGTACTAATTTTTGATATGTATTACTTTGTATACTATATGTATTTGTATACTAATTTGTATACTAATATGTATTAATTTCTATTATTATGAATAGCCTATGGTCACATATAATGTATATATATACACAGGTACATAATACATAAGGCACATAAATAACTACTGTTAATGTTTTTCCATTTTTTAATATTTTTCTATATGTGTAAATGTGTATATCATATATTTAATTTTCATTCATATTTGTAGTCATATCTGTATTTTTGCATCTTTAGTTTTCATTTTTATATCATAACCATTCCTCATACTATTTAACACTTTTCATATATACACTGTTAATAGCTGCATAATAAACACTGCCTGTTAATCTTGTTAATCTGTGCTTTTCTTCATCTAGAGGAATACATACAATGGAAAATATCCACTATGTTTTAAAGATTCATGCTCCTAAATTACTATTTCCTTGACAGTGAATTTTTGCATAGTGAGTTTTCCTTAAGTGGAAGTATACACCTTATAATATGAAAGGATTTCTTGTGTCCCACATTTAATTTTGAAAACATATAACGATGTGGCTAACATTATTGATTATTTTAGTAAACTGTTAGTGTTCCAAATTTAGTAGTTAAAACACTGTGATTCCTATTGTTCACCCAGAAAATTTTGTGGAATCATAATTTTAACTGGACTGTTTATTCTGATGACTTCTACTTTTGCTTCATATTTCACTCATTCTGATCTTGAACTATTTAATCAGTAGATAAAGAGAACACAAATATATTTCCAACCCACAATGACCTCACTCCCTAATACAGATTTCCAGTGAAGGAGAGAATGCTGTGTTTCTTCTACATCTGTCCCCTAATTGCTTTTATCTTCTGCAAAGGTTCTGTTTTGTTCAGGTGGTTGTGTTGAAGCATATTGTGCTTTCAGAATCTCTTGAAATATTTACAGATGATGAATCTGCAGCCAAAACACTCAGTAAACAGCACCTGCAGAACTTAGACATCGTCTGTATTTGGAAGTCAGAAATGGGGACCAGTGGTTTGGATAGGTCTAGGGAACACGACTTTTGGAAGAGAATTTCAGAAATTTGACATGAAAGCTTGAGTCACATTTACAACCTAACTGCTAGATTTCTTTTTTATACAGCCTATTTTGTCACTCTATTATACTTCCAATTGCTTTTTTACATTTAACATGCCAGGTTACCACTCTTTCTGGTAATTAAGAGATTTTGTAAATGTTCTGCATTTGCAGAACTGTATCTTTAAGTTAACTTGGCTGAAAGTAAGGTTCCTCCATACTTATTACCCAACTCCTCTCTTACCCTCAATCCTGTGGTTTGCTGTTAAGTGTTTAACAATGGGCTTGCCAAAAATTTTTCTTATTGTCAATAATCGAGGACTAGAAAATGATGGAAATGGCTATATTTTCTCTACCATTGGTCAGTAATTTTATGAGTACTTTCTCTCAAGTTGGAAAAACTATAATTGGAGTAGTCATCCCAGTGTCCACAATGTTTTCCCCAAAAATACTTTCAATAATTTTCTTCCTTACTCTGCATATCCATTGTTTTTAAAAATGCCAATACTTGTCAAGAATGAAAAACCTGAAACTTGAGAAAGATTAAAAAAATAGAACTTGATTGAAAAGAAAATATATATCAGAATAATAGTAATACAGTATCTAGTGATTAGATTTAAATTACTCCAACTCTGTAATAGTCATAATTCTCAGAAAGAATAAAAGAAAAAACTTATAAGTGAGCAAACAGTTGACATCAAAGGCTGTATTATATATATGACTCTACAATAGAGTTTCTTAGTTTTTACTTAGAGTCTCTTTCTAGTTTTGACAAAGCACAAACATTTCAGAAGTTGAGCTAATGAATAGTATAAAGTAGAGCTAATGAATAGTATAAGGTTTTAAGGTAGTGGCTAACTTGACAGCAAAGGAAGAGATAGAATATTTAATGATCCATCCATTTGAGGTCTTCAGTGTAGGGTAAAATCCTCTGAGAGCCTCACTGTATTATTCCACAATATAAATTGTTTGTATATTCACATATTATTTTATGCTATAATCATCTGTAAAGTTTTTCCAGTGGTCATGTATAGATGTGAGAGTTGGACTATAAAGAAAGCTGAGCACCAAAGAATTGATGCTTTTGAGCTGTGGTGTTGGAAAAGACTCTTGAGAGTCCCTTGGACTGCAAGGAGATCCAACCGACAGTCCTGAGTGTTCATTGGAAGGACTGATGCTGAAGCTGAAACTCCAATACTTTGGCCACCTGATGTGAAGAGCTGACTCATTTGAAAAGACCCTGATGCTGGGAGGGATTGAGGGTAGGAGGAGAAGGGGATAACAGAGGATGACATGGTTGGATGGCATCACCAACTCGATGGACATGGATTTGTGTGGACTCCGGGAGTTGGTGATGGACAGGGAGGCCTGGTGTGCTGCAGTTCATGGCGTTGCAAAGAGTCAGACACAACTGAACCACTGAACTGAACTGAACTGAACATCTGTAAAGATTACCCTGAAACATAAGGAAGGAATGGTGGAAGGGATTAAGTAAAGCTTTAGCATATTTTGGAAAACATACCTTCATGGGTTGCATTATTCCACAAGTCAGTTGGTGCACACAGGAATTTGCCTTGTGCCTCTATGCAATGTGCTTTCTGCGTAGGTATCATTCCATTGTGCTGTAGTATGCAAACTTTTCCATTGCCTTCATCCTTTTGGAGCCCGGTCAGGTGGAAACAAACCAGGGTTTGGGACTTTATAAATAGAGATGGGTCAACGTATTCTATTAATAGCAGAACTGTCCTAAATCTTTGGCCAGGATTCAGAAGAATTCATAAGTTAAAGTTTGCAAATATGGACAAGTTTAAGGGGTAAAATAAAATAACAAAGACATATTTCTAGTTATAGAAGAAACTTTATTTTTGTCTGTAATTTGATTTGGAAAAATATATTTTTATAGTACAAACTCTGTCCTCCATGTTGGTGTTTTATTTTAAGCAATACAAATATCTTAATATATTTTCTGAACCACTTGATATGGAATACCAAAAACATTTAATTCTGTACTTAAAGGCTGAAGTAACTAGATTTTCAAAATTAGAAAATAAAATCTGATTAAGATTTATGAAGCATTTATTTTATTTTTTAATTTTAATTTTTAAAATGCTTAATTCATAGCACTAACAGCTCATTTTTTAAATCACTGCATAGTATTCCTCTCTCTTTAAATATGCATTATATGTATGGTTGTACTGTGTATTTCTACTGTTGAAGGATATCTTGATAGTTTTGTTTTTAATGATTATGAATAAAACTGCTATGAATATTCACCACCAATTGTAATGTGGAAATAAATTTTCAATTCACTTTGGTAAATAAACTAACAGTGTGATTGATGAGCTGTAAGTTAAATCTGTTTAAGTTTATAAGAAAATACAAACTGTCTTCCTAAGCATCTTTGCTATTTTTCACTCTCATTAGCAATGAATGATAGTTCTTGGTGCTCTGTATCCTTGCCAGTATTTTTAATTACCATTAAAATTTTCTTAAAGCTATTCTAATAGTGTGATAGAATCTCATTGTGGCTTTAATGTACTTTCCTAGTGAAAAATGATGTTAAGCATCTTTCCACGTGTTTATTTGCCACCTGCGTATATTTTTTGGTAAAGACATGTTGTTCTCACTTTTTAAATTGGGATTTTTATTTTCCAATTGTTGAATTTTGGTTTTCTTTATATATCTTTATTGTAAATTCTTTATCTTATGTGTGACCTCCAAACACTTCTTCCAAGTTGTCACTTGTGTTTAAGTCTCTTAAAATTTTCATGGAATAAATGTTTTTAATTTTGATAAAGTCCAATATATCAATATTTCAAATAGATTGGGCTTTTGGTCACTTACCTAAAAATTTACTGCCAAATAGAAGGTCATGTAGATTTTTCCCTTTATGTTCTTTAAGAAGTTTCATGGCTTTACATGTTACATTTAGACCTATGATCCATTTTCAATTAATTTTTTTGTTTGTTTTTTAATTAATTTTTTATGTATTGCTTAGATTTATTTATTTTTTGCATATGGTTGTTCAGTAGTTGCAGGACCACTTGTTAAAAAGACTGTCCTTTCTTGGTACTTCCGTGGCGGTCCAGTGGTTAAGAATACGCCTTCCCGACAGTTAGGGAGTTTGGGATGGACATGTACACACTGCTACATTTAAAATGCATAACCAACAAGGACCTACTGCCTAGCACAGGAGACTCTGCTCAATGTTATGTGGCAGCCTGGGTGGGAGGGGAGTTTGGGGAAGGATGGATAGATGTATATGTTGGCTGAGCCCCTCTGCTGTCCACCAGAAACTATCACGCTGTTAATTGACTAAGCTGCTGCTAAGTTGCTTCAGTCATGTCCGACTCTGTGCGACCCCACAGACAGCATACTCCAATATAAAATAAAAAATAAAGAAACATTTTTTTTAATATTGTAAGCTTTTATTAGCCCATAATTTTTGAAAAACATTTTTATTACCATTCAGTTGAAAAGTCCTGATTTCCCATGTGTTATCTTCTTTAATCCATGAATTATTCTGAAGGATGTTTTAAAGTTTCCAAGTATTTGATTTATTCCCCTGATATTATATTTCTAATTAATTCTGACCAGAGTATATATGACCCCAGTGTTTTGGAATCTATTATTTGCTTTATGTCTCAATGTGTGACATATCTTAGTGAATAAAGAAACATTCTAATTCATGTATACCCATGGCTGATTCATGTCAATCTATGACAAAAACCACTACAACATTGTAAAGTGATTAGCCTCCAATTAAAATAAATAAGTTAAAAAAATAAAACATAATAGGAAATACTTTAAAATTATGGTCATATTTTATGCAAACCAACAGCATAGAGTACTATGATAGTATGTTTTATTAAATAAGCTCTCTTATATGATGCCTTATTTCAATTTATTACAGAATATAAACAAGTAAGAATTGTAGGTTTTCTCCTGTCCCTCTTTTAAATTGAAACCCAAAATTCCTTTGGATTTCATTGTTAGATTGGAGTGTTTTCCCCAGCAATTAACATAGTTAATACCCAGCTTTTACTAAGAGTTCAATAAATATTAACTGATTTAATTTTATTTTAGAAAGCATTTATTAAGTGGGATAGGTAAATATTTGAGTAGATTGAAGTATTATATCTACAGAGTTGAGGTGGGATGTTCTGAGATCATCTAGTTCAATTTCTTCATTGTACAGATGAGAAAACAAATGCAGAGAGGTTGAGTGATTCATGCTCTGTACAAAGGCTGGTTAGTGTCAAGACAGAACTGAAAGTGTCTTGCCTCTGAACTTCAGTTTTTTGTCCATTGGTATAGTGTTCTGAAGTGTCCATGTTTGTCAGGCTATTACTTGAAGACTTAACTCTAACTGTATTAGAGCTATGATGATTTCTATGAATACAGATGGTGATAGAAAGCTATTTTATGATGTAACTGTAGCCCACCAGGCTCCTCTCCTCTGTCCATGGGATTCTCCAGGCAAGAATACTGGAGTGGGTTGCCATGCCCTCCTCCAGGGGATCTTCCTGACCCAGGGATTGAACCCTTGTACTTAGCTAGAATATCTTCAGTTCCATCAAATGAACGCATAGTTATTCAGTTTTCTCTTAGAAGTTCTGGCAACTGTGGGAAGGGTCATTATGGTTCAGTTCAGGCTATATTTTCTAGTTAAATGATGTCTCAAATTTTCCCTATTGTGGCATGGCTCACTTTTACATGCCAGAAAAATGTAAGGGATTGAGCACCCAGGGAGCATTTGTGATTATTTTACCTTTACCTATTAAACTTTTGGGGCTGGCTCTATTTATACTCTTGCTGGTAACTTTAGAGGAAGTATAATGCTATTTTATGTGAACACATATGTATTTCTTTAATGATATATTCTGAGTTTGCCACTGATTTCAGAAATTTTAGGCCCTCCATAGTAATTTTATTGACTTAAAAAATTAAATTTATTTCAGATTTGATTAGCTTGTTAAAATTGAAATAATGTCCTAACTTATGCAGACTTATTCAGGTTCCCTTCCAAACCTTTTAAAAACATTTGACTTTTTCTTTATACCATAGTATAGTAGTAGTAGTATATTCCCACAAAAACTTTTTTACAGATACTGTTGAAATCCAAGGAACCCTGAGGGTTAATATTTAGTTTGAACATTTTCCCCAACCAATAAAATTCATTTTATTTTCCTGTGTATATCATAGTTGCTCAGCCTGCCTACTAATTGAGTCACTTATTTAAATGGTAAAATGGCTTCTTAATAACTTCTTTAATTATTTATCTATTTAACAGAGCTCAGTCTTCTTATCTAGAAAACAGTGCCGTTAAGATTGTTAGTGTGTGATCCTAAGTGCTGGCATTATTTCTTGTTAATGATAATAACCTAGAGTTTCTAATAATGCTTTCATATTTGTATTTAACTTGCTTTCTTTGCTTTTGTGTTACCTCATTTCAAAAATCAGAGGTTCTACATGTTGAAATAGGCTATCTTTAACCACTAAAAGCAGAAAGCTTAGCCCCAGGCTCATTTATTTTGAATTAGGCAAGGTTGGCACCATCCTTGCATAGATGAATGACTTTTGACTAAATTGTGTTGTGTTCTTTTCAATAGGAAACAGCTTCCTCACCCCCCTCACTCCCCAAACAAACACTGCCACTTTTATTACCGATCATTAATGGTTAGACATGAAGCTGGCTATTCGCTTAATGTTACCCTAGTGATTGCGTATTCATTTACTATATGCGTAAAACAAATAGGCTCTGTGTCTGGTCCACTTGTGATCATTTTCAGATAACAACCTGCAGACAGATTGTTCCTGAACCATGACCCTACAATATTGCTTGTGTGGTGCTATTCTATTTGTTAACTCATTCCTTGATCACATAGCTCTTACACCTAATACATTTCCATCATACTCTAGCAAATTTCCATCTTCATCAGAGTCAGTGTGGTAGTGACGACACCAGCATATAGCAATGCAGTAACAAGGTTTTGAAATGGCATGGGGGAAGGAAATGCTTTTATATTCCAGGTACTTGGCAGGGAGAGAAGCTAAACTCACTAAATCCGTTCACAGCCAAGTGTTTTTAGAATCTTGGAATTTTCTCTTCTGGCGTTTTTCATACCGTGGATTCATTGGAAAGCTGATAAAACAGATTGCTTGTAAGAGAGTCAATATAAAAATAGCCTGCAAGAATGCACGCCACCATCTGTGTTGTCTTATCTGGAGATTGTATCCCTGTCTCAGATTGACTTCCAAATTATTATGCTTATACATATTAATTGATGGAAAGAAATTAGAAAAAGTAAAAATGTGTCTGTGACTATTGTATATACATATATATTTAACACATACACAGTTTTGGATAAGAATTTCTTCTGTCTTGGCAGATACATTCAATTCAAAGTTCTCTTTGAAGTATCTATTAGTCAAAGTGCATGTAAGACTTTAGAAACCCTCTCTTTAGTGATAGCAGTTTTGCTAAGTCAAAGAAAGGCTAATGATGGAGACACATGTCAACCATAGCATCTTTGGTGACTCACAAAAGCACTTAGAAATTCATTTGCTTCTGGATAATGTATGAGTATGTACCTGATATACAGCTACCCTCTATCATGACACGAGACTAGAGGGAGAAATTATTTATTAGGCAATGAAGAAAAAGTAAGGCTGATGTGGCATAAAGAAAAAAGCTTCACTTGATCAAAATAAGCTGATATCCAAAGGAAAGCAAATAGGTAAATATAATTATTTTTGGCCCAAGTTACTGTTCCAATAAAAGTGAGTAATATTTCTCTTAAATTTTTCTTTTAGTGAGAAAATCAGTAGCAATATATATCCCAGTTATTCTCTTTGGCTTGATTTATTGATGTTGAAGCTTCATGCCTGAAGAAAGTCTCTCTGAAAACCTAGTTACTTAGAGTTTATTATGAGTTTTCCCATGTGCTTTTCTAATTAAAATGGTTTTCCTTAGCATCATATTTGTAGGAGGAAATATTTGAAAATGAAGTTTGATAATCTCTTGGTCCCTTCTTCACATAGTTTCATTTGCCACATTGTACAAAGTACTTTTTATTGGACAACTTAAGAAAGATGGTTCTTAGGAAAGGAGCAGAAACTAGGATTTCCACAAAGTCATCTTCAATTCTTTTAATGGAAGCAACTGGACCAGACTAAAGTTTCCTTTTTTCTTCTTTATCTTTCTTCCTCTTCTTATAGTCTTAACGAAGAGTTAGTTTGTGTTGTGTTTAGTCACTCGGTTGTGTCCGACTCTTTGCGATCCTTTGGACTATAACCTGCCAAGCTCCTCTGTCCATGGGATTTTCCAAGCAAGAGTACTGGAGTGGTTTGCCATTTCCTTCTCCAACAATTAGTTTAGTAGTATTCTAAGCATGGTGGGGTTCAATAGCTCCCTTCTGTGTGTCAATTCAGTTCTGCCAAGAAAGACTACTCATCCAAAAGAGATCTTCCCTACTTATAAGCAGTCCTTTCACAAGGGAGACAAAACCCTGAGTTCCACATTTATAGTTGAAGTCTGAAGAGACTACACAGCAAACTCAACACACAGTTATGTTAAGGTGACAATTAGCCACCTTGTAAGAATAGATTTAGAGGGAAGGGATGTATTCAGAGCTTGAAAACCCTGAATACTTGAAGGGGACCAGTTAAGGAGCCATAGCGGAGAAAGTATGCTTTAGGGACACTGAGATATCCCGGGAGCATTTCTATAAATATGTGTTGGTCTTGTTTAGTCAGTAAGTCATGTCTGACTCTTTGTGACCCCATGGACTGTAGCCCACCAGGCTCCTCTGTCCATGGGATTTCCCAGACAAAAGTACTGGAGTGGGTTGTCATTTCCTTCTGCAGAGGATCTTCCCAACCCAGGGTTCAAACCCGTGTCTCTTGCATTGCAGGTGGATTCTTTACTGCTGAGCTTCTGGTAAAGCCCATGAATATGTCTACCATTAGCAATTTCTGATATGTATTCTCTGGTCAGAAGAATAAATGAAGAAATTTCACCAAGGAGGTTGATGTGAGTGTTTGTGTGTGTGTCCTAAGTAGGATGTCCCTGTGTGAACAAGTTAAGCAAATGTTTCTCTTAGAACAAGTCATTCCACCTGTGAAAAGTGCAGGATGAATGACACACAGGTAGAACAAGCTGGTCAAGAACCTGAAGCATCATCTCTGAGCCTCCCCCAGCCAGAGGAGCACCTGGAGACAGCAGTGTGATGCCAGGGGTAGGAAGCAGCCCACGTCCCCTGCAGGACAGGTGGAGAGTGCACTTGTGGCCAAAGTTGGCACATTAGCTCAACCTGGTCCTTGGCCTGCCTGGAGCAACATTTTTGCCACTGCTGTGTTCTTCCTGAATTACCTTCCACCTAGTCTTCATCATGCTGTCTGTGGTTACAATAAGGCAGCAGTCTCCAGCCCGGCTGTGCATTAGAATCACCTGAGGAGTTATCAGAACTGCAAATGCTTAGGTCCCACCCTCACCACTTGAATCAGTGTTTCTGTTGGTAAGCTTGGACTTTAGATGTTTTAAATCTCCCCAGTTCATCTACATGTAAAAGAATGAATTTAGAATATTCTCTAACACCATGTACAAAAATAAACTCAAAATGGATTAAAGGCCTGAATTTAAGACCGGGTACTGTAAAACTCTTAGAGGAAAACATAGGCAAAGCACTCTTTGATGTAAGCCATAGCCGTATTCTTTTGAATCTACCTCCTAAAGCAAAGGAAAATAGGCAAAAATAGATTGGACCTAATTAAACTTAAAAGCTTTTGCACAGCAAAGGAGACCATCTACAAAATGAACAGACAACCTGCTGAATGGGAGAACTTGCAAATGATATGACTGATAAGGGGTTAATATCTAACATGTATCAAAGGCTCATACAACTTAACATCAATAAAACAGCTTGACTAAATAAAAATGGGGTGGAAGAAATTTTTCCAAAGAGGACATGCAGAAGGCCAGTAGATACATGAAAGGATGCTCAACATTGCTTATCTTCAGAGAAATGAAAAACAAGGCCACATCACACTTAGGATGGCTATCATCAAAAACATAACAAAAGTTGGCAAAGATATGGAGAAAAGAGAACCCTCCTCCACTGTTGGTGGGAATGTAAATTGATGTGGCCACTGTGGAAAACAGTATGATAGTTTCTCAAAAAACTAAAAGTAGAAATATCAGAGGACCTAGTGGGGCTTCCCTGGTAGCTCAACTGGTAAAGAATCTGCCTGCAAAGCAGGAGACCCCAGTTTGATTCCTGGGTTGGGAAGATTTGCTGAAGAAGGGACAGGCTACCCACTCCAGTATTCATGGGCTTCCCTGGTGGGTCAGATGGTAAAGAATCTTCCTGCAATGCAGGAGACCTGGGTTCTATCCCTGGGTTGGGAAGATCCCCTGGAGGAGGGCATGGCAACCCACTCCAATATCCTTACCTGGAGAATCCCATGGATAGAGGAGCCTGGTGGGCTACAGTCTATGGGGTTGCAAAGAATCAGACACAACTGAGCTACTAAGCATGGCCTGGTGAGGACTTAGTAATTCCACTCCAGGGTATACATCCTAAAAAAACCTACTAATTTGAAAAGATACATGTACCTCAATGTTTACAGCAGAATTATTTACAGTTGCTAAGATATGAAAGCAACCTAAGTGTTTTCTCATCACAAGAAAAAATGTAGCTATGTGATGATGGTTCAGTTCAGTTCAGTTCAGTTGCTCAGTCGTGTCTGACTCTTTGTGACCCCATGAATCGCAGCACGCCAGGCCTCCCTGTCCATCACCAGCTCCCAGAGTTTACTCAAACTCATGCCCATCGAGTCAGTGATACCATCCAGCCATCTCATCCTCTGTCATCCCTTTCTCCTCCTGCCCCCAATCCCTCCCAGCATCAGGGTCTTTTCAAATGAGTCAACTCTTTGCATGAGGTGTGGCCAAAGTATTGGAGTTTCAGCTTCAGCATCAGTCCTTCCAGTGAACACCCAGGACTTATCTCCTTCAGGATGGACTGGTTGGATCTCCCTGCAGTCCAAGGGACTCTCAAGAGTCTTCTCCAACACCACAGCTCAAAAGCATCAATTTTTCCACGCTCAGCTTTCTTCACAGTCCAACTCACACATCCATACATGACCACTGGAAAAACCATAGCCTTGACCAGATGGACCTTTGTTGGCAAAGTAATGTCTCTGCTTTTTAATATGCTATCTAAGTTGGTCATAATTTTCCTTCCAAGGAGTAAGAGTCTTTTAATTTCATGGCTGCAATCACCATCTGCAGTGATTTTTGGAGCCCCCCAAAATAAAGTCCTGACACTGTTTCCACTATATTGTCACCCTGCTTATTTAACTTATATGCAGAGTACATCATGAGAAACGCTGGGCTGGAAGAAGCACAAGCTGGAATCAAGATTGCTGGGAGGAATATCAACAACCTCAGATATGCAGATAACATCACCCTTATGGCAGAAAGTGAAGAGGAACTAAAAAGCCTCTTGATGAAAGTGAAAGAGGAGAGTGAAAAAGTTGGCTTAAAGCTCAGCATTCAGGAAACTAAGATCATGGCATCTGGTCCCGTCACCTCATGGGAAATAGATGGGGAGACAGTGGAAACAGTGATGATGGTTAACCTTGTCTAAAATATAGCTAGAAATGCAAATTTTATATGAAGCAGTGCAGTATGGGAGAAAGGACATTTCATTTGTAGGCAGGTGCATTGAGCTCTAGTTTTGCCTCTGTATCCTTGGACAAGCCCTTTGGTATGTCAGGGTCATTCCTGCTCATCAGTGAAATGAAAGGTTACACTGGGTGATCCCTATGGCACTCTTACAAGAAAAATAACATAAATATAACCTAGAAGGAAAGGGAGGTGTTAGTGGGAGAAGACCCCCTACAGGAAAACACAGAATGAGGGCACTATATTCCCTAACTTAGGTTTAAGTTTAAATAACATAACAATACAAAAGAGTTTGCTGTTGTCTTTGAGGTAGGTCCTCAGAAGAGGAGCTATTTTTTTTCCTCTTAAATTTTCCTTTTCTTTGCAGAGTTCTTCAAACTTCTTATTTTAGATTAAGAACTTAAAATATCCTCTACTCATTTTTTGGAGAAGAGAATGGCAACCCACTCCAGTATTCTTGCCTGGAGAATTCCATGGACAGAAGAACCTGGCGGGTTACAGTCCATGGGGTCGCAAAGAGTCAGACATGACTGAGCGACTGTCACTCACTCACTCAGTCCTTTTTTATACTTTTGCTAGAAAGGAAGTAAAAGTGAAAGTTGCTTAGTCATGTCCAACTCTTTGAGACCCTATGGACTATACAGTCCATGGAATTCTCCAGGCCACTACTGGAGTGGGTAACCTTTCCCTTCTCCAGGAGATCTTCCCAACCCAGGGATCGAACCCAGGTCTCCTGCATTGCAGGCAGATTCTTTACCAGCTGAGGCCACAAGGGAAGCCCAAGAATACTGGATTCGGTAACCTATCCCTTCTCCAGCAGATCTTCCTCACCAAGGAATTGAACCAGGGTCTCCTGCATTGCAGATTGTTTACTAACTGAGCTATCAAGGAAACTTGCTAGAAAGAGGATAGATGTTATTTGATCATTATTAGTACCAACCTTTTGTTAAAATGCTAATTATTAGTGCTGAGTTGTGGTTATTAGGATAAACTTATCTGCAACAAAATACCCATCTTTGTGATCAGAATAAATTGTTGTATAGTGAGAAGAATGACCATGGGATGACTCCTACAGTGAATGCATCAAAAAAGTAAATAGTTTAAAGCTATAAATACCTGGTTATCAAGGGGGGTAATTAGTTAACAAATTTCAATGTATTTATGCATTTGCTAGGGTGATGCCATGCTGGGTACATCCTTCTTTTTCTTTTTTTTTTTTAAAACCGGCTTAAAATTTTCTAATTTAAGATGGAGGCCAAGCAAGACTCCTGCTGCAATGTCACAGTGTATAATTATTGGACAGCCAGCAGCAATATTTAAAGCAAATTTCACACTGTCTCTGAGACTAGTGTCATACATTGCTAGTTTGAATTAGTTTGTGAAAGTTATTTATAAATCAGACACTTTGAATTAATGAGACATAGCATCCATTAATAAATTAGACCTGGGAATTTATGTTTGCCAAGGTTATATAGCTATAAATAGGTATGTTAAGCAGAGATAAAATATTCAGATTTTTATTTTCCTTTGTGAAAAATCATTTATAAATTACTTTCTCCCTTTTATTTATTTATTTTTGTTAGGACCTGAAGCTTAACTTTCAATATCCACTGGAAAACAAGTAACACTGGAAAACAAGTAACATGATTTAGGCTTAGCTTCCCTGTGGGATCTTTCCTGTTATTTCCCACTTCTCACCCCAGCCCGAGTCAGTTCCATCAGTGTCTCCCAGGCCAGTTCTTCCCTTCTCACTCTGCGACTCCTTTCTCATAACAGCTTTCAAGTAACACTTGTCTAGGGGCTTTGTGGTTCCCAGAGGGAGGACCCCCTCACCCCCACACCACGATATATCTAAGCAGTATAAGAAGGGACAAATGACAAGGACAATCCTAACAGTCCTACTGTTTACAGGTGATATTGTTTACATTTTTCCTTCTTACAGAGTATCATCATAGAGAAGAGAATGCTAGGCTGGTTTGTCAAGAATCCAAGCAGAAAATGAAGTTATGGTGGCAGCACGGACGGAATTTAGGTAAGATACACAGTTCGCAGGCAGGGGTCTGAACAAAGTAAGGTTGTGGTAGGAATAAAGATAAATAAAACTTGTTTAGAAGCAGGATCTACGGACAAGGAAGACTGGGCTTTGGCTGACAGGCAGGATCTAGTAGAAATATGGAAAAGCCAACTCCAGCCAGGCGTTTTCATTCAGCACCATGGACGGCTCCCAGCACGGCCTCTGAGTGCACGTGTTCAGAACAATTCCTGCCTCCGGCAGTGCAGATATGGACAATAGTAGTTCTGGTCCAGTTACTCTAGGCTTGCTGACATGCCAGTGACAATAGCACAGTCTGAGGTGGATTTGAATTTGATAACAATTAGTGAATACTTTCTTCACCTTAGAGTACAATAATCGTTATACTGTAACTCATGTTTACCTTGCAGTTTTGGGGATGAATAACTAAGCTTGGCCCCAGGGACTGAGGTGCCATAGTATCTTGTAAATCTCTGTGGAAACTGAAATGGTACACCATCATGGTTAAGAGTGCAGGCATTGATGACTTGGAATATCAGCTCTGCTTCCTTAAACTTGCCAAGGCCTGATATCTACATCTTGAACATACTCCATTTATAACTCATGAGTGATGATAATAGTACTGACACTACAGAGTTGTTGAGAAGATTAAATGTTAGTGCTTATTATAACAATAATTGTGGTAGTCTGTTGTATTTATTATATAAGATAATCCTACTATTCCATTTAACTTCCCCAAACTAGCCACATCTTCACATTGGCCTGAAGATCCTAGGGAATGTCTTAAGTATTCTAGGCTTATTTGTATGAAAGTCTTTATAAAATTAGTGTATAGTGCTTCTTACACTAGAGAGGTGTGGTAAAGCCTCTATGTTTTGGCCTGGGTGAAAACCACTGCTAAAATATAATACAAATTAAAAATAAAACTGCAGTTTAAGAGGTATAAATGTGCCTGCATCTTTGAGTGACCAGAGTTAAAATTGGCAGTTTCAGCTTAGAGATGTGTAAGTGACCTCAGACTCATTTCTTCTAGCCTTGGTTGCTTCTTAATCATTAAGAAAACACTAAACAACTCTATTTGAGTATTACTTATTAAGTAAAAGTATTTGAATGAGCTGGATGAGAATTATCATAAGCTTGCTATAAAAACTCATAATTCCAATAACAGGTTGTGTGTGACTCTGTGTGTGTGTGTGTGTGTGTGTGTGTGTGTGTGTGTATGAGAGAGAAAGAGAGAGAGAGAGATTGTTCTCTTCTTTTGGTAATAAATAATGAATTAATACAATACATTGATGTTACTTTGAGTGCCTACAATACACAGTTCACTGGAGCAGGTGGGAGAGAGAATGATATAGTGAAGAAGGGTCAGGATTGTTCTGGAACCAGGATAGCTTAAGTTTGAATTTCATAACAGAATCACCTTGGGCAAGTCATTAAACTTCCTTGATCACTCCTCAATAAAATGCAGTTAATATTTATTTTGAGCGTTTTTATGAAAATTACAGATGACACACAGTAAGAATTCAATAAATGGCAGCTATCATTATTTCCATTAATCTAATGTACCAATTCAGGTAGTAATTTGCACCAGATTTATTTATATTAAAAATTCTTTTGTTATTTTGCCAAAGGTTAAAATAATTATTTGAAAGAGTCATCTTTAATAATGGTTTAAACTTTTAAAATTAAAATATGTTGGACTTCCCTAGTTGTTCAGTGGTTAAGAATCTGCCTTGTCATGCAGTGGATGTGCTCTTGATCTCTGGTCGGGGAACAAAGATCCCACATTCTGAGGGCAACTAAGTCTTCGAGCTGCAGTGGAAGATCCCACATGATGCAATGAAGAACCTGTGTGCTGCAACGGAAGCTTGATGCAGCCAAATAAATAAATGAATAAATATTAAAAAATTAAAATGTTTTGAGAGTTTAGTTATCTAATTTAAATATATAAACATGCACATTTTCCTTTTTTTGGATGTTTTTAACTGAAATCTTAGTAGTTGCTTTCAGACATTTCCATGAACAATATTCACATTTCATTTGCTTTTTCAGGTCATGTGACAGTACATATTTGTATGTTGTAATTGAAAAATCTACATGGCCATTGAAGTTAAACAGACTGTTCTTTTAATTAACTTTTACATATTCTGATTACTATGTTTAAAATGAAATTCTCCATCACAGGGAAAACATATTTTCCTTGGTGGGATGAATCACTGTTGACTGATTCATCTCCCTCTCAGGGCGGAAGCTCGGTCTGGTGGCTCAAGCTGTGATGTGTGAGTCAGTTGCTCTGGTTCCGTTCCCCTTTTGTCTCTTCAACAGTTGGTTAAATCCCTTGTCCAATGGATGAGGCGCCTCCCGAAGTCCCTCGCAGGGGGCCTGTCAGAAGTGATGAATTTGCATAAGGGAGACTGGGGAATGGGATGATGGGGCCAAGTGAGAAAACATCAGTTCTCATTTAGAGCAACACGTCTGATAGTCACCTTTTCCCAAGGATCAGTGTGGACTGCAGGGACTTAGTGCTAAATGAGAAGTGGTTGAATATTGGGACTTCAATTGCAGATCAGAGGAGACAATGACCTGTTTTGTTGTTTAGTTGCTAAGTTGCATCTGACTCTTTTGCAACCCCATGGACTGTAGGCCACCAAGTTCCTCTGCCCATAGGATTTTTCAGGCAAGAATTCTGAAGTAGGTTGCCATTTCCTTGTCCAGGGATCTTCCTGACCCAGGGATTGAGCATGCATATCCTGTGTCTCTTGTATTGGCAGGCAGATTCTTTACCACTAGCCACCAGGGAAGCCCAGTGACCTGTTAGTCTGCTCCAGTAGTGATGCTGAACTGTCTTATAGGCAATATGGATTGATTGCTAATCTGAAGACAGGAGGCCTGTTAAGCTTTTACTGCAGTGGTATTTTCCTTTTAAACACCAATTAACTGAAGATTGTCTCAGCATGTTTTATTCTATGACAGAAGGGGTACACAGGGCTAATAGCAAACATACTGTTAGTACTTTGCAGAACTCAACAAGCTTTCAGTTCCAGGCAGGCTTACATTTAGCACAGAGAGTAAGGAGAGCTTTAAAGTATGCTGCAGTGGTGTCTTGCCATTATGCAGCTGCTTACAAAGGGATCTGCAAAAGAAGAGATTTTCCGTAAAGATACATCAGTAGAATTATAAATTCAGTGTTAGAATAAGCTAGTCATCTATTTATTAAATAAAGATATGGCAAAGCACTCTTCTAAGCCTCATGATTTGATATGTTGTTTACTTAAATGCATAGTCAAAGTATTAAAGTCATTTTGTGTCATATCATTTAATTTTTCTCCAACTCTGGCTCTTTGGTTGCTAAAAGGAACATATGTTTCTCATGGTGTTTTTCCTATCTGTGCTGTGGGTGAGGAGAATTTTACTCAGAACCTTGTATTTTTATTGTCTTCGTTTGGACATATCCAGAAGGAGACCTTAAGAGAAGGACTTGAAATGCAAGTGGTTTATGTGGGAGGTGATTCCAGGGAATAGGGGAATGAGGGAAAGAGAAGAGAAGAAAGCCCCTGGTGTATTATTAGCAAATTACTGGGTGTATGACTGCAGCCTGATCCTGCCAAGGATATCTGGGCTGCACGTAGAACACACCTCAGAGCCACCCTCACAGAGGATCAAGGAAGCCGAGGTTTATCTTCATCCAGATGTGGCTGAAGGCTTCTTCCTGGGAGCTGGTGGTTTACTCACTAAGTCATGTCTGACCCTGGCAACCCCGTGGACTATAGCCCGCCATGCTCCTATGTCCATGGAATTCTCCAGGCAAAAATACTGAAGTGAGTGGTTATACCTTCCTCCAGGGGATCTTCCACAACCTGGGGATCAAACCCACGTCTCCTGCATTGCAGGCAGATTCTTTACCACTGAGCCACAGGAAGCCTCTGCTTCCTGGAGCATTAACTCTTATAGCTTGCTCAGAAACAGGTGGCGATGCTCTCATGGCTAGAAAAAGCTCACAAGCAAGGAGACACAGGTGTTCGCAGTTAGCAGTCTTCAACATGCAGGGTGGCGCCATGGGGACAGAACCAGGTAACACTCGTTGCCATATACGCTTTCCTTCATGGTTATTTTTTTCTGGCAGGAATTTCTCCCAGGTCTCTGGCAACACTTCTGTCTTGCTTCCTCCTTTAGAGGTATTGCCTTACTAGCTTCTCATTTTGTCTCTTTTTAAAAATTGAGGCAAATTATATACACAAAATTTGCCACACTAAGTGGTTTTAAAAGAGGACCAGGATTGGAGCTCTGACTATAAGATGAGCGGGATGAAGAGTTTTGAGAGACAAGGTGTTAAAATCTCACTTAGTGACCTGTAGATACGGAGGACGAGGGAGAGAAATGTAGAATAACTTTCTGGCTTGGGTGAGCGGAAGGATTGGAAATATGAAGTCAACGTGGCCTTCCCCTTCTCCTGTTTTTGTTTAGATTTTTAAAATCTAGATGGTTGCAAACTATTTTTATTTTAATTAATTGATTTTTAGCTGAGTTGGGTTTTTGTTCTGAGTGTAGGTTTTCTCTAGTTGTAACATGTGGGTTTCTCAATGCAGTGGCTTCTCTAGTTGTGGAGTACAGAATTCTAGGGCCCACAGGCTTCAGTGGTCGAGGTACGTAGTCCTCAGCACCCTCCCTAAATGCCTGTCTTCCTGGAGTGATCAGTGAGGGTGGGGACCTGGCCCATCTCATTCCCTTCTGTGTATCCAGTGTCTAGCTGCATGCTTGGCACATGGAAGACATTGAAGTAATATATGTTGATTGAATAAATGAATAAGGCAGATGGTCCAGGAGAAATGAGTACTGTGAGAAGAAAATGTCAGGGTCAAATCGAGAGTGATCAAAATATGATGAGCATTGAAAGTGTCCTTTAAAAACCAGTTACTGACCTTGACCATTAATATTTTTTGTGTTTCTTTCTGTCTTTTTCTTCACTATAGAGTAAAAAAATTCAACACTGACCATTCCACATATACAAAATTTATTTTTCCCACTTAATATTTTAACACAAGAATTTTCCTCATGACTGAGATGTCTTTTACTTCATTTTTGTGATTAGGTAGTAAGTTCATAGGTGCTCATTGTATATTATTCATGTGTGTTTTATTCATGCAGAGAAGGTTTCAGAATTCTTATATCCTGGTTTTTATGCACTTGTTCACTCACATGTGCCCACAGCCATTTAATAAGGTGATGTTATATATAAGATTTGCATGTTGACCTCATTGAAGTCCTTGCTCAGTCATGTCTGACTCTGTGACCCCATGGACTGCAGCATCCAGGCTTCCCTGTCCACCACCTCCTGGAGCTTGCTCAGACTCATGTCCATTGAGTTAGTGATGCCATCCAACCATCTTGTCTTCTGTTGTCCCCTTCTCTGCCTTCAATCTTTTCCAGCATCAGAATCTTTTCCAATGAGTCAGCTCTTCACCTCAGGTGGACGGATATGCATACAATTAATTACAAAAAGAGAGTAGAAAGTACTCTTACAGAGGTCTATGCTAAGTACCAACTCCCAATTAATGTTCACTAAATTTGAATGCTTGCTTCATGATGATATTTTATTTTTATAATTTTTATTTTATTATTATTATTTTTATTTTTGACTGCACTGCATGGCATGTGGGATCTTAGTTCCCTAACCAAGGATCAAACCTGCATCTCCTGCATTGGAAGGTGGAGGATGTATAACTGATATTCTCAGTTAAATGCAGTTGTGTTCTCTTAATTTTCACAACATACAATTTCCATTTTTGGATATTTCTCTTTTGAAGTTTTAGATCATATGTCTGCTTACTTCTATGCTTACAGGGATGGGAAGCTGGCATTTATTAATTACTTGTTATGAACCTGACTCTGTACTAGGTGAAATTATTTATATCACTTAGTTAATCTTCATTATTTCCTTCAAATTAGCTATCGTTAGCTTTATTTGATAGAGAGGAAATCAAGGCGCAGAAAAGTTAAATTATCTCCCCTTGATTACATGAGTCATAAGTAAGGATTTTAGGGAATTAGTATTCAAATTAAGTTCTGCCTAATACTAAAGACTTTGGGTTTATTATATCCTAAATATGTCACTCAGTTTAATTCTTAAAGAAAACTAGGATCTTGAAAAGAGAATTTTGCATACATAGAACAATATCTATATATTGTATGTTACATAGAATATTTTAATGTTATAGTATCCAATAAAGCTATTTGATTTTCTTTGATAATATGGAACTGTTATGACACAGAAAATGACATTCATAGATAACCTCATACTTTCTACCGATAATTTTAGTTTCTCCCCCTCCTCTCCTATTAAGGCTTTTTCCCTGACCTATTAAATAAGAGAAAATAACTGACCTGAGTCCTATTCTCTTAAATACCTTATGGTAGCAGTAATGGTAGACAACTGTGCATGCATGCTCAATCACTAAAGCATGTCATGTCTGACTCTTTGAGACCCTATGGACTGAAGCCTGCCAGACCCCTCTGTCCATGGGATTTCCCAGGCAAGAATACTGGAGTGGGTTGCCACTTAATACTCAGGAGATCTTCCCGACCCAGGGATTGAACCCGTGTCTCCTGCATCTGCTGCATTGGCAGGCAGATTCTTTACCACTGAGCCACCTGGGAAGCCAATGGTAGACAATGAATCCCCCTAAAAAATTACTGGGCAGAAACTATAAAACTCCTAGAGGAGAACATAGGCAAAACACTCTCCGACATAAATCACAGCAGGATCCTCTATGACCCACATCCCAGAATATTAGAAACAAAAGCAAAAATAAACAAATGGGACCTAATGAAACTTAAAAGCTTTTGCACAACAAAGGAAACTATAAGCAAGGTGAAAAGACAGCCCTCAGATTGGGAGAAAATAACAGCAAATGAAGCAACAGACAAAGGATTAATCTCAAAAATATACAAGCAACTCCTCCAGCTCAACTCCAGAAAAATAAATGACCCAATCAAAAAATGGGCCAAAGAACTAAACGGACATTTCTCCAAAGAAGACATACAGATGGCTAACAAACACATGAAATAGATGCTCAACATCACTCATTATCAGAGAAATGTAAATCAAAACCACAATGAGGTACCATTACACGCCAGTCAGGATGGCTGCTATCCAAAAGTCTACAAGCAATAAATGCTGGAGAGGGTGTGGAGAAAAGGGAACCCTCTTACACTGTTGGTGGGAATGCAAACTAGCACTGCCGCTATGAACAGTGTGGAGATTTCTTAAAAAACTGGAAATAGAACTGCCATATGACCCAGCAATCCCACTTCTGGGCATACACACCGAGGAAACCAGATCTGAAAGAGACATGTGCACCCCTATGTTCATCACAGCACTGTTTATAATAGTCAGGACATGGAAGCAACCTAGATGCCCATCAGCAGACGAATGGATAAGGAAGCTGTGGTACATATACACCATGGAATATTACTCAGCCATTAAAAAGAATTCATTTGAATCAGTTCTAATAAGATGGATGAAACTGGAGCCCATTATACAGAGTGAAGTAAGCCAGAAAGATAAAGACCATTACAGTATACTAACACATATATATGGAATTTAGAAAGATGGTAACGATAACCCTATATGCAAAACAGAAAAAGAGACACAGATGTATAGAACAGACTTTTGGACTCTGTGGGAGAAGGCGAGGGTGGGATGTTTCAAGAGAATAGCATCGAAACATGTATATTATCTAGGGTGAAACAGATCACCAGCCCAGGTTGGATGCATGAGACAAGTGCTCGGACCTGGTGCACTGGGAAGACCCAGAGGGATCGGGTGGAGAGGGAGGTGGGAGGGGGGACCGGGATGGGAAATACATGTAAATCCGTGGCTGATTCATATCAGTGTATGGCAAAAGCCACTACAATATTGTAAAGTAATTAGCCTCCAACTAATAAAAATAAATGAAAAGAAAAACAAAAACAAAAAACAAAACAAGCTAACCACCCCCCCCCCAAAAAAAAAATTACTGGGCAGAGGAAGAAAGAACATAGCAATACTTGAGTAGTATCTTTGGTTGTTTCCCATATGTGTGTCGCATCTTCCCAGCCAGAGCAGTATTCCTTGGGCAGTGCCTAACCCTCTCTCTCCCTTTTTTCCTCCCTCTCTTTCTTCTTTGCAGCCGCTCACCAGAGTGATAGCTTGGTGAGAGTAAGGCCTTGATAAATATGTATTGAGTTGACAGGAGCAGGAGCCAGGGGCTGAACTGATCTCACACTGTAATGTCAGCTGCTGAATAATAGAGTGTGGTCTGTGTGATTAATGAATTTATGTATTCAGCTTGTATTAGCAATATCTTCCCTGCCATCTTTCCATCCCACATCTTTCATTCCTTAGCCATGCTAAGGCATTCTATAAAGTATGCTTATTAATAAAACAAGCTTGAAGAGGAATGTGTTGGGATAAAGGTGATAGGAAGTTATCTGAAAATAGTTAATTCATTTACATGTTCTGTTTCATATGCATACACAGATTGGCTAGATCTATAATAAATGGTTTCTCAGCAGCAATGGCTAATATATTCATGAGACAGTGGCTTTACCACACCCATCAGAGCTAATTGTTAAAAAATTTTTTTCTTAGGACTGTAGCACACAATGTAGTAAAAAAGCTGTCTATCCAAGGTCGTAAGTGATGCATTTCATGGCAATGTTGCATTTCATAGAATTTCATAGAAGCCACTATAAGGCAATAAGCAACTTTTTCTGTTACTTAAATATCCCAGCTGAAAAAAGGTGCTAAAAGAAATTATAAGTTACCAGGAAAAGAGACAAAACATTTCCTGGATGATTCTTTTTTTAAAAAAATCCACTTTATTGAGATATGATTGACATGCCAGAAGGCATGCATATTTAACATATACAGCTTGAGTTTGGGGATAAGTATATACCCATGAAACCATCACTACCATCATGTTATAAATATATTTGAAACCTCCCAGTTTCCTCCTGCCCCCTCTCTTATTATCCTTTGGGTGTGTATGGTAAGGCTTTCCTTATCAAATTTCAACCTATCTTTTCAACCCAGGAGGTGGGAGCAAGGAGACAATCAGTTAGGATTATTCATTTCTTGCATGATCTCCAATAGAGGAAGGATATTGCTGGTCAGGTCCACTTAGATTTTAGCTATTTTAGGTTCCAGAATACTAACAAGATACTTAAGGCAATACTTTCTAGTAAAAGGGATTGTAAGAGAATTTCTTGATTCACACAATTAATGGGATGTTATAGCTAATGTTTACAAAGAAGACACAGCTGTCTACATGTTGTTTGCTTGCACTGTGAGCTTTTTAGACCACCAAAACCTTTTTTATACATGGAAAATTGGCATCTTCTCACTGACCAGAAGTAGCCAGTCATCCCTAATAAAGTACATGTATTCTATTGGCTCAGTTTTCTGGAGTGCTCCTCTAACCTAATTTCTGGATCCATTCTGCAATGTCTTGATCTATTCTTCAAAAACTCTGGCTGTTGACCTCTAGAGAATTGAGGTTCCTGTTGCTAGGCAAATTGTAGGGGACTTTATTGTTCTTACTGTAGACCCTTTGTGGTCAAAGCCAGGGCTTTGTTGGTCGTTAAGGACCTTCCTCTTATGGTTTTATAGCAAGGGCTTCCCTGTCCTTGCCGATGGCTTTCTACCCTCAGTTATCTGCTATCCTCTGTCTATGCACGTGTGGAATGGGTGAGGTAATATTCAATTGTCATGGAAAACCAACTGTTATTGGCAGGGAATGTTTTGCTGGAAGTATCACATGAAAGACATCTCCTTTAGGAAATTCTTCTGGCATAGGCTGGTGCCTGGGAATGAGGATCCTTAGTTTACTTTCAAGTAATTCATAGCCATGGTCATGCTATGTTACAAAAACTCAAAGGACCTTTGATCATCCTTTTATTTTAAGCAGTATCAGTCAACTTCAAACCACTGTGGGAGTTACACTTTCTATTCAGATCCATTTTATTTAATCCTGTTTATTCATTCAATTTTTGGATTATAGTTCTAAAGGATCTCTCTGTCTCTCTCTATTTTTTGGCAACTCCTAGTTCTTTTTGCAATTTCACTGTTCAACTCAATAGTGAATAAATGGACACCTGATTCCAGGCCACTTGAGGCATTTTACTTGATAATGGACAATAATATTCTCTTTCTGGGAATTTGACTGATGACAGGATCTAGATTAGTCATTTGTCAGTGGCCTGCGGCTTGTATATGGCCATGAAGACTTCAGACTAGTGGTTATGTTGGAAATTTGATTGGCTTGACTTTGGTCAAATTCAGCTTTAAACAAGTGTGTGACCAAAGGGTCTGATATGATGATTGGTACACTGAGCGAGTTATTTCTGTGTCAGAAAAGAGGAGCAGAAAATAATAAATGTCTTCATATTTGTTATTATTTGAGAATTTACTGTATTATTGATATTTGCCTGTTTTACTATTTCACTGACTTTCATTCCCTCTTCTAACAGTTTTGAGACTAATGTTATTCAGGTAAGTAACTTTAGTTTTCTAGATACAAGAATCAGGTACTCATTCCCAGAAAAATTATAAGGAAATCTCAAGGTAGGCCAGTTTTGGAACATGCTTAGAAGGAAGCTGGATTTGGGGTAGCGTGGTTATACAAGGCATTGTAAGAAAACTGTGTTAAGCTCATCTATGGCTCAAGAAAAATGGGCTGTGGTGCAACACAATGAATGAATGCTTGGAGTCCTCTCAACAGCAGGACTTTGGAAAAGGAGCACCAGGCCAGTTTTGAAGAGCGTCATGGATAAAAAAAAAGCGTCACTTTTGTTCCATATCAATATAGTTGCTGGTACTGGCATCCTGTTCCTTAGAACAAAGTAAATTCTAGAAGAGGAGAAGTTTATTCCCCTAAGAAACGTGATGATATTGTTCCTAGAGGCTCTGAACTTGTTGTTGTTTAGTCACTAAGTCATGTCCAACTCTTTTGCGACCCCATGGACTATAGCTGGCCAAGTTCCTCTGTCCATGGAATTTCCCAGGCAAGAATACTGGAGTGGGTTGCCATTTCCTTTTCCAGGAGATCTTCCAGACCCAGGGATTGGGCCTTTGTCTCCTGCATTGGCAAGTGGATTCTTTACCACTGAGCCACCAAGGAAGCCTGGCTTTGAACTTAGGTATGGCTAAATTAAGTCAATAAAACTAAAGTCAACTCAGACTGTGTCAAGGAGTAGAAATATCCAGGATGCAGCAATGCTTCCCACTTATTGTGCTGAAAATGGTATTAGGCAACTTAGGATGATGTCTACCCTTATCGTATTCATGCAATGCAGTATCTATTTTGCAGACCAGGAAATTAACACTTAGAGACATTCTTATTATTTACTAGTAACTGAAATGAAAACCTAGGCATTTTGATCCCAATGACACTCCTGAAAGTATTCTGCTTTGTCAGACTCTAGAGGATTTCTTGGAGAAGGAAATGGCCACCCACTCTAGTATTCTTGCTACATACAGTTCATGGGGTCTCAAGAGTTGGACACGACTTAGCAAACGAAACCACCAGAGGATTTCTTATATTTTCCTAGTAAAACCCAGAATACATAATAGATCATCTACATTTAATTTTTGGACAAATGAAAAAGTGACTGACTCCTTAGATGTATCCTGAAACAAACAAAACACCCCAACCAACTATCCATGAATTTAACAGATGTGGCTCCCTACAAATGTCATACAACTATCTGGGGGTATAAAATGGAGCTCTTTCATACCTAAGTGCTCCCCACTCTGTGTGGTTTCTTTAGAGATCCTGTCTATTCTTCTGGCTGAAAAACACATGTCAAAGTAGGAAGGACTCTAGGATGCTAGACAGTATCTTAGACCTTTCTCTGATTTGCCTCTGCCTCTTAATTTTTGTATCTTCTGGAAACTGTGAATGATTATTACATGGCAAAGGGGAAGTGAGGTTGAAGATAGAACAAAGTTTGCTAATCTGGTGACTTTAAAATATATTATTCTGGCGTATCCAGGTGGGCCCAATCCCACGGGTCCTTCAATGTGAAGGAGGGAGGCAGCAAAGCCAGTGTCAGAATGATGCAGAGAGAGAAAGACTTGACCAGTCACTGCTGGCTTGGAAGAGGGGTGTGGCTTCAAGTCAAGGAATTCTGGCAGTTTCTGGAAACTAGAAAAGGCAAGGGAATGGACTTAACCTAGAACTCAAAAGAAAAAAAAGCAGCCCTAATACCATTTTATTTTAGTCCAGTGAGAGCTGCTTCAGGCTTCTGACTTCAAGAACTGTGAGATTAAATTTGTGCTGTTTTGAAAAAGAGACTCAGATGTATGGAACAGACTTGTGGACTCTGGGAGAAGGCGAGGGTGGGATGTTTCAGGAGAACAGCATTGAAACATGTGTATTATCTAGGGTGAAACGGATAACCAGCTCATGTTGGGTACATGAGACTAGTGCTCGGGCCTGGTGCACAGGGAAGACCCAGAGGGATCGGGTGGAGAGGGAGGTGGGAGGGGGGACTGGGATGGGGAATACATGTAAATCCATGGCTAATTCAAATCAATGTACAACAAAAACTACTGTAATGATGTAAAGTAATTAGCCTCCAACTAATAAAAATTTAAAAAATAAAAAAAAAAAAAAAAAAAAAAAAAAAAAAAATTTGTGCTGTTTTGAACAGCCAAATTTGTGGTAATTTGTTACAGCAGTGATACAAGACTAATACAATAGAATATAGTCTCTGTATATCTTCATTAATAAGGTGACTTGCCCAAGCAGACATGAGTATTATATGGCATAGTGTGCATTTAAACCCAGGTTCATCTGACACCAAAGTCTTTGCTCTTCTGTTGTTTTAGGAGCTCTGCTCTTATTAAAGGATGTCCCCATGGAATTTTCTCTTGGATGACAACTACAGGTTTTGGTTTTCTGTTTTATTATAAAACTTTCTTCTGTTGCATTCAGATTTGTTTGCTGCCTAAGGAGAGAGATTGTTTTCACCCACTGCCATGACTAGTAGAGAGTTTTCCCCAGGTTTTTGCATGGGGCTTAAAAAGTAGAATTAAGATCATTTTGAATACTAATTTGAACTGTTGAGATAAGAGTGATTCTGACTTAGAATCATATAAGTGAAAAATATTTACAAAATTTTTAGAAATGATTTCTTACCTGTCTAAATTCAAGTTAAACTTAAGTTATAAAAACACTAGTTTAGTTTTTACTGTTTATGAATAAAAAAAGAGTAAACAGTTATTACTATTTATGAGATTAGATAAAAAGCATTTAGAGTCAGAAAGACTTTTGTTTAAACTCAAGCTTCTTCTAATTTGTGTGATCTTGGAATGATTACCTCTGCGATTTAATTTTCTGATTGTTAAAATAGATATAACATAACTAAGTCAGATTCAAATGAGGATTCATGTGGAGCACAATATAATCCATAAAACACTATACTGATATAAGGTGTAATACTTATTATTGTTGTGAGATTTGAAAAAGAACATATGAGTCTATTTGAGTGCAATCCTCTAGTTGTATGAAAAGTTTGGTTGATTATTGTACGCCTAGGGTATTACCATTGTCAGTTTGTACAATCACTGGCTGATCAAGAAAAAATTATAAATCGATTTCAATAATACACATTATTATTAGCTTTCCAAACTAATCTAGAGCACAGAGGTCCCTCAGTATTCAGAACTCATAAGATTTGTTGTTTATAACAGTGGTTCACAGATTTGGCTACACATCAAAATCAGAGGAGGAAATTAAAAAAAAAAAAAACAACAAACCCTGGGCTGTATGATGAGATGCTCTGATTCCATAAAAAACAAGATAAAACAAAACAAAACGAAAGCCAGAAAACCATTCCTAGTGATTCTGATTACTACCCAGGTTTGGACACCACTAGTGTATGCATCTCTTGATAGTCAGGAGTGGGCTTCCCCAGTGGCCCAGTGGTAAAGATTCCATCTGCAGTGCAGGAGCCACAGGTTCGATCCCTGGGTCAGGAAGATCCCCTGGAGGAGGGCGTGGCAACCCACTCCAGTGTTCTTGCCTGGAGAATTCCATGGGCAGTGGAGCCTGGTGAGCTATAGTCCATGGGGTCCCAAAAGAGTTGGACACACAACATAGTGACTCAACAACAGCAACAACAGCTTATCTTGAATAATGCAGTTGATGATGTTTTCATGGGGAAAAGTCTGGATTGTTCACAGACCACAAGTAGTGGTTTGTACTTCAATTACTTGAAGAGGTAATAGCAAGATTTTAATTATTTATAACACATGTTTAGAACACTTAGAACTTGGAAAAAACCATAGAAATTATCTTCTTCAACTTCTCTTTTTTCCCCTCCCCCAGATGAAGAAACTTAGGCTGAAAGAAGTTAAAAGACCCTTCCAAAGGTGACTGTACTAGCCTCCTAGGACTAGAATTCCCAGACTTTGCCTTTTTCCTCTATTCATGGTAATTCTAGAGACACAACTGAAATTCACAAATAGTCAAATCCCCAATTTTAGCAAGAATTCCATCTTCTCTCTTTTACTATAATTCTTAATAAGTGGCAAAATGTACTATAAATTAAATATAATTTATAGTCTAGAATCATTATAGATAATTATATATAGTATAGGGGCTTCCCCAGTGGTTCAGCAGTAAAGAATCTGCCTGCACTGCAGGAGAGGGGGCAGGAACTGCTGGTTTGATCCCTGGGTCAAGAAGATCTCCTGGAGAAAGAAATGGCAACCCACTCCAGTATGCTTGTCTGAGAAATCCCATGGACAAAGGAGCCTGGGGGGCTATAGTCCATGGGGTTGCAAAAGAGTTGGACATGATTTAGTGACCAAACAGAAACATATATAGTATGTCTAGTAATTATACATCATATATTATTATAGCCATTATTTATAGACTCTAAGCAAAATTTTCCCCTAAGAATAGTATATGGTGAGTGTGCTAAGCATCTTCAAAATGAGAAAAGTGAAGGAAAAACCACCTAAATCAACAAGTGTGCTTGTGCCCTCATTGTTTTTATGATGTTTTTTCTGCTCTTGCACATAACACCCAGCATGGGAATTACCGTAACACCTCCTCCAGCATCATCAATGGGACTGATTTAAACTAATGTGAACAAGTTGGATATTAAAATGCATAATAAAAATCATATACAGAAGCAAAAGGAAATTTCACCTTGCTAAATGATAAAGCACTTTTCTACTTGAGGTTTCAAACATCTATGTATTAATAGGAAGAAATGGCTCTTATATTAGAAAGTAGGCTGAACTGTTTCAGGAACTACACATTTCAGAAGATTCCATCTCTTCTAAATCCCTCTTTCATCTGTCTCTGAAGTAGCATAAGTAGTCTGTTTCTTTGCTATTCCTACTTAATGCTACATTTAAGGTATAGATTATGTCTAATTCATCTTTGACTTTTTAGTACCTACCTCATGACTGATTATCAAGAAATATCTGTCCAACTGAACTGATAAGGAAAGAAAGCAAAAATCTTGAGAACCAGAGTTAAACAGCATTTTTTCCCCACTTCAAAGCTACTTTTATTTCCAGCAGTATTCCAATGAAAACTTTTTTGTGCTAAAATTTATACAGAAATTAGTTTCTTTGCTTTTTTTAATCAGAGTAATTTTGATTTGACATTTGACAATGAAATATGTAATAATCAACAGATGATAATGTTTTGAGTTTTAAGAACTACAGATTAGATTGCTATTTGAAATAGGTGTATTAAAAACCAGACTGCTAAAATAGAAGTAATAATTAAAATACAAAGTAAATAATTAAAAAAGAAAGTAAGTAATTTAAATAGACTGCTTTTTAGAGGTAAAAATTCTCTCTTTCAGTCACTGTCCTAGATAATGAGGATACAAAAAGAGTTTCTAGTCTGTACCCTCCCCAAGGGGAAAGTAGAATATGGACTTAAACACATGCTAGCAGGTGAAACGTTAGGAAGAAAAACAGCAGAGCAAAAGATTAAGGATGCATTAATTAAGGATGCACCCTGCATTCGTAGGGTGGTCACAAAGACTCTGCGGACGTGATGTTTAAATCAGCTAACAATGTGATCACTAAGTCTAAGTCATTGTGGAGGTAGCATATGCACTTCAGTTGTTGACCCCTTATTTGGTCAACAAAATACTGAATATTTTTAAAAGTGGAAGTTAATTTTTGAATACTACCATTACCAGCACACCATAATTCATCTCGTATGCCTCCTCCTATCATTAACAATCGCTCATGCAAAAGATAGTGGGATTTTTTTTCTAATTTTTATTACCAAATTTTGATACTAATTTTGCCTGTTTTCAAACTTTAAGTAACTGGAATTATCCGGTAGGTATCTTTTTTAAATTTTTTTTGTCTTTTTAAAAAAATTTTATTGGAGTAGAGTTGATTTACAATGTTATGTTAGTCTCAGGTGTACAGCAAAGTGAATCAGCTGTACATATACATATATCCCCCCTTTTTATTAGTTGGAGGCTAATTACTTTACAATATTGTAGTGGTTTTTGTCATACATTGACATGAATCAGCCATGGATTTACATGTATTCCCCGTCCCGATCCCCCCTCCCACCTCCCTCTCCACTTGATTCCTCTGGGTCTTCCCAGGGCACCAGGCCTTAGCACTTGTCTCATGCATCCAACCTGGGCTGGTGATCTGTTTCACTATAGATAATATACATGTTTCAGTAGGTATCTTTTAAGGTTGATATCTTCTCAACAAGTTTGTGGGATTCAGTATGTACTGTTTCATCTAGGAATAGTGTGTTCATATTCCTTGGGTAAATATTTCACAAATTATTCATTTTGCTGTTGGATGTTTGGGTGTTGCTGGTTTCAGTTATTCTGAATAATGCTTTTGTGAATATGCTTGTATGTATCTTTCAGGGTACATATTATGCATTTCTGTTTGGTGTGTCCACTTGGGGTGGAACTGCTTTCCAAAGTGGTTTGTGCCAGTTTAGTCCCAGCAGCATTAAATCAGAGTTCCCATTGCTCTATACCTGCACCAATGCTCTACCACTGTGTTGCTGTAAAACTGTGTTTATAATTGGTGTTTCCTTGATGATTAGTCATGTTGTATTCCTTTTCATCTATTTGCCAGTGTGATATCCTTTTATGAATGATCTGTTTGAATCTTTTGCCTCTGTTTTAGACTTGAGTTATTTATATTTTTCTTCCTGATTTATAGTTCTTTATATGCACAAGACACATGTATTTAAGATATCTTTCCCACACTTTTACTTGCACATTCACTCCCTTGGTTCTTGGCCTTTTGGCTACAATCAAGTGTAGTGTGGGGGCTTCCCAGGTGGCACAGTTCAGTTCAGTTGCTCAGTCGTGTCCAACTCTTTGTGACCACATGCATGGATGGCAGCATGCCAGGCTTCCCTGTCCATCATCAAGTCCCGGAGTTTACTCAAACTCACGTCCATTCAGTCGGTGGTGCCATCCCGGGTGGCACAGTGGTAAAGAATCTGCCTGCCAGTGCAGGAGATGCAAGAGATGTGGGTTTGATCCCTGGGTAGGAAAGATTCCCTGGAGTGGGAAATGGCAACTCGCTCCAGTATTCTTGCCTGAGTAACTCTGTGGACAGAAGAGCCTGGTGGCCTACAGTTCAGGGATCGCAAAGAGCTGGACATGACTGAGTGCACACGCACACACACACACAGCCCAAGGATGTCCTTGGATGAATAGAAGTTTTTAATTTTAATGAACTCCAGTGCTTCCCTTTGAGAAGGCTTTGAAAAAATCTTTAAAAAATCTTCATCTATGCCAAAGTTTTGAAATTATCTTTGGATATTTTTATTTAGAAGTAGTTCTATCTTTTAAATTTAGGCTATAATGCACCATTAATTGATTTGTGTATATGAAATGAAGAAAGAAAAACAATAGTTTTGTTTCTCCATTAAAACTGAAAGATATTTTAGAACTCATTTTATTTATTTACAAGTTTTCCCATCTCACAGATAAGGAAACTGAGGCCCAGTTTGGACAAAGACTGCTCAGATCCCCTAGCTTTTTGGTGACTTGCAACTAGAACCTGGTTTCTTAGTCCCCAGGCCAATGATCTTTCTGTAATACCAAGCTCTCCTCTATCAGTTTTTGCATGGGAAATCTCTTGAAGGGGGATAAGGCTCTGAAATTTTGGCCTGAGAGGATGGATGAAAAATGGGAGGGACAAGGTTATTCCTTTGCAGAGACAATGAAGAGAAATTATATTCAACAATATTAATGAGATCTTGATGTAGTTCTTGTTCACTAAAGTGTCTATGAAAGCATATTTTAATAACTTAACCCATCGGCTTTTAGTCTCAGAACAGACTACTAGGAAAAAGAGGGTAAGGAATTATCTTTAAATTGCTTTTTCACAGCGAAGCATGCTGTTTTACCTTACCCTGTACATCTATTTCATGGCTATAATAGCTTTCAGAAGTTCAGTAAATTGTTGAAAAACATCTGTTAACTACAATGTCTTTTTTTTTTTTAACCCTTGAAGTATAATTCAGCTGAGGTTTCCTTTATCTGCTACTGACTCCTATGGTTCTTTTCTAGTGAGATAAATGAGTGAGACAAGTGTATGTATATCCTAAAAAGTTATATACCTTGGTTATTTTGATTATATATCTTGAGAAAGGTATTTAACATTCTCTGTGAATCACTGGAACTCAGCTTTTTGTTGGTCATGATCTATTGCACTCTTTTTGAGTATGTCTGTGTGGCATGTGGTCATAATTTCTCTTTGACATTTCACACTTTTTTCAGCCTAAAACCAAATATAAGAAAATTTCATAGGAGATAAATATAAAAATGAGATTATATTTTAAGTATTCCAGTTTTTGTTAATTGTAATACTGGAGCAGAGATAAGGGCCATGCTTTCTTGTTAATTATTTAGATTTGGGATATTAAATAATGAACTTGGAAGGGAAACAATGTAATTGTGATGATGGTAATCACAATATAATTATATAATTCTATCCTATCCTCCACTTTCTATGTACATTGGATTGAATGAGCAGAGGCTAATTCAGAGAGAGAAATCTTTGTGGTAAAGGTTAAAATAAATAAAGGAATTTGGAAGAACTTTTATCTGAATATGTATCAAAAGCAGATGATATTACCTTGATGTGACCAGGGTCTTGTGATTTCACAAACCAGACTCAGTATGTGGTTTTTCTTAATTCTTGAAGGTAGTTTCATGGAGTCATAGATCAGGAAGAGACTTGCAAAGCATCTCCTCCTCCACTCTCCTCCATCACTCGTCTCCCAAATGAATTGTATTGGAAATTCTCTCAGAAGACATGATCTGCGACCCCATGGACTGTAGTGTACCAGGCTCCTCCATCCATGGAATTTTCTAGGCAAGGATACTGGAGGTGGTTGCCATTTCCTTCTCCAGGAGATCTTCCGAACCCAGGAATTGAACTGTGGTCTCCTGCATTGTAGGCAGACGCTTTACCCCCTGAGCCACCAGGGAAGTCTCTATTACAAAGGTAGAACTTTCCAAACGTGGTTCTTAGTAGCTTCCCCGCCCCCCCCCCCCCCCCCCCATATCTTGTCACTCAACATGTGGGCAGCTTTTTTTGTGTCTAGCATCTGTTACTCAAGCCTTCCTCTCTTTTTAACCTTCAGTTCAGTTCAGTTCAGTTCAGTCGCTCAGTCGTGTCTGACTCTTTGCGACTCCATGAACTGCAGCATGCCAGGCCTCCTTGTCCATCACCAACTCCCGGAGTCCACCCAAACCCATGTCCATTGAGTCGGTGATGCCAACCATCTCATCCTTTTTTGTCCCCTTCTCTTGCCTTCAATCTTTCCCAGCATCAAGGTTTTTTCCAAGCAGTCAGTTCTTCACATCAGGTGACCAAAGTATTGGAGTTTCAGCTTCAACATCAGTCCTTCCAACGAATATTCAGGACTGATTTCCTTTAGGATGGACTGGTTGGATCTTGAGAGTCCCTTGGACTCTCAAGAGTCTTCTCCAACACCACAGTTCAAAAGCATCAATTCATCGGCACTCAGCTTTGTTTATAGTCCAACTCTCACATCCATACATGACTACTGGAAAAACCATAGCTTTGACTAGACAAACTTTTGTTGGCAAAGTCTCTGCTTTTTAATATGCTGTCTAGGTTTAACCTTCAGGGAAAATGGAAAACAGTTTTATATCCTTTTCTAAACTCACAGAGTTACCACTGACCTTCTGTTTTCTTAAATCTCTACAGAATCTGTAGTTCGCTGACCCTCATGAATACTTTTGTCCCTTAGGACTTGGGGATTTAGAGGAAGTCAGGTTGCTGGCTTGAGTGATTAGAAATGAATGCATGCACATAATATTTGGATGCTCAGTGGAATTCAGAAATGTTTATAAAAGTTCTGTTGACACAGATTGTGGCTTTTACAACCAGAGTATAACTTGAAGATGTATTACACCCATAGCAAACTTGGAGATGTAGCCTCCCAAATATAAGCCACATATAATGCATTTAAGGAACTTAATCTACGCCTTATGGCATGTGGTGATAAATATGAGTCTTACATTTTTAGGAACCAGAATTGTTAAGGTTATACAACTAAAGGGTGTAAAATTTCTCTTCAGAGTAGCTAAGAGGTGATGTTATTTGTAACACAGTTTTCAGTACGTGGACCATGATCCACCATTGAATTAGGTCTCATCTCGTCTCTAGTTATTTCTTGGCCTACTGATGGAACAGACAATGTGTATTATGCTTATTTTTGATGAAAAAAGAGACTCTTAACATTCTTAGACTTGCTGTTTGCTTCCACAGAACTCTGTCTGTTATAACAGAATAGAACCTCGACTTGCCATGCAGTGCTCACCTGGACCCATTTTAAATGACACCAATAAATTCCAATTATTTAAATGTATATAAAGATTTCCTGAGGTGTGAAATGATGGATTAACAAGCATATATATGGGTTGTATAATCTTCATCAGATTACAAATTGTTTGAGAGGTGAAAAATTTTAGGTTAAGGAGTATTATTTTTCTGCACTTTTGGAAGTCTAGACAGTTTCTATTTGAGTTGTTTACCAAACCATAAGTAGTGTAAACTGCTATTCATTATGTTATATTGTTAAGAGAAAGCTAAAAAAGCCAGTTATTCAAGATACTGTGTGACAGATTTTGATGATAGGAAACAAGTAGTGTACTATGACAAAAACCAGATCTTAGAAGAAAACCAACATGGTGAGACTAATGACGTTCTCCACTTATCATTGAGAAAGCTCATTTGCTCCGTGGCAGAGCATCTTTATATCCTTAAATGGCACGCGTGTGTAGAAATAAAGCAGAAGAAAAATGTTCTTTGAAAAATGAGTCATAATGGCAGCAAATAATATTTGAATTTTGCTTTAATGCTTACCAGATAAATGTCATTCTAGGGCTGTATTCATTGGTAATTATCTGGTAGTTAACTGCATAAATAAAATGGGAAAGATATCTATATTCTACATATGCCTGTGACTGTATATTAGATGACATCATATAAATGGTAAGGTTCCTCAGATATAGCAGGTACTATGGTTGTCTCATTTGATCATAACAAGTGCAGGGAACACCTCTTTGGGGCTTCCCAGGGGGCTCTAGTGGTGAAGAACCTGCCTGCCGATGCAGGAGATGTTAAGACATGCAGGATCGATCCCTGGGTCAGGAAGATACCCTGGTGAAGGGCATGGCAACCCACTCCAGTATTCTTGCCTGGAGAATCTCATGGAGACAGGAGTCTGGCGGGCTATGGGATCCACATAGTTGGACACGACTGAAGCAACTGAGCACGCATGCATGAGAGAAGAAAGGAAGACAAGTATATATTTATAAAGTTTGTTATATTAACCTTCTTATTTGCTATTTCTGAGTCTCTCAATTTCCTCTCATGACTTTGAGTTACCATCTGGTGTCATTTTCTTATTCCAATATGGCTTTGTTTTTGCAAAGCTCTTCTGTGCTGCTATTGTCAAATACATTACATTTCTATATGTTATTGGTCCAACAGTACAATTATATACATACTGTTTTATGCAACTGCTTTTTAAATCAGTTAAGGAAAAAAACATGCAATTAAATATCTTATAATTATCAACAGAATTGCTTTTATTAGCACTTTATTTTTTTGTGTGTAGATTCGAATTGTTGTTTAATAATCTTGCTTTTAGTCTAAATCCTTAGTATTTCTTGTAAAATAGGTCTGCTAGCAACAGATTCTCAGTTTTTGTCTATGTACAAATATTTCTTTCTCCTTTTCTTCTGATACTCCCATTATGCTTATGTTGGTATGGTTAATGGTGTCCCATCTTTCTCTGAGATTCCATTGCTTTTTCTTCTTTCTTTTTGCCCTATGTTTTACAGATTGCATAATCTCTATCAATCTATCTTCAGGTGTGCTGATTCTTCTGCCAGCTCAGATCTGTTGAGCCCCTCTAGTGAAATTTTCTTTTCTGATTATTATTCTTTTCAACCCCCAAATTTCTATATTTTTGGATTTATAATTTCTATCTCTTTGTTGGTACCATATTTGATGAGACATAGTCATCATACATCCCTTTAATTCTTTAAGAATGATTTTCTTTAAATATTTGAACATATTTATAATAGTTGCCTTGAAGTCTTTGCTAACTCCAACATCTGGGTCCCCTCAAGTACAATTTCTATTCCCCCCACTCTGCCTTGTATATCAGTTTCTGTTTCTTTGAATAGCTCATATATCTCCTACATAAATTGTGGCAACTCTGGATACTAACCCTCTGAGCTAACAAGCTTGCTGTTGTTTGCTTCATTTGTTTCCTGCTTTGGTTGAACTAGTTCAGTGAGATCTGTGTCCCCTGAAATGTGCAACTGCTGATATCTCCTGAGAGGGCACAGTTTTGATTAGAAGGGGTGATCTGGTTTAGCTAAGTTCTCTCTGACTTCCTCTATTCACATCATACTCTCCTGTAACTTCCAGTAATTGCTAGCTGATTGCTGTATTGTTTTTGATAAGCCTTGGGTCGTTGATTGTTCCACATTCTGATTCAATGAAAGTTAAGTTCCTCGACATAGACAGGCTGTGGCCAGTCTTTTTGTTGAGGCTTTTTGTGACCCTCTCGTGGGCAGAACCTCTATCCTATGGAGCAGGAACTGGTTGAGGAATGGAGAACTCACTCTTCACTTGCTACCCTACCTAGATCCTATGGAGGCATGACTCTGCTTTGTATGTGAGTGGGGAAGAGGCAAGTATAGGTGCCACTGTCTGACTGTGGCTAATACCCAGTTTGGGGCTTCTCTGATAGCTCCATTGGTAAAGAATCTGCCTGCAATGCAGGAGACTCAGATTTGATTCCTGGGTCAGAAGATCCCCTGGAGAAGGGAATGGCTACCCACTCCAGTATTCTTGCCTAGGAATTCCCATGGACAGAGGAGCCTGATGGGCTACAGTCCATGGGGTCGCAAAGAGTTGACGCAACTGAGCAACTAAACAACACCAACAAGAAAACAGAGGCTCAGAGAGGTAACATGACGTGCCCAAACAGAAAAGTGGCTAATGGCAAGATCAAGAAATCATTTTTATTTTGATTCTTAGGTGCTTTTTTTCCCCCCAAACATTTTAAACAATACACTTGATACAAACTTCATCAAGGAAAAGCTGAACAAGTTTCATTGAATCATTTTTTTTCCATACAATTGGCATGGAGTTCAAATAGTGACTTTTAGACTTTAAATATGTGCTCTATGAAAACCTATCTTTGCACACAATAAGAATATGAAGATGATTTCTCTTTCCTCGAAATTGTAGGTCGTCTGGGATACAAACACAAGGGCTGCCAGGTCGCCCAAAGCACATGCTGAAGCATGCCAAAGCAGGCTTCTGATTGGCCCCAGCTTTCTGGGTCTCTATGGGCCTCATTAATTTGATGTGCTTTGCTTCTATGACAATAGAACACTTGCCTAGTCAATTACTTGCACCTGCATTTTGCAGCTTGTCACATTCCTCCTCTCCTTTAGCATCTGGAAATAACTGGGAAAGAAAGGCTTTGTTGAAAGGAGACACCTCCAGATTTGTTTTCCTCTTGCACCCTATAAAAGGATGTACATTTGCCTTAAATAAGCAAAGCAAACATTCATTTAACATTTAGAAATTATTTTAAATTACAATATATGGAAACATCTAAGCCTTCAAAATAGGCAGACTCTGTGGTATAATTTACACTTATCTCTTTCTTTTCTTTTTAATAAGAGTATTTTGTTTGTTTGTACATGTTAAGATAAAGCAATGTAGTTTCTCTATGCTTGAAAGCATTAGACCAACTGCCAACTACAATATTTGATAATAACTATTGTTGGAATAGTTTTATTTGAGAATGACATATCATTCATATATTTCTTTTTGTTGTTTATTTAGTAACATCAGACTCTTTTGTGATGCCATGGACTGAAGCCTGCCAGGCTCTTCTGTCCATGTGATTTCCCAGGCAAGAATACTGGAGTGGGTTGCCATGCCCTCCTCCAGGGGATCTCCCTGACCCAGGGATCGAACCCGTGTCTTACTATTCCTCTTGTTCACACATGCCCCTTTTCTGACTTTTATTACCACAGAGTAAATGTAGCCTTGTATTGATTGGCCTATAAATGGAATCATATGGCTGTGTCCATTTCTATCTAGTTTTGTTCACTCAACATTATGTCTAGTAAGATTTACCATGAGCTATATTTTGAAGTGGGTTTCCCAGGTTGCGCTAGTGGTAAAGAACCTGCCTGCCAATGCAGGAGACATAAGAGACACAGGTTCAATTCCTGGGTCAGGAAGATCCCCTGGAGGGGGATCCCCTGGCGTGGGCAAACCACTCCAGTATTCTTGTATAGAGAATCCCATGGATGGAGTAGCCTGGTGGGCTACAGTCCAGTTCAATCAGTTGCTCAGTCATGTCCAACTCTTTGTGACTCCATGGACTGCAGCATGCCAGCCTTCCCTGTCCTTCACCAACTCCCGGAACTTGCTCAAACTCATGTCCATTGAGTCGGTGATGCCATCCAACCATCTCATCCTCTGTCATCCCCTTCTCCTCCTGCTTTCAATCTTTCCTAGCATCAGGGTCTTTTCCAAGGAGTCAGTTCTTCACATCAGGTGGCCAAAGTGTTGTAGTTTCAGCTTCAGCATCAGTCCTTCCAATGAATATTCAGGACTGATTTCCTTTATGATTGACTGGTTTGATCTCCATACAGTCCAAGGGACTCTCAAGTCTTCTCCAACACCACAGTTCAAAAGCATCAATTCATCAGTGCTCGGCTTTGTTTATAGTCCAACTCTCACATCCATACATGACTGCTGGCAAAACCATAGCTTTGACTGGATGGACCTTTATTGGCAAAGTAATGTCTCTGCTTTTTAATATGCTGTCTAGGTTGATCATAGCTTTTCTTCCAAGGAGTGAGCCTCTTTTAATTTCTTGGCTGCAGTCACCATCTGCAGTGATTTTGGAGCCCTCCAAAAATAAAGTCTCTCACTGTTTTCACTGTTTCCCTATCTATTTGCCATGAAGTGATGGGACTGAATGCCATGATTTTAGTTTTCTGAATGTTGAGAAAACTATTTAAAAACTATTTAAAAACTAAACAAATTTAAAATATAAATTTGTTTATTTTAATTGGAGGTTAATTACTTTACAATATTTGAATGTTGCATTTTAAGCCAACTTTTTCACTCTCTTTTTTCACTTTCATCAAGAGTTTCTTTAGTTATTCTTCTTTGTTTTCTGCCATAAGGGTGGTGTCATCTGCATTTCTGAGGTTATTGATATTTCTTCCGGCAATCTTGATTCCAGCTTTTGCTTCATCCAGCCCAGGCATTTTGCATGATGTACTTTGCATTTAAGTTAAGTAAGTAGGGTGACAATATACAGCCTTGACATGCTCCTTTCCCAATTTGGAGCTAGTCCATTGTTCCATGTCCAGTTCTAACTGATGTTTCTTGACTTGCATACAGATTTCTCAGGAGGCAGGTCAGGTGGTCTGGTATTCCCATCTCTTGAAGAATTTTCCACAGTTTGTTGTGATCCACACAGTCAAAGGCTTTGGTGTAGTCAATAAAGCAGAAATAGATGTTTTTCTGGAACTCGCATGCTTTTTTGATAATCCAACGGATGTTGGCAATTTGATCTCTGGTTCCTCTGTCTTTTCTAAATCCACCTTGAACATCTGGAAGTTCTTGGTTCATGTACTGATGAAGCCTATCTTGGAGAATTTTGAGCATTACTTTGCTAGAGTGTGAGATGAATGGAATTGTGCGGTAGTTTGTGCATTCTTTGGCATTGCCTTTCTTTGGGATTGGAATGAAAACTGACCTTTTCCAGTCCTGTAGCCACTGCTGAGTTTTCCAAATGTGCTGGCATACTGTGTGCAGCATTTTCATAGCATCATTTTTTAGGATTTGAAATAGCTCAACTGGAATTGCATCACCTCCACTAGCTTTGTTCGTAGTGATGCTTCCTAAGGCCCACTTGACTTTGCATTCTAGGATGTCTGGCTCTAGGTGGGTAAGGACACCATTGTGGTTATCTGGGTCATGAAGATCTTTTTCATATAGTTCTTTTGTGTATTCTTGCCACCTCTTCTTAATATCTTCTGCTTCTTTTAGGTCCATATCATTTCTGTCCTTTATTGTGCCCATCTTTACATGAAATGTTCCTTGGTATCTCTAATTTTCTTGAAGAGATCTCTAATGTTTCCCATTCTATTGTTTTCCTCTATTTCTTTGCATTGATCACTGAGGAAGGCTATAGTCCATAGGGTTACAAAGAGTTGGACACATCTGAGCAACTTAGTAAGCACATTTCGAGGTACTTCATTCTTTTAAGTTGCTAAGTAAGCAACTTACTTAGCAAGGTAAGAATAAGTTCAAGGTAAGAATAAGTCACAGATTATTTATGCTTTTTACTCTTGATGGACAGAATGGTTATCCCCACTTCTTGCTATTATTAAAGTGGTTGTGAACAATCTGTACATAACTTGTGGACATAGGCACTCATCTCCTGTGGATGTATACATAGTAGTAGAATTGTTGGCTCATAGCCTAGGCATTTATTAAGTTTAAGGAGATACTGCCAAATAGAATTCAAAATTGATTTTACCAATATAAATCCCACTATCAATGTAAGAATATTCTATGTGTTCCATATTCTCAAAATCACTTGACCTCCTACTAGGTGGTATTGTTTTTTTAAAATGCATTTTTCAAATGTTCCTTGCTAGTATATAGAAATATAACTACTTTTTAAAAAGCTTTATTGAAATATAATTCACCTACCATGTAATTCACCCATTTAAAATGTACTATTCTGTGACTTTTAGTGTATTGAGAGTTGTGTAACTATCTCCATAATCAGTTTTAGAACATTTTCATAACCTTAAAGGAAACTCCACACCCTTTAGCCATCAGCTCCTAGTCCCTCATTCTCCCTCTTCATCCACCTGCAGCCCTGGAAATCAATAATCTACTTTCCATCTTTGTGGATTTACCTATTATGAGTATTTATTATAGATGAAATTTTATACTATGTGATCCTTTATAATTGGCTTCAGCATATTTTCACGGTTCATGTATGTTACAGCATGTGTTAGTACTTCATTCTTTTAATGCCAAATAATATTTCATTTAATGAATATACCACATTTTACTTATTGATTCATTTATTTGCTAACCGTTGGATTTCTACTCGCTTTTTGGAGTCTGATTCACTTGAGTTTCTTTGATTTCTTAGTTCTCTGATATGTTGCAGCAAGCCATGATTTTGTAGCTCTCGTGACTTGTTTTGGGCTTCCCTGGTGACTCAGATGGTAAAGAATCTGTCAGCAATGCAGAAGACCCAGGTTCAATCTCTGGGTCTGGAAGATCCCCTGGAGAAGGAAATGACAACCTACTCCAGTATTCTTGCCTGGAAAATTCCTTGGACAGAGGAACCTAGAGTGCTACAGTCCATGGGGTCACAGAGTTGGACACAATACTTCCCAGTCGGACACAACCAACACTTTCACTTTTTCATTTAACAAAGTATTGCCTGTGTTTAGATAGGTTTTATTCATTGTTTTTAAATGCATATTTAATGCAATTATATTATTTTTATCTAATAAGGTTTTGCCAGTGAAAACTTTACAGTATCTATAGTTTTTAAACATGCAAAGAGTTGGTATTCTTGTTTCTTTCTCCAAAGCACCTTATTTGCTCTTGTCCCTGGGCCTTTGCATATGCCATTCTCTCTATCTTAAAGACTTTTTGCCCCCCTCTTCCTGCCCTCACTTGCCTGAGTACTTCCTCCTACTCATCCTCAGGATTTGTCTTAGATGTTACTTTTCCAGGAAGCCCTCCTGGCCACTCCGGGTCTGGTAGGTGCCTCCAGTCCCTTTAACACACTCCAGTACTACTCCAGGGTTTCCATATTTCCCTTGTCAAAACCCTCATTAATCTCTTATGTATAATGCATTGTGGTTTAGTTCATTGTCTCCACCACTAACATGGTTGCTTGGAATGGTAGATGTTTTGCCTCATCTTATGATACATCCCTAGAAGCTGGTCCAGAGCCTAGTATAAGAAAGTTAATAAACATTTATTAAATAAATTACTGAAAGAATTGCCAGTCTCTCAACTTGGGCTCACCAAAATTATCAACAAGGACACTTTGATTTGTTGATTTCAAAGGACAATTGTTTGTTGGTAAATGGAATATTTAAGTGTTTTCCTTTTGGGCTAAGTGTTATCCATTTCAATGCAGTCAGCTGTCAAAGATGGAGATCAGCAAAGAGATAAACATCTAAGCCACTATTCACTCCTTGACTCCCTTTGTGCATGGAGATGTATTCCATAAAGACGGCTATTGATTTCCACCACTGGACTGCCAGGAAAGCCAGCAATAATTGCTTTAGGAATTTTGTCCATGAATATTTCCTGTTAATTTCCCAGGAGTAAGACCAGCTGCTCCTCTTCTCTCAACAAAGAATTAGAGAGCTGGGAATTAACATACTCATAATTTTTTTTCTTCAGCAAGGCATTATTTATTTCAGTTGAGATAATGAAGAATAAGAAGCAAAACACAAAAGTAAAGTTTTAAAAGATTTAAAAACTGCTACATATTTAAATAAAAAACAGACCAAGGTAAAAAATTGTTAGCTGTATGGAAATACTACTATTCCTATTTTTAAATATTTAATGTCTTTTCAGGGTTTGGTTAGCTTTCAAGTTTGCTTGTCATTTTTCTTTTTTTAAATTTTGAAATGTGTATTTGTTTAATATCTGACATACATTTACATACAAAGTTATCACTCCTTACCTAGAATTCCTGTTCTCACCAGTTAGCGCAGTAAACAACAGTTGTTTCTTACTTGTATGTCTCCCCAACTGGACTCTGAGCTCCTAAGGATGGGGACTAGGTTTTATTCATCACTGAACCCCAGGACTCAGGCCAAGGTAGGGCAGACTGGGGATTTGATAAACTTGTTATTTTTCTTAATCAGCGGGTAGAGGAAGAATCCTTGTTACTTCCCCAAATCCTCCCTGTCTTTCACTCTGGCCATTTCACTCTTTCACCCCATTTCCTATAAGTATCTGAAGGTTGAATAAGAAACATTAATGTTGAGATGGATTAGACCTTTGGAAAACTGTACCAAGAATCCACATTGTCTAAGGTAATATATAGGTGGTGCACATGCTTTTCTTATTAGACCCTATAAGAAGAATGCTTCATTGCTGTTATTTGAGCATTCCAGGAGTATGTTTCAGGCACATTCAAGAACTGATTCATAGGGCCAGGAAATGAAAAACATTTGAATATTTGGCTTAGGGGTAGGGTCTTTTTTATTTTTATTTTTGGAGTTTACTTCCTAATTTATAAGAGATGAATTACCATTTTATTTCCTGTCTGTGAAAGAAACTTAAAGTCATCATTTTGTTGGTGTGTATTGTCAGTATGCTGGAGCTCACGACAGCTCACTCTTTCCAATTCGACTTTCAGTGATGTCATACTGGTAGCTTAAAATTGGCTACAGTGGGATTATTTACACTATGGAAATTGGGAAATGCTATAAAACAGGAACTTTCTTTTCCCCTTGGAGAGCTGGTTGTTTATCTTTCATCAGCACTCTATTGCATGTAGCAGCTAACCGTCTTTTAAAAACATTTTAAGCTGTGTGCCAGTATCCTTCCTTTTAGGAAGCCTTCTTTCTCAATCCATATGATTCTGATATGGCTGCCAATCCCAAAGCCCCCAACTCTTTAATCACACAGGTGAATTATAGTTTATCTGTTCTGTGAACATATTTTTTGGTACATTTTCATTGGCTCTAGGAGATGTTATTTTACTACTTATTCTTATAATTTTTTTGTAAATTTTGAGAGATTGAAAAACTATGCTTTGGCCACTCACACCACTCCATAATCATCCTCAATTATATTTTAAACAGATAATTCATTCAATAAGAGTTTTATATATATAGATTTGTGAAGATTATATCCTCAAATTGGACACAGGTTGACAAATTATCAATTTATTATCTGATTATAAATTAAAGTTCTCATACTGCCTCTCCTTGGAGATTCATGTCTTTGTAATTTTTCATTCCTCTGAAACTGTCATATTTTCTATAATATCCATAGATAAACTTGATAGTTTGAGGCATATCTTTTATATATCTAATATTATGAGGAATAATGACTAAGTATACTAATTCCATTTTTAAATATCTCTTGTTATTTGATGCAAAGAGTTTTCCCCTCATACCAGATAAATTCTAAATATTTTTCCTCAAGTTATGTATCTTTGTTAAAGTTATATTGGTCATATCACATATTATTATGTTTTGATACTTAGAATAATAAAAAAAATTAAGCAGAAAATATATATCCTGTTTTGAAAACATTTCAGTGCAGTGAAAATGTAATAATTTTCCTTCTCATTTTGAGGGCAATTTAGGCTGCTGTGAGATATCCTTAGATGTTGTTTAAGGAAAATTCTTTGTTAGAAATGACAGACTCAGGATTTTTTTTTTTGGAAATTACTTACTTTTCAACTATTTTTCTGTTCGTTTACGTGCTCTTCTTGAGTTTTATTCTCAAATGAATTTACATAGGACTATGTTTGTCTTTAAAAAGCATTTATCCCTTTTTAAAAAATCTGATTCCTTTCTTCAAAGACAAATTTAAATCTACAGTCTTAGATTTATATAAAAACAATATACCTCTGGTATCTTTGGTTGGTTGAATTCCATGAAGTCTTGAAAGGTAAAGCCAGAATCTTTATTTTTATTCATTCATGTTCTAGTAATCTACATCAAGGCAACATAAAATGAAAATTTTATGGGCCAAACTGCTTCCAGTTATATTAATAAAATTGTGTGTGACTATCAGTTGTACAAATTTGTCTATTTTAGTAGAGTTCTGTTTATTGATTTTTAATCAGCTATTAAAAATGCCTGGTTAAATATTATTAATTTTCTCATTATTACTAACTATAAGTAATTTGTTTATGATGTGATTTCATGTGGTTTTCTTTGTGTTTATCCTGCTTTAGGTTTGATGAGGTTCCTGGGTCTGTAGGTTTATATTTTCATTAGGTCTGAAAAAATTTTGTCAGTTATGTCTTCAAATATTTTTCTGTTCCTTCCTTTTCCTGAAACTCCTCTTACACTTACAATATTTCTTAATTTTGTCCGAGAGATTTCTGTGGCTGTTCCTTTTTTTTTCCTGCCCTTTTTCTTTCTTTCAGTTTGGAAACATTCATTCGTCCTTTCTTCAAGGAGAGTCACTATGTTTTCCTTTGTAGTTCTTATATAATAATTTTATCATCTCGGTATTTCTGGGTCTGTTTCTCTTGGAAAACTGTTTCCATTTCTCCTCTGTGGGTTAATAATTTAGAAAGTGCTTTCAGGCAGAAAGTTGAGATGCTTGTCTGGCTTACCTATTTTTTCCCCCTCTAATCTAATTTCAAGGATTATAGTTCTTTACTGCCTATTTCCCAATTCTGAAAACAGTAGTTTCAATATTTTTTCCACTCTTCTAGTTATTTATGGTGGAGTAGTTAGTTCAGTCTTCTGTTACTGGATAGTGCAACTACTGGCAATTATCTTTTACTTCTGGTATTTTCAGAACATTTGCTTCTTTTGGGGGTTATGCAGAAAAGTAATGGAAGTAAAATATAAAGTTTAGTTGAGTTGAAGGTAAGCATTCACTTAAAACCGACAAGCAGTTACATATGATGGCCTAAAGCTCTCCCTCTTTGTTATCTATATTTGAATTTTGCTAGAGTCCCATCATTTCCTTGGTACTTCTGTTAGATTACCAGATTATCACACCTCTTTCTCACTTGTCCTTCTCTGTACTGATTTTCTTGCGTAATTTCAGTAAAATAAGATTTCACATTCACTTCCAAAAATACCTGGCATTGTCTATAATTGTCTTAGTGCTCAATCCCTTCTCTTCACTTTGATCATTGCTGCAGTAGTTACCTGAGAATACTGGACTTAGGATACACATTTCAGTCTTGTTAATCTAAGGTCACCATAGCTCTATGAATGTTTGGGAAACTCACTTAACTCACTCAACTCTCTGAAATCATTTGTTGAGTCAAAGTGAGAAAATACCCTTTTCTTATCCCAAAGATTTGACAATGCTCACGTACAAATATATTGTTCAAAGCATGTTGTTATCTTTGTACTTACACATATGACAAGGTCCCAAATAATTTTGTTTTTACCATCTGTTCTTTTTCATTAAAAAATCATTTTCTGATGTATCATATATAACTTAGGTATTGTCTCTTGCCCCTTAAAATTGGTTAAATTTTTTTTGGCTAGAGGACACCGAGAGAGATGTCAATCCTCTGTGACTCACTTGGAACTAAGGTGTGCTTTTCTTTCTCTCCAGCAGATTCTCACACATGTCCTAGGCTTGCTCAGATGGTGCACTTTCAGGAACCCAAAGGTTCTAAAATTCAGGGTCATTAATTTATATTGAGTCTGTATTATAAAGATTTTCTTTAAAATTAGAGTTTGGGATTTAGAACTTGTTTTCCAAGAAACATGTTATTCTAATAAATTGCAGCTAGACCAGCCTGCAAAATTTTCTTCTACATATTGTAGCCACACTATAGAGATTAACTGGAAGAAATCAACTAATATTCATGTCAGAGATGTTTGAGCTATGAAGAATAGAGGCAGTTTTAGCTTAAACACTTGTGATGATTGTTAGGTGTGATTTACTAGGTCTGATTTATTTGCAGGTAACTCATTTTTAGTGGTTCATGTAGGCTGATGAGTATTTTTCAGATCTTAGATCCTTTCACTCAAAGGAAATCAGTTTTTTGTTGAGTCCTGTATGTATGCCAAAAGTTGAGGATCTTTTATTGGATAGTGAGGCCAAGGACTTGCCACTGGTGTGATTTCATAGTTTATTCATTCAATTTCCTCATATGTAGAATTGTGTGACTATATATATTTCATATATGCTATGGACTGAATGGGCTTCACTGGTGGTTCAGATGGTAAAGTGTCTGCCTGCAATGCGGGAGACCTGGGTTTGATCCCTGGGCCGGGAAGATCCCCTGGAGAAGGAAATGGCAACCCACTCCAATACTCTTGCCTGGGAAATTCCATGGACAGAGGAGCCTTGTAAGCTACTGTCCATGGGGTCAAAAAGAGTCAGACACGACTGAGCTACTTCACTTTACTTCATGGAATGAATGAATGGTTGTGTCCACCCTACCCTCATTCATATGTTAAAGCCATAAATTCCCAATGCAATAGTATTTGGAGGTGGGGCCCTTGGGAAATGATTAGAGTTACCTTATGTCATGAAGATGGGGCCCTCATGGTAGGATTAGTGCCCTTATAAAAAGAGGAAGTGACGTGAACTCTCTCTGTCATGTGAGGAAATGGCAAGAAGGCAGCCATTTGCAAACTAGGAAGAGGGGCCTCATCTGACACCAACTCTACTTGCATCCTGATCTTGCACTTTCCGGCCTCTAGAACCATTATGAATGTCTGTTGTTTAAGCCACGCAGTCTATGGTGTTTTGTTATATCACCTGAGCTAAAATAATATAAATGTCATATTGCACATACTTTGCAATGTAAATATGCCACCTATTGGGGGCTTCCCAGATGGCTCAATGGGTAAAGAACCCACCTGCAATGCAGGAGATGAGGAGACTTGGGTTCCATCCCTAGGTTCGGAAGACCCCGTGGTGAGGGAAATGGCAACTCACTCCAGTATTTTTGCCTGAAAAACCCCGTGGTTGGAGGAGCTACAGTCCATGGGGTCACAAAGAGTCAAACATGACTGAGGATGAGCACAAGACAAGACAAGGTGCCACCTGTTAAGAATGGGTTGAATAATTTAGTGCAATTGTGTAATATGCCCACCTCCCTCTACCACACCCCTTGTTTCTTTATATAACTTCATTCTCTCCTCCTCATTCATATTAATGTAAACCGAGAAAAGTGAAGCAAGACTTATTTTTCTTTGTGCCACTGTTCTTTTTGGACTGTTCTTTATAGCAGGATATTTGCTTTCGAAAACTGGCACTTTGCATCACTGCATTTTATTCTCAATAGTTACACTTTTGAAAAGGAAAAAAAAAAAACCCTTCTCTTGGCATGCTGAGATTTTTCTTGGGTAGAGTAACATGGAGTGAGTCTGTTTTGATGACTATGGAGAACTGGTTGGAAGGCTAACTGAAACACTGAGCTTAAGGTGTCACTCCATGGGATTTGATAGTGATGTAGGTCATCACCAATAGTTTTAGCAGCATCAGTTAGGATGTTGCTGGGTATTGTGGAATCACACTGATGTGTGCAACAGTGCAAAGGTGTAGTAAAAAAAAGTTTTACTGTAACACCGGTGGTAACATTTTGTATTCCTCCTCCTCCAGTAAGGATACCTCCTTAATTCCCAGAAAGTATAAAAGTCAATTTGAGTGAAATAGCTACAGTCATTTTACTAATGCCAAGACATAAGTGAAGAATAATTATTTCAAGAGATATATCTAAAATCACTTCTTGAATGTCCCTTCCCATCTTATTTTTTGATGTTTTTGCTCTTCCTGGTATCCTTCCTTTGAGGAAGAGGGCTAGTGAGCAAATGACCTTCATAGTATGGGGCTTCTCCTTTGGCATGTGAGATCATTCAAGATGGAAATAGCATGGAGACAAGTGGGAGAAGGAATTTAAGAATGAGGATTTCAGATTAAAATGTGGAAATCCCTTGAGCTGTTCTTTTCCCTTCGGTGGCCCACAAGGATGAGAATCAGCCTGATAGCGCCTGAGAACAAAGTGCACCCATAAGCCAGGAGAGCTAGGTGTGTGTAACTCACTAACTTTATTTTCCCTTCAATTCTTATTAAAAATTTATTTGACTAATTCTGCTTTATTACATTCATGATTAGGAAATTGAAAAAAAAAAAAAGCCCTAACATTCTTATGTAATCATCTGGGCAGAGCTTTGGAAAAGAAAATAACATCTTTCCTGGTGAAGCACTGCTGGCAAAGGGGATTGTTGGGAAATTTCCAGAGGAAGGTGAATCTGAGTACATGGAGATTCACAATGATTCTTCCTCCCATAGACATTCCTCCTCCAATGCTACTTGGAGGATTCATCTTAATTTTCTTAAGGGACATAGCTTTTACTTATATGCATTCAATTTGGAAAAAATAATAACTTAAGAAATAAAGTGTACTCTTCGCCCCCTCCTAGTTTTTACAGTTTTATTTTTAAAAGTTTTTATTGGAATATAGTTGATTTACAGTATTGGATTTGTTTCTGCTGTATAGCAAAGTGAATCAGTTATAGATATTATATATGTTATATATATATGTGTGTGTGTATATATATGTGTGTGTGTGTATATATATGTGTGTGTGTGTGTATATATATATATATATATATATATATATAGGACACTGGTGTTTTTTAATACATTATAGAGTTTGGGGAGTTTTTCCCCTAGTCAATATCCTGACAAAACCCCTCAAGAATAGAACAAAAATGAAAGATTAGAATCCCAGAGCCAGTAAAGATTGCTGTTGAGTTAAGGACTACTGAGTGTAAGAATAACTCAATATCAAAATATGTAATACTATAAATCACCAAATTAATAAATAAAAGGATAAAACATGTGATCATCTCTTTATTGCTAAAGAAGCATTTGATATAATTCATTTTCCCTTCTTGATAAGAAATTCTTGATAATACAATGCAATATACTAACAAATATTCTTAACATAATAAAAATATAATTTTGTTCCATATTTTAAAAAGAGCAGCATCTAGAGCATCTAGAAGCCATTCCTTTAAATTCAGGAACACAAGAAAGTGTTCATTATGATATCATTCTTGAATGAAGTATAGCTAATGCAATAAAATTAAGGAAAATAAATGAATGTAAAAGTTATAACAGAGAAGACAAAATATTGGCAGGTAATATGGTTGTATGGATTAAAAATCTAAGTGATTTACCTAAAAAATCTATTATAGCAATAAGAAATTTCAGTGAAGTGGTTAGTATATTAGGGAAAAAACTGTCTTCCTATATACAAACTAAAACATAATAAAAAAGTATAATTGAAGGGAAGTACCTATAGCCACAAAGAGATTGAATACCTAGCAATAAATTTAAGAAATGTAAAGCATCTATGTGAATGAAAATTTATAATACTATTGAGTTATCCAAGAACACTCAAATAGAAAAGTATTTTCTCTTCTTAGATAAATATCATTATGATGCTTATTATCATAAATATCATTAAGATGTCTAGTCTGTCTCAATAAATCTGTGTTTAAAATTCTCCTTAATAATTACACTAAGAGATTTTTATATGAACTAAAAAAACTGTTCTTTCTTATGTTAAAATAAACAGTAAATTTTAGGGAATTTCTAAAGAAACAAATAAAAATTATTGCTTTTTGAATGTACTCACAGGATAGTTAGTCCTACAGGATATTGACTGTATTATAGCTATGTAATAATTTAAAGGCTGTTACTGGCACTTGTATAAATAATGTGTAGTTCAATAAAACAGTAAGATGTCCAGCTATGGGCTCAATATATTTGTGAATTTGGTGTGTGTTAAAGGTGATATTGAAAAATCAGGGGGAAAAGATGAAATATTCAACAAATGGTGCTGAGACAATTGCATGGCCATCTGGAAAAAAAAATTGGCTCCTACTCTAATTTCACATGGAGCAAAGATTTTAATGTAAAAAATTTATCATAAAAGTATTATGCTAAAACATAGCTAAAATGAAATATTTTTGAAAGAAGAAAGCATTTGTAAATGTCATATAAAACTAGAAGCCATTCAAGAACTTTTCTATAAATTTGACTGAAAATAACACTTCTATGGGAAAAATAACCATAAGTAAAATAAAAATTACAAATTTAGAAAAATTTAATAACATATCATAGGCATAAAGCTGATTTCCTTAATAAGTATAGACTTTTATTCATTAATAAAGCAATAATAATCCAATAAAAATAAGAGCAAAAGTCATAAGATAGTTCAGAGAAAGAAATTATAGATGACTCAAACTTATAAAAGCATACTTTAGTACTTTACAAGATAGAAAATAAAGATAAATTAAAACCACAGTGATTTAGGTGAAAATGCTATTAGATTAGCAAAGATGAAAGAATTCTATAATGCAAACTTGTATTCTATGTGAATAGAGTTAATAATAGAACAATAATAAGAATTACCATTTTTTTGAGTGCTTATCTCGTGTCAGGTACTGTCCCGAGCTTTATATATATTAATTAACCAGTTCCTCACAATGATCCTGTAAAGCAAGTACAATTCTTATTCCTGTTTGCAGGTGGTGAAACAGATCTAGAAAGAACTAATTTGCTTAGTTGTGATGAAAGTAAGTGGCAGAAGTAGAAATGGAAACCAGGAGAGCTGGCTAAAAGATATGCAAGTATTAATAGCTATACTCAGCTATTGGTTGCCCTCCAAATGATCTGTGACAAAAATTACAAGTATAGTCATTCTAACCCTGAAATTCTGTCCTACATATTTACTCACACAGTTACCAAATGATGAATCCACACAGATACCCACTGTAGCCTCGTCTGTGAGAGCCATTGATTGGAAACAAAAGTTGGATAGGAACTGGTTATAATAGGGCTCCCCTGGTGGCTCAGAGAGTAAAGAATCTGCCTGTAATGGGGGAGACCCAGGTTCAATCCCTGAGTCAGGAATATCCCCTGAAGGAGGAAATGGCAACCCCCTCCAGTATTTTTGCTTGGAAAATCCCATGGACAGAGGAGCCTGGCAGGCTACAGTCCATGGGGTCGCAAAGAGTCGGATACGACTGAGTGACTAACACACTGAACTGATATATACTGTGGTAGAGCCATACGATGGAATCCTAGCCAGCTGAAAACAAAAGGAGAGAGCGCTTCAATTTATCTGTACAAATACTACTATTCATTTAAAGAAAAGTATATTTCTGTAATATGTGATGTTATATTAGAATATCCCCAGGCGGATGCTCATGAAATAGGTAATCGCAGCAGCGTTGGGGAGGGAACTTGGGGATCAGCAGTGGAGGAAGACTTACTTTTCATTGTATAGCCTTTGGTATTGTTTACTTTTTGCACTATGTTGAATGTATTATCCATCCAAAGCTGAAATATATACACTGAATAAATGTTTTACCTGGTTTTTAGAAATGGCTACAGCAATATTCTGCAATGTTGTCTGTAGAGAGGGGCAGGAAACGCACCCTCTTGGGAATGGCTACTTCTAATAACAGCAGGTGTGATGGGAATGAGTTGTGTTTGGGGATGGCATTGAGGAGCATCAAAGGTTGGTATCCACTGGGCTTCTTCTCTGCCTGCAGAAACACTTCCCACATCCTTATAAGGGATGTTGAGATGCTGCTGAGGATCACCTCCCCGTTCTTGCCTGTCCCCACTGCGTACATACGTGGCAGGTGCTGGAGGTGCCTGCACGTCTGGACTATTACATTTGAGCTTTCTGGAAACGTGTTCAAGTGCTGTCTCTCTGCCCGATTCTGCACTTGGTCATTCACTGGTTTAACAGCCCAGAATCTTTCCTTTCTTTTTTTCAATACCATAGTCCCCCAGTTCTTAGAGATAACCTAAATCTGAGTGTTTATTCTAAAAGGATGGACATTCGAGATTTGCTTTCTCCAAGCTTCTTTCTCACCCAGTGATTGTGGCTTCCTCCCTATAAACCCACCTACTCCTAGACCCTCTGGTCTCCTCTTTCCCGTATGGCTTTGCTGCGTTAGCTGGAATGGAGGGGCTCCCCATTATGCTAGGCAGAAACTTTATGGTCAAGAGATATGGTGAGTTGGATGAGAATTAAGATATAGCTACTGATGATGCCAAGATATGTTTATTATTTTCATTCAGTCTAAATTTGGTTCCAGGCACTTTTCTGGTTCGTGTTCATGTTTGCTGCTGCTAAATAATGAAGAGCAGAGGTGTCCTGGAGAAACAGTTTCTCTCTGTCATTTTGCCACAAATGTCTCCACTGGGATTATTTTCCTGTGTTCTTTACTGGGAGCACAGTCTTAGCCGCTGCACCACCAGGGAAGTCCCTACTTTCCCATGTTCTTGAACAAAAGATTCTGAGCTGTGAAAACATGGGATTGGACATTGGCATTGGTTAAATAATTTGCCAAGGTGCTCCTTTCCATGCTACATTCTGAGTAGCATGTTTCTTCTTGGTATTTAGGGCAATAAAACTCACTTATTGCCCTTAAAAATTCACAAATGACTCATGAATCAATTAAAATTTTAAAGTAGCTCATTATCTTAAAAGTTAACTTTAGATGGTTGATCATGATTAATAGATTACAGAATTTGAAAAATTAATGAAAAATGACTGCATCTTGTTATTGTAACACTGGGCTATGAATACTCCAGTGTAATTAATGATAAAAGTGATGCCTACAACATGAAAGTACGTGGGCAAATTGTTATAATCATTGGCTCTGACAAATACTTATATCACCATTGAGGCCCATTATGTACAAGACACAGTAGGAACTGCTAAGTCTTCTTTGCTACATAGTTGTAATCATAGCTGTCATATTTTACGACAGTCTAAAGTTAATTTCAGATGAATTAAAGGGTGATACTTTAAAAAGTCAATGAAAAAGAAAATGTTTCTGAAAACAATATCTCCAAATGGGAAGCAAATTAAATTGTGAAAATAAATACTCAGTAGTATTAATCAAATTAAAAAACAAAGACTAAGCTGGAGAAAACAGTTGAAACAACTAGAAGATATTTCACCAGAAGTTTATATATAATAACAATTTTACTGCTTTATTAATAATGCTATAGTATATACTCTTTTTTCATATGCAAAAGTTGTTTAATACCATTTTACAAAACCACCACAATATTGTAAAGTAATTAGCCTCCAATCAAAATTAAAAAAGAATCAAACTTGTACAATGTATACTCTAAGAAAAAATTCCTGTCTAGTAGCAATTCCATTTTTAGAATCTAAGAAAGAAAAATCAGAGTAATCTTTAAAAATGGAATTATCTTCATGTATTTTTTTAAACGTGAAACTCTTAAGTGAATTCAAGTTAAAGACCAAACTCCTTATTTTGGCTTATAAAGCCCTATAGATTCATACCCATCTTCTTCCCTCTTGAAAAAAAAAAAACCTATTTAGTCTTATCTCTGGTCACTGCTACCTAGTACCTCTTCTCCAATAGTGTTAAGAAATCCAAATTCTGTGTTCTTTCTTACCTCCTTCCTGTGTCTGAGAGGACGGGAGAGGTTGTGTTTGGTACTTGTAATGCTCATTTGGATTCAGATAACTCAGATTCCTCTCCCTGTGTTGGCCTGTTGTTGCAAGTCCCTGAATTCTTCATTACACCGCTTGGCTTCCTTATTTCTGCCATAAGTCTTTTAATATTCCCTTCCTTAAAGTTTCTTCAAATCCCAGGTTAGGTTGCCATGCTTCTTGCTAGGACCTTAAATGATATAGCACTCAAAATTCAGAATTAAGTATTGATATTTTTCACATTTTCCCTGCTGTCTCAGATGGTAAAGAATCCTCCGGCAATGCAGGAGTTGCAAGTTCAATCCCAGCGTTGGGAAGATCCCCTGGAGAAGGGAGTGGCAACCCCCTCCAGTATTCTGGCCTAGAGAATCCCGTGGACAGAGGCTACAGTCCATGGGGTTGCAAAGAGGCGGACATGGCTGAGTGACTTTCACTTTCAAATTAAAACACAACTTTATTGAGGTATGACTTATACATAATAAAATGCACCTACTCTGATCATCTAGTTTGATGAATTTTGCTAAAGGTATATATCTGTGTAACCACCACATAGTCGAGAAAAAGTGTATGTCCATTACCTCCAAAAGTTTCCTCTGCACTTTCTTGGTCAAATTCCCCACTCCAGTTTTCTAATCTGTTTATTTGTATTCTAGAATTTTAGCTAGATTAAATCATACATTATGACTTGCTTGTATCTGACTTCCTTTGTTCAGCATGTTTTTGAGATTCATTCGTATTGTTGCATTTATCAGTTAATCACATTTTTTTTATTTTTAAGTAGTGTTCAGTTGTATGGATATTTTGAAATTTATTTATCCATTCCTCTGTTCATGGGTATTTGTTTTCTGGTTTTGACCATTATAAGTAAGGCTACATGTGTATGGACATTCATTTACAAATATTTGTGTTGACATATGTGTGTTTGTTTGTTTGTTTTGAGGGAGCTGCATTTTCCCTGGTGACTCAGATGGTAAAGGAGAATTTCCGGGATATATGATAAGTGGTCAACTTTAAAAGGAGCTGTCATGAATTTATACAAAGTGGTGGTACCCATTCACAGTCTCACCAGGCATGTATTAGAGTTCCAGTTGCTCTACATGCTCGTGTAGTACTTGTGATTTTCAGCATATTTAATTATATGTATTTCTCATTGTTGGAGCTATTTTGTTGTGGCTTTAATTTCCATTTCCCTGATGACTAATGATGCTGAGCATTTTGTCATACAGTTTTTCATCATCCATTTGCCCATTAAAAACAGGATTATTTGTCATAATTTTGAAGGCATACATTCTGTATCCAAGTCTTTTGTTAGATACATGCATTGTAAATACTTTTCCCCCTGATTTTCCTTTATGTTAGTAATGTTTTACAAACAGCAGTTAGTTTAAACTTGGAAGTCCAGTTTAACTCTTTATGGCCTTTAAGTTTTGTGTCCTATCTGTGAAATTTTTGCCTATCTCTGCCTTATGAAGATTTTATCCTATGTTTTCTTCTGGAAAGTTCTCTTATTTTTAGGGAAAAAAAGAAACCTCTGTAGGTAAACTTAAAATTGCTCCATTTCCCCTTCCTTCCTGCATTCCCCTCCTTTCATTTTAGTGCAAACCACGATCTTGAACTTCACTTGTACATCTTTATCTGTGTTGTATAATTCTGTCATATAAGCTCTTATGCATCATAATATTTAGTGTTATTTCATGAGTTTATAAAACTTACATAAATGATTTCATCTGTATGTGCATACAGATGAAAAAAGCTCTCATTTAGTTTTTTCTGTGTGACAGTTCATCCCAAAATGTAGTGACTTAAATTCATAACCAGGTTTTTGCTATCTGCTCAGGTAACCTTTCAAACAAGAAATTTGATTTTTACTTATTCTTAATCCAAGACAGAGAGAGATTCCTTCCACCTATATAATCTATCTATCCATCCATCTACAGAGAGACACACAGGGAGAGATAGACACATACATAGAGAATGTTTAATTTTATTTAAGAAGAATGAATGAAACCAAGTTTTAAGCAATTCTTTAGTTGTTCTCTGCTATGGACATGTGCATGGACAAGGACTGAAGATATTTTTTTTAAGGCCTTATTCCAGTGTCACAGAGGTAGGTTATAGATACTGATGGCCAAAGGGAACCTTTACAGGAACTTGTTGAGATAACACATATTTACTTACCCCTTTACTTATTTTTACTTATCATATCTGTCCACCTGGGCAATACATAGGAAACAGCTTATTCTTTTCAACAGGTAAGACCATGAATATGGTAGCTGAATCATAGAGAAAATAACCAAAAGTCTATATGCATGGAGGGAAGAATGAGGAGCAACGAAACTAGGCAACTTCTAAAATTCTCTGCTATAGAAATTTTATATTTCACCTGTTGATGAAAAATTCTAAAATAAGAACCGAAGTATTGTTTAACCACAAACTATAGTTTTTATGAGTACAATGCTTATATCATATTGCTAGACTATGAAACGGGTGACGTGGTGGCAGATAGCTAGCTTCAAATTCATAAACTTCTTTTTCCTCCTGAACACACATCTCAGCTACCTTCCCAATCTGAGTGCACATAGGTAAGACCCTGCAACTCAATTCTTTCATACAGAATGCGTGTGGAAACGGTGTTTGCCACTCTCAGGATTGTCTCTTCATCATATGTGATCCTTACCTTCTCTCTTTGCCTCATTAGCCGACCGAAGTGGAAAACTCAGCAGGGACTCTGAGGCCCCAGGGGAAACATAGAGCCCCTGAATGAAAGGAACGTTTGAGGACTAGAGAGTTACATGCATTGTAAAATCTTTGCAAATTTTTAATGCAATTCACATATAAGCACAAAAAGTCAGGGATACAGAATCAGCCAAGGAATGTGAACTTCACTCTTCAGCCCAAATTTCTGTCCACTTTTATCTCTTTTTTTTCCTTGATGATGAATGCTTATCTTGACTTTTAGATCTCTCTTGAGAAAGGCAAGCTCTTCTCTACTTCCTCATTTGGGGAAGGGTGCGTTAAAGTGTCTTTGGGTGTATGCTTGGAAACTGAAGCAAAAGACACGATATTGTGAGGAAACTGAAGTGAATAGAAGACAGGTGAACAACCCTTGCTCAGAAAGAGCAGAGAGCTAAGACAGTTGATGTTGTCAACTGCAGAAAGTGTGGAATTTCTCTCTGGCTTCTAGCAATGAGTAATTTGGTGCCAATTTATTTTCTGCCCTTTAGAATCTCTGCTCTAGATTGAATCAGGGAGGCAGAATCCAGTCAATTTACCATAGACCACTGGCCCACACCAGCCTAGCAAGGATGATGTGCTATGGTTGGCAGCCCTACCAAGAACATATGAAAAAGAGCAAGGGAAATTTCGTGAAGTCAGTAGACATTTAACTGATGTAGAAGGGAGAAGAGGTACATGGAAGACTTATAACAGAACACATCTGCTACAAAGGTGGAACTTTTAAGTCATTGATATGTTGATGTAAATAAATTTTTTTAGATTTCATCTTATATGTGTGTACACGGCAAAGCAAAGAGGAAAGTTACTGAGTGTTATAATCTGACCACACACTAGGTATTCTTATGAAAATTATCCCATTCTATGAAAAGTGATGGCCGGGGAATCAGGAGTAGAGGAGGTGATAAAAGAAAAGGGCTGTAAAGAGGGCAATACAAGAAAGGACCAAAAGTACCTGAAACAAACTTTTCTACACCAGCTTTGCCTAGTTATAGAAATCATTTGACTATTGGTCCGTGAGTTTGCTATTCAATTGTTTCTCATCCCTACAAGACTTGATTGTCTTTAGATGTTTTGTCTTACTTCTCAGTAGCAACCAATCAGAGATTTTAAAAATGACCAACTGTGGATAGAGTTCTCTTGGAATTCCATATGACTTATTTTGTAGTAGAAATAAATGAGAAGTACTAGTTGTGTGTCAAGGAAGGAGGGGAAAACCATAAATCAAAAGTTATACACCATTAAATTACCTTTCAGACTTTAACAAATGGAATTTCAGGAGGGAAGAAAGTCGAGAAGCACAGATGAAGCACAAGTGCTTAGAAATTCATTTTTTTAAAAGGGTTTGGAGACTAAGATCTGTTTTGGTATGTTGGCATGACCCAACTGGGGAGGTCAGAAAAGCATCACAGGCTTTTGCTTGTAGAGCAGGTGCACCTTGCTGTAAATAGTCTTTGTAGCCCTGACCCTGAAAGCTGATATTAGATGTGTTCGGCCAGCTGACTCCTGATTATAGTTCCTCTTGTGTTCATTTCCTCCCCCTGTACTCCTTAACAGGCATCCAGCTCATTGACTTGAAGTTTCTGACTTTTGATAGCATTCCTAGAGTTGAATGATTTTGGCATTTTGGTATTTAAAGTGAGAATGGATGATGTTTCATATGCTTGTACTCTTCTAAAATCTTGTGTCTCTCGATAGTCCCTCTTATATAAAGCTACATTTTGAGTAAAGAAATGTAGCTTTGTTTATGTTATTAACAATATTTGAGAGAGATTCCATGTTGAATTCCCTCTGGCTATGGGACATTTATTAACCAGCCCCCCCGCTTTTAAATTGTTTTTCTTTTTTTTTTCCATTTATTTTTATTAGTTGGAGGCTAATTACTTTACAATATTGTAGTGGCTTTTGTCATACATTGACATGAATCAGCCATGGATTTACATGTATTCCCCATCCCGATCCCCCCTCCCACCTCCCTCTCCACCCGATCCCTCTGGGTCTTCCCAGTGCACCAGGCCCGAGCACTTGTTTCATGCATCCAGCCTGGGCTGGTGATCTGTTTCACCCTAAATAATATACATGTTTCGATGCTATTCTCTTGAAACATCCCACCCTCGCCTTCTCCCACAGAGTCCAAAAGCCTGTTCTGTACATCTGTGTCTCTTTTTCTGTTTTGCATATAGGGTTATCGTTACCATCTTTCTAAATTCCATATATATGCGTTAGTATACTGTATTGGTCTTTATCTCTCTGGCTTACTTCACTCTGTATGATGGGCTCCAGTTTTATCCATCTCATTAGAACTGATTCAAATGAATTCTTTTTAATGGCTGAGTAATATTCCATGGTGTATATGTACCTCAGCTTCCTTATCCCTTCGTCTGCTGATGGGCATCTAGGTTGCTTCCATGTCCTGGCTATTATAAACAGTGCTGCGATGAACATTGGGGTGCACATGTCTCTTTCAGATCTGGTTTCCTCGGTGTGTATGCCCAGAAGTGTAAATGCTTAACCAGGCCCTTTTTATAGGATTAAAAAAAATTCCAAAATAGAGTGAAATCTCATCAATTCAGGTTTTTAAAATTTAAGAATTTGTGATCATTTGGGAGGGATTATTTACTTTTATACAATGAAAAAGAACAATGTGGGTAATATTTTGGGGACATGTTTAATCTGGATAAAGAAACAACCTTTCAGTCATATTCAAAGCACTTATTTAGTGGTTATGGATAAATTACTCTTATCTGCTCAGTGTGCCTAGTGGGATTTCAAGCATCTTCCCAACACAGGCATCATGGAGATAGTGTTGGTCTTGTTTCCCTTGTCAGTCAGTTCAGTCACTCAGTTGTGTCCGACTATTTGTGACCCCATGGACTGCAGCACGCCAGGCTTCCCTGTCCATCACCAACTCCTGGAGCCTGCTCAAACTCAGGTCCGTTGAGTTGGTGATGTCATCCAACCATCTCATCCTCTGTTGTCCCCTTCTCCTCCTGCCCCCAATCCCCCCCAGCATCAGGGTTTTTTCCAGTGAGTCAGTTCTTCTTATCAGCTGGCCAAAGTATTGGAGCTTCAGCTTCAGCATCAGTCCCTCCAGTTAATAGTCAGGACTGATTTTCTTTAGGGTTGACTGGTTTGATCTCCATGCAGTCCAAGGGACTCTCAAGAGTCTTCTCCAACACTATAGTTCACAAGCATAAATTTCCTTGTATCAGAGGGCAAACTGTTTCCGAGAATAATTTTCAAGAAGCATGAGGCTTAAGTGCTTCGAAATCTTGCAATGAGAATGAAATGGTAGCTGATGATGTTCCATTTGGAACATCCCCAGAGCTGTATTGAAGCCACGTATATACCTTCATTAGTGTTGTAAACAAATTACACCTACGGGAAAAGAGTCATCTTTAGCTACAAAACAGGGTTGACCTGCTGAGTTAACAAAATAGTAGCTGCTTTCTTGGGTACAGAGGGACAGTTATAAGACTGAGTCTCTGTCGGGGATGTAAGAGACCAATAATTCCCCTATTGCTGTAGGACTGATCAGAGGGTGTAGTACAATTGATCAGAGGATGTAGTTTTCTCTCAAGAGACAGAATATCTAAGAAATTTCACAGGTGATAGAGACTAAAATTATGCCTGGTGAATTTGTAGAATTTGTGTTCTTTACTTACAACTATATATTTAAGTGTGGTATCAGACTTAAAATTAGTATTATGTGTTGCCTTGACATCTGGGGGAAGTTGGAAGAGACTTGCATTGTCCAATCCAAGTACCCCTCCCTACTTTGCTTCTGCAGATAAAAATTTCCAGCCAAACAACCCTCCATATCAAAGAAACCAAGTGCAGTTCCTGCTTATCTCTGAGTAGGGGGTTTGATTTCCCTGTCAGCCCACAAATTATTCAAACAAATCAATTACATCATTTTGTGGGAAACTTGGGGTTCCCCTTCCTCTCCATATTACAAAATCTGCCTTCCACAGCCCAGGTTGTCCATTCTACCCTGTTCTTAAGTAAAACTGCCCTATGGCCCTGTATAGTGTCCCCCTCCTCTGGATCAAGCCTTTACGTGACAAATAACTGTTGCTCATATCATCTGTCTAGAGTTGAATGTCTTATGGCCATCTGTGTAACCCTAGGGTAAGTAACTTCCCTCACCAATGATGCAGGGAGGAGGTGATTTAAACAGAAAAACACAAACAGAAAATTAAAAGATCTCAGTAGCTGTAATCTCAAGATTATTTAAAATGATGTCATTTATTTTGAGAGAAGAGAAGAGAGTATGTCAAATATATAATAAAAAGAAGGCATACATGGAAATGTTCAATAGTAAAATTCATGAATTGCTTTAATCGATAGAGTTGTTGTTATGACATAGCTTGTATTCTAATTATGTTTCAGCTCAGTGAGATTAAGTTTAAATTTGGAATCCAATCTTTAAGTTAGTATTTCTGCCGCTGTACGCTATCTCTATTTTCCTATACATCAACTTTAATGAGAGTTTTTATCACTAATGGATGTTGAAATTTGTCAAATGCCTTTTTTTGTGTCTATTGAGATGATTGTCTTTTTTTCCTTCTTTTATCACATTGTTTGGTTTGCAGATTTTGAACCATCCTTGCATCTCTTGAATAAATCCCACTTGATCACAGTGTATGATCCTTTCTACATAGAGTTGAATTTGGTTTGCCAATATTGTGCAGAGAATGTTTGCATTATATTCATCAGAGATATTAACTTGTTTCTTTCCCCTAGTTCTGTTAGCTTTTTTATTACTATTGCTTTGAACTCTTTATCTGGTAAATTATTTACTTCGGTTTCATTAAGGCTTTTCTCAAGATTATTTTTTCTTGTTCTTTGTTTGAAGCATAGTCTTTTGTCTTCTCATTTTGTTTAACTTTCTCTCTCTTTCTATGAAGTTAGGTGAAACAGTTGCCTGTCCTGGCTTGAAGGTGTGTCCTTGTCAACTTTGCCTGTATCCTATGCCTTTGGAGTTGCATCAAAGGTAAGCATGAGCCATGTTTTCCTCTGGTGTGTGCTGGTCATCATTGCATCGGTGGAAAGTAGAGCTGGAGTTGGTGGGGCTAGCTAGAGCCTGGTGTAAATAGGGGCTTCTCCTATGCTCAATGGTTGTCACTGTCTATGGGGGCCAGGGTTGGGACTGGATGGCTTGAGTAGGAGACCTCAGCTAGTTGGTTGTGTGATGGCATTCTCAGCCTTGGTTTGGGGTGTGAAAGTGAAAGTCGCTCAGTTGTGTCCATGGAATTCTCCAGGCCTGAATACTGGAGTGGGTAGCCTTTTCCTTTTCCAGGGGATCTTCCCAACCCAGGGATCAAACCCAGGCCTCCCACATTGCAGGCGGATTCTTTACCAGCTGAGCCAGCAGGGAAGCCATGGTTTGGGGTGTGACTAGGGCTTAAGGGTTTGGGGCTGCACTTCCACGATAGTTTCACTTTCCCCTGATGTGTGTGCATTTAGTTAGAGGCTGCATCAGGGATGGCGGGGTTGGTGTCACACTACAGCTGCCTCTGCCTTAGTGAGGAGCAGCGCTAGAGCAAGAGGGGCTGGAGTGGGAGTCTGGGACAGGCTGGGGGTTGCCCTAGGGTGTTCCTGGCAAGTCAACAGGAACTCCAGGCAGTCTTCAGTCTGCTGTCTCTGTGACTGGGTGTAAAAACGAATGTGTGTGTGCTGTTTAAGGGCAGAGTCTTGGTTTCTTACAGTCCTCTGGTAAGTCCCACTGATTTTCAGACCTGCTAAAGGGGCTTGTCTTTCCACTGATGTAATGTCTAACATGTGGCTTGAACCCCTCACTCTGCAGGGGGAGAACCCTGAGCCTGTACTATTTCCCTCCTCTTCTGTGTCGCGGTATGGGTGTGGGGTGTGGAGTTTGGGTCCCGACCACATCACTTCTCCTCCCTTCCTACCAAACTCAGTGTGTGGATCTTCCTTTATAGCCTTAGTTGTCCTGCTAGTCCCCAAGTTGAGTTGAGCGAGAGACATTCTATGTGTAGTTTTTTTTAAATTAATTTATTTTTTAATTGAAAGATAATTGCTTTACAGAATTTTCTTGTTTTCTGTCAAACTTCAACATGAATCAGCCATGGGTGTACATATATCCCCTCCTTTTTGAACCTCCTTCCCATCTCCCACCCTATCCTACCCCTCTAGGTTGATACAGAGCCCCTGTTTATGTTTCCTGTTTGAACCACACAGCAAATTCCCGATGGCTATCTATTTTACATATGGTAATGTAAGTTTCCATGTTACTCTCTCCATATATCTCACCCTCTCTTCTCCTCTCCCCATATCCATAAATCTATTCTCTATGTCTGTTTCTCCATTGCTGCCCTGCAAATAAATTCTTCAGTACCATTTTTCTAGATTCTGTATATATGCATTAGAATATGACATTTATCTTTCTCTTTCTGACTTACTTCACTCTCTATAATAGGCTCTAGTAGGTTCATCCACCTCATTACAATAGACTCAAATGTGTTCCTTTTTATGGCTGAGTAATATTCCATTATGTATGTGAACCACAACTTCTTTTTTCTTTTTCTTTTTTTTTCCATTTATTTTTATTAGTTGGAGGGTAATTACTTTACAATATTGTAGTGGTTTTTGTCATACGTTGACATGAATCAGCCATGGATTTACATGTATTCCCCATCCCGATCCCCCCTCCCACCTCCCTCTCCACCCGATCCCTCTGGGTCTTCCCAGTGCATCAGCCCTGAGCACTTGTCTCATGCATCCAACCTGGGCTGGTGATCTGTTTCACCCTTGATGGTATACATGTTTCAATGCTGTTCTCTCGAAACATCCCACCCTCGCCTTCTCCCACAGAGTCCAAAAGTCTGTTCTGTAAATCTGTGTCTCTTTTTCTGTTTTGCATATAGGGTTATCGTTACCATCTTTCTAAATTCCGTATATATGCGTTAGTATACTGTATTGGTCTTTATCTTTCTGGCTTGCTTCATTCTGCATAATGGGCTCCAGTTTCATTCATCTCATTAGAACTGATTCAAATGAATTCTTTTTAATGGCTGAGTAATATTCCATGGTGTATATGTACTTCAGCTTCCTTATTCATCTGCTGATGGGCATCTAGGTTGCTTCCATGTCCTGGCTATTATAAACAGTGCTGTGATGAACATTGGGGTGCACGTGTCTCTTTCAGATCTGGTTTCCTCAGTGTGTATGCCCAGGAGTAGGATTGCTGGGTCATATGGCAGTTCTATTTCCAGTTTTTTAAGAAATCTCCACACTGTTCTCCATAGTGGCAGTGCTAGTTTGCATTCCCACCAACAGTGTAAGAGGGTTCCCTTTTCTCCACACCCTCTCCAGCATTTATTGCTTGTAGACTTTTCGATAGCAGCCATCCTGACTGGCGTGTAATGGTACCTCACTGTGGTTTTGATTTGCATTTCTCTGATAATGAGTGATGTTGAGCATCTTTTCATGTGTTTGTTAGCCATCTGTATGTCTTCTTTGGAGAAATGTCTGTTTAATTCTTTGGCCCATTTTTTGATTGGGTCATTTATTTTTCTGGAATTGAGCTGCAGGAGTTGCTTGTATATTTTTGAGATTAATCCTTTGTCTGTTGCTTCATTTGCTATTATTTTCTCCCAATCTGAGGGCTGTCTTTTCACCTTACTTATAGTTTGCTTTGTTGTGCAAAAGCTTTTAAGTTTCATTAGGTCCCATTTGTTTATTTTTGCTTTTATTTCCAATATTCTGGGAGGTGGGTCATAGAGGATCCTGCTGTGATTTATGTCAGAGTGTTTTGCCTATGTTCTCCTCTAGAAGTTTTATAGTTTCTGGTCTTACATTTAGATCTTTAATCCATTTTGAGTTTATTTTTGTGTATGGTGTTAGAGAGTGTTCTAGTTTCATTCTTTTACAGGTGGTTGACCAGTTTTCCCAGCACCACTTGTTAAAGAGGTTGTCTTTTTTCCATTGTATATCCTTGCCTCCTTTGTCGAAGATAAGGTGTCCATAGGTTCGTGGATTTATCTCTGGGCTTTCTATTCTGTTCCATTGATCTATATTTCTGTCTTTGTGCCAGTACCATACTGTCTTGATGACTGTGGCTTTGTAGTAGAGACTGAAGTCAGGCAGATTGATTCCTCCAGTTCTATTCTTCTTTCTCAAGATTACTTTGGCTATTCAAGGTTTTTTGTATTTCCATACAGATTGTGAAATTATTTGTTCTAGTTCTGTGAAAAATACCATTGGTAGTTTGATAGGGATTGCATTGAATCTATAGATTGCTTTGGGTAGTATAGTCATTTTGACAATATTGATTCTTCCAATCCATGAACACGGTATCACAATTTCTTTATCCATTCATCTGTCGATGGACATCTAGGTTGCTTCCGTGTTTTAGCTGTTGTAAATGAACAATGGGATAGTTCTGCATTAGTGCTGCAATGAACAATGGGATACACGTCTCTTTTTCAATTTTGGTTTTCTCAAGGTATGTGCCTAGGAGTGGGATTGTTGGGCCATATGGTGATTTTATTACTAGTTTTTAAAGGAATCTCTATACTGTCTTCCACAGTGGTTATATCAATTTACATCCCCACCAACAGTGTAAGAGCATTCCCTTTTCTCCACACCCTCTCCAGCATTCATTGTTTGTAGGCTTTTTGATGATGGCCATTCTGACTGGTGTGAGGTGATATCTCATTGTAGTTTTGATTTACATTTGTATAGTAATGAGCGATGTTGAGCATCTTTTCATGTGTTTGTTAGCCATCTGTATGTCTTCTTTGGAGAAATATCTGTTTAGGTCTTTCCCCCACTTTTTGATTGGTTGTTTTTCTGGTACTGAGTTGTATGAGCTACTTGTATATTTTGGAAATTAATCCTTTTTCAGTTGTTTCATTTGCTATTATATTCTCCTATTCTGAGGGTTGTCTTTTTACCTTGCTTATGGTTTCCTTTGCTGCGCAAAAGCTTTTAAGTTTAATAAGGTCCCACTTGTTTACTTTTGCTTTTATTTCTGTTACTCTAGGAGGTGGGTCATAGAGGATCTTGCTTTGATTTGTGTCATCAAGTGTTCTGCCTTTGTTTTCCTCAAAGAGTTTTCTAGTTTCTGGTCTTACATTTAGGTCTTTAATCCATTTTGAATTTATCTTTGTGTATGGTGTTAGGACATGTTCTAGTTTCATTCTCTTACATGTAGCTGTCCAGTTTCCCCAGAATCATTTATTGAAGAGGCTGTCTAAAAATATGGAATGCTTCAGGAATTTTCATGTCATCCTTGTGCAGGGGCCATGCTAATCTTCTCTGTATCATTCCAATTTTACTATATGTGCTGCCGAAGCAAGCACTAGTTGCAGTTTTGATGTGTTCGTGAGCAGATAGGAGCCTAGCATCATTTTGGTCCCATCTCCCACTTGCAAACTATTTCTGATGTCAGTTTCTGTGGGCTCATAGAGCATGCTGTCATCAGTGTTCTGTTGTTATTCAGTTTCTCAGTTGTGTCCAACTCTTTGAGACCCCATGGACTGCAGACCACCAGTTTCCCTGTCCTTCACTATTTCCCGGAGTTTGCTCAAACTCATGTCCACTGAATTGGTAATGCCATCGAACCGTCTCATCCTCTGTTGTCTCCTTCTGCTCCTGCCTTCAGTCTTTCCCAGCATCAGGGCCTTTTCCAATGAGTTGGCTCTTCACATCAGTTGGCCAAAGTATTGGATCTTCAGCTTCAGCTCCAGCCCTTCCAATGAATATTCAGGGTTGATGTCCTTTAGGATTGACTGGTTTGTTATCCTGGCTGTCCAAGGGACTCTCAGGAATATTTTCCAGTACCACAGTTTGAAAGCATCAATTCTTCAGCGCTGAGTTTAGTTATGAGTCTATTTACTTGCATTTAAAAAAATGACCAATTTACTTCTATTGAGTCGTTGAAAAGAATGGATGGGAACTCACGCCATTTCCCTGGAGGTACCCCTCACTTCCATTCCTGTGTTCAGAATGTATATTTGGGTCCTACTGGGTTTTCTCTTTTTTATATTGATTTTCTAAAACTCTTTTGCTCTAACAATTCAAGTTGGCAAATTTCTATGATGGATTTCTTTCTATGATCACATTATATTTGCTTTACATGGAAATCTCCACCTGGGGTTGGAGTGAAACATTTAGGAACTCTGAGTGTGCTTGTTGTAGGGAAAGACTTGAAGTCAGTGGAAGCATATCAGAGGGAGTGTGTTACAAGGACCAGGTGAATCCAAATTTGCTACACAGCTGCTGATTTCAGAAAATGATTTCCAAGTTGCAAAGATCTATTTACAAATGACCCCTAGCAGCTACCAAGATTAATTCTTAATCCCTTGAACTTCAAAGCTTTTTCTTAGTCATTGGACCTCAATCCTATTTTTTTGTACAAAGTTTCATGCAAAGAGCATATTTCCATAAAATGGTAGATTGGCTCACGTGGGGTGGGCACTATGCTCCACCTATGTGGTTTGGTATGCAGAACCCAGTTGCATGAGGTGAGGACAGGGTTGGTGCTCTTTGAAAAGATGGGAGGACAGCAACACCTGTTTACTACCTCTAGAGTCTCTGGGACTTTGACAAGCTAGGGTAGTAAACAGCAATACAGTTAAAAAATAGTTATCATTTAGCTCTCAGCTATGAGTTTTCCCCCTTTTGAATTTTACTTTATTTTTTAAAAGTTCATCTTTATTTTTGGTACAGAAATTCACCTCAAAGACCACTGCTTTGTAAAATCTCCTGGATTCTTGGTTTTCTGTCTCTAATTCAGGGAGGGAAGTTGCAGGCTTATACTTCATTTTCTTTTAAATCTTGAATCAAACAATGAAATACATTGTCTATCCCAGTCTAATGTAGATGCAGACATGCAGTTTTAATGGGAACTTGGGATGCAATTGTAGTGGGACACAGGAAAAGCAGCTTCTAGATCTGATCTGTGTTGGGATTTATTTGCTGTTGTTCAGTCCCTAAGTTATATCCAACTCTGCAACCCCACAGACTGAAGCACGCCAGACTTCCCTGTCCTTCACTATCTCACAGAGTGCTCTGATTCATGTCCATCGAGTTGGTGATGCCATCCAACCATCACATCCACTGTCATCCCTTTCTTCTCCTGCTTTCAGTCTTTCCCAGCCCCAGAGTCTTCTCCAATGAGTCTGCTCTTCACATCAGGTGGCCAAAGTATCGGAGCTTCAGCATCAGCACCAGTCCTTCCAATGAGAATTCAAGGTTGATTTCCTTTAGGATTGACTGATTTGATATCCTTGTTTTCCATGGGACTCTCAAAAGTCTTCTCCAGCACCATAGTTGGGGTTTTATGGAGAAGGTAATATTTCAAAAGATGCTTTATGGAAGACTAGAAATTTGTAAGCAAAGGGAGAAAATGCAGAAGGACATCCAGGCAGAGAGATGATATTTTAGGCAGGTAAAAGGCCAGGTGAAATGAGCAGTGTGTGTTTTAGTGACATGAGAGGACATATTGGATACATGGCTGGGGAGACAAGTCACGGTGGGAATCTTATGTCATACAAAGATGCATTTATTTTCTCCATTGGCCCTTGGAATCTGACTGAAGGGTTTTGAGGAAAAGTTTGGGTGTTATCAGATTCATATTCAGTAAAGAGCTCTGTTAACAGTTGTGTAAAATTTGTTTTAGAAAGAGAAGTTAGACCAGAGGTAGGGAAGTTGTAATATTTTTGATGAACTATAACAAGGCAAGGTAGTGGTCATGGAAATGAAGAGAGAAAAAAAGTCAGCAAACTCAATGACAGAATCTACATATTTTGATACTGGATGTATGTGGTGGTGGATGTGTAAGCAACCACATTCAGCTCCTGAAGTGGGGCCATGCAGAGGGTTAGTGTCAAAGTCAGTGGAGAGTTATTGGTCCCTCATTGCTTCTGCTTCTGTATTTTTGGCCTGGGCTTGCTATTAGTCTGCATGGCCGGTACTCAGGAAAAGCTAGACCTGAACTGGAAAAGCAAGACAGACTGGAACTCACTGATACCCCTGTGTCCATCCTTTGCTGCTTCTAACTGTACTCAGGGAATATTGTTCTTATGAATTTTTGTAGAAGAGATTAGAAGCAGATGAACTTTAGTTTTCTAAGTGATGAGAAAATTTTGGTAGAAGGGCTAACAGTGAGAATTTGGTTTATTGAAATATAACTTAAGACAAAATAAATACACTAAAAAAGGTACCAGTACTACTAGTGGACACAATTTCTAGTAAACAGTAATAGTTATGAATTGTTGTTGTTGTTTAGTGACTAAGTTGTGTCCAACTCTTTTGTGAGCCCATGGACTGTAGCCCACCAGGCTCTTCTGTCCATGGAGTTCTCCAGGCAAGAATCCTGGGGTGGGTTGCCATTTCCTTCCCCAGGGGATCTTCCCAACCCAGGGATGAAACTTGCATCTCTTGTATTGGCAGGTGGATTCTTTACCACGGAGTGACGTGGGAAGCCAGTTATGAATAGTAGACACTAAATAATATAGACTCAGCATTCACAAAGGAAATGTTAGGGAAATAATAAGGAGAAATAGAAACACAGTAGTCATAAAGGACTTTAACTCACCTTTTTTCAGTTCATAACAAAATCAAGGGGACAAAAAATAAAGTAGGCAAAAATAACTGAGGATATGAAAACTATAAGGACAAGGTATACTTGTTAGGTTTGTTTGAAATATATTAAAATTTGTACCTTAAAAAAGATAATATGTCTTCTTTTCAACTGCCAATGGGATAGTCACAAGAAATGACCATATCATATACCAAACAGGAAGTTTCAATAATTATAATAAAATAAAATAGCATAGACAAAATTGTGTGGTATAGATCCACTAAAATAAAACAGTAACATTAGATAATTGAAGTCCCAGTGTATAGAAATTTAGATATTTTCTCTTAAATAATTAATAAATATGAATTAGCAAAGTATATTGCTAATGAAAACACTACATAATAGCACAAAAGTTTATGAGTGAAAGCAAGGTCAGAGGATAAATCATTATGTACTTACATTAATGCATAAGAAGGCACAATAATAAATGAATTAAAAAGGTAACTAAAGGAGTTAGAAAAAGACAGAAAAGAAAATAGAAATACAAAATTAATAAAGTAAAGTAGAAACCAGTAAACAATTAAAAAATGGCAAATCTGTATATATATTGAGAAGCTGAGTTTTTAACAAGAAATGATATGAAATAAATGTCAGTTAACCAGGCAAGAAAAAAGGGAGAAAGGACAAATATACTAAATAAGAAATGAGAGAGAAAATACTCTCAATGGCAGATTAAATGAATCATAGAAGGCTAATTTTCTAAACTGGAAATACATTTGAAAAATCTTGAAATGGATAGTTTACTAGGAAGATTAAATTTACCAAAAAAAGATTCCCCAAAAGGGAGAAAATTCAAAAGGATAATTAACATAGGAGGAATAATTTGTCAAAGAGTTGATGCTCTAAAAAGGACTCTGTCTAGACAGGTACACAGTGGAAAAAATCTAATGCTATTTAAATTGCTCCAGAGCCAAATGACAAAGAAATGCTTTTAAATCCTCCTATGAAATACTAGGCACAATATTGTTACAAAAGTCCAACAAGACTAGCACAAAAGACAATATACAACTCAATATTGGCATAAAAATTCTAAACATATTACTAACAAAGAGAAACTAGTAGTTAATACAAAGAGGTTGTTCCTAGAATGTGAGGATGGTTCTAATGAAAAAAACTGTATCAGTATATTTCATCATAGTAAGAGACCTAAGATTAATCTTATAATAAGTCTCCAAGTGTTTTGAAACAGCAATGGAAAAATTAAAACTAAGTCATTTACGAAAGACCATGTATTGCATGATTCTGTTTATAGGAAATATCCAGAACAGGCAAATCTATAGAAATGAAAAAAGATTACAGTAATTGCCTAGGATGAGGGAATAGCCTGGGATGGAGAGTTATAATTAATGTGTCTGGAGGTTCTTTTTGGGGGTGATTAATGTTAGATTCTAAAATTAGATTGTAGTAATGGTGTACAGTTCTGTGAATATACTAAAAGCCACTAAATTGAATGGTATATGAATTGTATCCCAATGAAACTGTTAAGGAAGTCAATGTACATGCTTAAAACTCTAAATAAAGTATTCTTAACCTAATAAAAATGTATTTGGTTCAACCCCAAAGTTAACATGAATCTTGTTGGGGGAGTGAGAATTGTTTTTCCCATAGACACTTGAAAGAAGCAAAAATTTCCATAACTAGTATTGCCCAGTCTCTTCAGAGACACCAGCCAGTGCAATTAAAAAAAAAGACAGAAATTGGAGTCATAACATTTGAAAACATTATCACTATTTACAGCTGCTATTATAGTACACATTGTAAATATGAAACAAATCAAGAGAAAATGTAAACACAACAATAAAATTCAGGACAATAGCTTTCTTACTTGCAAATTGGAACCACTTAGAGTATTTAGTTGAGCAGTCACCAGTTCTGGGACTTAAGACAAATTCCTTAACTTCTGTGTACCTCATTTTCCTCTCACATGCAAAAGAAATGATGTTTAGTTCAAAAGAGTGTTTCTACTTTCTAAATGTCATAACTACTCAATCAGCATTGGTGTTGGGCCCTGCCCTTCCTCTAAGAATAGGATGTATTGCAGTATCTCTCTGAATTGATTCATATGAGGTGGCAGAGGGAGTACAAACCAATAAACCGAATTACCTGGGGATTTCTTCTCTATTTCTTCTCTAGAGTCAGTGATAACCATGTACCATCTCCTGCAATAGGAAACGAGCTTTGTTTTAGTGCCAGCTTCAAGCTGGTAATGGTGTAAGTTGGGATGGTGAGAATAATGGTGAGGTTATCTGTGGACTAGTAGGAAAAAAATCTATGATCAGTTGTGAGTGACTTTTGAAAATTTCTGGTAACCAACAAGTAAAAAAAAATGGACAAAATTACTTTTAATATATCCCTTAATCAACATATTGGAAATAATATAACTTCAATACAGAATCAATAAAAAATTACTAAGGTAAATGTGTAAAAGCACATGTTTCAGAGGCAAAATTCAGGATAGTATCTGTTATACTGAAGATTAACTCTTGGTTCTCTTCCTTTCTCTTTTTCTCCACCTTCACCCCATCATCTTTATAATTGTGAAGTCACTCAGTTGTGTCCGACTCTTTGTGACCCTTAGGACTGCAGCATGCCAGGCTTCCCTGTCTTTCATCAACTCTTGGACCTTGCTCAAACTCATGTCCATCGTGTCGGTGATGCTATCCAACCATCTCATCCTCTGTCATCCCCTTCTCCTGCTTTCAATCTTTCCCTGCATCAGGGAATGAGTCAGTTCTTCGAATCAGATGGCCAAAGAATTGGAGTTTCAGCTTTAGCATCAGTCCTTCCAATGAATATTCAGGACTGATTTCCTTTAGGATGGACTGGTTTGATCTCCAAGCAGTTCGAGAGACTCTCAAGAGTCCTTTCCAACACCACAGTTCAAAAGCATCAATTCTTTGGTGCTCAGCTTTCTTTATGGTCCAGCTCTCTCATCCATACATGACTACTGGTAAAACCATAGCTTTGACTAGACGGATCTTTGTTGGCAAAGTAATGTCTCTGTTTTTTAATATGCTGTCTAGGTTGGCCATAGCTTTTCCTCCAAGGAGCAAGTGTCTTTTAATTTCCTGGCTGCAGTGACCATCTGCAGTGATTTTGGAGCCCAAGAAAATAAAATCTGTCATTGTTTCCATTGTTTCCCCATCTATTTGTCATGAAGTGATGGGACCAGATTCCATGATCTTAGATTTTGAATGTTGAGTTTTAAACCAGCTTTTTCACTCTCCTCTTTCACTTTCATCAAGAGGCTCTTTAGTTCCTCTTTACTTTCTTCCATAAAGGTGGTGTCATCTGCATATCTGGAGTTATTGATATTTCTCTCTGCAATCTCAATTCCAGCTTGTGCTTTATCCATCTGGCATTTCTCATGATGTACTCTCCATATAAGTTAAATAAGCAGGGTGACAATATACAGCCTTGACATACTCCTTTCCAAATTTGGAACCAGTCTGTTGTTCCATGTCTCATTCTAACCATTGCTTCTTGACCTGCGTACAAATTTCTCAGGAGGCAGGTAAGGTGTTCTGGTATTCCCATCTCTTGAAGAATTTCCCCCAGTTTGTTGTGATTCACACAGTCAAAGGCTTTAGCGTAGTCAAAGAAGCAAAAATAGATGTTCTTCTGGAATTCTCTTGCTTTTTCTATGGTCCAACAGATATTGGAAATTTTTATGTCTGGTTCCTCTGTCTTTCCTAAGCCCAGCTTGAACATCTGGAAGCTGTCGGTTCATGTACTGTTGAAGCCTCGCTTGGAGAATTTGGACATTACTTTGCTAGCATGTGAGATGAGTGCAATTGTGCGGTAGTTTGAACAATCTTTGGCATTGCCTTTCTTGAGGATTGGAATGAAAACAGACCTTTTCCAGTTCTGTGGCCGCTGTTGAGTTTTTCAAATGTGCTGGCATATTGAGTGCAGCACTTTCACAGCACCATCTCTTATGATTCGAAATAACTCAGCTGGAATTCCATCACCTCCACTAGCTTTGTTCGTAGTGATGCTTCCTAAGGCCCACTTGACTTCACACTCCAGGATGTCTGGCTCTACACCATCATGGTTGTCTGGGTCATTAAGATCTTTTTTGTATGGTTCTGTGTATTCTTGCCACCCTTTTTTAGTATCTTCTGCTTCTGTTATGTCCATACTGTTTCTGTTCTTTATTGTGCCCATCTTTTCATGAAATGTTCCCTCATCAGATTTTGGAGATAGCATTTTTTAAATGAATTTAACTTTCTATCAAAGTCATGAAATCACTAGAAAGCATTATTATTTGGCACAGTGTAAACATATTTTCTTTTTTTTTTAAACGTATTTTCTAAATGTTAACTTCTAACTTACTTGCTATGCTTCTAACATTGATGCAGAAAGCATACTTTAAAAAAGCAAGATATACCAGAACTTTTACCTCTAAATAAATATCTTCCCTTAGATTAGTCATCCTAGAATGCTAAGTTATTTCATTGATACTTTGATTGTTTGGGTCGTTTTCTGAGCTCTTGTACTTACCATGCCTGTGGCTTTTTCTTTGGAATATATTGAATGTTGATGAATTTTTGTCCTCTCATTGTGGATTATGTATGTGGAAATGGCTATAAGTAATTTAGAGAGAAATATTGGGGAAAAATTGTATGTTCAGGTTGAATTATATTCCTTTAAATTTATTTGTATCACATTTAAACAGGGGAAATTAAGCTTGTGAAAGAGTAAAAGTGGCTTTTCTTATGTATCTAATTTACCATTTTGTTTGTATACAAAAGAAAACAAATCCAAAATGCTTTGAATAATTATACCCGTATCAGAATAGGGTTCCCTAGTCAGAGTAGATTTGTGACAAGTCATTTTGGTCTCTTAGTTTTCTTTCAAAACCTGAGTCAGCTTCATTTCAGCAGAAATAAATTCATCCAAGTTTGTCATGCAGAGTTTCTTCATTTTCTATGTACATGGGGGTGTAATGAACTGAAGTCTAACAAATGTGAATTTCAATCCTGATACCACGTCTGTGTAATATTTAATGTAATCTCAGTTAGCTTTGATGTTAGCATCTGTGTAATGGGAATTATAAAATATCGCAAGTCAGGATAAGACAGTATGTGACATACAATTGCTTACCAAGTGTTGATTCCTGGCTGCTTTTAAATCAGGTTTGGAGTGTAATGGGATATGATAACATGATAATGATGAATTTTCTAGTTCTTTTTTCATTCTACCATAGAATCTAGTAGAATATCCCCCAATATGTAGCATATATGGAGATATCCTACCATTAAGTTGCTGGTAATACTGGAAAAGATCAGCTTTCATTCCAATCCCTAAGAAAGGCAATCCGAAAGAATGTTCAAACTACTGCACAATTGCACTCATCTCACACGTTAGTAAAGTAATGCTCAAAATTCTCCAAGCCAGGCTTCAGCAATACGTGAACCAAGAACTTCCAGATGTTCAAACTGGTTTTAGAAAAGGCAGAGGAACCAGAGGTCAAATTGCCAATATCCGCTGGATCATCGAAGAAGCAAGAGAGTTCCAGAAAAACATCTATTTCTGCTTTATTGACTATGCCAAAGCCTTCGACTGTGTGGATCACAATAAACTGTGGAAAATTCTGAAAGAGATGGGAATACCAGGGCTTCTGACCTGCCTCTTGAGAAACCTGTATGCAGGTCAGGAAGCAACAGTTAGAACTGGACATGGAACAACAGATTGGTTCAAAATAGGAAAAGGAGTGCGTCAAGGCTGCATATTGTCACCCTGCTTATTTAACTTATATGCAGAGTACATCATGAGAAATGCTGGGCTGGAAGAAGCACAAGCTGAAATCAAGATTTCTGGGAGAAATATCAATAACCTCAGATATGCAGATGACACCACCCTTATGGCAGAGAGTGAAGAGGAACTAAAAAGCCTCTTGAAAGTGAAAGAGGAGAGTGAAAAAGTTGGCTTAAAGCTTAAAATTCAGAAAACTAAGATTATGGCATCTGGTCCCATCACCTCATGGAAAATAGATGGGGAGACAGTGGAAACAGAGTCAGACTTTATTTTGGGGGACTTCAAAATCACTGCAGATGGTGATTGCAGCCATGAAATTAAAAGACGCTTACTCCTTGGAAGGAAAGTTATGACCAACCTAGATAGCATATTAAAAAGCAGAGACATTACTTTGCCAACAAAGGTTCATCTGGTCAAGGCTATGGTTTTTCCAGTGGTCATGTATGGATGTGAGAGTTGGACTGTGAAGAAAGCTGAGTGCTGAAGAATTGATGCTTTTGAACTGTGGTGTTGGAGAAGACTCTTGAGAGTCCCTTGCACTGCAAGGAGATCCAACAAGCCCATCCTAAAGGAGATCAGTCCTGGGTGTTCATTGGAAGGACAGATGATGAAGCTGAAACTCCAGTACTTTGGCCACCTCATGTGAAGAGTTGACTTACTGGAAAAAACCCTGATGTTGGGAGGGATTGGGTGCAGGAGGAGAAGGGGACGACAGAGGATGAGATGGCTGGATGGCATCACCTACTCAATGGGCATGAGTTTGAGTAAACTCTGGGAGCTGGTGATGGACAGGGAGGCCTGGCGTGCTGCAATTCATGGGGTTGCAAAGAGTTGGACACGACTGAGTGATTGAATTGAACTGACTAACATATTTAGGGAAACTGTATTATACTGGTGATTATTTTGTGTCCTGTAAATTCATTAAGTTCTTCATCTAGACTTCAGGAAGATATATGTGCTGCATTAATGGCTGATTGCCTAGTATCAAGAGTTATTTTGAAATGAAGGATGAAATGACCCAGAAGCAATCTGTATGAATGATGGGCAAAGTGAGATAATGAAAGCACAGTGTGGGGGGCCTTCTTGATACCATTTATCAGTTGAGGATGTGCAAATTAGCTATTAAATATTTGGAACAGAAATCTTTCATAAAGTATTTTTTTTCCAGTTAGCACTGGACAATAAAAGTATCCTAGTATTCTTAAAGAGACATTATGTTAGAATGATCATATTTTTGATGTAGATGTGAGCTGGACAGATGTGAAATTCTTTAGAGACTCTAGAAGTGGCCTTCAAGCCAAGTCTGACCCTCTCTCTGTTTTTGTAAATATAGTTTATTAGAGCATAGTCACCTTCATTCATTTATGTATCATCTTTGGCTAACTTTATTCTTTAAAAGCATTGTTGGATAGTTGTAACAGAGACTTTATAGCCCACAAAGCCGAAACTATTTACCATTTACCATGTGGCCTTTGGCCCTTGCTTAAGAAAAAAAAGTTTGCTGTGAAAAGAAAAATGTTTATAATATGAGGGGAGCACAGAGGAAGTCATTCTCTTCTTCCACTGCCCTTGAAGTTCTGGTTTTGGTTCTCTGTGTTCCTAGTTAGGAAATTGCACATATTCTTCTGTAGCACCCTTTCTACTCATAGGCATTAGGGGTGGGTCAGTTGTTGGCAACTTAGCTCCCTGAGCTCAGCTTCTTTCCTACCACTTTTCTTTGTACTCTGAGCCACATGGGCCCCCTTGGTGCTCCCCAAGAACACTGTGTATGCCTGAGAAAACCACAATTCAAAAAGCTACATGTACCCCAGTGGTCCCAGCAGCATTGTTTACAACAGCCAGGACGAGGAGGCAACGGAGATGTCCGTCGACAGATTAATGGATAAAGAGGTTGTGGTACATGTACATACAATGCAATATGACTCAGCCATAAAGAGGAACGAATCTGAATCACTTGTAGGGAGGGGGATGAACCTAGATCCTGTCATACAGAGTGAAATAAGTCAGACAGAGGAAAACAAATATTGCATATTAACACATCTATAAGGAATCTAGAAAAATAGTACTGATAAACCTATTTTCAGGGAAGTAATGGAGATGCAGATGTAGAGAAAAGCTTGTAGACACAGTGATGGAAGGAGAGGGTGGGATGAGTTCAGAGAGTTAGCGTTGACATATATACATGACCATGTGTAAAATAAATAGCTAGTGGGAAGTTGTTACATAACACAGTCTGGTACTCTGTGATGACATAGAGGGGTGGGTTGTGGGGGTGGGAGGGAGGCTCACTGGGGAGGGATTATATATAGTTATAACTGATTCATGTTGTTGTGCAGCAGAAACCAATACAACTTTGTAAAGCGATTATCCTCCAATTAAAAAAAAAAAAGAACAGTGTATTTGTATTCACTTCAGGACTTTTCAACAGCTTTCATTATGTCTTCACCTGAATGGCTCCTTCCCCTTCAGTTTATCCCTTAAGTGTCATGTTCAGAGAGGGCATTCCTGACCACCCTGTTTATAGTATGGTCCTTATTCCCCATCACTCTTGAACTCATTATTCTCCTTGATTCTTTCATTGAATAAAATCACCATCTGGAATTTAGTCTTCCTTTTCACTTATTTATCATGTTTCCTCCACCAGGCTGTCAGCTGCAACAGCCAGAGCAATGTTTGGCACATAAAAGGCCACAGTATTTGTTGACAGTGGCTGGTGAAATGATCTGCTAGGAAGTAAAGCTGGCACTGCATTCCAGAGACAGCAAAAGGACCTAGATTTAGATTCAGGAATTTATTTATCCTCCTGCAAATTAATGTGTGAAAAGGTTCATGATTTCATAGACACTTGAGGCCTTATTTTACTTACAGAATACCCCAGGGAACCTCAATAAGCCTCCAACTGAAAAGTGACTTGTCTTAGTATAGCTTTGTGAAAGTCTTCATATTCTATCTTATTAAGCAAATACTCTATACCTTCCTTAGCTCTAAGTTCTTACTTAAGCCTGGGTTATTTTAGTAGCCATCTTTAGATATGCCAGTTTTCAGCTATAACATTAACTTGGGTGTAAGAGTGGAATTAAATAACAAGTAAACAGTCTCGATTATGACTAACTTTATATGTTCGTCTCATCTTTTATACATGTAAGAACATACATGCTGGAAATGCTAGTGAAAACTAAACTACCTCATTTACAATCAGTGGTGTCCTAAGTGTGTTTCAGCGAAACCCTCCCAGGAAAGAGAGCTCAGTTATATTTGCTGCTTTCATTTTCAGATAAATTCCATCTACTGTGACATACTTTTCTCATTAACTAAGCAAATTAGGTCACAGATTTTAGGTGGGCAACTCTTAGTGTCAAAGAAACAGCTATTTGACTTCAATTAAGGAGATAAGGCTTGCAAAGCTCTAGTGCTCTCATAAATTTGATGAGATAGTTTTGGATATTGTTAGAGTTACTAGTATGGTTGAACAGTTAGGTTATACCACAGAATCAACAAAGGAAAAACAGTTGCCAGATAGCTTCCCTTGCTCAAAATACTTTAAGTGAATTGAAAGTTATAAAGCATGTATTCTAGCAATTTGAACTTGGTCAGTGTTCCACCTACCTAATTCAGGACAAAAACAGTGTTGTTTACGTGATGTGTTGACTTATGAGACATCTAGAAGTTTTGTGAATGTAAATGTGTGGCCTGAGTCACTCTTTAATTAGTAAGATACTGGAGTGCTATTTAGTAAATTATTCTTACAGTGCATTAAATGACCCTCTTATCTCTGAAGAAAAGGAAAAAGTAAAACTCTACTTTCTCATGTACTTAATTTTGTACCTACTTTATAATCAGTTTATAGTAAAAATGTCTGCTGCTAAGTTGTGTCCAACTCTTCATAACCCCATGAACTGCAGCATGCCAGACAGCCCTGTCCTTCACTATCACCTGGAGTCTGCTCAAATTCATGTCCATTGAATTGGTGCTACAAGTTAACCATCTCATCCTCTGCTGACCCCTCCTCCTTTTGCCTTCAACCTTTCCCAGCATTAGGATATTTTCCAGTGAATCAGATCTTTGCATCAGGTGGCCAAAGTATTGCAGCTTCAGCTTCAGCAAAAGTCCTTCCAACAAATAGTCATAAAGAGACGCCTTTCCAAAAAACAGTCTGGCTAACACCTGGCTTCAGACTTCTAGCTTTCAGAACTGTGAGAAAAGAAATTTCTGTTGTTTAAGTCATCCAGTCTATGGAATTTTGTTACAGCAGCCCTGGTGGACTAATACACTCTTTGTTTTAAGAAGGATGTTTGCTGTGACTTACACTCTTGCAAGTGACTCATCAGTGATGTTTCAGATTACTTTAGAGGAGAGAGTATGGCAACCCTTGAGAAACTCACACCACCACTGAAACTTCTCAGAAGCAGCGCTACAATAGCTACGAATGAACGCACATTGCAGCCATATTCTAAAATTTTCCACTATTGCTCTGGGTTTGGTTAAAAACTTGAATGTTTTAGGCTACATGCAGTATATAGTTCAGGCAATAAAGCATCTGAGAATTTGATTAAGAGGAGGATGATTTACAGCTAATATTAGTAAGAGCTCCCTGGATAATGCCTTGGCAAACTTTCAGCAAAATACAAACTGATTTATGGTGGTGATGGGGACACTACAGAGAAATGAAATGCTAAGGCAGATCTTCTCATAAGTTCTTTGTAAAAAGGCAGTTTTAGGATGAAGTGGTCACAGGTCAGAGGTAATATTCTGGAATGAAGGAAGGTGGGGGTTTATGCTGTTGGGTTGCAGGATAGTTCCAGGTGGATCCCTATCATGACCCTATGCTCAGAGCCAGAGAAGAATTACAATTCAGCTGCTTAGATTTTTTGCATTAAGTTAGAATTAATTTAAGAATTTCTTTCCTCTCAAGTTGATTGTGCTATAAGTGAAAAATCTCCTATCCTTAGAAAAGTATCTGGGAATGAGCTACACACCAGCTTTCCCTCAGCACATTCCCTCTCACTGAAGGCCTGCAAACAGTTTCAAAAGCTAGGTTGTCTTCCCCACCAACTCATGCTTTCAGTCCCACCTGGTCATCTCACTTCCTGAGAACTGATCCAGGCTAGATTACGTAAGGGTTTCTAGATGAGGGTGATGAGTTGGGTTTTTTTCCTGTTTGTAATGACAAAGCAGTGCAATGATATTATTCAGTTTACTCTTTAAGTCAATGTTTGAAACAGTTTTTGGTGGGTCAAAAGTGAAAGTGGGAGACCCGTTACGCTGCTGCAGTGGAAGAGGCAAGTCATGATGTCTGGATGCAGGTGGTGGTAATGGATGTGGGGAACAGTGGGTGGGCCAGAGTACTATTTGTAGATATAGCCAATAGAATTTGTTGATGAACTGAATGAGTGGACAATGATACAAGAGAGAAGGCAGAATGAGGCTGACATCTATATTTGGGGTTTCAGTAAATCGGGTGGTGGTTTATGTACAGGAGGAGAAGGAAATGGCAACCCACTCCAATATTCTTGTCTGGAGAATCCCCTGGATGGAGGAGCCTGGCAGGCTACAGTCCATGGGATCACAAAGAGAATGACTGAACGACTTTACTTTTCACTTTATGTACAGGAATGGAAATTGCTGTGTGGAGCAGGTTTTCAGGGGGAGAAATCAAGGATTATGTTTTGGACATGTTAGTTTTGAGAGTCCTATTAAATATGCTGATCAGTCACTTAGATACACTAGCATGGAGCTCAGCAAAGTGGGTAGCCTACATATGCAAATTTGACGTAAAGCATTTACATGCCAATATCAGTCCTTGGGGCTTCCCATGTTGCTCAGTAGTAAAGAATCAGCCTGCCAAGCAGGCGATGCAAGAGAGGCGGATTCGATCCTTGGGTTGTGAATATCCCCTGGAGAAGAAAATGGCAACCCACTCCAGTATTCCTGCCTGGAAAATCCCATAGACAGAGGAACCTGGTGGTGTACAGTCCATGGGGTCGCAAAGAGTTGGACATTGCTTAGCAACTAAACCACCGTCACCATACATTCCTTGGCAGAATATACACTGGCATTTAAAGTCATGGAAATGGATAAAATCACCCGGGGGGAGGCATTAAAGCAGGTGAAAAAATGATTCATCTATGATTCTGTTCTCAAAGAATGTAGGTGAGCATTTATATCATCTTTATTTCAGTATTTGTGTCCTAATTAGAACTCCAGAATTTTACCTGTTTCATTCACCCTCTGCTACTAGGCTCCATTTTTGGTCTTTCAACAGCAGATAACTCCTCCCCTGATAAAGCAGTTGAATCCATAGCCAAACTTTGGTTTCTTTTCTTGTGTAAATTGAGTTAACCTTAAATTAGCAGAAATGGCTATTAAGTGGGAAGAAACCATTCCCCCATGAAGCTGCTTTCTGCACATCTCTTGAATATGGGGCTCCAGAACCTGCTTGTAGTTAGTCATATTTTGTGATTGCAAAAAACATATTTTGCACTCTAGAGGAAAGAAATCTAGAATCAGCACAATACGTTGGTACTTCTTCCCACCAACCCAGTGATGTTTACAGGCCTATGCTTAAGTAATAAGCATTCTCATCTTGTCTGCTTTCAGTTCAGTTCAGTTCAGTCGCTCAGTTGTGTCCGACTCTTTGTGACCCCATGAACTGCAGCATGCCAGGCTTCCCTGTCCGTCACCAGCTCCCAAAGCTTACTCAAACTCATGTCCATTGAGTTGGTGATGCCATCCAACCATTTCATCCTCTGTCGCCCCCTTCTCCTCCTGCCTTCAATCTTTCCCAGTATCAGGGTCTTTTCAAATGAGTCAATTCTTCAAATCAGGTGGCCAAAGTATTGGAGTTTCAGCTTCAGCATCAGTCCTTCCAATGAATATTCAGGACTGATTTCCTTTAGGATGGACTGGTTGGATCTCCTTGCTGTCCAAGGGACTCTCAAGAGTCTTCTCCAACACCACAGTTCAAAAGCATTAATTCTTCAGTGCTCAGATTTCTTGATAGTTCAACTCTCACATCCATACATGACTACTGGAAAAACCATAGCTTTGCCTGATTTAGTTAATGACAAACAAGTTCATCTGACAATAAAAATGTAAGCAATAGAAGGAGAAATGGCATGGTAGAAATGGCATTCTGTAATTCTCAAGAGGTGAGAAAAAAGCATCCTGTTAAAAAAAAATAAAATGTGCTATTTGGAATAAGATTTCTGATTTCACCTTTAAGATTTGATGTTCCCATCTTTCTAAATTCCATATATATGCATTAATATACTGTATTGGTGTTCTTCCTTCTGACTTACTTCACTCTGTTTAATAGGCTCCAGTTTCATCCACCTCATTAGAACTGATTCAAATGCATTCTTTTTAATAGCTGAGTAATGTTCCATTGCGTGTATGTACCACAGCTTTCTTATCCGTTCATCTGCCGATGGGCATCTAGGTTGCTTCCATGCCCTGGCTATTGTAAACAGTGCTGTGATGAACATTGGGGTACATGTGTCTCTTTCAATTCTGGTTTCCTCGGTGTGTATGCCCAGCAGTGGATTGCTGGACCCTATATGCAAGACAGCCAAAGAGACACAGATGTAAAGAACAGACTTTTGGACTCTGTGGGAGAAGGTGAGAGTGGGATGATTTGAGAGAATAGCATTGAAACATGTATATTATCATATGTGAGGTAGATCTCCAGTCCAGGTTTGATGCATGAGACAGAGTGCTCAGGGCTGGTGCACTGGGATGACCCTGAGGGATGGGATGGGGAGGGAGGTGGGAGGGGGGGTCAGGATGGGGAACACGTGTACACCCCTGGCTGATTCATGTGAATGTATGGCAAAACAACCACAGTATTGTAAAGTAATTAGCCTCCAATTAAAAAAAGAAAGATTTGATATCCTTTTACAAAGACTATCTTTCCCTATATATATATATATATTTTTTTTTTGCTAAGTTTTATAGTCTGACTACCTAGTGTTTGAACTTGAGCTAGATATTAAAAAGTAAATTTGAACAAAAGCAAACTTATTTATTTCAGGGAAAAGCAATAGAAAATGTTTCTTTCTGTTACTCCTTCTTGTTACCCTCTCTACCCCCAAGCATCAAGGAAGCATCGAGTATACACTTGAAGTCTAAAGGGCTATGGCAGGTCATAGTCTATCTAAAGAAGGTAAAAAATAGCTTAAAATAACAGCACCAGAGGGAACTCTTTCGGAGCAACATCCATCTTTTCCCATTCTGGTGGATAAAGAAGAAAAATCTATCACTCAAATAATAGAGAAGAAGATTTACATCTGATATTGGATTTTATTGTCACAGGAGGTATGTAGTTTAAACCCTCAGAAAAACAAGCCAGTTCTAGCTAAATTTTCCTCCCAATATCTTACTTTTATCCCCTCACCAAGTTTGTAAAAAGGTGAAAACATTGCTGGTAAAATAGGCTTGGCTAATAATAAAAACATCCTCTTCCTGAAATTAAGGCTGGCCATTGAACCACAATGGTACTCTCATCCCAGTTTTGTTTTTGGAATTTACATAGGGACTTCCTGACGTAAAAATACTTTACCCTCTCTTTAAACTTTGATTTCTGCTAGTGAGGCCTCTTTGAGAAGCCTGTCAGAGTGACTTCCAGGCCATTTGAGAGCTGGACACTCAGATGGACTAGGGCAATCTCATAGTCATGATATACGACCTCCAATGGCCTTGTCTAGACAAGAACCCCGGACTCTTGATCCTACTGCTATATTCTTGGAGTCGTATGCTGTCTAAAAGGGAGTGAATTCAAATACGTAATTGAATGCTCTATTTCTCTTTGTTAGTTCAAGGAAACTAGCCAGAAGGGGCTCTAGAATGCGAATGTGTGCACATTAGAAAAAACTGCCTGCCCTTTATTCTATATAGTATGTCAGGTGTTGAAATTCTCTTTATTCATTGGAGAAAAACTAATTTGTCTTCCATTACTTAAGAAGTGTTTATTTCCCATCTGCACAGAATAAGAACAGAACCATTAGCAAAGGGACAAAATATTTAAGTTCCAAGCCCTATGATAGTCTATGAATTGATAGAGTAGACTACTAAAGGAAAACACTAGGGCCTCCCTACCCTTCAATCAACTATCAGGACATTCAATTACATGTTGCAGTGACCCTGAAAGGCCTGCTTGAAATCCTAGTGTCTTAATGCTATGCCCTTTATTACAGAGAAAGCAAATGAAAACAATGACCTTTAAAATATATGTCTCTCTAATTGTCTGCTGATAGTCTTTCATTGCCAGCTACCCTGTTTGTATCAGTAAAACCTGATGATCAAAACAAAAAACAAAAAACCCAAAAACCTAGAAAAACAAAAACAAAAAATCCCTTGAAGTTCAATTTCCCTGGGACTCTCTCAAATAGCTGGCAAAAGTTGCTTTGACATTCTTAAGTCTTGAAAGTTTGTATCTTGTACCAAAAGATTCCTTGAGATTTATTGGACTCAAATAAGACTTTGTCAGAAGACGCAGAACTAAAATGGCATAACCATGGTATGCCCTGGGAGCAGTAGCCATTTTAAGTGAATTGACATCTAGATAAAATCTTTTGGTAATGCACAGATATCAAGGTTATGCCATCTTTGACTGTTATGCCATGGTTTTCAAAGGTGGCCTTTTTGGCTAATGAGTAATGCTCTAAGTCACACCTGCTTCATTTCCCAACATGAATTCCCTTCAGGACACATTTAATTGGTACTTTTGTGCCAAGTGCTATCACATTTTTATTTTGTTTCTCTGGTTAATAAATATAATAAATGTGTGTAGAGATCTTAGTTTAAAAGTTTCTTCAAATAAGTTATTTTATTTTGGAAACACACATGTACTATATTAAACAAATCTATAACCTTAACAGGTTATTTTCACATTTTTCTTCAGAGGAAAATTTAGTAAACTTCCAAATGACTTAATAAATACAGTTAACAAATTGGCTCCTGTGCTCAATAAAAAGGCAAGTCATGTTATTTTCAAGAACATATGGAAAATTTATCAAATTGGTCACAGAATAGGCAAAAAGGAAGTTTCAACAAATTCCCCCAAACAGGTAACATACAGAGCAACATAACTAGTTATGATAATTCATATCTTTTTACATTCCCCAAAACATATGAACCAAAGAAAACAAATAAAATTGCATTGTAACCTATAAAATAATAGATAGCAAATTATGTAAACTCATTTTCATGAGAGTTTGGACTTGAATGAACAGCAAAGGATGAATCTCAGAGCTTCTCTGGAGTGGGGTCTTGTGAAATTGCATAGAGGATGGAGAGAATAGTTCTCAGCATTGCAGAACTTTTAAACTAAGAACTCTACACACATTTATTATATTAACCAGAGAAACAAAATGAAATATGTGATAGTGCTTGGCATAAAAGTACCAATTAAATGTATCCTGAAGGGAATTCATGTTGGAAAATGAAGTAGGTGTGTCTTAGAGCATTACTCATTTCTGAGAAGGAGGAAAAATGCTCAGCACAGGATTACTGAAGCTTGTTCCCACTTTCAAGCAACCTGTTGAGACATGCTGTGTTTGATTGGGGCTGGTCCTGCTTCCACTTATCACTATAGAGTGAAGGCACCTCACTGAGGGAGTCTGTGATAAAAACCAGTGTCCTCAGCATTGCGTGCAGCATGATGACTAGAAGCAGGACTGGCCTCACCCCCAGAGAACAGCTACTGACTGTTGCATTCATCCATCCTGAAGGACAACGGTGTGCGCTCGGTTGCTTCCGTTGTTTCTAACTCTTTGTAACCCTTTGGACTGTATGTAACCTGCCAAGCTCCTCTGTCCATGGGATTTTCCAGGCTAGAATATCGAAGTGAGCTACCATTTCCTCCTCCAGGGGATCTTCCCAACCCAGGGTTCGAACCCCTGCATCTCCTGCATTGGGAGGCAGATTCTTTGCCACTGTGACACCTGGGAAGCCCCCCAGAGGATAGAATGACATGGACCAAAAGCCCCTTCTTGGCTGACATCCTTCCCCTGCCCACAGAGGATGAGGAGATGAGGGGAGCCATAGAGATGGGTGAACTTTTCCCTGTGAGAAATTTTAACTTGGACTAGAACAAATGTTTAATTGAAAGGGACATATTAACTTGGAGGAGAGTGAATTACTTCTGTGTAGCAATTTATAAATTTGTCTCCCGACTCCATCCCTTGCCTGCTGCTGTCATGGGCACAGGGGCACAAAAGCAAGATGAGATACAGAAATATAAATTTACGGTTTTTACAAATGGGTTTGTGACCTTAAAATGTGACTCCTTGTTATATGACAATTCTTTCAAGAAAACTGTTGCTTCCAGGGGAAAGACTATAAAGATATTCATTGTATTTACATCTCTAACTCTCTTCCAGGCAACAAGTTGCGCTTGCTTCAAGCTGGTAATGTTCATAGTATTTTCTTTAAAACCCATGCTGAGGTATAGTCAGTATAACCTAGTACATTTCTTTCCTCATATGATTTTTAGTCTATAATTTGGTGAACATCATTTTTACATTCTTAAATGTGAAAATACATCTGTGATATTTAAACCTATAAATATCAGGATGCATTTCTAAATCATATTGTTTAGTTTTCCTACTAATAAATTTGATGCTATGTGTAATTTTTGCTATGAATAATAAGAAATCTTAGTTTAAAAAAATGTCTCATATGCTATCTACATCATTGTGTTAGATGCATTCAAGAGACTTTTCAAAGCTCTATGGAGTATAGCAGAGGACCGCAGTGCCCCCAGTCTTTGGGTTCTAATTACTGAGGAATGTGATAGCATGTGGTGAATGGTGCCTTTGGATTTGTAGTCTCTGAAGGAGAAGATTTAACTCCAGGACCATAGACGGGTCTCAGTCATTCAGAACTTTGTGTGCAAAATTTTATTTAAAGTGACAGGACAGAGAAAACTTCTGACATAGACATCAGAAGGGGATAGAATGTGTACCCACCTCACTAGTTTAAGCAGGACCTTATATACTTCTCAACTAGCTGCTGAAAATAGATAAAAAGAATGCCTCAAGGTTGTAAGAGTTCCAATAGACCCTTTCCCAAGACATACAGCCTGAGATACGTTTGGTACGAGATTAGCCAGGGAGAACAGGTTCTGGGTACTGTCTCTGGGCGAGATATACTATTGCTGTGTAATCAGGGGTAAGAGTCTTGAGAAACAGGTTCCCAGGCAAAAGTTGTTACAATTATAATCATTAACATAGACCCTAAGAAAAGCATTTCCATGAGTAAGATGTTATGCTGTGTGATCATTAGTTCTAGAGCTAAAGAAAGGCCAGTTCTTGGGCAAGATAAATTGTTGTACAAGGCTTAAGTAAAGCATGAGCAAGAATGTTCATCTCCTCCTTAAAGGGCCTTGGACTGCCTGCCTAAGCTTTAACTCTTTCATTTCCCCGCTTTGGTTTTAGGAGAATATGGTTGCTAGGGAAAGGGGTGGAGAAATCATTCTGTAACTTCTTCCTGCTGGTAAGGGGTACAGACCCTAAATTGTTGAGGCAACATATTCTCTTTATCCTCATATTGAGGGTCTCTGATCCAGGAGCCCTGACTAACAGCTAGAGGAGGCAGTAGAAACTGTAGGAGCATGAACAATCATTGTAACTTAAATGCCTCAAGCCATTTAGATACAAAGTTCATTATACAGTTACAGATATAAGGAGCAAACAGCAAGAATAAGATGATTACAATTATTACAGTCAAGATAGTTTTCCACCAAGGAGGGCTTGTAAACTAAGATTGTATCTGACCAAAACAGATATCTGTATCTAGAACATCAGAGGAGTTCATTTTGAAGACTGAGCAGAATCTCTGCATCACTGCTACTCTGTCTGGGAAGCCGTTGTATCCTTTAGAAAGAACAAACTAGACAAATAGATTAAAAGACAGAGACCAAAAATCAGTAAAAGAATTATTGCAATCAGTGATCAAGCAAGAGTAAGAATCAGGTTACATTTGGTAGTAGCTTTGATCCTGTTCTAGATAGAGTCAACACTTGGGTTGTCCTGTTTATAAGAATGGAGCCATCTGGAGTGTTCTTATACATTTTGAGTGTAGGTATAACAAACCCAATTAGAAGCAGTTGAAAGAGTAACAACCTGAACGATAACAGACAAGGTAAGTCTTACCATTTCTTTTTAGAAGATTGAGTCTGAACCCCAATGTAGACAGCTGTTTTAGGGACACTTATAGCCAGGTAGCCAGTTGTCTAAGTTAGTCCAAGTAGGCTTTAGCCTCTTATCATGATATTAACATATAAGCCAAAGTAGTTGTCACCATTAACAATTTAAGCATTTTTTCTAGGTATGAGAAGCAAAAATTTCAGCTCAAGAAAATCTTTACCTGAAAATATCTAATTGTCCAAAGGCCTGTTTTGATAATTTTTCTAGAGCACAGAGTGAGCCCCTAATGTCTGATTTCCACCCTCAATTCCATTCAGGGGATGTTGAAGATCAACAACTGTAGTGTCCATGATTTAATCTTTGTAGAGGCAGATGGCAAGTGCCAATTTCCAGTCACAGGGCCCCTTTATGGCGTTGAGGTTGACCATGGTTTGGGGGGCATTTTATGACCATCTTGTCCCACGTACTGAGAAGGCTCATTCCCAGGTCTGCTGAAGATTTCATTGGTAGGCCACTCAGTGTGCTGTTACTGGACTAGGCCCTGTGAGTAGCAAAAGTCTCTGGACTGCACCTGTCTTACTAGTCTCTTGGTCCAGGAAAATGTTCCCTCTTGTTACTTCTTCTCATATACAGAGTCACACCATTATAATTATGGATTTCAAATGGAACTGTGCACCATCATTATTGTGTGTCTCAGCCACACACATGATAATGTAAGGGACAACACTTTTTGAAGCAGGCAATATAGGAAACAGTATAGTTAGCAGAAATAGTAAAACCATAAGCAAGAACTTAAGTCAAGGACTTCCATTAGGTATAGCCCAGTGACATCTCCAGATCATCTGACTTAGCTTGTTAAATGACTATAGTGAAGTCACTCAGTCATGTCTGACTCTTTGTGACCCCGTGGACTGTAGCCTACCAGGCTCCTCCATCCATGGGATTCTCCAGGCAAGAGTACTGGAGTGGGTTGCCATTCCCTTCTCCAGGGGATCTTCCCCACCCAAGGATCGAACCCAGGTCTCCCACATTGCAGGCAGACGCTTTACCCTCTGAGCCACCAGGGAAGCCCCTAACTGACTGTTGCCTGCTGTTAATCTGGTTGTACACTCTGGAGCATCTGATCTTTATTCAAAGGCTGGATACTGAGATAAGCTTTAGAGACAAACTCAGAGTGTCCTTTTTAATGACTTAATTAAACCTCTTAGCAGTGTAATATAACCACAAGAAACTATCTAAGAAGTGAGTCTTAGGGCTTCCCTGGTGGCTCAGGGGTAACGAATCTGCCTGCCGATGCAGGCGGCGCGGGCGCGGGTTCGGTCCCTGATCTGGGAAGATCCCACATGCTGTGGAGCAACGAAGCCCATGGGCCACAACTACTGAACCTGGGCCCCAGAGCTGGGGAGCTGCAGCTACTGAAGCCCGCATGCCTGGAGCCCGCGCTCCACAACAAGAGAAGCCAGCAATGAGAAGTTCGTGCACCACAGCTAGAGAGTAGCCCCTGCTCTCCCCAACTAGAAAAAAGCCCTGGCAGCTACAAAGACCCAGCACAGCCAAAAATAAATAAATTAAAAAAAAAAAAAAGAAGTGAGTCTTAGTAAATGCAGACCTTAATTAAGAAAACTAAAACTTAATATTCAGTGAAACATAATAGATGCCATAGGCTTGACATCATTTGGATGGATTTTTCTTTTAGAGCTCCTCAGTATACTTTGAGATTTCTGTATATGTCACGAGACAGTCTTTTTTACCTTGAGAAAGCTGTTCAGAGCCCAAGTGTCTCCAATTTCTGGACAGGCAAGGCAGAGAGAAAAGAAAAATGTTTTATTTTTACTCACAGGTGTAAACCACTAAATTGTTTTAAACCATCAGTAACTTGAGGAGAAGAGCCTCTTTATATCTGCAAACAAAGATTAGAAGCCAGTAATATGTCAGACAAAAAGTCAGGAGAATTGTAATCATACTTAGCAATCTATTCAATCCCATGCAACCGATCCCTTTGCTCTGTCTTCCCTGCCTGATGACCAGGGACGTCAGTGAAAGCGATAGTCTCCAAGAAGCTGTTGAAGTTTTTTGCCAACGTCTGTATGACCTATCCAGCAAAGTGGTTGCCCCAGTCACTGGAGATTGCAGAAAACACATTTTAACCATTCCTCCCCCGCCCCCGCCCTCCCATTGTGAGATATTAGCCCAGAAGCCAGAAAAAGCTTTATCTTATCAAATAAAAGTGAGATTTGTCAGGGATCCGGGAAAAGCCAGGTAGCCATCTTGGATTTCTCATAAGCCCCAGCTATTTGGTTTGTAGCCCTTGTTTATCCAAATTCCCTGATGAGGGGTTAATTTTGTAGAAGCAGAATGAACTTTGTCTATGTGTGCCATAGTCTGTTATCAAAAGCCACATTTTTAAGAAAACTTCGTTCTTTGAACAGGGAGAGAAAACCAAATTCCAGTTTTGTACCAGCCTATATTCACTGTGAAGCAATAGTTATTCAATTAGTCAAAGTAACAGTAAGACTTCAAAGGCAGTTTAATGTCTTAAGAAACTTGTACCATGCACAAAACTCTTTTTTCACTTACCACAAACCTTTTTTACACTTTCTGTATTTATCACTTTATTTGCCCATTCAGAGAATAGCCACCTGTAAGTTCAAATTTACTTTCTTTTTCCTTAATAGAATGTAACTCCATTCTTTATACTTTTTTATTGAAAACACACGTCCTACTTTTTTTCAGCAACCATGAACTGTACTTCATATCATTTTGTAGATTGGTTTATAAAAATCACCCAAAGCTATATCATTAGTGAAAGTATCTTCATAATGTCTGTATTAATTATCAATAAAAAAAAGTTCAGTACCAGGGATCAATTCAATAGTGAATATGTCCCAGTTCACACAAGCCTGAAATTCCTTTTAGTTTAATTTTCTTGAATTTAGAATTGTTTGATTTGTAAGCCCTTACTTCTCTTTAGGCCAATTAAATAGAGCTCCTTGACCAATTAGCCTTTAGCAATGTTGTCCAAGGATGGAGACACACATAAATCTGGACAGAGACCTCACAGCTTTCTGCTTGAAATTTAAAATGTCTCTTTGCCCCATTTTTTTTTTTCCTTTGGCTTGAAGTTCTACCAATTTGCTCATGGCTGGAGTCCCAGACAGAGTGGGCTGTGTATCTCAAGGACATGATAAGAGTTAACTTCAGGTTTTTTCCCAGGCATGTTTTTGTTTCTCAGGCAGAGTTGGAGCTCCAAAAAAAGTATTTTAATAAGCCAGCTTTTCCCTAATTGCATGTGCGAAAAGACCTGTTTTGCAATTTCAGAAAGATTTAATTTTAACCAGTTTCCTCAGGAGTCTAAAGAATATCATGGCCATTCAGTGTCAAAAATGTCATCTCTCCTTTTTATAGTCATAGTTTCATAGCTAAAATTTAAACCAGAGAGTGTCCAAATTAGTTCTAATGACAAGGGTAGACTGACTGATAAGATGTTGTCCCAGCAGGGCTTGTCTCTTTGGGCAGGTGAGTTTTTCTCTTAAAGCAAAGAAAACCTGTATATAAGGGACTTTTTAGGCTCTGAGGATGAAACTTTTCCCGGTTTTTCCAAGATACAATTCAAAGGGGGTGGTTCTGGAACTGTTAGCTCCCATCTGTAAGAGAGAAAAAAGTGGTGCCCAGTGCCATGGCTTTTTTCTACTGGAGGTGTCCTTCTCTGCTTTAGATGGGGATGGAGACAGGTCTTCCACTTAAGCTTCCTTCCCTGGCTGGAGTTAACTGTCCCTTACCGACGCAGGTGTCTCACTATCTTCCCTCTGGGTTCTGCCACCAAGGCAGGGTGGAGATGCACCAGGGGTAGACCTGATGTCTTCCCAAATTGATGTCCAATTTCTCTCTATTAAAACCTTTGTCTGCTTTCCGCTCCTCTGATGCCACCCGGGGTGATATGTGCTATCAAAAGAGGTGGTAAAGGGCTGGCCAGCAAGGGAAAAGTGATTTTGGTCCTTGAGCTATTAGTGCCAATCCTTCCAGTTCATTTCCACAGATTCCACAGAAAGAATATCTAAGGAGTTGAGACAAATGCCACCGGATAGCCTTCTGTGTTCTGCTAAGGGACCGCATCACCAGAGGAAGAAGCCCATTGCCTTTCCAGTCTGACCAGACCCTAGGATTCCCGACCTGTGTCCTCGGAAATCTCACAGTCGCCAGCAGGGCCTCCATCCATGTAGACCGGAGGCATGGCCGTGACGAAGACTCACTTTCAGGTCATTGCTGCCTGAGGCAGGCAGCTAAGAGAGGCGCCTCCAGCCTGAGAGATGTTCCTGGAGCCAGAGTTCCATCCCGCTCCCGAACGTTCTGTCTGCAGTGCATGTGAAGAAAACCCACGTGTAAATTTTGGCTTTTAGCAAGACTAGGTGCTTCATAACTGTCGATCCAAATTTGGGGTTAAGTAATAGTACACAGTAACAACATCGATTGCAAGTTCCTTGAAAGTCTATGCTTTGACAGATTAGGTTAGTAGTTTCAATTCCCCAGACATTTACGAAATGGTCAAAGAGACCGGGAAAAGGTGACCAAGAAAGGAAAATTCGGTCCACACGCTCTGCCCATTTGTGGCTGCTCCCATTGCAGGGACGTTGGGTGCCTCTTGGCACTGGCATGTTGGTATAAACCCCTGAAAAGCTCCCCTTCTGGGGCATTGCGAGGCGCCGCGGAGCTGCAAAAGCCAGGCTCTGCTCTGGCTTTGCAATTGCTGTTTTGAGCGCCTCTGGCTTCCAACCACACACTCTAGAGTTAGTAAAGTGGAAAACGTTTTTACCAGGAGAACAAAAGAACTAGAGCTCTAAGTGTCCTTACCTTGTCTTGAAGATCCCGGACAAGCTCCCAAGATGATCGCTTATGGTGAACAGTGCCGTTGATTCGTGGTCTCCAGAGGAGAAGATTTAACTCTGGGACCAAAGACAGGCCTCAGGCACTCAGAACTTTGTGTGCAAACTTTTATTTAAAGTGACAGGACAGAGAAAGCTTCTGACATAGACATCAGAAGGGGGTAGAAAGAGTACCCACCTCACTAGTTTAAGCAGGACCTTATATACTTCTCAACTAGCTGCTGAGAATAGATAAAAAGAATACCTCAAGCTTGTAAGAGTTCCAACAGACCCTTCCCAAGGTATACATCCTGAGATAAGTTTGGCACAAGATTAGCCAGGGAGAACCGGTTCCAGGCACCTTCTCTGGGCAAGATATACTGTTGCTGTGTAATCAGGGGTACAAGAGTTGAGAAACAGGTTCTCAGGCAAGATTTGTTACAATTATAATCATTAACATAGAGCCTAAGAAAAGCATTTCCATGAGTAAGATGCGCTGTGTTATCATTAGTTCTGGACCTAAAGGCCAGTTCTTAGGCAAGATACGTTGTTGTACAAGGCTTGAGTAAAGCATGAGCAAGAATGTTCATCTCCTCCTTAAAGGGTCTTGGACTGCTTGCCTAAGCGTTAACTCTTTCAAATGCAGATACGCGTCCCACCCCCACTCCATGTCTGTTTCTAGAGGTCTATACACATGCTTTGTGACAACAGTGGTTGTACCGGGACCATGCTTACTCAGACAAATATTGACGCGCAATATTGACATTTAAATATATTAACATTTCTATTCTCGGCTGACTCATCTACTGGGAACAAGTTCATATGCCAATCCATAGTAGGTAGTTAATAAATATTTGTTGGATGAGTAAATGAACATATGGGCTGATATGCATGAGATCTTACAAGATGAAGTGTAGCATATTTTTTGCAGTGAAACAGATCTCTGTTCTTTTGTGATGTTCGTGGTATTTTTTCACTTATAACTGATATTCTATATGAAAGTAAAAGTGTCAATTGCCCAGTCATGTCTGACTCTTTGTGACCCCATGGAATGTAACTTGCCAGTCTCCTCTGTCCATGAGATTCTCCAGGCAAGAATATTGGAGTGGGTTGCCATTTCCCTTCTCCAGGGGATCTTCTCAACCCAGGGATCAAATCCTGGTCTCTTGCATTGCATGCAGATTCTTTACTCACTAAGCCACCAGAAAGCCCCCCTTTTCACTTATAACTGATGTTTGGTATAACACATAGTGTCACAAATAATAGCAGATCTAATACAACATAATAGCAATTGATGGAAATCATAGTAGAGAAGGAGAAAGAAAATGAGGGAACTAAAAAAACAAATGGGAATAGCAGGAGAAGCACTGTGTGACTTACTTCATAGACGTATGACATGCTGAGGCTTCCCAGGTGGCGCAGTGGTAAAGAATCCACCAAGTGTCAATGCAGGAGACACAGAAGATGCAGGCTTGATCCCCAAGTTCTGAAGATTCCTCAGAGGAGGAAATGGCAATCCACTCAAGTATTGTTGGCTGGGAAATCCCATGAACAGAAGACCTGGGTGGGCTATAGTCCATGGGATCACAGAAGAATCGGACACAACTGAACATGCACGCCTGACATGCTGCTCATAAGATATCACTTTTATGCAGTTTAGAATAACTCACTGAACTTGGTGTTGACTAGTTTGAATTTCTTTAGAGGAGAAATTGCCCACCAGAGATGGAGGGACCTCTTGCTTTTTTAGGTTTGTAATCTAGGAAAGGCAGCCCCCATGACATTTTGGAATCTGAACAAGTGCCGGGATCAGCAGGAAGTAGGGAATGTGGTAGGATCCACCCGTAAGTCAGCGTTGAAGTAAAGTGATGAAGGGCTGTGGGCAGAAGACTGTGACTGCAAGAGCTCATAGTCCTAACCAGCATACTCTCCATTTTCCTTACTTCTATTAATAGATGGGGTGGCTTTTGTTTTGATCTTTTAAAGTTCTCACTGGTATCAGTGTGTGTGTGTGTGGTGTGTGTGTGTGTGTGTGTGTGTGTGTGTGAGAGAGAGAGAGAGAGAGAGAGAGAGAGAGAGAGAGAGAGTGTGTGTGTTCCATTTTGCCTTATTTAGGACCAGATTTATCCTTCAACACTTATAGGTGGAGAGCACTTTTTTCTCCATCAGGATACTGGCTTTTTTCTCAGATAGACCCTGCCCTTGCTACAGCTTTCCTCTTTCTTGGCTTCCAAAATGATTACTTACTGATCCACTGCTGACACATAAGATTCTTTCTTCCAATCACTGTAGATTGGCTTTATTAAAACAGCCTTGCTATCAAAGGCTTTGTTTGTTACTAGGGCAATCACTATAGTAACGAAATAATGATAGTATATGTAATAAAGACTGATTTCAGTAGTTTTTGTTATACATTGATATGAATTAGCCATGGATTTACATGTACTCCCCATCCCAGTCCCCCCTCCCACCTCCCTCTCCACCCGATCCCTCTGGGTCTTCCCAGTGCACCAGGCCCGAGCACTTGTCTCATGCACCCAACCAAGGCTGGTGATCTGTTTCACCCTAGATAATATACATGTTTCAATGCTGTTCTCCTGAAACATCCCACCCTCGCCTTCTCCCAGAGTCCACAAGTCTGTTCCATACATCTGAGTCTCTTTTTCTGTTTTGCATATAGGGTTATCGTTACCATCTTTCTAAAGTCCATATATATGTGTTAGTATACTGTAATGGTCTTTATCTTTCTGGCTTACTTCGCTCTGTATAATGGGCTCCAGTTTCATCCATCTCATTAGAACTGATTCAAATGAATTCTTTTTAATGGCTGAGTAATATTCCATGGTGTATATGTACCACAGCTTCCTCATCCATTTGTCTGCTGATGGGCATCTGGGTTGCTTCCATGTCCTGGCTATTATATGATTCCATTTTTGATCTTTAACTTCTGATAGCGTACAAGCCCCACACCTCCCACCTTCCCTCTTGTCCCATATCTGAGCAAGAGAGGTTGTGCATACTCACTTTTGTTGTGGGTGGGAAATTCAAACCCAAGGCCTTTACACCTATGAGAACCCTTACAGTGAGCCCCACCTTTAACTACAATAAAATCCAAAGTCATTTACCTGTCTTTGCTATCTCAATTCATTTTCAGACCTGCTTGCCCCAACTCTCCCCAGAAAGTCTCATTGTGTAAGTAATAAATATCTTAATACTTTCATGGTATGTGTATAATCTTATTAGTCTTGACATCTGAACCAAAGTTTGGCCACAACAATATCCTTATCTTTGCAGTATGGATGTCACTGTAATTAGATATTAGGTAAATTCACGAAGAATTTACCATGAGTTCCCATCAGAATATTTTTTGTTCAGAGGGAACAGTGGCAGAAGGTGCTAAGGGTTTTCTTATCCTCAATAGGTGGTGATTCTAGATATCATGTTGGCAGCTCCACGAGGCCAAAGACTGTGATTGTCTTGTTCATTGCATATCTGTAGCATTTAACTCAGTACTTGACACACAGAAGATGCCCAGCAAGATTTGTTGAATGAATGAATGAGTTAAGCCCTTCTTCCAGAGAGCTCTGGTCTCTGGGGAGCAGAAGGAAACCCCTGTTGCACTGTCCAGGTTTTGATGCATCCAGAGATGTTCTTTAGAGCTGTGGACAAGATTGATAATCAGCATGGAAAAGATAGATGCAAAACCTGTGAATGTTTAATACTTTTAATGGAAAGGCATTGTGAATTGCCTGACTGAGAAGACACACACTTCTGAGGCTGCATAAATCAGAGTTAAAAATGGTTAGGAACTGTTTAAAAAATAAAGCATGTATGTCTGAAATGCCACCCTTAATAGGAAAAAGTGGGACTTAACCAGACGAGAGTGTGCATATTTACACAGTACTAAGTGACTGTGTGAGGAGATTGATCGGGTGTTTGAACATAGGGCTATGTAATTAAGTAATGACTGACAGAAAAAATGCCAGCTGGAAATCTCTGCTTTTTAGCTCTGGTTTCAGTCTTCCTCCAGCTTTGGGTAATTTCCCCCTTCTTGAAAAATTCTTCATGTCTCTAATGTGTTCCAGGAATAAGCGTGCATGCGTGCTCAGTTGTGTCTGCCTCTGCAACCGCATGGACTGTAGCCTGCCACGCTCCTCTATCCATGGGATTTTCCAGGCAATTGGAGTGGGTTGCTCATGGAATGGGTTGCCATTTCCTTCTCCAGGGGATCCTCTTGAACCAGGGATCGAACCCAGGTCTCCTCTATTTCAGGCAGTTTCTTTACCTTCAGAACCCCCAGAAAATGGTAGAGTAAGGCACTTAATAATTGAGACTGCAAAGTTTTCAAAGCCCTAAGTATTTACTATTTGTCCCCTAGCAGAGACAAATTTGCCTACATTGCCCTATAAAATGGTGCAAGCACATGATGGAAGGACCAGGATAAAGACCCATCCTGAAGAGCCTCTTGACCAAAAACAGATGTGTTTTTGTCATATTAAACTTGACTCAAATGCCCCTTATATTGTGCTAAGCTGCTGATTATATATTTATCGATTTAGAGAAGGAAATGTTCATGATATCTTAATTTGGTTGGTGTACTAGATTCCTATTTGATGGTGTAACAAAACTTTGTGGCTTAAAACAGCACAAATTTATGGTCTTACAGTGCTGGAGGTCAAGAGTCTGACATTGGTCTCACTGGATAATATCATGATGTAAATAAGACTGTCTTTCTTTGTGGAGGCTCTAGGGAGGAAATCCACTTTCTCTTCCAAGGCAGAGACATCTTATAGAGATTGTTTGTATTCTTTGACCTGGGGCCGTCTTCCACCGTCTTCAAATTCAACAACGTCAGAAATAATCCTCACATCACTGACCAACTCTTGGGCCTTACTCTTTGCTTTTAAGGATTCTTTTGATTATATTGAGTCCACTTGGACAATCCATGATAATCTTTGTATTTTAAGGTCAGCTGATTAGCAAATTCAATTCCATCTGCAGTCTTAATTCCATTTAAGGGAACATATTCCTAGGTTTACAGGTGTTGAGACATAGGCATCTTTGGAAGGTCAATATTCTGCCTGCTACAGTTAAAGGAAATAACTGTCACTTTAAAATCATTTGGAAATACCTCAGAGGGCTCTGTATACAGGCATGACCCCAAAAAGAAAATGCCAGTACTCTTTTTGGTATGGATTAGACAGTTTTCTATTTGTATTTCTCTGTTTCCTTTTTAGAATATTGTTTATTTTCTTAATAAAGGAAAGTGAAGTTTCCTATTCCTTTAGATTTGTTGAGTTTTGTCTAGTTGTTTTGAGCAAGACCTTTGGAGAGAACTTGATATTGTAAGAGTGATAGATTCAGACTGTTCTAATCTCACAGTCAGTAGGCTTGAATACAAATCCATTTCTATTTGGAAAAAATAAAGCTTTATTGCATGAAGGTTATGTTCTTTCTGAAGTAGAACATCATCACTGAAGCAGTAGAAAAATTAGCCAGAATAATGTATTGTTATTGTATAATATGTAATATATATTAGGGGAGATGAATGCTCTTGTTAAATAGTTAATAAAAACATTAATTTTATTCTCTCACCAGAGAGTAAGATAAAATTTGAGGAAGCCTTCAAGTTTTGTGTCTCCATCTTCTGAAACACTTTGTAAAGCATGTGAATCTTGTGCTGTATCAGATTACTCAGCTATGATTTAGCTCCTGGGCTAGGGGAAACTTTGGTAATTAAGTCGATAATTGCTCTAATCTGGGTCTCGCCTTAAATGCCTACTTCTGGCTTCCACTGAAGACATTAGGTAATAATCATAGTACTTAGTAGATACTGTGTTGGGAAAAACAATTATTTTCTTTAGCAAGATGTTTTTAAGTCAATGTTTCTCTGGAAATTGTATCTCTTTTATGGTCTCCTTGGTGATGGAATGCTTATAGCATGAACTGCATTGGTGCTTTTTCACCTCATGCGGTCCGTCCATGCTGCTTTTGCACAGCCTTCCTTGCTTTATTTCATGATCATAATTAAAAGAAATAGGGCTCACTTTTGTGTGTATGAAGGACGAGATTATTGCAGTCTGGAACATGGCTTGGATTCTTCGATTCCTGCACAACACATCTGTGGGCAGGTGACTTAGGAATCCAAAGCATGTACAGAACCTGTGCTGAGACCTCCTGTGTAACCTCTCCAGATCTGAAGCAGCCCTTGCCAAATGTTGATTGCTTCCAAATGCAGCTGCCTAGGTTACGTGCAAAATGAACATAATCAGTTTTTATTTCCCATGGTGATATACCAACAGCTACATTCATTTCTGATAGTTTGCAATTCAGTAATAATAGCTTGGTTCAGTTTAGTTTATTGAAGACATAAAAATACTTGGCAGCCAGAGGCTGAAATTCGTGGTTCAGGATTCCAAGATTCCAAGAGGACCTGTACATGGAACATGGGTATGTCCAGCACTTAGAAACCATGATTTATTCATTTAGTGAGAAGTAGCATTCTATAAACATTATGTATGTAATTACTGAGGGGGAATTCTGTCTCTAGTTATAGACAATGTTACCTCAGAATTTTGTTGTGTACATCTTACCTTTTTAATAGCATTCTTTTTGTCGGAAAATATTTTGGTTTCTCACTTTTTTTTCTTTTCTTTTTAAAAAAATATTTATTTTAATTGGAGGCTAATTACTTAACAATATTGTAGTGGTTTTTACCATACATTGACATGAATCAACCATGGGTTTACTTCTCACTTTTCTTGGGAGAAAACTCTTCATTTTTATCCTTTGGGAAAAAAAAAAAGAAAGAGAAGAACACCAAGTTCCTCTACTCAGTAACTAGTTATCTTTAGAGATGTTTACAGTGAAAATTTGGGCTCCGAAGGTGGCGCTAGTGGTAAAGGACCCGCCTACCAATGCAGGAGACAGAGACATGGGGTTCCATCCCCTGGTTGGGAAGATTCCCTGGAGGAAGAAATGGCGACCTACTCCAATATGGGAGATCCCAAGGATAGAGGAGCCTGGTGGGCTACAGTCCAGGGGGTCACAGAGTCAGACATGACTGAAGCGACTTAGCACACATGCAGTGAGAATGAAGGATTTCCTGAATTCAGCTGAGCATCTTCAAACAAGAACTATTTGAGAGTAATTTTTATCAAAAAATATTTGCTAGAAGTGAAAATTGAAAACTTCAGATTGGAAAATATTCATTCCATGTGGGAGCTCATCATTAGTCCACAGAAATATTAGATAATGTTGGTAATAAAATCCACTCTGTTTTTATTCATCTTCCATATCAATGAAGTAAAATAACTCAGTATTTGGGCCAAGAAAACCCAGGCATCACAAACATTATATCTCAACGCAGCCACACCACTCTTGAGTTGATTGTTTGAGTTTTGGTTTCTTTGTCTACCAAATAAGCAGTCGTGTTAACCTCTGTCTCACCTGCTACCTCACAGGTATGCTATAAAGACCAAATGGGATGATGTCTGTAAAAATGATAGGTCTCCTTCTGTGGGTCCTCGCTCTTTTCTGGACTCTTTGTTTTTATGTAAAAAGTGTCCATGATCACCATAAAATATGTTCTTTGAAATATTCCTATTTCACACACTTTTCCTGGCAGCCTTTTTTATTGCTAATGAAACAGGTTGTAAGCAGTGATGAACTGGTGATAAAGGTTTTCTGTCATCATAGCTTTAAGAGGTAGTGTGAAGGTGGTGAACAGAAATGTCATTTAAGATGGAGGTCTTTTATTGTGAAGTCATGGATAATCAACTGGAATTCATTAAACCTCAGTTATGTGTAAAATAGATGAATAAAACCTACCAACATTGTGTCACATGATTGTCTTCATCAAAAGAAGCAAGTATATGGAAACTCTTTAAAACTTAAACCTACAAATGGAAATTATCATTATTCTTTTATTTGGACATTGTAAACTTCAGCACTGATAAATGAAGCTACATGAAACAAAATTATTTCTTGATAAAAACTTAATGCTGTACTAGTAAAGGAGATAATAACTTCTGCTTCTGTGAGAAATAGCTCTCATATAATTGCAGTAAATAAAGTCCATAGTGCTTTTATGAATCTTTATTTAGTTAGAATGATGACTGTTTCATATACTGACCTTTTGTTTTGAAAATGATGAGTCTTTTTTTGTGAATAAAGACTTTAGCAATTTACAAGTCAACAATTGAATCACCACTTTTAAGAAAGCTGAAACAAAATCTGTTTACAGCACAAGTGTTTACTTAAGAAACTCTGTGAAAATCCTTAATTTCAAAATAGACTAGTTTGGGGTAGGGGATGGTGGGATAATGACTTTATAAAGTTATTGCTTATTGAGACTCTTAAAGGATGTTTAACAATAGCTGCATTATCTGATGAATTTTGAAATAGGTACATGGATACAATATGAAGTTAAAACTAAGGACTGCAGGAAAAACTAAGGGAAAAGAAATGACTTTTTAATTTTAGTTAAATAAAAAGTTTTACATGATGTGAACTCATTTAAATTTATTAGACATATTGAAACATTAATAATATGGAATCAATGCACATTATATATTTTTCTGTATTTTTATTGTGAAAAATTATGTATAACATTATCAGTAACAGAATAAATCAAAATCAGGTGCCATGTGAGGGTGCAATGAGAGGAACACCTCACTTCTATTGTATTCTTGGCAAAGGTATATTTTTGGTATCAAATCATAAGGATAAATCAGGCAAATTCAAATTAAAGAACAGCAACAAAAAAATAAGCCTGGAGTCTTCTAAAATGTCATTGTCATAAAAATTAAGGAAAGATGGGGAAACTGTTTCAGATTGATAGACTCTGAAGAGACACTACAAATAGATACAACACAAGTTTGAGATAGATATTTTTGTTATAAGGGACACCATTGACACCATTGGTGAAACTTGAATGGCTTATGAGGATTAGACGTTAGTATCAGATCAATCAAATCCTTGATTTTGGGTAGCTGTATGGTATGCTCGGCTTCCCTGGTGGCTCAGTGATAAAGAATCTACCTGCAGTGCAGGAGACACAGATTCGATCCTTGGGTTGGACAGATCCCCTGGAGAAGCAGAGGACTGCCCGCTCCAGTATTCTTGCCTGGGAAATCCCTTCTCTGGGAACAGAGGAGCCTGACAAAAGGAGTCCATTGATTTGCAAGAGTTGGACATGATTTGATGAGTGAACCACCACCACCATGATAGTTTTCATTTTTAGCAAGCACATATACACCGTCTTGGGGCCAATGTAGTGTCAGGCTTGCAACTTACACTCAATTAGTCGAAGAAAAAAGGTTCTTCATACTGTACTGGAAAATATTCTGTTAATTTGAAATAGAAACAATAAAAATATGAGAATAAATTCTTCTTTAATGGTTATGAAAAAACATGTGATGTTTTGAATCAGTTGGCACAGTTCTTGGTATAAGGTTGTTGTTGATCACTTGCTAAGCTGTGTCTGACTCTGCGACCCCATGGACTACAGCACACCAGGCTTCCCTGTCCTTTATTATCTCCCAGTGCCTCAAATGCACTGTGCATTTCTCTAAAGGACATTGCTAAGTTTTGGAGCTGCGTCAGAGGCTAAGGAGTGAGAAAGAAAGCGTATGAAAATAATAGCATGTCTTCTACAGTTTCACATTGTGGGCTTCCCTGATAATTCAGCTATAAAGAATCCTCCTGTAATGCAGAAGACCCTGATTCAATTCCTGGGTCAGGAAAATCCCCTGGAGAAGGTATAGGCTACCCACTGCAGTATTTGTGGGCTTCCCCGGTGGTTCAGACAGTAAAGAACCTGCCTGCAATGTGGGAGACCTGGTTTGATCCTTGGGTTGGGAAGATCCCTTGGAGGAGGGCATGGCAACCCACTCAAGTATTCTTGCCTGGAGAATCCCCATGGACAGAGGAGCCTGGCAGGCTACAGCCCATAGGGTCACAGAGAGTCTGACACGACTGAGTGACTAAGCACTGGGTGATTATAGGGCTTTCCAGGTGGTGCAAGTGGCAAAGAATCTGCCTGCCAATGAAGGAGATGCAAGAAGTGGGGTTTTGATCACTTTGTCAGGGAGATCCCTTGGAGAAGGGAATGGCTACTCATTCTAGTATTCTTGCTTGGAGAATTCCATGGGCAGAGGAGCCTGGTGGGGCGACAGTCCATGGGGTTGCAAAGAGCCAGACTTGATTGAACGTGTGCACACACTGGGTGATTGTAAGCTAATCTAAGAAAATATTCTCTCTTCTCCAGAATTTTGGTTTATTCGATTTTTCTAATTGTCCTTGTAGGTGCATTAGCATGCTTTGACCTATTGTAACAGGTCACCTAAGACGTGGAAATATGTAAACTCCAGCATTGGATTGTGGGACATATTGACTGAGATAAAATGTATTCTTATTGAACAACAGCATTTTTCTTTCTAGCTTCTGATTTTAGGAATTGTAGTCTCTGAATCATGCTGGTTAGGGGAGCTCATGAGGCAAATAGGAAAATGATTCTCCTACTAAAAATTCCATACAGGAAGGAGATGGTTGTTAAACTTCATAATGGATACATATTTTGTGTTTATAAACAAGGCAATAGAAAATGCAGCATAAAGGAAAAAATATTATTTTAAATTGACCAGAGTACATTGTTCCCAACCTCATAACATTGATTACTCATTCATTGTATTTTCAAACAAACCTCATAGACCTAGAAGCTAAAAGGAATTACTACTACTACATTGGAAACAATTTAGTCACTGGCAATTTTTTTGCAAGGGGTGGGGCAGATGGGGTGGATTTTGCATTAACAGTGTGTCAAGATCTGCTAGCCGGGAGGAGCAGGAACATCATGATTTTCTTGTTCTCTTTTCCACTGTATTTTTATTTTCTCGCACAGTTCTTGGTATAAGGTTGTTGTTCAGTTGTTAAGTTGTGTCCAACTCTTTGCGACCGCATGGACTGCAACACACCAGGTTTCCCTGTCATTTATTATCTCAGAGTTTCCACAAATTCATGTCCACTGAGTCAGCAATGCTATCTAACTATCTCATCCTCTGGTGCCCCCTTCTCCAATTGCCTTCAATCTTTCCCAACATCAGTATTTTCCAGTGAGTTGGCTTTTCGCATCAGGTGGCCAAAATATTGGAGCTTCAGCACCAGTCCTTGCAATGAATATTCAGGACTGATTTCCTTTAGGATTGACTGGTTTGATCTCCTTGCAGTCCAAGGGACTTTCTAGAGTGTTCTCCAGCACCACAATTTGAAAGCATCTTTAACTCAGGCACTCAGCCTTCTTTATAGTCCAGCTCTCACATCCATACATGACTACTGGTAGCTCAGACAGGAAAGTATCAGCCTGTAATACAGGAGACCTGGATTTGATCCCTGGATAGGCAACATCCCCTGGAGAAGGGCATGGCAACCCACTCCAATATTCTTGCCTGGAGAATCCCATGGACAGAGGAATCTGGAGGGATTCAATCCATGGGATCACAAAGACTTGGACACAACTGAGTGACTATGCGTGTACTGGAAAAACCATATTGGACCTTTGTCGGCAAAGTGATGTCTGCTTTTCAATACACTGTCTAAGTATACATTTAGATGCTTAATGAATATTTATTGAATGAATAAATGGAATAACTTACAGTATTAGTGATAGAAATAAGAATAATTGAATGTAGTATAGAAATAGTTTTGGGGAATTGGATGAACCATTTTACTGGTTAGATAAGATACAACACTTGCTGGTGTTTGAAGGTTATCACCTTTTCATTGAGTTTACATCTTTCAACTCCTTATCTTAAGGGATAAGAATAAGATTTTTTTTCTCCTCTGTGTAACTGGTAGGGGCTTTCCTGGTGGCTCAGACAATAAAGAATCTACCTGCAATGCAGGAAACCTGGGTTTGATCCCTGGGTCGGAAAGATTCCCTGAAGGAGGGCATGGCAACCTACTCCAGTTTTCTTGCCTGGAAAATCCCCATGGACAGAGGAGCCTGGCAGACTACAGTCCATGGGCTGGCAAAGTCAGACATGACTCAACAACCAAGCACAATATTTGTTATTCCACATGGCTTTACCACGTAATGCAAATTTTGATATTCTGTCCTCTGAGTTTAGAGGTATCCTAATACAGGTTAGTTTAATGTAAATCATTGTTAAATTTGCAATTGTTCTCCTGTATATCTTGATTCTACAACTCTTAGAGAGAATAATGGCAGAGATTGAATGCAGATATATGGAATTTATATTCTACTAGAAATAGTTTCAACTAAGAACATATATGTATTTTACAGATGATTGGGTACTGTCATCTATTGAGAAAAAATTTCCCCAAGTGTATGAAGGTACAACAAGGAATGACCCATAGCTGTTTCCATGCTGACTCTTTAAATGGGATATTTTTTAGATAAAGACAATAGCTGATAGTTGGTAAGAGATTTATTCTGCTCCTTTTGCCTCTTAGTTTTCCAAAGAGCATGGTTGTTTGGTTCTCACTGCTATTATTTTTCTCACTGCTCTCACTGGGGACTATCTATCTGATCCTGATGTGCATTCTGGGTTTTTTATGAGAACACTTGCTAAACATTCTTGCTGGCATTTTCTACTTGGGGTTATGGCACACAGCCTCATACTCTGCTCTAACATGTTCTTGACCTGCGTGTCCTTTCCCTTCTGGTGTGCATTGTATATGACTGCAGCTTATTTGATTATATTCAGCAAAGTACTTTGCATTTGCAGAGTGTTTCTGAGAAATGTATGAACTTTCTTGTGCTGGAGTTATCATGAATTTGAAATGTTCATAATACGTTGGTACTGACATTAAGTATTAGTATGAACTTCAAAATTATGCCTGTACAATTGTCTGCTACAAAAAGAGGTTTATAGGTATTATTACCCAAGTTCTACTTTAGTTTGGTAGAACTGCGAGGTAACCTTAAAAGCCAGGGTCTCCAAAAATGTATCTTTGATGAAAGCAAATCATCAGAGAAGGGGTAGGAAGGGCATTTTAATCAATTTCATCACTGAAATTCTTGAGGAGGCAAGTGTAGTTATTAATAGATAATAGCTGACTTGCTATTGCAATCAAGGTTTAGCACATAAAGTGTAGATCACTCCAATTTCACATAGAAAGAGATTCAGAAGTGGAATTTAAGGGCTTAGAAGAGCAGGTCATCATAGTGTGTGCAGTGTGTGCGTGCTCAGTTATGTCCGGCGTTTTGTGACCCCATGGACTGTAGCCCACCAGGCTACCCTATCCATGGAATTTTCCAGGCAAGAATAGTGGAGTGGGTTACCATTTCCTCCTCCTGGGAATCTTCCTGACCCAGGGATCAAACTTGCATCTCCTGCATTGGCAGGTGGATTTTTTTACCACTGAGCCACCTGGAAAACCCACGGATCTTCATAGTTGTGAGCAAGATACACAAAATTCTGTCAACCACTGTTGCTTCCACAATTATTCCTCTCACAATGCCTTCACAGTCAGCAAACTGGGCACTTATTCCAGTCACCATAACTCTCTTAAGCATCATGTCGTCATTGCCAGTAACAATAGTTTTTATTTTTCAAATCTCATCTGAGTGTATCCAAGTAGTGAAACCTAATTTGCATCTAGAGTTTAAGCTGCAAGAGAGTCTGGGTATTGTAGTTTATAGGTCTCTAAGCTTTTCCTAAGAGAAGATATGAGGAACTAGTTTAAGAGAACAATTCACAGTATTTACAAGACTATTATGTTTGTGTAATGTGAATCTACAGATATTTAGATATTTAAATTGACTACAGCCAGATACAACTTATAGCTCAGTCGGTAAAGAATTTGCCTTCAATGCAGGAGACCTGGCTTCGATTCCTGGGTTGGGAAGATCCCCTGGAGAAGGAAATGGCAACCCACTCCAGTATTCATGCCTGGAGAATTCCATGGACAGAGGAGCCTGCTGGGCTATAGTCTGTGGGTTTGCAGAGAGTCGGACACAACTTAGTGACTAAACCACCACCACAACCAGATTCAGCCTGAGAGATGATAGGTGTCTAATACCTAGGTTATTTTCACGCACACACACCCAAAAATACACTCACTTCTTGAAGCAAAATCCAAGCCCATGCTCCTTGTGTTCCTATTCTTTGTGTATCACACATACCTCTCCTCAACCTCTCTGCAGCTGTTCTTCAGGGTACAGTGACATAGCCTAGGGGTCTGCAGTCTCTTCTTGCAAAGGAACAGAAAATATTTTAGCCCTCATGGTCCACATATGGTCTCTTCATCCTCTTCTTCTGCGCTTTGTTTTTTATAACCCTCTACAAATGTAACAGACATTTTTAGCTTGAAGCCTACACAAAAAAGAGGCCATGGTCAGTAATTTACTAACCCTTATCCAGACTATGTATTGCTGTCCTGTTAGTCTGTAGTTACTTCACTTGCTTAAGTCTTTTCTCATCATCAAATCCTTGTTATGAGGAGGTGGCACTGTTACCAGGACAACCAAGAATCTGGCCTGCATGGTTTACTGCAAGCTGAATTCTCTGTTCCATTGTCAATTTCCTGCTTCATTCCTTGCTTAGCTCACAGAGTCACAGAGAAGTAAATATTTTTACAGTCTTCCTGTCCTTGACCATTTGCTCCTCCAGAATGACACGGAGAATTTTAAGTGTTCACTGGCTTAATAGATTCCATTTCTACAGACTAACCTGTCTCTTTTAATACAATTGAAATACATATACATCTATCTCTCTTAATACAATTTTTTTTTTCTGATCGATATTACACAGCTACCTATCCCTAAAACCAGTGATAAAAAGCATCATGGTTTGAAGTGAGATTATTACTATAGATTAAAAAAAATCTGAATACTGTTACTTAATTTGAAGGTGGATATTTTTCTCAAAAGAGAAAAAATACATTTATTTCTCCTGAAAATTTGCAAGGTAAAATATACTATAATGCAACAAAGTACCTGAGTTGTGACTTATCTCCTCTGTTCAAGCACTATTGTCCATGTTAAGACATGGAACACAATATATGGTTATTGGAAAAAGAGAATGATGTCCATACAGTTTAGTCATAAACCTGTTTTTGAGGCATGAAAGACTGAAAGCATCATCCTAATTCCTACTCTTAAACTCTCATTTCTTAGAAAACAACATGCTTACATGTTTAAACTGACATTTTGAGCAGTTTTATAAAGATCAATTTAAACTCAGAGTATGATGAATAATCTTTAGGTTTAATGAGGCCTCAAGACACAGACCAGCACAAAGCATGTTATATTACCTGTTCTTTCTTCTTCTAACATAATCAGAAAAATTATGATATCTATTCTCAGGAAACCTACAAACTCTGCTCTCCCATCAGATTTGTCAAAATTGCAGAAAAATGGCAGGTATTCTATTTATGCCTATACATCCTATGAAAGGGAAATTCATTGACTATAAACACTTCAGTAAGGCACATATCTCTACTCTGTACCTGAGGTTTGGCATAATTTTTCCTCTTAAAAATAACACACTAACCCAATTAGCTTTTCTAAATTGAATTAACCTAATAGCATTCAAAAACTGACAAACATAATCTGCTTGTTTTAAGGCAGAAGTGGATTACTCAACAGAATCATATATCTAGTCAGGTCCAAATCAAGTTATAAATTCTAACCAAATAGTGAGTGCTGGAATAAGCCATATTATTAGCATGCATAGTCATACTGATCTCAACTGTAAGCAACAAAGGCCTTTCCAGCAGGGAAATATAAACATTTATAGTTGAAGAATGTCTTTTTATATTGTAGTAAAAAGATTGTTTTCCTTTAATGTCTATGGCCCCCTCAAGTCTTTGTGGCCCATTTTGTTACATTTCTAGTAGTCACAGGAAGAAATAGCTCTCTTTATTTTTCTGTGCAACTTTTAGTTATGTTATTGTTTAATACTGTTTTTTTTTTGCCTGTCTACTGCTTGTTAGAACATGTACTGAAGCACAAGAGAGATATTGCAAATACATCAGGTGCTATTTTTTTAACAACTTTTAACTGATTTATAAAATTATCTTTTAAAGAAATGTGATTGATAATACTGACATAAATGAAGATTTAAGAATTATCTATAGATTTTCTTTATTTGAATTATAAATACAGAAACAGGCTTTCCACATGGCTCAGTGGTAAAGAATCCACCTGTCAACCAGGAGATTCAGGTTCCAGCCCTGAGTCTGGAAGATCCCCTGGCGAAGAAAGTGTTAACCCACTCCAGTATTCTTGCCTGGGAAAGCCCCTGGACAGAGGATCCTGGTGGTCTACAGTCCATGGGGACGGAGAAGAGTCAGACACGACTTAGCGACTAAACGACAACAACATAAATGCAGAAAAGTAGCGTCAGATACATTTTAATTTGTTACTACTCTCATTGTGAGATGTTATCTTATAAAATCCACTGAGTTATTTTTTTTTTTGTATGCTTTGAGCACCACCAATTTGACATATAATTTAAAATTCAATGTTAAACAGATACTGTTAGAGATTGACGTACCTGGTCTCCATAGATGGCCCATCCTTGACCCATGACTGCCAGTATGTGTGTTCTTGATTGGTCCCCTCTCTTTGAATCTGGGGTGGATCTGTGACTCCTTTTTAGCCAGTGGAATGTGGTGACAGTGATGCTGCCTGACCGCTGAGGTAAGGTCTTAAGATGCCTTGCAGCTTTCCACCTCGGTCTCTTGGAAACAGGAGAAGCCAGCTGCCACCATGCTGTGAGAAAAATGTCCAAGATAGCCAAGCAGTAAGGTCACATGGAGAAATAGAAATGCATGGATATTTCTCAGCTATTCCAGTCAACCCGGCTAATGTAAAGATATGGGAGTGGAGTTGTTATCTTGAGAGGTGTTATCTTGAGAAGTCTTGAAGGTGTTATGTCTAAGCCAATTAAGTCTTCAGATAGCTCCACCTCAGCTCCAGAATGAAGTTTAACTGAATTCAATGAGAGACTCCAAGTGAGAACTACTCTGTTGAATCCAGAATACACAGAACTCTGAGAGATTGTTGATTTAAGCCATTGAGTTTTGGGATGTTTTGTTACACAGCATTAGGTAACCAACAGAGATATAGGCTATTTGCTTTGTGGTTTTAATTTTAGTCGCAGCATTCCATTGCCTCTAGATAAAACCTGCAATTAAAATTTTGTGAATTTATTGATATTCTTACTATCTTTGTTTTGTACACATAATTCTTAGCTCAGAAAAGGTGTGTGAAGCTGTGTGTGTGTTTCATTCTCTAATAAAAATGTGTCTTGAAGAGCAACTAAATTGGCTTTCCAAGAGAGAGGAAACTGCTTCTGAATATTCTAAATAAATACTTTGATCTGCAACAACTCTGCTATACATTTGGTAATGTAATATAATTTTGAGACTACATGCACTGAAACATCTAAAAACAACAAGTCCAGGCTATTGAAGAGAAAAAGAGCAACAAATATAAGAGAACTAGAAGCAGGCTCCCTAAAATTACTTAGCAAAGAGAGAGTTGATGAGAGGGATATTTCTCTAGGGCTAATATTTCCATAGGTGTTCTCAGTCACTCAGTTGTGTCCGACTCTTTGCCACCCTATGGACTGTAGCCCACCAGGCTCCTCAGTCCATGAGATTTCCAGGCAAGAATACTGGTGTGAGTTGCCATTTCCTCTTCCAGGGGATCTTCCTAACCCAGGGATTGAACCTGCGTCTCCTGCATCTCCTGCATTGGCAGGTGGATTTCTTTATGATTGAGCTACCCCGGAAGCCCCATTTCTATAGGCAACTGATGCTGAATGTCACTTCTCAATAAGCAGATATTTTGGGGCAGTTAATCTAATTTATGGTCTTCTCTGGTGGCTTAGAGGGTAGAGTGTCTGACTGCAATGCGGGAGACCTGGGTTCGACCCCCAGGTTGGGAAGATCCCCTGGAGAAGGAAATGGGAATCCATTCCAGTACTCTTGCTTGGAAAATTCCATGGATGGAGGATCCTGGTAGGCTATAGTCCATGGGATTGAGAATGTGAAATTTCTGTGAGTCAGCAAGCCTGGCAGATGTGTAGTGTGATATCATAAAGAGGTTTCTCTCTTCAAAATTCATAGAACTGGAGAAAACCAAACATTTAGTGTTAAGCTCGGAAATACTGATGTTCATTTAGAATCTTACCAGGCAAGGCATTCTGGCCTCTGAACTGGGTGTACTAACTTTCTATAGAGTGGTTTCCTAGAAAATTGGAAATAAGCTGTACTTGTGTCAGATTTAATTTGTGTAGTTTAGACATTTTTGTAAAGAACTGAATTTAATGACTATTAAATATCAGTGTCCTTATATGGTGAGTAGCCAAAATTTCTTGGTTCTTGAAGGAGAATGGTAGAGATCTTAGAGAAACTAAGTGATATAGTAAAGGATCAGTATTCTCATCGCATAGTTATTCCTTAAAAAAAGTTCTGTATATACTAAGTATTTGTAAAACATTAGGTAAATGTATGAGGCAGAGTACAACTCAATTTTCCTGCAGTGGCATCAGAGAAATTGAGAATTGACCTTAGTCCTCTAGAGTGAACAGATTACCAGGATGACAAAGGAGAATATGTATAAACTGAGAAGTGGAGGATGCATTTCAGGCAAGGGGATGAAGGCTAAATATCTTTCTTATGTGTTGCCACATATTTTATCTGAGCATCTAACACAGTACTTATCATATAATGATGTAAAAATCAGTATCTTACTCCTGCTTGCTTCACTGGATTGTGAGTTTGGAGGGTAGATACAATACAGCATTTATGTTTGGATCCCTATACCGGTCTCTGGCACATAGCAGGCTCTCAATAACTATAATAAATAAATGAAGAAATTAGCAAATGTGGAAATCCTTATTCTATAACACTTACTATAACTGTCTGAATTGGATATTTATATGTACTTTAGATTTCCCCATTAAACTGCAAGATCTTTTAGGGAAGGGACCTTGCCTTAATTTTCTTCCTTAAATGGTACTTGACATATAGTTAAGAACCTTATAAATGTTGATTGATAAGCAAATTCTAGTTCTTTACCTTTTTTCGTCAAACAGGGCCTAATGTAAGCCCCTAAGCTTAAGTAAAGTACTGAAATATCACAATAAATGATCTTGAAGCAGCATGATTCTGCATTACAAATACAAGGTTGTCATATTTCTGTCTTTCTGGTTGCCTAGAAACAAAGATGTGGAGTTATATGAGGCTGTAAGAGCTTGTACCAATAAGATTATCTATGCAAAGTTCAGCCTGACTCTCTGGATTTGGAAAGCATCAGTTCTAGAGAGCTTCAGATGACAATATGGTCTTGATAGTTTCAAGTCTGCAGAGTTTCACTGTAGTGCCCACATAATCCTTAGCCTAAAGGATGAAATTCTAAAAGTAACCACACTGGATCAATAATAAAACTGATCTGTATTTACTGATATGTCATAAATATTTTCAGACTTTAGACAATCACATTAAACATTGGAATATAGAGGGGAGGGAAAAGAATAGGAAAAAGCTGATTATTTGATAAACCAGGGTTGTCAAGATATGGATTAAGGTCATTTTGACCTCTTGACGTGTGGCTGAGGAGAGGTGCTGTGGTAATTCTGGGTAAGAGGGTATTACATTTCTACTTGAAAGTGCCTTTCCCTTCTGCTCTAATCTTTGAGAGTGGAAAGAGATGCAATATAACAACAGGAGAGTAATGGGCTGGGAGTCAGGAGTCCTCGGCCCTATTTCTGGACTCAGGCATTTAAACACAATGAAGACAATTCTGTCCTATGGAAACAAAGACAATGCTGCTGATTTCATCTTGTGTTTTCTAACTGCAAGAGGAGAGGGGGCTAGATGAAAGGAGAAAGAAGGTTAAAATCAGTTTCTGAAATGAGAACAGGAAAACTGGGGGATCCGTTCTGGGGAAATCGATGAACATTTAGCAACTGTTGTGGACACAGCTGGGAGCAGCTTTCCAGGCAGAGTCAGTTTTCTTCAAGAGTGATTTCTCATGTGTCAACTCATTTTAACATTCACAACAGTGCCCGCGGTAGTTGGGCTACACAGTATATTACTAGTGAACAAGTGGAGTTTCAGAGAGATTAAATGAGTAGGGAACATAGTCACCCAAAGAGTTGACTTGTAAAACAGGTCTCTTGGCATCAATCCTGGCACCGTTTCCACTGTAACATCCTGCTGCCTTTGTTAACAGTGGAGATCTTAATTGTAATTCTCAAGGACAAGTCTGAGGCTGAAGATTGTCATTTGGAACTTATCAGGAACTGTGTGGTGTGCACCTTTTTGTGTGTATTCCACTGTGTTATAAGATCCTGGAGGATACTATTTTGTAGTACTCAGCATTTTAGTAGGTGTTTGAAGAACGGCTTTCTTGATAGCTCAATCGGTGAAGAATCTGCCTGCAATGCAGGAGATTCCAGTTCGATTCCTGGGTCGGGAAGATCCTCTGGGGAAGGGATAGTCTACCCACTCCAGTATTCTTGGGCTCCTCCTGTGGCTCAGGTGGTAAAGAATCCACCTGGAATGTGGGAGAACCGGGTTCAATCCCTGGGTTGGGAAGATCCCCTGGAGAAGGGAAAGACTACCCACTCCAGTATTCTGGCCTGGAGAATTCCATGGACTGTATAGTCTGTGGGGCTGCAAAGACTGAGTGATTTTTATTTTCACTTTGAAAGTGATAGTGTTAGTCTCTTCAGTTTTGTTGGACTCTTTGCGAGTCCATGGACTGTAGCCCGCCAGGTTCCTCTGTCCATGGAGTTCTCCAGGCAAGAATATTGGAGTGGGTAGCCATTCCCTTCTCCAGGGGATCTTCTCAACCCAGGGGTTGAACTCAAGTCTCCGGCACTGCAGGAAGATTCTTTACCCTCTGAGCCATCGGGGAAGCTCTGGTGTTTAGTAGAAACTCATTAATTATACTGGCCCATAAGGGGCTTTCCAAGTGGCCCTAGTGTAAAGAATCTACCTGCCAGTTCAGGAGACATAAGAGATGCAGGTTCAATACCTGGGTCAGAAAAATCCCCTGAAGGAGAGCATGGAAACCCACTCTGGTGTACTTGCCAGGAAAATCCCATGGACAAAGGAGCCTGGTGGGCTTCGGTCCATAGGGTTGAAAAGAGTTGGACATGACTGAAGTGATTCAGCATGCAGGATGCATAGGCACATATGCTGTATATAATCATGGAGTTTTAAAAATAGCTTTGGGGTTATTACAGAAACATACATTTAAATGATACCATTGGTACACAGGGGCTAATTGTTCATACTTTTTTTGGATGAACGGCTCCTTGAATGATTGTCTTAGTTGTTTCACAAATTTATATCAGGTTGGTCCACCTTTAGCTTGCCTTGGCTTTGTTTTACAAAGCCTAGATAATAAACAAAGTTCGAGACTTTTTTCATTGTCCTTTGAAATTCTGCTTTTGGGGCTAATATATTGAGCAGATCTCAGGTACTAGTTTTATATTATTAATACCAACTGCATACCAAGGGAAAGGCCTTTGTAAGGAAGCTATCATTAATTTAGATTTCTGCTGTCAGAAACTATATTGAGCCTTTTAAATATTCAGCCTCATTTAATTCTCACAACAGTGCTATGTCACAGAGAGTATTACTGACCTTTCAGATCAGGATGTTCATAGAAGTGAAGATGTCCTAAGTCACACAGGCAGTTACTAATAATTCTGGGAGTTTTATGGGTTTGACTGAGTCTTTTTGACTCCACAAACTTTGTGTATGAGTGTGTGTGTATTTGTGTGTGTAACTCTAGAAGAATACAGAGGATAGTACATCTGTATATTTATCTTCAAGATTTAATAAATATTAACATTTGGTCTTTTTCTTCTTTAGAGCTTTCACTTCATTTTTAAAGTTTTTTAAAAAATAAAGCTCTTCTGTTGACACAATCCTTATTGCTAAATAATATGCTGCAGTTTTTTTCTGATTATCTTTTCAAGTTAAAGTATAATTGACTTACAATATTATATTATTTTTAGGTTTACAACATAGTAATTCAATATTATATAGATGATATTCCATAAAAATTATAAAACTTGACTATACTCCCTCTCCTGTGCACATTATTATATTATTGCAAATTATTTATTTTATACCTAGCAGTTTGTACCTCTTAATCCCCTTCACTTATTCTATCCCTCCCCCTGCACTCCACTCCCCTCTGGAAGCCACTTATTTGTTCTCTGTTTTCTGTGAGTTTGTTTCTGTTTGTTATCCATTTTAGACACTATATATTGACTTCTTTCTATGATAGAATGGGAGATAATTCTGTTGTATCAGTTCATTTTCTCCTATTATCATTATATCTTCTTTTGCTTTCCCTAATATTACTTTGAAAAAGAATAGTGAAAGTGTTAGTCACTCAGTCGTGTCTGACTCTTTGCAACCCTATGGACTGTAGCCCACCAGGCTCCTCTGTCCATGGAATTCTCCAGGCAAGATTAGTGAAGTGGGTAGCCATTCTCTTTCCCAGGAGAACTTTCCCATTAAATAATTTATTAATCCTCCACTAAATACTGTACTAATATTTAAGCCTCCCTTTGTTCCTTTATTTATAGCCCAAACTCTTGACTCCATACAGTGTTACGATGATGGTATTAATACCCTCAACCTTCCTTCCACTTAACATCCCCCTTTGCCAACAGACTCCTATTTTTTTTGTTTTTCCTTTGACCTAGCCAAAATTTATAATACTTTTATTTCTTGCAGGGAGAATTAAACTTTTCATGCTTTGTATGTAAGTTGATTCTAAAAGTTGAAATGATGAACAATGTTCAAATTGTCATGATGGTCTATTATTTACCACAAAGCTATTTAATAGCTATTATTATAATTCCCATCTGCATTTTTGCTGCAGATGCACTTACTACTTGTGGATATCCAAGGAGGGTATTCAGTATCATATTCAAAGAATGGATCTCTTTTCATATTCAACCAGTCTCTTAAAATCATGATATAATTTTTATAATTTCATGTTTTAACTATGTATTTCTTTATCTTTTTATTTTTCTTATAATTTATGATGATTTTCTTTCCCATTTAAGCACAGTTTCTCCTGACTTTATGCTTGTTTATGGCCTGTACATTCCACTTGACTGCCACTGACTTGCAGTTCTATACTGGTGTTTTGCTTCATATACTGACTGATGTACTATACATTTATTGCACTGATTTTGTTCCTTGAAATTCAAAAAGTTTTTGTTTTTCCTTTCATTTTTTGGCCTTTCCCGCATTCTTGGTATTTCTTGTCTCTCACTCATAGTAACTGTAGTATGGGCCTCTCTTTAATTTCCAGAGGCTTTTCTCCTGGAGTTTTGCATCGTTTTGCTCCAATATGGACTGGTTGCTTTCAAGATCTGCTCTGAAGCTGCAGTCTTGGACCTTTCACTCACTCTTTTCCTGGGTGTTGATTTGCCACTTTCCAAGTCTCTTATATTCTTCTTTGTCACTTTCTCTTATTTTCGGGATGAAATATTGTGGATATCTGTGTGGTTCTCGCTAGAATTGTAATTTAATCTCTTTTATCTTTCCTGATAAATGTCTATTTCTTGAGCCAGTTTCTCTCATAGTTATGGAGGACAGAAGTCCAAAATAAGCATCACCAAGCTGAAATCAAGGTGTCAACAGCATCATATCTCTTCCAGATGACCTAGGTGAGATTTCACTTCCTGGCCTTTCTGAACTACTTTCCCTGTATTTTTTGGCTCACGTCTCATCCCCCCATCTTCAAAGACACTGTCATAACGCCATCTCCCTGTCTGTCCCTCTGCTCTGCTACATGGCCTTTTTCTATTCTGTGTTAAGTCTTCATCTGCTGTCCTCTTTTAGGATATATGTGATGGCATTTAGGGCCCACCTGGATGATACAGAATAGTCTTCCTATCTCAAGATCCTTAACAAAGTCATATCTTCAAAGTATCATTATTTTGCTGCATTAGGTAACATTTACACATTTCTGGAATTAGGACATAGATATCTTCTGTGGGACCATTATTTAGTCTACCACATTTAACCTTTTGAATCAAATATATATTGTGTTTTAAAAAGTGCTTGAAAGAGCAAATGAGGGAGTATTAATGTGGCGGTGGTAAGAGATCTCTCCGGTGTGCATTTACCACAAAACATTAATATTTGAATTTTAAAAGTTGGGCTAGTCCTTTTAATGTTAAAAATTATTCTCTTTTGTACTTAGATAAGGAGTGATTTGTTCAAAATCATATAGTGAGTGAAGAGCAGACCCATATTTTAAATTGTCTAACAAGTGTCAGAATTTGTAGTGTTTCAATTTTATATCACTGTTGTTGAGGTAAAAATGCCATAGATTGGAATCACTCACAAAATTCTGCCTATTCATGGATATACTTTAATAATGTAACTCTAAACACAGCTCCCAGCAGCAAAATTTAGTACAATTTTGGTTATTATTTTATTTAATTAATTTATTTATTTTGACCACACCATGCCACATGTGGGATCTTTGTTTCCCTACCAGGCATCAAACCTGTGTCCCCTGCAGTGTCTTAACCACTGGACTACCTGGGAAGTCCCACAGCAGCAAAATTTAAAATATGAAACGTGAAAAAACCAGAAGGAAACTTGTGAGCTCTTGGAAAGACAGCTTCAGCTGCCCCTTCCATGTGTTCAGTAGTTTATAAAATGCCTGCTTGGCAAGATTTCATCATTTCTTCTCTGTTTGCTGCATCTCTGTCTGTCATAAAGACTCCGTTGCTTTGGCAAAATAAGTTAGAGCAAAAAATCTAAGAGTGTATCTAAAAACATGTTCATCTTGCTGTAGGAAGTAAAATTTTAGCAATTTGACAGTTGGGCATCCAGATTTGAAGAAGAAGAAAAAAAGTAAGCATGCCAACATAGCACTTTGAAATAGAAAACACAATCCAAAATTAGGAAAAGGTGACAATCAATTTGGAAAATCATTTAAAATGAGATGATATATAGCATGCTTTAAATTCCATTTTTAATGTGTAACATTTCACAGGGTTTGAAGTAATGATCTGAAATAGATACAATGGTCCAAATGGTCTCCACCTTCTTGCCAAAAAATATTTTGAACTGCCATATATTTAGCATGTATTTACAGAGGACATATTTCTGATACAACTGAGAAATTCATATATTGGTGATCTGAATTGACAAAACTATCAGAGTTTTAAATACACTTTAACCTAAAATAGAAGCAAAAGCAAACTGTTTATTTTTTTATCCCAATTAAGTCTGATACCCCACCTCCTGTCTAGAGGAGCCAGTTCTCTATAAACCTCAACCAACCATTGCTACTTCAGTCTATGTACCATCTTCAGCAAATCCTAAAAAGGAATAAAGGTAAGCATAATTATTATACATTAAAATGTTAGGTCAAGGTGTAACCTATCAGGTGGGAAGAAATGGGCTTCTTTTTCTATTTCAAGAATGTAGTTTTCACCACGTGAAAGTTTTTATGAAAATTAAAAACCAAAGGAGGATTTAGTAGTTAAGAATAGAGTGTTCAACTGTATAAGGGCGTGAAAAGCATACAAACACTGTCTGTCACCCTCCTCAAGTATTGATATTAATTTCCTATAATCTATAGTAAATACTAATCATATGAGAAGAGACAGGTTGTAACAAGTTAAGCATACTAGAAAGTGTGCTTGGATAAATCAAAGCATAGTTTAAATGAAGCACCTAGTTTGCACCTAGGTGACTTCTTAATTTGTGGCTCAGCTGGTAAAGAATCCGCCTGCAATGCAGGAGACCTGTGTTCGATCCCTGGGTTGGGAAGATCTCCTGGAGAAGGGAAGGGCTACCCACTCCAATATTCTGGCCTAAAGAACTCCATGGACTATACCCATGGGGTTGCAAAGAGTTGGACACAACTGAGCAACTTTCACTTTCTTCACTTTATGAACTAAATCTAACTCAACACCTCTTTGCCCATTCTATTAGTTTGGACAAATTACATAAAACATTCACTATGAGCTTGGTGAACAAATCAAATTGTTGGGAGGATGTTTTTGTCTTGTGATTGGAGATGGCATGTAAGCTCTGAGACCACTGCCCACTCCCCGGCTGGCAATACCTTGCCCTGTGCATCTTCCATTTAGCTATTTCTGAGTTTATCCTTAATAAAAAAACAAACAAACAAACCCATAATAATAAATAAAGTGTTTCTCTGAGTTCTGTGAGACACCCTAGAGTGTTGCTGACCCTGAAGAGGGGGTTGTGGGAGCCCCTTAAATAATAGCCTACAGACAGGAGTATAGGCGGCCCCTGGGACTTGCCAGTGGCATCTGAAGTGGGGGCTATCTTGTGAGACTGAACCCTTAACTGGTGAGGTCTGCACTAATTCAGGGTAGTTAGTGACAGAATTCAGAGAAGGCAATGGCACCCCACTCCAGTACTCTTGCCTGGAAAATCCCATGGATGGAGGAGCCTGGTAGGCTGCAGTCCATGGGTTCGCTAAGAGTCAGACACGACTGAACAATTTTGCTTTCACTTTTCACTTTCATGTATTGGAGAAGGAAATGGCAACCCACTCCAGTGTTCTTGCCTAGAGAATCCCAGGGACGGGGGAGCCTGGTGGGCTGCTGGCTATGGGGTCGCACAGAGTCGGACACGACTGAAGCAAGTTAGCATCAGCAAACATTTAAAGTATAGGGGGTAGGAATTTAAAATATCCTCTAGTGCTTTAGAGAAAGTACCATGAGAGAATGCTGAAAGAAGCTTTAAAAGTAACAAAAAGCAAAGTTCGCCCCTTGTGTCTTTTGCATAATGATTTGACTAGCAAACATTTAACAAAAAGAACCTAAGTTAAATATCCTGAAATCAGACTAGCTACTTATAAGCAGTTTATTAGAACAAACTCATCTATGTAGCAGAATAGTGAGAAGATTTATAAGAAGAAGTAGCAAGCCTAATGAGCCTGGTGACAGCTGGTTGTCCAGGAAAAGAATTTCAGTTCAAATTTTAAAATTACCAAATTTTAATATATTTTTAAATGTTAACTTGATGCTGAATCAGGACACTCCAATGGTGTAACTGCTATTAAAGTCTATGTGATTTGAGTTTAGACCAGAGTAATCCAGGTCGGTTTCTATATTTCTCCCAGTATGAAAGGACAAGAGAAATAAGGTTCAATTTAAATATGCCTTAGAACTAATTAATGATAATTAATTACTTTAATTATATGTACAAAAGATTTACCCACAATCAGGGTTTGTTAAGGTGGCAGAATCTGGTAATTGCATAAAACTTAAATCTTTGGTGCTAATGGTACAGAATCTGCCTGCCAATGCAGGAGACTTAAGAGATGCCGGTTTGATCCCTGGGTTGGGAAGATCCCCTGGAGAAAGAAATGGCAACCCACTCCAGTATTCATGCCTGGAGAGTTCCATGGACAGAGGAGCCTGGCAGGCTATAGTCCATGGGGTCACAATGAGTTAGACACAACTTAGTGACTGCATGACAACATATCAAGCCTAGCTGTGTGTTCCACTTTATGATCCAGATGGCTTCCAACTCAAAATACGTGTTAATAGAGCCCTATAAACAATAGCACAAACAATTTCATATGGAGTAACATGAGCAACGATTCTTTTATCAGTCCTCTTAAGTGGCTCAGTGGGTAAAGAATCCGCCTGCAATGCGGGAGATATTGGTTTGATCCCTGGGTTGGGAAGATAGCCTGGAGAAGTTCTGGCAACCCACTTCAGTATTCCTGGCTGGAGAATTCCATGGACAGAGGAAACTGGCCAGCTATGGTACATGAGGTCCCAGAGAGTTGGAGACGACTAAGCGACTTTCACTATTCACTTTTCACCTTGACCCTCATCACAACACAAGAATGTTTATGAATAATTTTCCATCATGACCCCTTAGTTATAATACAATTTATTTACACTCTAGCTGAAAGTAACCAAGCCCTACAGAAGGAGAATCTGAGCTCGTATCAGGCTTCAACATAGAATATGCAGCATGCCCATTCACCATATTTTTCTTAGCAGACTATGCCAACATTATCATAATAAACATTTTCACAGCAATCCTATTTTTAGGCACATTCCATAGCCCCTACATATCAAAACTATACACAAACAGCCTTATTATCACAATGCTACCACTAACAGTATATTTGGTATGAATTTGAGCACCCTACCCTCAATTTTCATATTATCAACTAATACATTTACTCTGAAAAAGCGTCCTATCACTAACGCTAGCCTTATGCATTTGATTCATCTCACTACCAATTATAATATCAAGCATTCCTCTACAAACGTAAGAAATATATCTGGTAAAAGTTACTTTGATAGAGTAACTCTAAGTTACTCTAATAGAGGTTCAAACCCTCTTATTTCTAGAATTATAGGAATTAAACCTACCCTTATGAATTTGAAATTTGTTCTGCTACCATATTACACTTTATCCTGTAGTAAGACCAGTTAAATAAGCTATCTGGCCCATACCTTGAACTAATATATACCATCATCTTTATCATAATCCTAACATCATCTTAACATTTTAGGAACCGTAATTGTAATAACCAGCTTCCTCTGACCACTTATTTTAATCAGCTTTGAAGTAAATATACTATCCATCAGTCCTATTATAATAAAAATGTTTAACCCATGAGCTATAGAAGTATCCGCTACACAGGCTACCTTATCAACATACTTATAATAGCTGTTATCATTAACCTATTATACTCCTGCCAATGGACTGTTACAAAAATAATCTTTAATCCAACAGCATCAATACTAACTACAGTAGCCCTGATAATAAAACTAGAATAAAATATGTATCTCCAATTATCTGAAGGTCTTGTCTGTGGGAGAGGGGTTCAACTCTTGTGTGTGAAGTCAGGAAATAATGGATAGAACTAACGGGGAGTGTATTCCAGTTGTCAAAAGATCTAAGTTGTTGTCTTGGGAACAAGGGATTTCCTACTTGGCAAGCGATGACAAAGATTCTTTTTTCTATCTCCTACATGAGACTTTGTAGAGCACTGTAGAGTGACCATACCTCTGTTTGCCCAGGGCAGTTTACTCTTTAATTCAGATGTGATTATTCATGGGGCTCCTTTTACTCTCTGAAGTGCTCCAGTAATTGATATGGTCTCTCACTTAGAACAGTGATTTCTCACCCCTGCTTCAACATTAGAGGAGCCCTGAATACTTAAAAAACCTTTATTTGGACACATCGGTCTTAGCTGTGGCATGTGGATTCTTTGCTGTGTTATGTGGGATATTTTCTTGTGGTACACGAACTCTATGGTTATGGAGCCCAGACTCAGGAGTTGTGAGGCATGATGGGCTTAGTTGCTGCCTGGCATGTGGGATCTTAGTTCCCTGACCAGGGACAAGGTTTGACAAGGTTTGACCAGGTTTGACCAGGATCAACCTACGTCCCTTGAATTGAATGGCAATTCTTCACCAGTGGACCACTAGGGAAGTCTCTGAATATTAAAAAAAAAAAAAAAAAAAAAGTTTAGATGCCTAAACATTGAATGCGTACCAACTAAAATCAGAATCCTGAGGTTGAAACAAGGCATTGGCAGTTTTCAAAGCCTCCCAGGTGATTCCCTCTGTACAACAAGATTGAGAATCCTTTGCCTGGAGGATTCTTCCTGCATTCCTTATCTTATCTGGCCCTGTAGTTCTATTTTCTGAAAATGTATGTTGTATTTCACAAGGTAAGCAAAACTTGGAATGCTGCTACAATCTTCAGTACATGTTAAGCCTCTTTAGTCGTGTCCATTTCTTTGCAACCTGTGGATTACAGCCCGCCATGCTCTTCTATCCAGGGGATTTCCCAGGCAAGAATACTGGAGTGGATTTGCATGTCCTACTCCAGGGGATCGAACCTGCAACTATAACATCTTCATTGGCAGGCAAGTTCTTTACCTCTAGCGCCACCTGGGAGACCCAGCTCAGTTCAGTTCAGTCGCTCAGTCATGTCTCTCTGCGATCCCATGGACTGCAGTATGCCAGTCTTCCTTGTCCATCACCAACTCCTGGATCTTGCTCAAATTCCTGTCCATCAAGTCAGTGATGCCATCCAGCCATCTTATCCTCTGTTGTCCCCTTTTCCCCCTGCCTTCAATCTTTCCCAGCATCAGAATCTTTCCCAATGAGTCAGTTCTTTGCATCAGGTGGCCAAAGTATTGGAGCTTCTGCTTCAGCATCAGTCCTTCCAATGAATATTCAGGACTGATTTTATTTAGGATTGACTGGCTTGATCTCCTTGTAGTCCAGAATAAAACAAATAAAAATATAAATTGTCATATGTTTTTTAAAAAAATTCTGCCCATATGCTTCTATTTTATTTTTTTGAAGAGTTCATTTTCAGCTCTCCAAACAAAGCCCAATGGCATTTTTACGTTTATATTTTTTCTTATGAAGAGAAGATGTATTACATAAAGGTTTTATTTTTTTCTTGGGAAAACCCAAGTCCATGAAGATTTCTAAACTGCACTTACACTCTTCCTTTATGAGGTAATTATTTTATCAAGTGTTGGGCTAAGAGGTTTACCACGTGTGCAACATTGAATTAAATTGGTGCATAGTAGATATGGCATTCATTTAGCTTTCTTATTAGTTTATTAGATTCGATCCTCTGAAATATTTTACCACTTAGCTATGAGCCTTTGAATCCACTCTAATGAGTCTAGCCTTTTATCAGTTGCTTCTTGAAAATGGTTTCACTTCTTGCCCTGGCTGTCAAATGATTAGGAGCTACATGCTAATAATGCATTTTTCTCTTGGTAGTTCCTGGGAGAAAAGAAAATAAAACCCACTCCTGTCAGTTGTTTCCCTGGAACTTTCTTTTAAATGATGAAGATGTATAATTGAGGTTTGGAAAACATGTAAATGGAAGTCCAAGACTTGACACTTTTAGAGAAAAAATTCACCCGAGATTTCTGATATGTTAAAATACGAGACTATTTTTTATCAAGTTGGTACTGTTTGATGCACGTTTCTAAGGATGTGTAGTACCTCTCTTTTGAGGGGGCCTTTCCAGGTGGCACTAGTGGTAAAGAACCTATGTGCCAGTGCTGGAGACATAAGAGACCTGGGTTCAATCCCTGGGTTGGGAAGATCCCCTGGAGAAGGGCATGACAACCCACTCCAGTATTCTTGCCTGGAGAATCCCCATAGACAGAGGAGCCTAGCTGGCTATAGTCCATGGGGTCACAAAGAGTCGGACACAACTAAAGTGACTGAGAATTCATGAATGCCTCTTTTTAGCTTTATTATGACACATCAGAAAGTGGGGGCTAAAATGATTGGGTTTTAAAGGAAGCAAGTTAAAAAAAAAAAAAAAAGAGATTAACTGCTGTGTCTAGTTCCCCATCATGCTTGGGAATCAGTTTTCTCTAACAGAGTAATCTTGGTCTGAAATGCAGAAATTTCTTTATTTTTTAACATCTGGCTTGAAGAATGGGTAACAAGACAAATAAACCAGCTCTGTTTTCTAGTCCTGATATAAGTTGTTTGTGGCGATCATCAGACGTGCAGACAACGGCCTCTTCCCACTTTTTTCTATGTGTTCTAATATACCTCACTTACCCTAGAACCTCAGAAAATGCTCAACAAGACTGTATATCCTACAGTAAAATTATTTACTAAAACAAAAAAAAATTACTCATCAAAACAAGTGGTGCTAAAAACTTCACGTAGGAAATGTGCTTCCTCCATATTTTTCTTTCAGATGTCTAATCCTTTGCGGGCTCCCTCAGGCTCGTCTGATGACAGAGTGAATCTCTTCTTATAAATAAGACAAAGAGATCGGGTAACTGCGTGAAAGAGTGAAATAAATCTTGTCCACACTAAATTTCTCTCTTGTCATTTGGTCCAAATCAGTTGCTATAGATTTTGTGCTTAATAGATTTGTCAAATCTTGGAAGAAAAGCAAAATTAAGTATTATATCAGTTTTTTGATTTTAAGATCCTCTGGCAGATAATCCAATATGCTTTATTTAGGAACCTCTTAAGGAGGAAACCCATTCCTTCTGAATTATCCTGGAATAAGTAATAAAATGCTCTTCCTGTTCCCTCCTGATACGTTTTCACACTCTTCTTTTAGAAGTTGCTCTAACAAAGAAATACAGGAGATCTATCTTTTAACCTTTAGCGGTCTTTCTTTTTGGTCTTCCAGTAAATCTTCTGTGTTTATGTCTGTATGTTATATATGCATCCATTTATTTACTGGCTCTATTATTTACTTGTACCCCCACCTTATTCTAGAATGGACAAAAGTGGCTTGTAGAAAATTTTCCAAGGTTACAGAATTTAATAATGGTAGTGAAAGAAATAAAATAGAAAAAATATAGGACATAAATAGATTACAATGGGGCCATGATATGCATAACCTAATAATATGTATGCTTGTTAATGACTGAGCTGTTAATTTGACACTAAGTAGCCTACATAAAAAATAAAGCTGGCTAGTCACACAATTCACAGGAATCATAAGGTAAACACAAATTTATCAGGAGATAACCAATTAATTTTCGCACTGAGACCAATGAGTCATTTCTTCTGGGAGGTTTGGTTGTTTTTTGTTTTTGTTTTTAAGTGGATGGCTTGCCTGGGTGCAGATTTGGAGCCCTTTTAAATAAAAGTATAACCTGTTGGGTTGGCTACAAGACATGGAACAAAAAACTTAAAGCAAGGGATTAAATATTCAAATTTGGGGAAGAGCAGCAGACCCATGAGTCTGAAGATTAGGGCATATTTGTGTGTGTGTGTGTTCAGTCTTGTCTGACTCTTTACAACCTTATGGACTATAGCCAGCCAGGCTTCTCTGTCCATGGTATTATACCAGCATGGAATCTAAAGTAGGTTGCCATTTCCTCCTGCGGGGGATCTTCCCAAGCAAGGGATCAAACCTGAGTCTCTTGCATTGGCAGGTGGAGTCTTTACACTGAACCACCTGGGAAGTCAAGGGCATGTGCGACAGTGGCAATCATGCACTTAGCAGTGGGATGACAGCTGGATGGTTGCTCATGTGATGGAAGATGAAACAACCTTCAATTTGAATAAATTTCTGTAAGCCATCTAATTGGGTACTTATTTCAGTTTAACAGGATGAAGGAAAGAAGGAATATAAGACACATTTTACTGATTTATCAATTGTTTTAAGAGGGAATAGGTTCCCTGGTGGCTCAGACAGTAAAGAATCTGCCTACAATGTGCGAGACCTGGGTTCGATCCCTGGGTTGGGAAGATCCCCTGCAGGAGGCCATGACAACCCACTCCAGTATTCTTGCCTGGGAAATCCCCAGGGACAGAGGAGCCTGGTGGCCTACAGTCCATGGGGTCACAAAGAGTTGGACACGACTGAGAGACTAAGCATACACACACACAGAGCATGCACAAGTCATTGAGAACCCATGCCATTAGTTTCATTAATAATACAGTCAATCGACATTTTCACATGTATTTTATGGGATGTCTTAGGCTTGAAAGTGCAATTCAAGCTGAGGAATAAACTATCGCTCTTCTCACATTAAAAAGAAAGTGGTTATGGCGCAATCAAATATACAACATTTTGGGGACATTGTATCCATAGATAAACCTATTTTCTTTACTTGCTGAATCAATAGTTTTTGAGATATTAATTTATAATATAGTTTTTAATATTAATAATGATATTTCAGCATATTTTAATAATACTGATTATCAAAATAATGACTTTGATAATAATTATTATTGATTATTATTCATATAAATTAAATGACCAATATATAAGGATCAAAGAAGGCTCAAATACCCTAAATTTATGGAAGCCTTTTGGTCCAGACAAGTTCCTTTCATCCTATTCATATATTGAAGAGCCCAGTTTTATTTTTGCATACCATCTTTATCGACATAGCTAAAAGGCCAATATCCAAGTTTTTGTCATTTGTCTGAAAACAATATACAGGGATAAGTGAGAGTGAGTGAAGTCACTCAGAGGTGCCGGACTCTTTGTGACCCCGTGGACTGTACCAACCAGGCTCCTCCGTCCATGAGATTTCCCAGGCAAGAATGCTGGAGTGGGTTGCCATTTCCTTCTCCAGGGGATCTTCCCGACTCAGGGATGGAACCTGGGCCTCCCGCATTGTAGGCAGACTCTTTACTGTCTGCCATAAGGGAAGCCCACAGGGATAACTAATCCCTACTTTATTTAACTTTGTATCTGAGTTTTGGTTTACATGATACTTATAACTTTAGGAAAAATCTCACCTCCTTCCCAAACTGGAAAAAGACAATACCAGTGGAATTTCCTCACTAATTAGATGTGGGTTATGAGAGAATACTGAGGATGACTCAAATTTTTTGACCTGAGCAATGAGAAGGATGGAGTTATCATGAATGAAATGGCAAAGACAATGGGAAGTAGGAACACATTTTGGAGGGAAGACTGAGAGTCAGTTTTGGATAAGTTTAATATCAAATATGTGGCATCCAAGTGGAAAATTGAGAAAATGGTTGGATATGCGTGTCTGAAATTCAGGAGGGTATCATGGTCTGGAGTTATAAATTTAAGTCTCAAAGTATAAATAGTGTGTAAGACCATAGACTAATTAAGTGAAAATTAGGTAGGCAAGAGAAGTGGTCCCAAGGCTAAACTCTGTAGCCTTTTAGGAGGCTGGAAAAGTGAGGACAAATCAGCAAATGGGATTTAGAAGTAACAAGCGATGCGAAAGCAAAACCAGGAAGGAAGGTGTGTTGGAAGCCAGATGCTGAAGGTTATTTTCAGGAAGAGCAAGTGATCAGCTGCATCAGGTGTTTCTGAAAGGTCAGGTAGTAGTTCACTGCTTGATTTGGCAAAGTGGAGGTCATTGGTGATGTTGGTAAACACAGTTTTGGTACATAGTAGGGGGAAGCTTGACTGGAATGAGGATAAGAGAAAACAAGATAGAAATTTAAGGTGGCAAACATCAACAATCTTATTAAAAAATATAGAGGGAAGCAGAATGATTGAGTTATAGCTGGAGAGGGAATGGGGGCCAAGAGAAAAATAAATTCAAGATGGGAGAAATCATAGCATATTTTTATGCTGATAAGAATGTTTTGGTAGAGAGGGACAGTTGACAGCAAGGAATTTCTGGAAGATGTCTTTGAGCAAGTGGGAAGAGATGATGTCTACTGAAGTATAGCCCTGGTGGGTACAGGCACTTTATCTACAGTGGGAGGAGGGAGAGTAGAGAAAGGACTGATGCGTGTGGACGAGAGTTGTGGTGAAATAGGAAACAGTCATCAGCTAAGGGTGAGGATGGGGGAGATGTTGCTTGTTCAAGGACAGCAGAAGGCATGCTATGGTTATCTAGGGAAATATAGTACAGCTGTCAGAGTTCCTTAAGAGCTCAATTCAATTTAAAACTCAAATTTCAAGTGAGACTGGTTAGCATCCTTGTATGTTTTTCTTCAGCCATGTCAACTGTCTGGGTAGGGGACTGTGGCATTGAAATCATTTATAACCAGAACTGGGAGTTTGCCTGTATATATTGTTCTACATTTAGCATTTATCATCTAAAAAAGTTTAGAAGTGATGTGAGCATTTCACAGTATGCTTTATGTGGCTTCAAATTATTCACTATTCATTAAATTCTAGTGTTAGGCTCCATGGTTAGTAAAACAGACATGATTCCTATTCTTAGAGAGTTTGCACTTACCATAAACTAAGTAGATGTTTCTGGAAGGAAGGATAACAGGCCCAGATGACATAGGTTTGGCATGTGGACGGCCATGACATGCGGAGGACCATCTACTTAGACTGGAAAACGAATGACTGTTTTGAAAATGTTAAGCACAGGTGCAAAGAAATTATATGGCATTCAATTGTTTCCAATATTTTAAATTAGAAGTTCTCAAATTTTGGTCTCAGGACACTTAAAAAATAATTCTATTTATTTGTTTATTTTTGGCTGTGCTGGCCTTCATTGCTGTGACGGCTTTTTCTCTAGTTGCGATGGGTTGGGGGCCACTCCAGTGGTGTGTGGACGTCTCATTGCCATGGCTCCTCTTGTTGTGGATATGGGCTGTAGGCGTGCAGGCTTCAGTAGCTGTGGCGCGTGGGCTCAGCAGCTGTGGCACACAGGCTTCGTTGCTTCCAGGCATGTGGGATTTTCCTGGACCAGGGATCAAACCCTGTTTCCTGCATTGGCAGGTGGATTCTTTACCAGTGAGCCAGCATGGAAGCCCTCAGGACACCTTCATACACTTAAAAAATCTTGAGGAGTCCACGGAACTTTTGTAGATGTGGTTAGATCTATTGATATTTACACATAAAAATTAAAACCAAGACACTTAAAATATTTTTTTCATTTTAAAGAAAAATAAACCCAATTTAACTGGAGTAAAAGATTATTGATCAATACTTTGTTTTTCTTGGGGTGTTTACCTTGCTTTTTCTGTGATGAGTATGTCTCTTTAAAACACAGAATCAGTGAAGTTTAAGGAAATCTGGAATTTAGCAATTCCAATTTTTCTAGTGCAAACCTGGAAACTGAGGTCCAAAGAAGTGACAATCCATGGTCTCAGTGATGGTAGGGATGACTAAGCTGTTTCAAAATAGAAAATGTAAATCCACCAATCTGAGTTGTTGTCAAAACTATTATGTAAAATTAGTATGAAAATGGAGTACTTCAAATACACTAACATCATCTAGATTTGATCTACTCCCCATCCTAAAATAAATCTATTTTTTTTTTTTTTTGTTTTTGTTGTGCCTCTTGTTCACACAAGACTAATTATCCAGAGGCAGCTACTTAAAGATGAGGCAGAAGGTCTGGAAAGGATTAAGAAGTTGCTCTTGGGTTTTCTTTTTAATTTCAAATCCTTTTAAGTCTTGGAGACATTGTGGTGTATTATTCACTTGCTTCAGGAACATCAAAGGCAAAAAGGAAAGAAAAGAAAAGAATAGAAAGCCATTTCAGAGTTTAGAGTTTTCTAAAATCTATTTGCTTTGCTATCCATAGAAATAAATACCCCTTTGACAACTAATGTTATTTAATGGGCAGCACTTGGAGCTGTTGCAAATCTTCTTTAGCTGTTGCACACTTTTAATTATGAACTAAGAAACAGCATAAATCCCAACTGCATCTTTAAGAGAAGCGCAAATTCAATATCAGTGCTACTCCTTGATACTAGAAGCAGCTGATGTATATCTATATGTGTATATCTGTCCATCGTGTATCTATCATACATCAATTTATTCCCCCCACACCTCCCCCACCCCACAAGCCCACACACATTTCAGAGGTATTTCTGGAAGGAGGAGAAATTATTATCTGCTGTGTTAAGCAGAAAGGTCTTTCATTAATCAGAATATTTTCATGATGGAGGTAAAGTATACAGCAAGCTAGCTAGAAATTCGAAATGCATAAATAGGAATTTTGGCAAAAACCAAGACAAATATGTCTTCAGTATTCTTTCCCCTCTGGCTTTTTAAGACAGATAACTTACCTCATTTTGAAGACAGTAGTACTTACTTACACAAGCGAGAAAAGGAACAGTCAACTGTATTCAACCTCACTCAGCCTTGAGCACCTTGTCTATTACCAGTTGCTTCTTCCAAGATACAACAGAGTAACATGTCTTATCAAATAGCTACCTGCAGTGAGGTTACAGGCTTTCACTAAAAGAAGATGAAGGCTTAGGCTTAGTAGCTAAGTCATGTCTGATTCTTGTGACCCCATGGACTGTAGCTCACCAGGCTCCTCTGTCCATGGGATTTTCCAGGCAAGAACACTGGAATGGGTTGCCATTTCCTTCTCCAAAACAAGAGGAATGTTGTATATAAATGAATCATTTAGCTGAGTCTTAGAAATGTCATGTAGGACAAACAGCATTCATTCAACAAATATTTGAGCACCCAGTACAGTGGTTGTCAGTCATGGCGGTACATTAACCCCATTGGGGAAGACTTTGAGAAACACCATCAGTGCCCTGGTGAAATCCATCAGTCAAATCAGTGTCTCTAGGGTAAGGCTCAACGATCATTTGTTTTAAACTCCCCAAGTAATTCTAATATGCTAGACACCATACATTGAAAGTGAATAAATCCAGGTTCTTCAAGAAACTCACAGGTTGATATGGAAGGCAGATATATATGTAGAAAATTGCACTGAAATGTCATATGAGATATGTAATATGCATTTTCAAGCTATTACTCTGTTCTGGGAACTATACACATGTATATTCCTTCTAATCCATAAAACCCTGCAATTTGTCATTATCATCATTTTACAGATGTTGAAATTAAATTTCAAAAAGCTTAGTAAGTTGACCAACAAAAAGCTTATTGTTCCTAGTAAATGGGACAATGGATGCTCAGTCTGTGTTTCTCTGACCCCAGAGTTTACTCTCTTTCCACTACGGCAAAACAGTCCTGGGATCAGACAAAAGCATTTGAGTTGACTCCAGGATGAGTAGACTTGGGTACTTGTGTCACTGAGTCTAAGCTTGAACTGCTCCCAGTACATTGAGAGACAAGTTGTTGGGTCAAGGAATAGCAACTTTATTTGGAAAGCCAGCAGACAGAAAAGATGGTGGACTACTGTCCCAGAGAACTATCTTAACTGGGTTAGAATTCAGGCTTGTATTTATACTAAAAGGGGAGGTGGTATGGCTAATTGCTACAAACTGCTTGCTGCATGAATCCTTAGTTCTTACAGCTGACAATTTAGGTTTAATCACAATGATCTTATAAACCTCCAATAAGACAATTGTTATTTTTTGTTCTGCAAATTTTTATCTCTGTATGAAGGTTAAAGTGTTATACATTTAAAGGTAAGAGTCTTGAGAATGGGCTTCCCATATATTTCAGATTGTAGGCAACATTCTTCTACAAAAGGTACAGAGACAGCATGACTAAGCACATCTAATAAAGGAATAAATCGAATATGGAGTCAGGTTCTTCTCTGTTGTGAGTGTTAATTGCTCAGTAGTGTCTGATTCTGCAACTCCATGGACTGTAGCCCACCAGACTCTTTTGTCCACGGACTTCTCAAGGCAAGAGTACTGGAGATGGTTGCCCTTCCCTTCTCTAGGGGATCTTCCCAACCCAGGGACAAATCCATGTCTCCTGCATCGCAGGCAGATTCTTCACTGTTTGAACTATGAGGGAAGCCAAAATCAAAGCACTTAGGTTGCCAGATTTCTGGGCTCCTCTGTCCATGGGATTCTCCAGGCAAGAATACTGGAGTTGGTAGCCATTCCCTTCTTCAGGGGATCTTCCCAAACCAGGGATTGAACCCGGGTCTCCTGCATTGCAGGAGGATTCTTTACCATCTGAGTCACCAGGTCAGCCCTTCTTCTCTGTTACACTTGGACAAGAGGATAAGGGCTCGAGGGTGTGCCAAAAACCCTGAGGCATGAAAATGTATGGCTTGTTTGGAAATTATGCAGAGATCCATGAAGCTATCTAGTGTGGTGAATGATGGAAGGTGAAACTGTAGAAGTAAGCAAAGGTTATATCATGGGTGTTAAACTGTCTTATTTCAACATCAAAATGTTAAGGACATATAAAGTACATTTACAGTGACTCAGAGTGGTTGCCTATTATCTGTCTTCCCGGTAACTTCTTTTGTCCTGGGAATATCCCTCGGACATTCTACAGATGTGCCCTGCTCTCTTCCGCAACCATATCATGGCAGGATTCTTACAGTTCATTTGCCCTTTCTTAACTCTGACAAGCTGATATCTCTTTATTGGCTCAGGAGTGTGACTCCCCCAAGCTTTTCTGATCTAGAAGTGAAGAATAAAGTTAATTCCTTTCAGCTGATGGATACTGCGGGACATGGAACCCAGGAGTTACTGGCAACCATTTTGCTGCTAAATGTAGGGAAAGAGAAAAACACCCACAATTCATGGGATTCCTGTCAGAGGCAGGAGCTGAGACAGAGCATCTCTGATTCTGACTGCCCTTTAGGTTCATCTGTATCCCTAATTATACAAGTTAGGATGATCTATGTTCTTTTGCCGTAACTGACAGCTCCCAAATCTCAGTGGTTTAAACAACACTGACTTGTTTCTTGACCATGCTGATATCTATCACAGATAAATGGAGGGCTCTGTTCATCATGAGCTTCCTGGAGGCTCAGATGGTAAAGAATCTGCCCGTGATGTAGAAGTCATGGATTCAGTCCCTGGGCCAAGAATATCCCCTGGAGAAGGGCATGCCTACCCACCCCAGTATTCTTGCCTGGAAAATTTCATGAAAGAGGAGCCTGGTGGGCTACAGTCCATGGGGTCACAAAGAATTGGATGCGACTGATTAACACTTTCACTTTCTGTTCATCATAGGCACGTAAGGATCCAGGTTTATGGAGCAGACCCATCTCAAATGTTACTGCTCACCATACTGATGAGAAATAAGCTAGGTCTGAAGGGTCTCTCACCAATAACTAAAGCCCATAAATGCCATATGTCACTTCTGTTTCATAAAATCATTGACCAAGAGGAGTCACGTCATACCCCCTAAGCACAGGGTACATGCCTTAAGGCCAGACTTGGGGAGAACCAGGAAACAGTTGTGTAACAGCATTAGTGACTATCATAATAACCTTCCTATAGTTTTTTTGTCTTTCCTATTTTTTAAAATTGAAGTATAGTTGATTTACATTATTGTGTTAGCTTTAGGTGTACGGCAAAGTACAGTCCTCACATGAGATGTGCTATTATCCTTCCTATAACTTAGTACATTAAGTTTTACTTTCATGAAGTAATTAATGCCTATAAAGTAAATGATGCTAAAGGCTTTTAAGAAAAGCAAGAGTCCTCCCATCATGTCCAGTTCTGATCCCAAGAGACAATCACTTTCAAGTTTTTAAGGTGCCACTTCCCTTTGCTGTGCCAATTACGTCTCTCCTAGCTGCTTTTATCTGCCCCAAATGTGTTGCTGTCTATTATGTAAAATGCTCATGAGTTAGGATTTTTATTTTAGTATGAATATTTCTGGCAACAAATGAGAAATATTTGCTATTGTCTTCTTTCCCACCTATGTTATCTCTAAGGGTTTATTAAAAAACTTTACTATTGTCTCATTTAAAAAAAATTCTTTATTGATACTTTTATGGGGTTTCAGGAAAAGACAGAAATATGTCATGTATGTTTATATTTCCCAATCCTTGATTTTCTGTATACTCTAGTTGGGTTTCACTCAACTGAGATTAAAGAGGTGGCTCAGAGGTAAAGAATCTGCCTGCTAACTCAGTAGATATGGGCTCTGTCCCTGCATCAGGAAGATCCCCTGGAGAAGTAAATGGAAGCCCACTCCAGTATTCTTACCTGGAAAATCTTAAGACAGTGAAGGCTGGTGGGCCACAGTCTGTGGGGTCACAAGAGAGTCAGACAGGACTTAACGACTACACAACAAGTATGGAACTTTTAAGTCCGTGGGTCTTCAAATTGTGGAGTCATAACATGGCTCTGTGGCACGAAATTTGTTTGAAAGTGAATATTGCAAAAAGTATTCCCAGGAGCTAGAGTGTATTTTCTTGCTACACTGGAAAGCCAAACATGACAATTGGTTTTGGAGAATCTATGAAGTATTCTCAAATTACACTTAGTTGTACTACATTGTTTTCCAAATCCTTTCCACCTAGATGCAGAATTAAAATACAAAAGCTGACCTAGCATTGGGATTCAACAGAGAGAAAAAAATTTTTAGTCTTGTCAGGTCATTGATTTTATGACACTGATTTATTTTTCCCTAGACTTCAAAAATCTTTCCAACTTTTATCCCTCTTTTCCTCTATTTCGTTTTGAAAATCCTTCTGGGATCTCTTATAGATTTTTTTTTTTTTTTGATAAATGTTAGAAGCCTCTTGAGGATCTTTCAAGAGCTTGTAAGATTGACAGAGGAAAGGACAGAGTCTGTTCTCAGAACCGTATACACTCTCTACTGTATACACAGAAACTATTATTTTGAATTTTATAGCTATTTGTAGATATTCTGGAGATGATAATTAGGAGAAATGTTATCCTTTGTAATAGCCTCAGTGACTCAGAGAAAAAAGCCTTTGTGTTTGACTGTTTTCCCAATTCTCAGAGAAATTTTATATGACTAGGAATATATTTTTGTCTAGGAACTTTGTTATGTTGATATGACAAATCCATTAGAAATATTATAGTAATGGTAGATTTGAGGCACCTCAGATATAAATATTAGTGCACTGGAATACTTCTAGCTTCATCAAAATTTGCAACATCCTGCATTAAATTGTATATGTACCTCCAGTTGCACATACAATTTTATTAGTAATGAGACAGTAGTCTCCTTAAAAATTAGAATAAAATGAATTTTTTTTTATTTTTTATTTTTTTCCATTTATTTTTATTAGTTGGAGGCTAATTACTTTACAATATTGTAGTGGTTTTTGTCATACATTGACATGAATCAGCCATGGATTCACATGTGTTCCCCATCCCGATCCCCCCTCCCACCTCCCTCTCCACCCGATCCCTCTGGTGGAGGGATCCCCAGTGCACCAGGCCCGAGCACTTGTCTCATGCATCCAGCCTGGGCTGGTGATCTGTTTCACACTTGATAATATACATGTTTCGATGCTGTTCTCTCAAAACATCCCATGACAAGAATTTCTTTGGTTGTTAGGCTAATCTTCCCACTCCTTCCTCCTTCAGCACTTTTGTTAGGTCAACCTAATACTTTATATTAAGAAAGTTAAGGAGATTTCTTAAGAATATTGGAACTACTTTTCTTTATTTTTTGTTGAGTGAATAAGGCTGAAACATTACAGTGGTATTATAAGTTTCATAGCAACAAAATTATATTTTAGGAATGGTAAATATGATATTACCCAACATCTGTTTCTTATCTTACAAAATCCCCACTCATCTGCATGAGTAGAGAATATTTTTATGGTTGCTTCTTTGGGTCCTTCTGTGATCATCTCCAATGAAATAGGTGTTGTGCTGCAGCAAACTAAATTGTTTTCTTCCTAAGTAGAAACTTTTTGTTTGTTTTTTTTTAGATTAGAAAAGAAAAAATGTAAATGATCTGTTTTTTCTCTGCTCTTACTTCTTTTTTACTCTGGCATGTAAAGAAATAGTCTAATGGCTAGGGGCGTGGTGTTGAGTGTGACTTGCCTTCTTTTGGACCTTGGCTTGACCTCTGTTGAATCTCTTCCCCTACTCACCACATGTTTTCAGTAGTTTATTTGCTGGTAAATTATGGGGGTTCAAGCTGGATTTCAGAATATTAGATGAGCAACCAGATGGGTACCAAAGCAACCCACCCTTTTCAGAAACACAGACACAACTGGAAACATTTAGGTGTCCATCAGCAGGAAAACTGTGGCATAGTCAAACAATGGAATACTACTCAGAATTAAACAGAACAAACTGCTAATACAAATAAAGCATGAAAGAATTTCAAAAATATTAAGTTAAAGAAACCCAATATAAAGGAATACATATATTGCAATAGATTTTTAATTTTTAAAACTTACTTATTGATTTTTGGCCCCCCAGCATGAGGGATCTTAGTTTCCTCAGAGTCTTAACCACTAGACCAGCAGGGAAGTCTTGGGAACAATAGTTTCTTTCTTTTTTTTTTTTTAAACTAGTCCTTGGAAAAGCCCAAGTTGTGTACATTTAGCATTTATCTTCAATATTCATCTCCTCACTAAGATTAGACATTACAGAAACACATTATTCAATAGTCTCTGGGGAAAAAAGTTTTTCTAGCATCTTCAATTTCAGTTTATGAGGCATATATTTTTAGATAATGAACTTTGCTCTTTTAAAAAATTTAATGTGTTTTCAAATGTTATTATCTTTACCTTTTTAAACAAAATGTCCAGAACTTATATAAAATGATAACATAAAATAATGATGATACTTACATATTACCCAACATAATAGCTGATGACACTGTTGAACTAATCTTTTAAGATTAACATTATCATTGTTGCTTTTATGAGTACTATCTTTTGATGTATCAAATATTGCTGCATGAGTAATTTAAATGATTTTATTGTTTTGAATTGTTTACAAACTTTATCTAATGAAAAATTAAAAAAATTGTAGCAAAGCCACAAAACTTGTGTAGAATTTACCATCTTACTCATCTTAAGTGTACCATTCAGTAATGTTACAGATATTTAACAACAGATATCTAAAACTTTTCAAGTATTTTGATGGCCTCATTGATACTGAGTTATGTTTTAGAAATATATTGAAGGAGCTTGTGATTGATATTTTAAGCATCATCAAAAATTTGTTTTGTTTTTTTTTTTTGTTAATAGACTCATTTGCAAGAGGAGTTTTCTGTACAAAGGCAGTTATGGTGCTTTTCTTATTTGTCTTTCCTTATCTTGACAGTAGAGTATGGATTTTATATCCAGCTTCTTTATCTGGGGTGTTAGTTTTAGTTAATTCCATTAAGAAGTTCACAGTCATAGTGGTAAATAAGATCATCTCCTGCTATACTTCAAAAGCATGAAAAGCATGTAATTAGATGACACCCCTGTAGCCTATCATAGGGTACTCTAACCAACTCATGTCAATAGCAGTGATGGAAGATGTATGCTGGCTCTTACCGTAATAGCAGTGCTGACTGTCTTCATATTTCAGAATAAATGACTTTAGACCTATTCAACATGAACCAATACAATAATATAAACACCATACCAGAAATTGAGTGTGTTAGGAGAGAGGCTAAGTCTTGAATGCCAAATATTCAGGACTCCAGGCAGTTTGAGCTAACTAGTGTATTAGACCTAAACTCAAGCAGGCGGTCAGGAATGTTGGTGGCCTGGCTATACTGTCTCTCAGTTCAGGCTTTCTTGCTGTGTCTTCCTGTGGCCCTTGTCTGGGTTCCTCCTTTTCCTTCTCGCTAGACCTTGTTTCTTATGTCATTACCTTGGTCAGATTCTTGCTCTACTGAAGTGTTAAGAGTCTGATGGGCCTGGGTGACCATGGGCAAAATTATTGGTGTTCTCAGACCAGTTTCCTCTTGTATAAACATGGAAAAATAATACTTTGTAAGTTCGTGGTTAGGAATAAACTGGGTAATACTCAAGTTGAACTCAACTCTAGCTAAGAGAAAATTGCACATCTTGACAACTCTGACCACTTTTATGCCTGGGGGTGGGGATGGGGAAGTAGGTGAGAAATTTATTCGAAACTAATCTCTTTCTTACATTTTCTACCAGGATAATTAGATAATTTTTAAAAATTAAAACTACTAAAGGGTAGGACTTGAAATTTGTCCTTTAAAATGTCTTCTGATGACTGATTAGTTTTTTATTTATTTTAATTGGAGGCTAATTACTTTACAATATTGTAGTGGTTTTTGCCATACATTGAATCAGCTGATGACTGATTTGATAATTTAGACAAATAGTGGCATTTTAATTCCAATCTTTGGGGAGGGAGAATAATCCCTTATACTATTCACTGTTGAGGCTATGAGGCATGAGGGTGTCCTGCTTTACAAAATCCAGAAGAATTTCATTTCCAAACTTTGGCTAGATTTGGGGTTATCTGACTGTTTACAATGTCTCCATGGTGATTTTCCAACATATTTCACACTTAATCTTAAAATGAGTGTTTTCTGCCACATCTTCCACCCACTCTTTTCTCTTGTAGAAACTGTTTTGGGTGATACATAATAGTTAAATATATTCATATATATTCTGGCAGTTATGTTTACAAACAGATATAATTGTCTAACAAGATGGTTCATTATTTCTGAGATTAAATCTTACTTTAATTACTGTTTTTAAAAACATAAAAATTTAAAGAGGTTTTTTTCCACACATCACCTTCCTTGTATTAATGATGATAAATAAGTATCACTAATCCAATACATGATATTTATGCCAGTAAATATTGGAAAAAACATAAGACATATTCTTTAACACTAAGTTGTAGTAACAATAGCAAGCATATAATTAGTGCTTATGATGAGTTAAATGCTAGGCATTATTTGACTTAAGCCTGTCTCACAATAACACTCTGAGGGAAGCAGTTTTCTCATTTTGAATTTACAGATGAAGAGATTAAATTCTAGAGAGGTAAGTACATTTCCCAAAGAAACACAGTCACTATGTGGTGGATATGAACCTGGAATCACTTTCTGAATCATTTCGCTCCCAAAGTCAGCATTTTTAAGATCTGTGTGTTTTGTCACTTAGTATTCTGTATATAGACAGCTTTCTTTGATCTTTAAGTTGTCTGGAAGCTGTGTTAAAAAAAAAATCAATTGTGGGTGAGAGTAGATTTTTGTAATCAAATTATTTTACTGAATATTTTTGCTATCAGTATACTGATAGCATTTCTGTTCATTGCCCTTGTTGGTGCAGTCAGAGATGGCATTCTGAGAGAGTCCTTTTTGCTATTCCTTGGGACATATCTTTCTTATTCAAGAGGCAATTCATCTTGTATTTCCGTTTTTGTAGAATAAGGTATTTTCCTTCACTGTACCATGCAAAAACCTAGAAATGCCCTAAGAGCATTAACCAAACAATTCACGATGATCTTAAACACTGCTACTATAGATAAGGCATCCAGGCAGGCTGCGAAGACATGCATCCCAACCAGGAGGGGAAATTCTGGGGAGGACTCTGTCTACTGACATTCCTGCTTTTAGTCTTGAAAGAGATAGAATGCTGGTCTAGGAATGAAGAAATGTGGATTTTAGTACCAAATCTATCAATGAATCCTCCTGGGGTTACAGGCAAATTGTTTAATCACGGATTTCCTCTTTCATGAAACAGAGAAAACAATGGTTGCCTAACCAGAGAATTGTCTCTGGTTGGGAGCAGGAGAAGAAGTCAGAAATATTCCAGGTATGAGATGGATTAAACATGGCCTAGCTACCTTAGCAGATGGAGGGGCTATGCGGCAAGAAATGTGGGTAGCCTCTGGGAGCTGAGAGTAGCCCCAGATGATAGCCAGTAAGAAAACATACACTTCAGTCTTACAATTGCAAGGAACTAAATTCTGCCAGCAACTGAATAAGCTTAATAAGTGAATTCTTCCCTAGAGTTGCCTGGCTGACAACTTGATGTCAGTCCAGTTAAGACCTGACTAATCGAATCTGCCTAGACTGACGTACAGAACTATGAGCGGATAAATGGTTGCTATAGTTTCTATTGCTATGTAATAATAGACAATTAACTTTTGCTTTTGTATATGTTTCTAGATTCAATTCCACCCCCCCCCCCCATTTTGACTCCACTGATTCCCTTTGCCACTGAAAACTGTCTTCTGTCTTTCTTACAGCTATGATTAGGTGCTCAGTCATGTCCAACTCATGGACTGCAGTCCTCCAGGTTCCTTCGTCCTTGGGGATTCTTCAGGCAAGAATACTGGAGCAGGTTGCCATGCTCTCCTCCAGGGTACCTTCCCAACCCAGGGATCAAACACAGGTCTCCTGCATTGCAGATGGATTCTTCACTCTCTGAGCCATCAGGGAAACTATGATTAGTCGTTCTTTTTCTGTTGGCTTCATCTGTCATGAATACATCTGATTTTTAATATGGATGAGAAGACTCATGCATTGTTTCATCCAGCACATAGTCATTAAGTGTGTTATGTGCCTGAGCTCTAGCTATTAGGGATAGAATAATAAGTAAAAACTACATCGTCCTTGTTCTTGTGGAATTTACGTTCTAGTAGATAAAGTAAGTATTGGTTTGGCCAAAAATTTCATTTGGGCTTTTATATAGTTTCCATAATATCTTGTAGAAAAACCTGAATAAACTTTTTGACCAAACCAATGATAAATAAATACAAATTATAACATTGGATATTATGGAGTTTAAGAAAGTGTGGTTACAGAGGTAGTCAGTAGTCAGATATGTTTGGCTGTGGTAAAGAATTTAGATTTTATTGTGAGGTTATTGGATGGTTTTGAGGAAGGGAATGACCAGATCAGTTTTTTTTTTTTTTTTGGTAAAAGGATCACTTTGGGTGCTCAGTGGTTAATAGCCAAATAGGAAAGTGGGTTTGGAAAGGTAGGTGGGAAGGCAATAAAAGACATGGTGGGAGTCACCCCCCAGCACCAGGTGGGAGTGGTGGAGGTGATGAGAAATGATTGAATCTGGAATATATGTGAAGATACAAGAGGCTTACAAACAGAAAACAAATCTGCAGTTCTCAAAGAGATGAGAGATGGTTCTTGAGTGATCTGCTCATCTCCTTAACTCCCTATGGATCAAGTACTCGCTCCTGCCTTCCAGAGGGCATTCAAGAGATTCCAGTGTTTTGTTTTGTTTTGTTTTTTATGTTTATCTATTTATTTGACTGTGATGGTTCTTTGTCGCAGCACTAGAACTCTTAGTTGTGGCATCTAGTTCCCTGCTAGGGATTAAACCCTGGCCCCCTGCATTGACAGGACCGAGTCTTAGCCACTGGACCACTGGGGAATCCCAAGAGATTCCAGTTTTGACTCAGCATTTCACATATATGATCCCAGTTACTCTTTAAAATAGTCATGGGAAGTAGGTATCTTTACCCAAAATTATTATATATTATGGCTCTTCAGAGTTGTTTGAGAGTAGAATAAATTGTGTGTGTGTGTGTAATAGCATTTAATGATGAGTTGCATCTGTAAGTGCTATTCTACTTGGAAAACATACCACATACTCTTGCTTTCAAGTTCTGATTTTTTGTTTTGTTTTGACATATAGTTCCTGATCCTGATATCCGAGACCAAAACGCATCAAGAGTGGATAACCTGGAAAAAAAAAAAAGAGTGGATAACCTAGTGGAGTCCATTTATTCAGGACAGGGGTTTTTACTTTTGGAATTTTCTTCTGCATTTAAAACATTAGATTATGGCCCAGAGCAGGGATGGTCACTAGCTCTAGTTCCAGTTTCCTTAAGCACTGTGCCACCAGAGCAATGAAGAGCATCTTAAGAGATTATGCTGAATAATGCTGGAGTCAGAGATAGTCTTTGTAGAACTCCTATCTGAGAGCAGAATGTTATTTTGGGTTTCCATTTCTGACATTTGATTTTGAAAGCTTTGTAACATGCAAGTAATGGAGTGCCTAAATGTCTAAAATGATCAATTATCAATTCTACACAATTTTTTAAAGCTTAGTTTTTTATGTTGAAACCATAATGGAAAAGAATCCATAAGAAAAGAATGTGTATATATGTATAACTGAGTCACTTGGCTGTATTGCAGAGATTGGCACAACATTATAAATCAACTATACTTCAATTTTAGAAAACCTAGTTATTTAATGAAGAAAATGAAACCCAAATATATTATGTCAATCCCTTAACATGTTTTTAGGATATGAAGAGGGGAACTTTTGTTTTTCGAACAATTATTGTGAAAGCCTACCATGCACTAGTCAATGTGCCTAAAACTAAGACTATGCAAGTAAGTCAGAGACCCAATCCTTGCCTTCATGGACCTTTGAGTTTAGTAGAATGAGGCATCTTCAATCAAGTGCTCACAGACATAAGTGTATAGTTGTAAACTGAGATACACTGTGAAGGAACACACAGCAGAAAGGTTACTTTCATACTATGAGTAAAATCTTGCTGTATGTATATTTACGTCCTGAGAAGATTTGAAAAAAGAGAAATGGGGCTATTAATTTGGAAGCTTCGTTTTAAACCAAACAATGATTATTTCCTCACTGTGCATTTCCAATGCACAACCTCAGCATTTGGCCTCCTTTGTATTCTATAATGTTGCTGCCATATCACTGAACAAGCGTGGCACACAGCCTGCATTTACTTATTAACCATGGCATTTTTATGGCTTCATTCATCTATTCATTCATCCATTATTCTTTCCAAAGAAATTCTATCATCTCTTCTGCAAAATTGTTAGCCTTTGGGTAAATCTCAAAACTATATTATGACAATAAAAATGACAGTTGTCATTAATTACATTCCTATCCTGTGCCAGACAAATATATATAAATATATAATAACATTAATTATTAATGCTTACAGATACTTAACATTTACAAGTAATTAATAATATATTCTATAATAATAAAGTGTACCATATCATATATATATAAAATCTCCTTTCATTCTTTTAGCAACCTTGATATGTAGATATCAGCCTTATTTAAAATGAAGAAATGAGGCCCAGAGAAGCCTCATTGCTTGAGGCCAAGCACATGGTAATTATTATACCTACGTTTCAAATCAGGTTGATCCATTTATAAAATCTGTATCTTTTTATTACACTGCTTTAGCAAGGACGATGATAACCGGACGGTGGGTTAGTCACTAAGTCATGTCTGACTCTTGCTACCCTATGGACTGTAACCCTCTAGGCTCCTCTGCCCATGGGATTTCTCAGGCAAGAATACTGGAGGGGGTTGCCATTTCCTTCACCAGAAGAATCTTCCCAACCCAAGGATCAAACCAAGTCTCCTGCATTGCAGGCAGATTCTTTACCGACTGAGCCACCAGGGAAGCCCATTATACATATAATAGTTATATTACAAGGTGGTATATGATGCTCCATGCTCCATCTTAAGGATTATAAATAGCAGGGCTGCATTTGTAGCTGAAGTAATCACGTTGAACTCACTTATCGCTATTTGCCAGTTTTCTAAATCTGCCATGTTGTCTTTAGGCCTCTCTACCCAGGACAATATTATCTCCCTCCGCTTTGTGCAAGAACCTGAGAATGATTACAAATCAATTGGGAAAAAGGTACTGCTGTCCCTTGAAATGTTCTCTGTTAACTTTTTTTCTTTCTTTCTTTTTTAAAATTAATTTATTTTAATTGGAGGCTTATTACTTTACAATATTGTAGTGGTTTTTGCCATACATTGACATAAATCATCCCCCCTCCCACCTCCCTTGTTAAAAAGTTTTATCGTGACTGTACCAGACCGATTTGCAGTCTTTTTAAATATTTCACTTCAGTTTTTTAAACAGAGAAGTGGCTTAGCAGTAAAGAATCTGCCTGCAATGCAGGAGACGCAGGAGACGTGGGTTTGACCCTTTGGTTGGGAATATATCCAGGAGAAGGAGATGGCAACCCACTCCAGTATTCTTGCTGGGAGAATCCCATGGACAAAGGAAGCTGGTGGACTACAGTCTGTGGGGTTGCAGAGATTTGAACACCACTGAGCAACGAAGCATGCACAAGTGCTGTTTGTGAATCAAGGCTGTTCTAATGTGTCAAATAGGTATGCAAGGTCACTTTCTTGTTTTTAGAGTCATGCCATACTTGATGACTCCACTCCCAACTTTACTGTTCATTTAGGAGTCTCATGAAGATGCATCTGCATCCTATCAGCCAGTGCCAGCTGCTGAGGCAAATGGCCATGTGGGCTCACACTGTGTCTTTCCAGCCTTTCATCAAATTAGGATCACTTTTTTGTGTATGCCATGTAAATAGGCACTCTCAAGTAGCCTGCGATTGTAGACATATTAACTCAAACACCATGACTAGAGTGGAGAAAAAAAGAATGGTCAATTAAGACACTGCCATTTTGCAGAACGACTAAAAACTTCTTAAATTCAACAAATATTTAGAGCAGAGTTGACAGTTAAAGCTATTGTTAACAATGTCCCCACTTCCTTGTGATTGTCCCTGAATTTCTTACCCTTCTCCAGAGGCCCATGGTTTCCTGAATAATTAATCAGTGCCCCAAGGCATAAAATGAGCATCAGATGTTTCAATCAGTGGGTTTCAAATTGAATCAGAATCTGTCACCCACATTTGATCCTTGAGCAACTGAAGTAGTGCTGGTTCATTATTTTAAAATATTTAATCTGTAACACATAATCAATGATTTGATTAATAATTAATAGTGATAATTGTATTAATAATTGTAGATATGCTTTTTTGTTCATTTCAATGAGGAATAATTTTTAAAGTCTTTATTCTGTTAGTGAGCTTTCAGTTTCACATTGGTGTTAGATATTATAAATAAGTTATTGATAACTACTAAAAAGGAAATATAGAACCAGATATATCTGAAGTCCTCAAGAAATTGATGCTATGTATTTATTTTACTTTTTAGTTTTAAATAAAATTTGTATATATTTAAGATGTACGGCATGATGATTTGATCTAAATATACTCTTCACTTTGCCCAACCTGCTTCTCTCACTCTTGTAGGCAACTGCTCCAGAGGATAAACCATTAAACCTTTTGCATGTGTGTGTGATAAGTTGCTTTAGTCCTGTCTGACTCTTTGTGACCTTCTTGGACTGCAGCCCACCAGGTTCCTCTGTTCATGGGATTCTCCAGGCAAGAATACTGGAGTGGGTTGCCATTTCCTTCTCCAGGGGATCTTCCCCAACCCAGGGATCACACCCACATCTCTTGTGCCTCCTGCATTGGCAGGTGAGTTCTTTACCACTAGTGCTACCTGGGAAGCCCAAACCTTCTGCATACAAAATCTTCATTTGAGTCTATGTTCTAGAAAATCTGACCTGAGACAGTAGATATGTAGATTTTACCAAGGCTTAGTTTTTCTGATGGAACTTTGGAAGATTTTAATTTTCTACTTTATATTGTTTTGCTTTTGCAAATTTTCCTATCTTGGTCATATTTTATTGCTATAAGCAGAATAAAGCAATCACTGGGTATATAGTACAAAAAGTAAGAAGAACTACTCTATTTGAAGCCAGAAAATTTAGGTTCTGTGGTTGAAATACTGGCTGTGTGGCTTCTGTCAAGTCACTTAGAAATTATTCTGTAATGCAGTTCTGTCTTCTATAAGAAGTGGGTAGTCATTACATTGCCTGAATTTGTCTTGAGGGGGGTACATAATGACTATGAAACACATAAAAAAAAACTGTAATGTTCTACAGAGATATCATTTGTTTTTTATATTATCTCTTGGAACTCTTTTCTACTGTTTTTATTTTTATACGTTCATACCAAGTGAGAGTGGTACCAGCTTAAGTGACCAAGACGATCACTATATACATTTTATTTCCTTTTAAGTAAAGATTAAAACTGAGTCAATTCCCTTGGTCAGACTGTACCCTGATCAGAACTTTGGGATCCTTTATAGGCTAAAGGAAATCAATATTTTGAATACTGTGACAACTCTGTATATCAGGTCTGTAATTATCTCTGAGAGTCAAAGCCATAACACTCAATGTCTCCCAAAGAAATCATTCCCGTCATTTCTTAATGACTTGGGATATAATAAATAAAAGCTATATGAAGAACCTTGTTTTCACTTTTTAACTTCCTGGAGGAATTCTAATAGATCTGCTATAAGATCTATTAAGGTTGGGATGCTATGGATCTTATTTAAAGGACTCTCTAAATTTTCCCTAGGCAGTAGAACAGGTACATGTGGTTATTAAAATACTGTCTGCTTCTAATGTGGAAAGCAGTTGTTTACCACTGCAGAAGGAATCCTCAAATGAAACTTGTGATAATTACCTATAGAGTCAACCCTCTTCTGTAGCTAAATTAGTCTGATTTTGGTCAAAACTAAAGATAGATAAGAAGAAAAAGAAAAGAAAAGATAGCATTCATTTCTATATCTAGTACTTGACTAATAAATAGTTTTCTGTGGTAAGTAATAAAAGGAAACAGAGCATATCTAATAAAAGACTTAATTGTGACTAAAGCTGATGAGGCTCTATTTTTATACTAGTTATTCATTACATGCAGTGGGGATTTGTGTTCACAGAGAACTTTAGCAAATTTGGAAGAAGCATGACCCATATGTGTTGAGCAAGTGCGCAGATCCAACATCCTACATCTTGGGAATTACTACTTGGAAACATTTCATAGGAAATTCTAAGTAAGACCTCTTAGACACAAAAAATGATTGCTTTGTTGGTGGAAGTTTCTTCTTGGGGAAAGTTTTAGAATGCAAAAAATAGATATTCTTTTTCAGATTGGCAAAGTCTCAAGGCCAAGATGATAAGAGATGATCTCTGAAGGCCTCCATTCTAGAAGGAAAGGACATACTTCACTGTCAAGGGTCTGCTATTCATCCTAATAGTATTAACAGGAATACTCACCTTTGTAATTTCTGTGGCATCTGGTTTACAGTTCTCTCTGTAATTCAGGAAGAGGCTAAGAGAAGAGGAAAAATAATTTATGATTATCAGTATAGGGCAGATGAGAAAATCAGATGAAAAATATGAATGTTACCTTGATAAACTATAAGTCCCCAGGTCCAGAAAAGGGAGGGCTTTTAATGCTCTGCAACCTTATTGGAAGCTTTCTTTTTCTTTTTTAAACAATTTAACAACATTTTAATTTATTTTTGTACATGGTTTAATTGACATATTATCACATAATAAACTGCATACAAAGTGTACATTTGATAATTTTTGATACAATGTGCACCCATGAAAATAATGAAGATCTATATCACCCCCCAAATTTCCCTGTGACTCTTTAATTCCTCCGTCTTCCTGTCCTCTGCTCCATCTCCAGATAATCACTGGTTTGTTTTTTATCACTTTCAGTGAATTTGCATTAACTAAATATTTATATAAGTGGAATCCTAGTATATGTGCTGTTTTGTTTGTCTGCTTCCTTCATATAACATATAATCATGATTAAGTGAGACAACATGTGCAAACACTTGGCGTTACATGCAGTGGTATATAAAGTCAGTAAAATAATTAATTTGCTTCTGTTGCTTTGCTGAATACTTTATTTGAATTTCTTATGTCTCAGTAATAATGAATGTCAGAGAGCACCAGGAACTATGTTTAAATGATTTTTTTAAAAAAGAAAATGTGATTTTCATATATTTTGCTGTAGTGAACGTATTATTTTTGTTGAATGAAATATAAATTAGACATTCTGAGGACATCCTTAAAGGTCTCTGGGCTTATTACATCCTGCAGATTTGCACCTACAATGATCTTGGTTACCACACAGGTCTAAGGAAATGCATGGTCGTGTCAGTCCTCGGAGCCCAGATGGCACACAGGTGTGTGCCTATGTGCTAATGGCTAATTGCATTAGCCGTTGAGCCTGTCATCATGTTTCAGACCTTGATCTAACTGACCTATGAGAAAGAATACATTTTGTTCTGTCTCTCTACTAGTTTTTCAGCTGGCTGTAAATCACTTCTACTGTGTGAGGAAAAAATAGACTTTCTTGATTAGCTTTGCCTGTGTCACTTTCCATGGGTATCTTTATGTTCAAAGGATGTATAGAATTTTATTAGGGTAAAGGCAGGAACTGGGCTTCCCAAGCGGTGCAGTGGTAAAGAATCTGCCTGCAGATGCAAGAGACCAGGGTTTGATCCCTGGGTCAAGAAGATCCATTGGAGAAGGGAATGGCAATGCACTCCAGTATTCTTGCCTGGGAAATCCCAGGGACAGGGGAGCCTGGTGGACTACAGTCCAGGGGGTCGCAGAGTTGGACACAACTGAGCTATTGAGCACGCACGCATAGAAGGACAGGATCTACAGACAGATGGGTTGTCAGGCTTGGCATATGAAATTGCATACAGAAGCATGACTGGCAATATTTTCTAGCCCAAGCCATGCTCTTGAGTAAATTATTTAGAATTTACATATGAAAGATGTCTTTGAAATCAGCTTTCCATCTGTGACCTGACAGCCTGTAGATGAACATTTAGTGTGCTTTCAAAAGGCCACCGTTTTATGTATGAGAGGTGTATGTGTCAAATGGAAGCGTGAAAGTCACTCAGTTGTGTCCAACTCTTTGCAACACCAATGCACTGGAGCCCTCCAGGCTCCTCTGTCCATGGAATTCTCCAGGCCAGAATACTGGAGTGCGTAGCCATTCCCTTCTCCAGGGGATCTTCCCAAACCAGGGATTGAACCCAGGTCTCCTTCATTGCAGGCAGATTTTTACCATCTGAGCCACCAGGGAAGCCCAATAGACTTCTCTATTATTTATTCTCCTCTAAATTCTCCTTAGATGGATAATTATAGGACTTCTGTGTGGCATCTGCTTTGTAAAAGGAATATAGTGCCTGTTACTGAAGGTCACCCAAAAGGAGATTACCATTTGTTGATGGTTGTTTGCTTACAACTATTGTATGCATTCTGTCTGCATAGTTCTGTGTTTGCACCTTTTTATCTTTCTATCTCATCTTCAAGCATTAGTATCATAATACTTATCTGAAAGGTATATGGTATATACTTTTACTACAATGTAAATAAGAATTTTTGAATTGTACAGACAAGATGATTCCTTTTATTTTTGATTCTTTGAGGTATGTCAGTTCATATTGTGAACTTTTTTTGATTTGGAGTAATAATCAGTTTGGAATTCTTTTGGAAATTATAAAAATGTAAGATACTAGGTTAACATTTTCCAAGATAATATACATGGTAGACTTATTTCATTATGTTTTAATTGATATCATTTGACTGAAGCAATCATAAAGGAAACAAACCCTTTAAAATCTTGATTATTTCTAAGGTTTGTGATTTTTACATTGATTTAGTCACTGAGCTATTACTTTCTTCATTATTATTACAAAGCCATGAGTTCACATTACAGTCTATTTTGCAAAGAAATAATAGCTCACAGTTTCAAGAACTGAACACAACTACTTACAAAATATTTTTTTTGTCCTTGTTTTCTGAATATACTTACATGGTTTTTTATTTCTTTTAAGATTCCATTATTAAGTATTTTTAATTTTCTACAAATATTATCAATAACTACATAGTATTCTGTTAGATGTTGCACTGAGGTTTACTTACTATTCCCTGTCATCCTATATTTTACTGATTTTTTTTTTTTTTTACCATTTTTGATAATGCTGTAGTAAATATCTTTGCCTGGGTAGCTGTTCTTTCTCTGCTGAATTAATTACTTATGAATATTTTATGACTTTCCAAACTTATTATCATTTTACAGCCAGGAACATCGGGGACACAATTTTGTCATTTTATAATTGTATATAAAAGCATTAATTTTACCATATCATCAGAATTTCATGTCACTATTTTAATTTTTCATTTTAATAGACATAAAATTTTATCTTAATGGTCCTTTAATTTTCATTTCTTTGATTATATCAAACCAAGACAAAATATTTTCAAAATCTTTGTAACTTTTTATGTCTAGTATGAATTGTGTCTGGTGTCTTGAGTGTATTGGGAAACATTTACATAAGTTGTTTATTTTGTATGGGTGTTGATACTTTGTTTTTCATACATAATCAAATGTTTTCTCGAACTGCTTTTTATTTAGTATTTATTTCTATTTTTCTTACATAAAATATTTTATAGATGTTTTGGTAGTCAAATATGTTGTTTTCCCTTTGTGATTTTGTTATTACAAAACAGCTTTCTATTTTAGAAATGCCACACCTATTCATCAATTTACAACCTCTGCACTGGCTATTTTTTGCCATTAAAAAAACCTAGGTTATGATGCCATCAGTATGATATGCCTGCTCTGTGGTATTGCTTAGCCATTGCTGCACAGCCCCCCCAGATGTAGTGGCGTAAAACACAGCAAGAGCTTATTCTTATCATTTATCAGTGTTCTGAGCTTCCCAGGTGATGCTGGTGGTAAAGAATCTGCCTGCCAGTGCAGGAGATGTAAGAGACCTGGGTTCGATCCCTGGGTTGCGAAGATCCTCTGGAGAAGGGAGTGCTAACCCACTCCAGTATTCTTGCCTGGAGAATCCCTTGGACAGAGGAGCTTGGCGAGCTACAGTCCATTGGATCTCAAAGGTTTAGACACTGCTGACGTGGCTGAGCATGCACGCACACATCAGAGTTCTAGTCATTGACCAGCCTCAGTCAGGTGCTTCTCACTTGGTTCTTTTATGTGGCGCCTGTCACCATGACTGGGATTGAAGTCACCTTTGAGATTTCCTCACCCATGACCTGTGGTTAATGCTGATCAGTAGGCAGAACCTCAACTGAGGCTGTTGACCAGAATATCTCCGTGTGGCCTGTCCATGTGGTTTGGGCTTCCATAAGGCATGGAGCCTGAGTTCCAAAAGTAAGCATCCTGAGAGAGAGACAGGGGGAGAGAGAGAGAGAGAGCTGGGTAGAACCTATCTCGCTGTTTAAGACCAGCATTAGATGTCGGTAGTGTTACCTCCAAAGCACTTTTTTGGCTGAGGCAATCAGAAAAGAATATCATGTAATAACAAGGGTATATGGAGGTATTGTTACAACTCACCTTTGAAAATTACAACTGCCATACCTATTCAATTTTTTATACTGTATTCTTGAGTATCTATGCTACATGATGAAAGTAGTTTATAGAGATTAATTGGCAGCCATACAAATGGAAGATAGATGTGAAAATGAGGGAGGAAAGACTAGAAAGCAATTTAGGACTAAGTGAATGATAAAGGGGAATGGGAAACTCGCATCGAAGAAGTCTTTTGTTGAAAAAATAAGCAGAACTTAATTACTATTGGATGTGAAGCACAAATTAGAAGATTTAGAATGATTCTAAGAGATGAATTCTGGGTTACTGGAATAATAGTTATGACAATAGCAGAAGTGGGTCTGTTGAAAAGTAGATCTAATTTTATGGAACGTACAGAGGTATTCATTTTAACACTTGAAGTTTTACATATTGTTTGAGCTTTCAAATATAGATGCCACATATAACATTGAAGTACCATGGTGAACACAGCATAACATTAAATTATTGTGGATGAGATGTACAGAGGATGGCATTAAGTATTTTGAGACTATCAGTATAGGAAGGAGAATTTAACTCATAAAATAGAAGGCTTTGTCTGAGGGAGTAATAAAGAAAAAGATGAGTCTCCATACATGGACTAATTTAAGGAATAACACACAGATGCATGGAAAATGTGTTTCACTGAAAAACATTCATTATCTGTAGTACACCTTCTTAGGTCATCAGATTCTAGTCCTGAGGACTGGTTTTGAGCTATTTTACAACTCTTCCTTCGTACGATGTAGATAACTGAGAGATGTGTAAATCTGTTCTGTGATTTTTATGACTCCCCTGTCTAAGGAAAAACTAGTTTGTCTCAATTTCCAGTGTGTCTCAGCATTCCCTTATATAAATTTTTACTATTTAAACTTTCCCTTTGATCTTGTTACTTCATCTGCCTTGGTCCCTCATATCATAAGAAATAAGAAAATCCCTTAATACACATTGGGGCTTCCCAGGTGGTGCTAGTGGTAAAGAACCTACTTTCCAGTGGATGAGATGCAGGTTTGATCCCTGGGTTGGGAAGATGGCAACCCACTCCAGTATTCCTGCCTGTATAATCCCCATAGACAGAGGAGCCTGGTGGGCTACAGTCCATGGGATCACATAGAGTCAGATATGACTGAACAACTAAGCACAGTGCAGCAAGGACAATTTTATTCAGGGCTATTGTAATCGGTGTCATGACCATTGTAATAGGGGAGAGAGATCAGGTTCAACTCTGAAAACAAGACCAAGTGGGAATTATGGCCAAGGAGCAGTTTGAGAGGGGTCAGTGGATGGAAAATTACTGAGGGGAGACATTGAAGGTGGGGTAATTCGTTCAACTGACTGAGTAGGATTCTTAATAATGGCAGAGGTCATGGTGACCAGCTATCACTTGGAGGATGGAGAAAGGTGAGGAATTTTAGCAGATATCAAGGATGTTCAGATAGTAAGGGTAGAAAAGTTCTCTCTAAAGTGGCTTGGCAGGATTCTTCCCACAACTGGGCTAGGCAGACATTAGGAAAAAGTTCTTGTTGAGATAAAGACTCAGAGATCCTCGACCCAAGTTTGGTCAAGGTGGGAGGCTATGTCAATGTGAATTATGATTTTACTTTGCTCTGAAAGTTATCAGAGCAAATGATAGGACACTCTGAGTGGCAGAAGATGAACCTAAAGTTGTGTCAGAATGGTGAACAAACTGGGTCTAGAATGAAACTAAGAAGAAACAAAAACAAAATCCATTCATGCTTGTCTTAACTCTTGACAAGCTATGGTAAATCTCAGAGCTTCTGGTTGTTATTGGTAGAGTTGGGAGGTAGTAACTGTGTCTACTTTACAAGGTCATATACAGATAAATGCGATGATGGGGAGGATACTGTCTCCCAAATCAGCAAGTGTTATGTTTGCAAAGCATTATGACTGCAATTTAGGAGTCAAACGAGGGGAGTGTTTCAAGAAGAGTTGTGTGAAGGCACATGGCAGACATTGCTAGCTTTCACCTGATAACCATTCTCTCCTTTGGCATAGAACTTGGGCTGGTAGTGAGTGAATTACTGCCAACTGATATAGTCTGCATCTCCCAGCCTCTTTAATCACCTAGTATGACTATGGAGTTGAGTTATGGTCATGAAATGTGAGCTGAAGTATAGAGTATGGTTTTAAAAGTCTCCTTAAAATCTTAATCATTAACCACTAGAATCTGAGCTTGTTTTATAATTCAGTTACTTCTGTTAAAAGTGTTGTATATTCACATAGACTATGCTTTTCAGTTTTTTTTTCCCAGTACAAAACTCCATAGCTATCTTTTCTTGATTTGTACTTACTCTGATTTTTGTTTCATACTTCTATTACCAACTGACTTACCTCCTCTCACCAGAGGCATTTAAAAGAATACACAAAGTCAAGGGAACAAAGAGAACAGGGAATATATGAGCCACATTTTGCTCTGAAATCTATTCTTAAATCTTTAAATTTTGATATAACGTGGCAAAACTGCACAAAAATTAATTTTAAATTCTGTTACTTCTTTAATGTATTTCTTTAAAAAGTCTAAAATTTTATTTTTATTCAGCTTGTACACATCAGAATGAATACAAGTAATATAAATCATTTAGTTCAATGTCCACTTGGAGGCCGGAATTATCTACAGTCTTCATAAAGGCCCAGAAAATTGTGCAGTAATTCACTTGCTCACATTGGAGATATATTTTAAAATCTTATGGAAACAAGTTTAAGACAGCTCTCCTCCTCCTACCCATTGCTCCCAAAAGTAAAATAAAATCCAACAAATAATTATACTTGATCCTCTGGTTCATTTTATTGTATTAGTAATGCTTGAGAAAACTTTACTGTATCTTTCTACCCTTATAAAAGCAAACTCCCTCATGTACCCAACCTGAGCTGGTTATCCGTTTCACCCTAGATAATACACATGTTTCAATGCTGTTCTCCTGAAACATCCCACCCTCGCCTTCTCCCAGAGTCCACAAGTCTGTTCCATACATCTGAGTCTCTTTTTCTGTTTTGCATAGGGCCTGGTGCACTGGGAAGACCCAGAGGGATCGGGTGGAGAGGGAGGTGGGAGGGGGGACTGGGATGGGGAATACATGAAATCCATGGCTAATTCATATCAATGTATAACAAAAACTACTGTAATGATGTAAAGTAATTAGCCTCCAACTAATAAAAATTTAAAAAAAAAAAAAAAAAAAGCAAACTCCCCCCACCCCCGAAGATAGCTCCATTTTGTAAATCCATGTAGGATATATTATTTTTATTTTCTTACAAAATTTTTACCCTGTTGGTATTTATGTTGTTGCTTATATGTTGAAGTTAAGAAATAAGCTCCTGAGATCACATGTTGCTATGTCAAGGCCAAAATAAAAATAACATGATAGAGGAGTTTGGTTTGTATTGACTATTTTCTGGTAAACCTAAATATGATTATATTGATTGCTTCACCAGCACTTGTATTTAATGTACAAATTCACTGAGCTTCACTTAAAAAAAAAAAAATATCTTCTTTCCTTACAGTCTCTTTTCCTGCAAGGGAATGTAAATGTCTGAGCCAGACACCAGCCCTGAAAATGCTTCTGAAAATTTACTTTTAATGCTCATTAGTACATAAACTCATTTCAACTCAGGAAATATATTAGAGCAAAGCAATATGGACTCATTTATAATGATTCCCTTGCTTTAGGAAATCATTAACTTTGGAAACTATGTGATTAGGGTGACTAAATTTCTCCTGAAAATAGCCAACATCTAGGGAGAATTATGGGCTGGATAAAAGGTACTAGTTCTAAGTGCAAAGAACAGGAGAGGAGGTTTAATATATTTATAATTAGATCATGGAATCAAGGAAGAACTAAAATCCAGTCATTCAAGGCCAGTGATACACTGTACAATGTTCTACTTGCATAAACAAGTCCTTCACTATCTCCCAGAGTTTGCTCAGACTCATGTCTATTGAGTCAATGATGCCATCCAACCATCTCATCCTCTGTCACCTGCTTCACCTCCTGCCCTCAATCTTTCCCAGCATCAGGGTCTTTTCCAATGAGTCAGCTCTTCATATCAGGGGGCCAAAGTATTGGAGCTTCAGCTTCAGCATCAGTCCTTCCAATGAATATTCAGGGTTGATTGCCTTTAGGATTGACTGGTTTGATCTCCTTGCTGTTCAAGGGACTCTCAAGAGTCTTCTCCAGCAATGATAATAATTTGGCTATAGGTTGGCTCCCATTTTCATTGTCTACTCAAAGCAGGGACTTGGAAAATTTGGCTTTTAGAAACTCTTTAACTCTTAAAGTATGTTCGAGAGGGCATGTATATCTGATGAACATCAATGATTTGGCTTCCTCTGTTAGTTCTGGAGTTCATACTGACCTTGTTTTGGCTCCAGAGGAAATTGCTCAAGGGGGTTTCAGACCAAGAGAGGATGTGCTTGTGTCCTGAGAAATGCTTCTTCCAAAAGGTATAAATGAGTGAGACAGTTCTCATGAGTGAGATGCATACACATGGGCCATGATACAGTTATCTGCTTCGGATATACTGTTGAAGTGTTGTACACATTTGCTGACTTATAAGTCCTGAAATAACATCTGAAGATGGAGTATCTGGTTGTAATATTTGAAGCAGGTTCCTTAGCTGGGGGGCTATCATTTTTCACCCTGCTGATTCTCTTACATCTGTGGTAAGTAAGGATAGCAACCCTCAAGTGCTCCAGAGGCTAGGACATAAAGGATGGACAGGGTTTCTTGGGTGTCATCATAATTGGAACTCTGACTAAGCTACAGTGTTTTTTGTTTTTTTTTTTTCCAGAGATCTAGAAGACCTCCCTCAGCTTCCCTGTCTTCTACAACCTGAGATTGCATCTTTGAGGGAGCAGTATGCTTTCCCTTAGGAAATAAATCAAGACAAATATGGACTGAATCATTTGCTGGCCAGTGTTGATAGAAGCACAAAAATAACACATACATTTTACAGTGTAGGGAACATGCTATTACTGGTATTATCCTTGTCTGAGGCAAGGGTTTCAAATTTACTTGTTGAAGCAAATCAGGTATCAGTGACTTATCTGTGATGTGGTAATTATTTAAAGCTTATTATGTAAAGATCATATATTGAATCTGAAAATACTTAGAAATAAGTTTTCTATATAAGATCTGTTGAAGAGACGATGGAAGAAAACCACTTTTAGAGTTGACAATTCTGATTCCTACTCATGAATTGTCTGATATGTGTTATTTAACAGAGCTCCTAATTTTTTATACACTTTTAAACACTTGAAAAACTTACTGGTAAGTGAAATTTTTAAGGAGTTTTTGATATAAAGTTTTTTTTTTTGAGGAAAACTAAAATATAAATAAGTGAAATTTTAAGGAGTTTTTATATAAATATTTTTTTTCCAGGAAAACTAAAATATAAATAAACTTGGCCCTTGTTAGAACAAACCATAGTTTAAATTGAGTATTTTACAGCACTTTGATAAATTAGTAGGTATCAGCTGATATGTACCAGTAAGTGGAGTGAACTAAAGCATTTCAAATGCGCGATTAGGGGACTAAACATAAAACTTAGTGGGAGAGTTCTGCCGATCACTGCCAAGAACAGACTCTCTAGGCACCTGTTGTGATCCGAGGAGGCCTGTCCACGTGGCAGGCAGTACTGAGTTTCTGCTGAGTCAGAGGTCGCTGTTGTATCCTTGTGCTTTGGCTTTCAGAACTCAAGTAAAGGCCCTTTCATTTTGGGTGAAATTCCTCTTGGTAGATTGGATCTAAGCTGGTCTTTGGAGAGAGATCGAGCCTTGAGCCTCTGGAGTGGGAGCACTGACTCCAAGACCATAGACAGCCAGAGAACTAATGCCGGGGAGTATCAGACAGTGAGAACTCACACAAAGGAAAACACTGGCACAGAAGACCTGCCATCACCCAACCACCAGTAGCACCCTGTGCAGGACACCTCATCTAAACAACAAACAAAACAAAAATGCAAACCCCATCACAGCAGACAGGATTACCACCTCACTCAGCCTTGCCCATTAGAGGAAAAACAAACAAACAAACAAACAAAAACTCAGCACAAATCTCACCCTATACAAAGCGTACACAAACCACTGGACCAGCCTTAGGAGGGCAGAAACCAAAAGGAAGAAATGATTCAACCTTGAAGCCTGGGAAAAGGAGACCTAAAGCACAATAAGTTTAAAAAAAAATAATGAAAAGGCAGAGAAATACTACACAAATGAAGGAACAAACTAGAAACACAGAAGTCCAAATAAATGAAGAGGAATTAGGCAAACTACCTAAAAAAGAATTCAGAATAATGATAGTAAAGATGATCAAAAACCTTGAAAACAAAATGGAGAAATTGCAAGAATCAATAACAAAGACCTAGGAGAATTAAAGAATAAACATACAGAGACAAACAACATAATTGCTGAAATTAAAAATACTCTAGAAGGAATCAATAGCAGAATATCTGAAGCAGAAGAATGAATCAGTGAGCTGGAAGATAAAATGGTGGAAATAACTTCTGAAGAGCAGAATAAAGTAAAAAGAATGAAAAGAACTGAGGATAGTCTCAGAGACCTCTGGGACAATATCAAACACACCAACATTTGAATTACAGGGGTCCCAGAAGAAGAAGAAGAGAAAAAGAAAGGGTATGAGAAAATTTTTGAAGAGATTTTAGTTGAAAATTTCCCCAACATGGAAAAGGAAATAGTCAATCAAGTCCAAGAGGAACAAAGAGTCCCATACAGGATAAACCCAAGGAGAAACATGGCAAGACACATCCTAATCAAACCAACAAAGACTAAACACAAAGAAAGAGTATTAAGAGCAGCAAGGGAGAAGCAACAAGTAACATACAAGGGAAACACCATATGCTTAACAGCTGATCTTTCAGCAGAAACTCTGCAGGCCAGAAGGGAATGGCAGGATATGTTTAAAGTACTGAAAAGAAAAAATCTGCAACCAAGATTAAACTGTACCCTGCAAGGATCTCATTCAAAATTGATGGAGAAATAAAAAGCTTTTCAGACAATCAAAAGTTAAGAGAATTCAGTACCACCAATCCAGCTTTACAACAAATGTTAGGGACTTATATAGTGAAGAAATACAAGAGAAGAGATCCACAAAATCAACCCCAAACAATTAAGAAAATGGCAACAGGAACATATATATATATATATATACATACATACATATATATATATATATATATATATATATATATATACTTTAAATGTAAATGGATTAAATTCTCCAACCAAAAGACACAGACTGGCTGAATGGATAAAAGAAACAAGACCTATATATGTGCTGTCTACAAGAAACCCACTTCAGACCTCAAGATACATATAGGCTGAAAGTGAGAGGATGGAAATATATATTCCATGCAAGTGGGAAGCAAAAGAAAGCTGGCATAGCAATCCTCATATCAGACAAAATAGACCTTAAAATAAAGATTACAAAGATAAGGAAGGACACTACATAATTATCAAGGGATCAATCCAAGAGAAAGATATAACAATTGCAAATATCTCTGCACCCAACATAGGAGCACCTCAATACATAAGACAAACACTAACAAACATAAAAGGAGAAATTGACAGTAACACAATAATAGTAGGAGACTTGAACACTCTACTCACTCTGATGGACAGATCATCAAAACAGAAAAGTAATAAGGAACCACAAGTCTTAAATGATACATCAGATGAGATAGATCTCATTGATATCTTCAGGACATTCCATCCAAATGCAGAAGAATACACCTTCTTCTCAAGTTCACATGGAACATTCTCCAGGATAGGCCACATCTTGGGTCACAAATCAAACCTCAGTAAATTTAAGAAAATTAAAATCATATCAAGCATCTTCTCTGACCACAATGCTATAAGACTAGATATCAATTACAAGAAAAAAAAATGTAAGAAACACAAACACATGGAGATTAAACAACATGTTTCTAAATAACCAACAGGTTACTGAAGAAATCAAAAGAGAGATAAAAAAATTTCTAGGAAATAAATGACAATGAAAACACAACTCAAAACCTATGGGAAGCAGCGAAAGCAGTTCTAATAGGGAAGTTTATAACAGTACAATCCTACCACAAGAAACAAGGAAAACATTGAACAGACAACCTGACCTTGCATCTAAAGCAACTGGAAAAAGAAGAACAAAACCACCCAAAATTTAGTAGAAGGAAAGAACTCATAAAGATCTGAGCAGAAATAACTGAAAAAGAAATGAAAGAAACAAGAGTAAAGGTTAATAAAACTAAAAGCTGGTTCTTTGAGAACATAAACAAAATTGACAAACCCTTAGCCAGGCTCATCAAGAGAAAAAGGGAGAAGAATCAAATCCACAAACTTAGAAATGAGAAAGGAGAGGTTACAACAGACAATGCAGAAATACAAAGGATTATAAGAGACTATTATGAACAACTATATGGCAATAAATGGATAACCTGGAAGAAATGGACAGATTCTTAGAAAAGTTCAATCTACTAAGACTGAACCAGGAAGAAATAGAAACTATGAACAACCCAATTACAAGCACTGAAATTGAAGCTATGATCAAAAGTCTCCCTCAAAACGATAGCCCAGGGCCAGATGGCTTCACAGGATAATTCTACCCTGTGAAATTCTAGAGAAGAGCTAAGGCCAATCCTTCTAAAACTCTTTCAAAAAATTGCAGAGGAATGAGCCCTTCCAAACTGATTCTATGAGGCCACCATCACCCTGATACCAAAACTAGACAAAGAAAACACACAAAAAGAAAACTACAGGCCAATTATCACTGATGAGCATAGATCCAAAAATCATCAACAAAATTTTAGAAAACAGAATTCAGCAACACATCATAAAGCTCATATACCATGATCAAGTTGGGTTTATTCGAGGAATGCAAGTATTCTTTAATATATGAAAATCAATCAATGTGATACACTGTATTAACAAGTTGAAAGATAAAAATCATGTGATCATCTCAATAGATGTAGAAAAAGACTTTGACAAAATTCAGCACCCATTTATAATTAAAACTCTTCAAAAAATGGGCATAGAAGGAAACTACCACAACATAGTAAAGGCCATATGTGATAAGCCATATATGATAAGCCATATATGATAAGCTTACAGCAAACATTATTCTCAATGGTGAAAAACTGAAAGCATCCCCCCTAAGATCAGGAATAAGACAAGGGTGTTCACTTTCACCACTATTATTCAACATAGTTCTGGAAGCCCTAGCTACAGCAATCAGAGAAGAAAAAGAAATAAAAGGAATCCAGATCAGGAAAGAAGAAGTGAAGCTCTCACTGTCTGCAGTTGACATGATACTGTACATAGAAAACCCTAAAGATAGTATCAGAAAATTACTAGAGCTAATCCGTGAACTTAGCAAAGTTGCAGGACACAAAATCAACACAGAGAAATCACAGGCATATCTATATACTAACAATGGAAAATCAGAAAGAGAAATTAAGGAAGCAATCCCATTCACCATTGCAACAAAAATAATTAAATATCTAGGATTAAGCTTAGCTAAGGAGACAAAAGAATTGTACAGAGAAAATTATAAGACACTAATGAAAGAAATCAAAGATGACATAAAACGGATGGAGAGATGCTCCATGTTCCTGGGTAGGAAGAATCAATATTGTGAAAATGACTATACAATCAAATGCAATCTACAGATTCAGTGTGACCCCTATCAAATTACCAATGGCATTTTTCACAGAACTAGAACAAAAAATTTCACAATTCATATGGAAACACAAAAGACCCCAAATAGCCAAAGCAGTCTTGAGAAAGAAGAATGGAGCTGAAGGAATCAACCTTCCTGACTTCAGATTATACTACAAAGCTATGGTCATCAAGATAGTATGGTACTGGCACAAAACAGAAATACAGACCAATGGGACAAGATAGAAAGCCCAGAAATAAACCCACGCACCTATGGGTACCTTATTTTTGACAAAGGAGGAAAGAATATACAATGGGGCAAAGGCAGCATCTTTAATAAATGGTGCTGGGAAAACTGGACAGGTACATGTTAAAGAATGAAATTAGAACACTTCCTAATACCATACACAAAGATAAATTCAAAATGGATTCAAACTTAAATGTAAGATGAGAAACTATAAAACTTTTAAAGGAAAACATAGGCAATACATTTGGTAGCATAAATAAAAGCAAGATCTTCTATGACCCACCTCCTAGAGTAACAGAAATAAAACAAAAGTAAACAAGTGGGACCTGATTAAACTTAAAAGCTTTTGCACAGCAAAGAAAACTATAAGCAAGGTGAAAAGACAACCCTCAGAATGGGAGAAAATAATAGCAAATGAAACAACTGACAAAGGATTAATTTCCAAAATATACAAGCAGCTCATACAACTCAATGCCAGAAAAACAAACAACTAATCAAAAAGTTGGAAAAAGACTTAAGCAGACATTTCTCCAAAGAAGACATACAGATAGCTAACAAACACGTGAAAACATGCTCCACATCACTCATTATTAGAGAAATGCAAGTCAAAACTGAAATGAGATATCACCTCACACCTGTCAGAATGGCCATGATCAAAAAGTCTACAAACAATAGATGCTAGAGAGGGTGTGGAGAAAAGGGAATGCTCTTACACTGTTGGTGGGAATGTAAATTGATACAGCCATTATGGGAGACGGTATGAAGATACCTTAAAAAAAGTAGGATAAAACCACTAGCAGTTCAGTTCAGTCGCTCAGTTGTGTCTGACTCTTTGCGACCCCATGAATCACAGCACGCCAGGCTTCCCTGTCCATCACCAACTCCCAGAGTCTACCCAAACCCATGTCCATCGAGTCAGTGATGCCATCCAGCCATCTCATTCTCTGTCATCCCCTTCTCCTCCTGCCCCCAATCCCTCCCAGCATTAGGGTCTTTTCCAATGAGTCAACTCTTCACATCAGGTGGCCAAAGTATTGGAGTTTCATCTTCAACATCAGTCCTTCCAATGAACACTCAGGACTGATCTCCTTTAGGATGGACTGGTTGGATCTCCTTGAAGTCCAAGGGATTCTCAAGAGTCTTCTCCAACACCACAGTTCAAAAGCATCAATTCTTCAGTGCTCTGCTTTCTTCACCGTCCAACTCTCACATCCATACATGACTACTGGAAAAACCATAGCCTTGACCAGATGGACCTTTGTTGTCAAAGTAATGTCTCTGCTTTTAAATATGCTATCCAGGTTGGTCATAACTTTCCTTCCAAGGAGTAAGCGTCTTTTAGTTTTATGGCTGCAGTCACCATCTGCAGTGATTTTGGAGCCCCCCAAAATAAAGTCTGACACTGTTTCCCCATCTATTTGCCATGAAGTGATGGGACTGGATGCCATGGTCTTAGTTTTCTGAATGTTAAGCTTTAAGCCAACTTTTTCACTCTCCTCCTTCACCTTCATCAAGAGGCTTTTTAGTTCCTCTTCACTTTCTGCCATAAGGGTGGTGTCATCTGCACATCTGAGGTTATTGATATTTCTTCCAGCAATCTTGATTCCAGCTTGTGCTTCCTCCAACCCAGCGTTTCTCATGATGTACTCTGCGTATAAGTTAAATAAGCAGGGGGACAATATGCAGCCTTGACGCACCCCTTTTCCTATTTGGAACCAGTCTGTTGTTCCGTGTCCAGTTCTAACTGTTGCTTCCTGACCTGCATACAGGTTTCTCAAGAGGCAGGTCAGGTGGTCTAGTATTCCCATTTCTTTCAGAATTTTCCACAGTTTATTGTGATCCACACAGTCAAAGGCTTTGGCATAGTCAATAAAGCAGAAATAGATGTTTTTCTGGAACTCTCTTGCTTTTTTGATGATCCAGCGGATGTTGGCAATTTGATCTCTGGTTCCTCTGCCTTTTCTAAAACCAGCTTGAACATCTGGAAGTTCACAGTTCACGTATTGCTGAAGCCTGGCTTGGAGAATTTTGAGCATTACTTTACTAGCATGTGAGATGAGTAGAATTGTGTGGTAGTTCGAGCATTCTTTGGCATTGCCTTTCTTAGCGATTGGAATGAAAACTGACCTTTTCCAGTCCTGTGGCCACTGCTGAGTTTTCCAAATTTGCTGGCATATTGAGTGCAGCACTTTCACAGCATCATCACTCAGGATTTGAAATAGCTCAACTGGAATTCCATCACCTCCACTAGCTTTGTTCATAGTGATGCTTTCTAAGGCCCACTTGACTTCACATTCCAGGATGTCTAGCTCTAGGTGAGTGATCACAATCATCGTGATTATCTGGGTCATGAAGATCTTTTTTGTACAGTTCTTCTGTGTATTCTTGCCACCTCTTCTTAATAACTTCTGCTTCTGTTAGGTCTGTACCATTTCTGTCCTTTATCGAGCCCATCTTTGCATGAAATGTTCTCTTGGTATCTCTAATTTTCTTGAAGAGATCTCTAGTCTTTCCCATTCTGTTGTTTTCCTCTATTTCTTTGCATTGATCACTGAGGAAGGCTTTCATATCTCTCCATGCTATTCTTTGGAACTCTGCATTCAGATGGAAATATCTTTCCTTTTCTCCTTTGCTTTTCACTTCTCTTCTTTTCACCGCTATTTGTAAGGACTCCTCAGACAGCTATTTTGCTTTTTTGCATTTCTTTTCCGTCGGATGGTCTTAATCCCTGTCTCTTGTACAATGTCACGAACCTTCATCCATAGTTCATCAGGCACTCTGTCTATCAGATCTAGTCCCTTAAATCCATTTCTCACTTCCACTGTATAATCATAAGGGATTTGATTTAGGTCATACCTGAATGGTCTAGTGGTTTTCCCTACTTTCTTCAATTTAAGTCTGAATTTGGCAATAAGGAGTTCATGATCTGAGCCCCAGTCAGCTCCTGGTCTTGTTTTTGCTGACTGTATAGAGCTTCTCAATCTTTGGCTGCAAAGAATATAATCAATCTGATTTCGGTGTTCACCATCTGGTGGTGTCCATGTGTAGAGTCTTCTCTTGTGTTGTTGGAAAAGGGTGTTTGCTATGACCAGTGCGTTCTCTTCGCAAAACTCTATTAGCCTTTGCCCTGCTTCATTCTGTACTCCATGGCCAAATTTGCCTGTTACTCCAGGCAAATTTGTTACTTTTTTTGTTACTGTTACTTTTGCAAATGCAAAAGTTACTCCTACTTTTGCATTCCAGTCCCCTATAGTGAAAAGTACATCTTTTTTGGGTGTTAGTTCTAAAAGGTCTTGTAGGTCTTCATAGAAACATTCAACTTCAGCTTTCAGGTGAAGAACTTGTTGGGGCATAGTCTTGGATTACCATGATATTGAAGGTTTGCCTTGGAAATGAACCGAGATCATTCTGTCATTTTTGAGATTGCATCCAAGTACTGCATTTCAGACTCTTTTGTTGACCATGATAGCTACTCCATTTGTTCTCAGGGATTTCTGCCCACAGTAGTAGATATAATGATCATCTGAGTTAAATTCACCCATTCCAGTCCATCTTAGTTTGCTGATTCCTAGAATGTCAACGTTCACTCTTGCCATCTCCTGTTTGACCACTTCCAATTTGCCTTGATTCATGGACCTAACATTCCAGGTTCCTATGCAATATTGCTCTTTACGGCATTGGACCTTGCTTCTATCACCAGTAACACCCACAACTGGGTATTGTTTTTGCTTTGGCTCCATCCCTTCATTCTTTCTGGAGTTATTTCTCCAGTGATCTCCAGTAGCATATTGGGCACCTACTGACCTGGGGAGTTCATCTTTCTGTGTCCTATCTTTTTGCCTTTTCATACTGTTCATGGGGTTCTCAAGGCAAGAATACTGAAGTGGTTTGCCATTCCCTTCTCCAGTGGACCACATTCTGTCAGACCTCTCCCCCATGACCCGTCCATCTTGGGTGGCCCCACATGGCATGACTTAGTTTCACTGAGTTAGACAAGGCTGTGGTCCTGTGATCAGATTGGCTAGTTTTCCGTGATTATGGTTTCAGTGCGTCTGCCCTCTGATGCCCTCTCGCAACACCTACCGTCTTACTTGGGTTTCTCTTACCACCATATGACCCAGCAATTCCCCTCCTAGGCATATACCCTGAGGAAACAAAAATAGAAAAAGACACATGTATCCCATTGTTCACTGCGGCACTATTTACAATAGCTAGAACATGGAAGCAACCTAGATGTCCATCAACAGATGAATGGATAAAGAAGCTGCGGTACATATACACAATGGAATACTCCTCAGCCAGAAAAAGGAACACATTTGAGTCAGTTCTGATGAGGTGGATGAACCTAGAAGCTATTATACAGAGTGAAGTAAGTCAGAAAGAGAAAGATAAATATCATATTCTAACACATATATATGGAGTCTAGAAAAATGGTACTGAAGAATTTATTTGCAGGGCAGAATGGAGAAACAGACATAGAGAATAGACTTATGTACATGGGGAGAGGGCAGGACCTTTCTGAGATGTATGGAAAGAGTAACATGGAAACTTATTTTACCATATGTAAAATAGATTACCAATGGGAATTTGCTGTCTGGCTCAGGAAACTCAAACAGGGGCTCTATATCAATCTAGAGGGGTGGCATGGGGTGGGAGATGAGAGGGAGTTTAAAAGGGAGAGTATATATGTATACCTGTGGCTGATTCATGTTGAGGTTTGACAGAAAACAACAAAATTCTGTAAAGTAATTATCCTTCAATAAAAAAATAAACTAAAAAAAAAACTTAATGGGAGCCAAGTGCAAAGCTGACAATGGAATCCAGCCCTAATCAATGTCTTTCTGTGTGTATGTGAAAGGGCATTCTAATATTATGAGAATAAAGGATAAAAGAGTTCATCAGCGAGGGACCAGAAGAAAATTCAGAATATTTTTAAATCGATGTCACAAGCAGGATAAACTATTATTTGGAGGATACAGGCGATTGAAGTGGCACAAAGTCAAAAGATTTATTTTTAGATAGTTGGTAGAGAATTAATTTCACCTACATTAGTTACAAATGTCTAGTTTAGAGACAATAATTAGGAGAAAATACATAGGTAATAAGAAAATCAGGGTAAAGATAATTGCATTAATTTCTTCTTCAGAGGAAGTCATGAGTGAGAGCTTTCATATCAACCTCTAAAATAAAATATCAGTAGCTTTAATCTAACATAGAAAGTAGTGCTGGTTAAAATAAATCCTAAAGAATTGTAAGAGGAAAATGTGGAATGGTGGTTCTGAGAGAATCAAGTTTCATCACACTACAGCAACTTACTTACTACATCCTCTCAGGTTAATTTTTGCTTAGCAGTTTTGGGCCCCATTTTCTCATCTTTAAAATGTTATCTTTAAGATAATAACAATAAGAGTATCTTATCTGGTTGTGTTTTATGAGGGTTACATGAGATGATATATCTAAAATTATGTGCATAACACATCCTAGCAAATAGTCAAAATTATTAAAGATGGTGTACAAGAATCTGAAAATAAGATCATTTAAGGCTAGCATTTCTATACAATAAAGCAAACCTTATCATTCTGATGTTTTGACAAATGTATACACTTATTAACCACTAACTCAATCCAGATAGACATTCCTTCTCCCTTAATTCCCTGCAGACTTTCTTGTAGTTAGTCTCCCAGCTTGCCCTTGCCACTGGCACTTGCTGATCTGCTTTCTGACACTGTGGTTTCAATTTGCCTTTTTCAGAATCTCATGTAAATGGAATCATACACTATGGATTCTTATAAATCTCATACACTATGGATTCTTCTGTGTCTGACTTCATAGTTTTTGTTACCCATCCATATTGTATGTCAGTTGTTTAATGCCCTTTATCACCAAGTAATACTCTCTGTTATGAATATACCATGCCTCCCCCCCCAATTAAGTGTTGATGGCCATTTTAGTTATTTTTGTTGTTGTTGTTAAATACATTTTCCTTTCTCTTTGACAAAAATCAAGGAGTGGAATTGCTGGCTTTCACTTCCTAAAAATGTTTTACTTTATATGAAAAGGCTAAACTGTGTTTCCTACAATGTTTATACCATCAGCATAAAAGAACCCCCAACTGCTCTATATCTTTGTAAGCTTGTTATGGTCAGTCATTTTGATTCTGGTTATTCAACTAGGTTTGGAGTTGAATCTCACTGGGATCTTAATTTTATTTCCCTGATGACTAATGATATTGAGCTTTTCCCCCCATATGCTGATTAGCCATCTACTTATTTTCTTTTGTAAAGTGTCTACTCAAATGTTTTCTGCAGGACTCTAACCTGAATATGTAGCTTGATTTGATCTTTTTAAATGGTGCCATTTCTATTCTCCCAAGATGGGGGAAATTTCTATACAGTGACATGGAGCAACGATAAATTTAAAGTTCTGTTTTATCAATTTTTACTGATGCTGATAATGATGTTCAAGGGCTTTAGCTTGTAATAGTGTCTGGGGGAGATTAGACACTGATTCATGATGTTACGCTTGTGTCCGACTCTGTGACCCCATGGACAGTAGCCTGCCAGGTTCCTCTGTCCATGGAATTCTCTAGGCAAGATACTGGAGTGGGTAGCCATTCCCTTCTCCAGGGTATCTTCCCAACCCACCAATCGAACCCAGGTCTCCTTCATTGCAGGCAGCTTTTTACCATCTGAGCCACCAGGGAAGCCTTGACTACTATAATCAACACTAAATATGTCCATGGTGATTCCTTCATAAACACATTCTGCAGCAGTTAACATTCTTTTGTAAAGGCTTGTGCATTTTTTTTACATGAGAGCCATGTGAAATCTAGGTGAAATAATTAACCATAGGCAGTATCAGGATAAAATCAAACTAAGATGGTGGGGAAAAAAAAAAGACATAGTTTACATTCTCTTCCCACTTCCTTTCTCCCACCTGCCCTGCAGTTCATCACCTCCACCCCTTCTTTTCTCTCCCCCCCCACCCCCAGGTGTGCTTGGGAAAAAATTTTTGGAGCAATTGCAGTTAACTTCCTACATTTCTCAACTGTAATTAACACATTTTTTTTTCGTTAGTTTTACATCCAAAGAGAACATTTTTTAGTAGACAGTACTGTTTCTTGTGTGTTATAAAACTGACGAATGACACCTGTGCAAAGCGCTATATTGGTTGTACTATTTCTGTGAAGGCATTAAAGCAAGTTCAGGTATTTTCCTGGGAATGTTAAAATGTCAGCTCTGAGTGCTTTCTGCAGTATTTATGCTCACCAGGTGAGTCTGTGCACTAAAAAATATATATATGAGAAAGATGCATCCATTGTTTTCAGTTTGATTATTTTAAATTTTGGGGGGCATCTGAGGGAAATTGTGTTCTTTAAGAAGAAACTGTTCTTAAGATTGTGGTGAACTCAGCTGTGATAAAGAGCAATGTTAAGCTAAAGGAATGAATTGCCATTTTGCTACAGCTGTGTAACCAAATCAGGAGCTGCTGATGGAATTATCTCACGTGGGTAGCTTTGTCACTGCTCCTGGGGCTGGGGGAGTTTGAGAACCACTGGCATATTTGGAAACTTTAATTATGCAGCAGTTAACTGGTCTAAAATTACACAGACTAATTCTATCTCAAGAGAAATATTTTCTGTATTAAACCACTTTTAACTGAGTCAAGCTCCATTCTCATCGTCTAACAAGTTATAGTGGTTCTTTCCTGTGTTTGTTTTACTTTGTATAAAACATTCTTGTATGGATAAATGAGTTACAGTATTTGATTCTTATGAAAGTCACTCAGCTGTTTCAGCTCTTTGCGACCCCATGGACTATGTGCTCCATGGAATTCTCTAGGCCAGAATACTGGAGTGGGTAGCCTTGCCCTTCTCCGGGGATCTTCCCGACTTAGGGATCGAACCCAGGACTCCCGCACTGCAGGTGCATCCTTTACCAGCTGAGCCACAGGGAAGCCCTGAAGCCCTTTGGCTCTTGGCTCAAAGCAATAAGGTGTTAGCTGAGGAGCCTATGTATGGGCTGGTTTACAACATTCACATTCAAGGATATGAAGAGGATATGATGAAAATACAAGACCTGTCATGGCATTTTCCATTTTCATTTCTTCTTTCAGAAAAATGTAATCTTAGCTGAAATTAGCTACACAAAAAACTGATACTTAAAAATGACTTTGGAAGCAAATTGGCTGTAGCATAGGAAACAAAAATAATTTGAATGGGGGAATTTCAATATCTCATGAATATAGAGCCACAACATATTCTAGGTTGAGGATGACTTTTTTTTTTTTCATTTATTTTTATTAGTTGGAAGCTAATTACTTTACTTTGTAGTGGGTTTTGCCATACATTGACATGAATCAGCCATGGATTTACATCAGTTCCCCATCCCGATCCCCCCTCCCACCTCCCTCCTCATCCCATCCCTCTGGGTCTTCCCAGTGCACCAGACCTGAACACTTGTCTCAGGCATCCAACCTGGGCTGGTGATCTGTTTCACCCTTGATAGTATACTTGTTTCAATGCTATTCTCTCAGATCATCCCACCCTTGCCTTCTCCCACAGAGTCCAAAAGTCTGTTCTGTACATCTGTGTCTCTTTTTCTGTTTTGCATATAGGATTATCATCTTTTAAAATTCCATATATATGCATTAGTATACTGTATTAGTGTTATCTTTCTGGCTTACTTCACTCTGTACAATGGGCTCCAGTTTCATCCATCTCATTAGAACTGATTCAAATGAATTCTTTTTAATGGCTGAGTAATATTCCATTGTGTATATGTACCATAGCTTCCTTATCCATTCGTCTGCTGATGGACATCTAGGTTGCTTCCATGTCCTGGCTATTATAAACAGTGCTGCGATGAACACTGGGGTGCACATGTCTCTTTCAGATCTGGTTTCCTCGGTGTGTATGCCCAGGAGTGGGATTGCTGGGTCATATGGCAGTTCTATTTCCAGTTTTTTAAGGAATCTCCACACTGTTTTCCATAGTGGCTGTACTAGTTTGTATTCCCACCAACCATGTAAGAGGGTTCCCTTCTCTCCACACCCTCTGAGGATGATTTTAAAAGAAAGTATCTAGAATATTTTTTATTAGCAATTTCACTTTGAATTCTTTTTTTCTAAGAATTCAAGGTTTATTATTCTTCAGAAAGATCTGAGGCATGCTATAGGGCACATGACAGCTCTCCTAAAATGTTTTGTTGCTAGAGTTCTATGGGTTAAATCTCTATGGGTTAAATCTCTCTGCCAGAAACTGATGTTACAACGTCAGATGAATGTGAGCTCCTTTTCTTGTGAACTGCATTTCCCAGACTTTCAGGGGTTTTCTGGATTATCAGTTAAGGAGAAGAACCCCTCCTTTCATCTTACTCAGAAAGTCACTCACTCACACACTTTTGGTCCCAGTCGGGTTTTTGCCTTTTGATCTTAATTGGAGATCAAGGCATGGACCAGAGAATGGCTGGCTTTTCATTCTCTTATACCAGTAATCGGAATGTTATGACATGATTTGCATCTTAAGAAATGCATTTAAGACACTTGCACTCTGGCTTCCAGGAATGTTTGGCCAATGTGGGTACTGATGCTGAAAGGTGGGGGAAGCCAGGGGTTCCTCCTCCAATTTACTCTGCCTGTTATAGCATCTCTGGCTGTGAATGATCTTCACTTTAGCTCCAAGCTTGAGTGAGCCATTCCCACTGTGGTCCCAGCAGTGCATCTGCTAATGTTCTAGCTCCTGCCAGAGAGCCCTGACATCTGGGCTGAGATAACATCATCTCCTTTCATTGTTCCTCCAGCCCTAGTGTTGGGAGCAGTTTTTAGCTGTCCTCAGTCTTTGTGCTGATGTTTATCACCATTCAAATGTCTCAGACCTTCCATTACCTGTAAAACCAATTCAATTATATTTAAAGTCCTTGCGTTTGAAAAAAAGCTGAAGCAGTTCTTACTTCCTGGCTAGACCTTACTAACATCCACAAATAGAAAAAAAAAAAAAAAAAAAAAACAGGTGGGAGGAGCATCAGGTTCTGATATAGGATGGTGTTACCTGAGTCTGACCAGATTCACCTGCTGATAACACTTAAAAACTCAGAACAAATGAATAAATACTTTCAACATGAAAATTCTGAAAAGTAAACCAAAGCATAGGATTGTGGAAGTGTGTTGCAACTTGGAGAAGTCAAGTGCTGGGAGAGAGACTTAACTATTTTCACTCTCCTTACAGTTTTACCCCCAGGGCAGGGCCAATCCATGGAGTTGTGCACTGGTTCAGTTCAGTTCAGTTCAGTCGCTCAGTTGTGTCTGACTCTTTGCGACCCCATGAATCAAAGCATGGAGGCCTCCCTGTCCATCACTAACTCCCGGAGTTTACTCAAACTAATGCCCATCAAGTTGGTGATGCCATCCAGTCATCTCATTCTCTGTCATCACCTTCTCCTCCTGCCCCCAATCCCTCCCAGCATCAGGGTCTTTTCCAATGAGTCAACTCTTCGCATCAGGTGGCCAAAGTACTGAAGTTTCAGCTTCAGCATCAGTCCTTCCAATGAACACCCAGGACTGATCTCCTTTAGGATGGACTGGTTGGATCTGCTTGCAGTCCAAGGGACTCTCAAGAGTTCTCCAACACCACAGTTCAAAAGCATCAATTTTTCAGCGCTCAGTTTTCTTCACAGTCCAACTCTCACATCCATACATGACCACTGGAAAAACCATAGCCTTGACCAGATGGACCTTTGTTGGCAAAGTAATGTCTCTGCTTTTTAATATGCTATCTAAGTTGGTCATAACTTTCCTTCCAAGGAGTAAGCATCTTTTAATTTCACGGCTGCAGTCACCATCTGCAGTGATTTTGGAGCAACAAGCGGGGGCGGAACGGAGAGGAGAGGGCGGCATTGCTTAGGGTAAGGACTGGCCAGAAGACCCTGAGAGCAATCGGAGGGAGCTTTTTTTAAACGGTGGGACAAAATTAACCGGCCTGAACACACTGCCGGCGGTTCGCAAAACAAAGGGACTGAGAAAGTCCAAAGAAGAGCCGGCCCATCCCCGCTGGAGGTAGGAGGCAGGGGGAAGGGGAAAAGGGCAAACTCAGCCCCTGAGAAGCCACTCCATCCCACACTGCAAACAGGCCCCCGGTTCCTATCTAAAGACTTCCTGAGACCCGACTGGCGGCGCGCGCGCTGGGGCCGTGGAGGGAAAAAGCGCGCCATACCCGGGGAGAGTGCGCCCAAGCCTCTGGCTGCCTGAGCCACTCGCCGTGGAGGGAAAAGGCGCGCCGCACCCGGGGAGAGTACGCCCAAGCCTCTGGCTGCCTGAACCGCTCAGGCCGGGAAAGGCACAAAACGCAGGCACAACCGAATCCACGCTTTTGTGGAGTACCCGAAAACTGGAACCGCACTCAATGCAGGGCCCGCTCCATATAGAGCAGCCGGGAGCCTGAGCAGTGTAGACGGCGAAAGCACTGACACCCGTGAGTGGGGCAAACCCAGTGTGGCCGGAACACGGTGAGTGCTATCCACACAGAGCGGTATCTGTCTGCAGCGCCCCGCCCTCCCCGTAGCAGGACTGAACTGAACTTGCGAACCTAATAAGAGATCACCTCCGCCTGCCTGTGTCAGGGCGGAAATTAGACACCGAAGAGAAGCCAAAATAAACAAAGGGAACCGCTTCAGAAAGGACCGGTGCAACAGATTAAAATCCCTGAAGGTAACACCGAATACACGGGAAGGGGCCTACAGATATCTAGAAGTGTAAGCTGGAAAGAGGAGCTATCTGAAATTGAACTGAACCTACACTGACCGCAACAACTCCAGAGAAATTCCTAGATATATATGTATTTTTTTTTTAATTAAAAAAATTTTTTTTCTTTCCTTCTTTTTTTATTTTTTATTTTTTCTCTTTTATTTTCTTTTAAAATTCCCTATTATTCCCCCATTACGCCTCAACTTTCATTTTCATATATTTATACGATTTTTTTAATTAGGGAAAAAAATTTTTTTTCTTTTTTTTTCTTTTTCTTGTTTTTCTCTTCTATTTCCTTTTAAAGTCCTCTAATACTCCTCTATTATTCCTTAATTTTCATTTTCATTTCACTATAACCTTGCCAAAAAAAAAAAAGAGAGAGAGAGAGAAACCCTATTTTTAAACCGAACTTCATATACAGTTCTAAATTTTTTTGTGTGTTTTTGTTTTTGTTTTTAAATATTGTAATTCAAAGAGTCTAACCTCTACACTAGATTTTCAATCTTTGTTTTTCAGTAGTATGTGATATAAATTTTGGTCATTTAAGAATCCAATATTCAGTTCCCATTTCTATTCAGGAGTGTGGTGATACTCTCCCACTTTTGACTCTCTGTTTTCTACCTCAGAACACCTCTATTTCCTCCATTCCCCTTCTCTTCCCAATCCAACTCTGTGAATCTTTGTGGGTGTCTGGGCTACAGAGAACACTTTGGGAACAGATAACTGCGTAGATCTGTCTCTCTCCTCTTGAGTCCCCTTTTTCTCCTCCTGCTCACCTCTATCTCCTTCTTCCCTCTCCTATTCTTCATGTAACTCTGTGAATCTCTCTGGTTGTCTCTCACGGTGGAGAATCTTTTCACCATTAACCTAGAAGTTTTATTATCAGTGCTGTATAGTTGGAGAAGTCTTGAGACTATTGGAAGAATAAAACTGAAATCCAGAGGCAGGAGACTTAAGCCCCAAACCTGAGAAAACCAGAAAACTCCTGACTACACGCAACATTAAGGAATAAGAGACCATCCAAAAGCTTCCATACCTACACTAAAACCAACCACCACCCAAGAGCCAATAAGCTCTAGTACAAGACATACCACGCAAATTCTTTAGCAACGCAGGAACATAGACCTGAGTGTCAACATACAGGCTGTCCAAAGTCACACCTAACACAAAGACCCATCGCAAAACTCATTACTGGACACTCCATTGCACTCCAGAGAGAAGAAATCCAATTCCACGCACCAGAATGCTGACACAAGCTTCCCTAACCAGGAAACCTTGGCAAACCAATCATCCAACCCCACCCACTGGGTGAAACCTCCACAATAAAAAGGAACCACAGACCACAAGAATACAGAAAGCCCACTCCAGACACAGCAATCTAAACAAGATGAAAAGGCAGAGAAATACCCAACAGGTAAAGGAACATGAAAAAAAGCCCGCCAAGTCAAACAAAAGAGGAGGAAATAGGGAATCTACCTGAAAAAGAATTTAGAATAATGATAATAAAAATGATCCAAAATCTTGAAAACAAAATGGAGTTACAAATAAATAGCCTGGAGACAAAGATTGAGAAGATGCAAGAAAGGTTTAACAAGGACCTAGAAGAAATTTAAAAAGTCAATTAAAAATTAATAATGAAATAAATGAGATCAAAAACATTCTGGAGGGAACCATGAATAGAATAACAGAGACAGAAGATAGGATAAGTGAGTTAGAAGATAAAATGGTGGAAATAAATGAAGCAGAGAGGAAAAAAGAAAAAAGAATCAAAAGAAATGAGGACAACCTCAGGGACCTCTGGGACAATGTGAAATGCCCCAACATTCGAATCATAGGAGTCCCAGAAGAAGAAGACAAAAAGAAAGGCCATGAGAAGTTACTCGAGGAGATAATAGCTGAAAACTTCCCTAAAATGGGGAAGGAAGTAGCCACCCAAATCCAAGAAACCCAGAGAGTCCCAAACAGGATAAACCCAAGGCGAAACACCCCAAGACACATATTAATCAAATTAACAAAGATCAAACACAAAGAACAAATATTAAAAGCAGCAAGGGAGAAACAACAAATAACACACAAAGGGATTCCCATAAGGATAACAGCTGATCTATCAATAGAAACCCTTCAGGCCAGAAGGGAATGGCAGGACATACTGAAAGTAATGAAAGAGAATAACCTACAACCTAGATTACTCTACCCAGCAAGGATCTCATTCAGATATGAAGGAGAACTCAAAAGCTTTACAGTCAAGCAAAAGCTGAGAGAATTCAGCACCACCAAACCAGCTCTTCAACAAATACTAAAGGATCTTCTCTAGACTGGAAACACAGAAAGGTGGTATAAATGTGAACCCCAAACAACAAAATAAATGGCAATGGGACCATACCTATCAATAATTACCTTAAATGTAAACGGGTTGAATGCCCCAACCAAAAGACAAAGGCTGGCTGAATGGATACAAAAGCAAGACCCCTATATATGCTGTCTACAAGAGACCCACCTCAAAACAAGGGACACATACAGACTAAAAGTGAAGGGCTGGAAAAAAATATTCCACGCAAATGGAGACCAAAAGAAAGCAGGAGTCGCAATACTCATATCAGACAGAATAGACTTTCAAATAAAGGCTGTGAAAAGAGACAAAGATGGACACTACATAATGATCAAAGGATCAATCCAAGAAGAAGATATAACAATTATAAATATATATGCACCCAACATAGGAGCACCACAATATGTAAGGCAAACACTAACGAGTATGAAAGAGGAAATTAATAGTAACACAATAATAGTAGGAGACTTTAATACCCCACTCACAACTATGGATAGATCAACTAAACAGAAAATGAACAAGGAAACACAAACTTTAACGGACACAATGGACCAGCTAGACCTAATTGACATCTATAGGACGTTTCACCCCAAAACAATCAACTTCACCTTTTTCTCAAGTGCACACGGAACCTTCTCCAGAATAGATCACATCCTGGGCCATAAATCTAGTCTTGGTAAATTCCAAAAAATTGAAATCATTCCAGTCATCTTTTCTGACCACAGTGCAGTAAGATTAGGTCTCAATTACAGGAAAAAAATTGTTAAAAATTCAAACATATGGAGGCTAAACAACACACTTCTGAATAACCAACAAATCATAGAAGAAATAAAAAAAAATCAAAATATGCATCGAAATGAATGAAAATGAAAACACAACAACCCAAAACCTATGGGACACTGTAAAAGCAGTGCTAAGGAGAAGATTCATAGCATTACAGGCCTACCTCAAGAAACAAGAAAAAAGTCAAATAAATAACCTAACTCTACACCTGAAGCAACTAGAGAAGGAAGAAATGAAGAACCCCAGGGTTAGTAGAAGGAAAGAAATCTTAAAAATTAGGGCAGAAATAAATGCAAAAGAAACTAAAGAGACCATAGCAAAAATCAACAAAGCTAAAAGCTGGTTTTTTGAAAAAATAAGCAAAATTGACAAACCATTAGCAAGACTCATTAAGAAACAAAGGGAGAAGAACCAAGTTAACAAAATTAGAAACAAAAATGGAGAGATTACAACAGACAACACTGAAATACAAAGGATCCTAAGAGACTACTACCAGCAGCTCTATGCCAATAAAATGGACAACTTGGAAGAAATGGACAAGTTCTTAGAGAAGTATAACTTTCCAAAACTGAACCAGGAAGAAATAGAAGATCTTAACAAATCCATCACAAGCAAGGAAATAAAAACTGTAATCAGAAATCTTCCAGCAAACAAAAGCCCAGGACCAGATGGCTTCACAGCTGAATTCTACCAAAAATTTACAGAAGAGCTAACACCTGTTTTACTCAAACTCTTCCAGAAAATTGCAGAAGAAGATAAACTTCCAAACTCATTCTATGAGGCCACCATCACCCTAATTCCAAAACCAGACAAAGATGCCACAAAAAAAGAAAACTACAGGCCAATATCACTGATGAACATAGATGCAAAAATCCTTAACAAAATTCTAGCAAACAGAATCCAACAACATATTAAAAAAAATCATACACCATGACCAAGTGGGCTTTATCCCAGGAATGCAAGGATTCTTTAATATCCACAAATCAATCAATGTAATACACCACATTAACAAATTGAAAGATAAAAACCATATGATTATCTCAATAGATGCAGAAAAAGCCTTTGACAAAATTCAACATCCATTTATGATTAAAACTCTCCAGAAAGCAGGAATAGAAGGAACATACCTCAACATAATAAAAGCTATATATGACAAACCCACAGCAAGCATCACCCTCAATGGTGAAAAATTGAAAGCATTTCCCCTGAAATCAGGAACAAGACAAGGGTGCCCACTCTCACCACTACTATTCAACATAGTTTTGGAAGTGTTGGCCACAGCAATCAGAGCAGAAAAAGAAGTAAAAGGAATCCAGATAGGAAAAGAAGAAGTGAAACTCTCTCTGTTTGCAGATGACATGATCCTCTACATAGAAAACCCTAAAGACTCGACCAGAAAATTACTAGAGCTAATCAACGAATACAGTCAAGTTGCAGGATATAAAATTAACACACAGAAATCTCTTGCATTCCTATACACTAACAATGAGAAAACAGAAAGAGAAATTAAGGAAACGATACCATTCACCATTGCAACAAAAAGAATAAAATACTTAGGAGTATATCTACCTAAAGAAACAAAAGACCTATACATAGAAAACTATAAAACACTGATGAAAGAAATCAAAGAGGACACAAACAGATGGAGAAATATACCGTGTTCATGGATTGGAAGAATCAATATTGTCAAAATGGCTATACTACCCAAAGCAATCTATAGATTCAGTGCAATCCCTATCAAACTACCAATGGTATTTTTCACAGAACTAGAACAAATAATTTCACAATTTGTATGGAAATACAAAAAACCTCGAATAGCCAAAGTAACCTTGAGAAAGAAGAATAGAACTGGAGGAATCAACCTGCCTGACTTCAGACTCTACTACAAAGCCACAGTCATCAAGACAGTATGGTACTGGCACAAAGACAGAAATATAGATCAATGGAACAGAATAGAAAGCCCAGAGATAAATCCACGAACCTATGGACACCGTATCTTCGACAAAGGAGGCAAGGATATACAATGGAAAAAAGACAACCTCTTTAACAAGTGGTGCTGGCATAACTGGTCAACCACCTGTAAAAGAATGAAACTAGAACACTTTCTAACACCATATACAAAAATAAACTCAAAATGGATTAAAGATCTAAATGTAAGACCAGAAACTATCAAACTCCTAGAGGAGAACATAGGCAAAACACTCTGACATAAATCACAGCAGGATCCTCTATGACCCACATCCCAGAATATTGGAAATAAAAGCAAAAATAAACAAATGGGACCTAATGAAACTTAAAAGCTTTTGCACAACAAAGGAAACTATAAGCAAGGTGAAAAGACAGCCCTCAGATTGGGAGAAAATAATAGCAAATGAAGCAACAGACAAAGGATTAATCTCAAAAATATACAAGCAACTCCTCCAGCTCAATTCCAGAAAAATAAATGACCCAATCAAAAAATGGGCCAAAGAACTAAACAGACATTTCTCCAAGGAAGACATACAGGTGGCAAAAAAACACATGAAAAGATGCTCAACATCACTCATTATCAGAGAAATGCAAATCAAAACCACAATGAGGTACCAGTACACGCCAGTCAGGATGGCTGCTATCCAAAAGTCTACAAGCAATAAATGCTGGAGAGGGTGTGGAGAAAAGGGAACCCTCTTACACTGTTGGTGGGAATGCAAATTAGTACAGCCACTATGGAAAACAGTGTGGAGATTCCTTAAAAAGCAGGAAATAGAACTGCCATATGACCCAGCAATACCACTTCTAGGCATACACACTGAGGAAACCGGATCTGAAAGAGACTCGTGCACCCCAATGTTCATCGTAGCACTGTTTATAATAGCCAGGACATGGAAGCAACCTAGATGCCCATCAGCAGACGAATGGATGAGGAAGCTGTGGTACATATACACCATGGAATATTACTCAGCCATTAAAAAGAATTCATTTGAATCAGTTCTAATGAGATGGACGAAACTGGAGCCCATTTTACAGAGTGAAGTAAGCCAGAAAGATAAAGACCATTACAGTATACTAACACATATATATGGAATTTTGAAAGATGGTAACGATAACCCTATACGCAAAACAGAAAAAGAGACTCAGATGTATAGAACAGACTTGTGGACTCTGTGGGAGAAGGCGAGGGTGGGATGTTTCAAGAGAACAGCATTGAAACATGTATATCTAGGGTGAAACAGATCACCAGCCCAGGTTGGATGCATGAGACAAGTGCTCGGGCCTGGTGCACTGGGAAGAACCAGAGGGATGGGGTGGAGAGGGAGGTGGGAGGGGGGACCGGGATGGGGAATACATGTAAATCCATGGCTAATTCATTTCAATGTATGACAAAAACCACTGCAATGTTGTAAAGTAATTAGCCTCCAACTAATTAAAATAAATGGAAAAAAAAAAAAAGGAATGACTAATACCTCACCTTGAGAGGGGCAGTGTCCTCAGTCAGCAAGTCCACCCATCCACCCCTGCTGCCCTGAGACATCAAAACATCATAAAATAAAGATGATTAATACAAAGGCTGGTTGAGCAATTATATTATTATTGTTGATTCCTTGTATCTTATTACTGCTACGTTCTCAATGCATGGATCAACCTCAGTGGCCAAGATTTCCAGATAGCACATCTTCTCCTTGATCTCCAGACATTTCAACTGCTCTCTCTAAAGGGAAGCGGTGAAGGTGAGTTCACCCCTTTCCTTTAAGGATGTCACTGGAAGTATCATAAACCAATTTTCTTACCCCATTGGTGAACATCCAAAGAGTCTATGAAAGAAAGCAAGAATAGACTCAGAATAAGCAAGAGCATAAGATCAGGGACATTGAAACCAAGTAAGAGGAGACTTTAAGAAAGGAGCCAGGGGTCAACAGTAAATCACGCGGCAGAGGGAGAAGAGTGTTCTTTGGATAGTTCAAGTGAAGGGCGAGCACCATTACAGCAGTTTCAAGAGAAATGTAAGAAGGTAAATGCAGAAGGAAGTGGCAACTCACTCCAGTATTCTTGCCTGGAAAATCCCGTGGATGGAGGAGCCTGGTAGGCTACAGTCGTGTAGCCTTTTCATGGGGTCGTGAAAAGTCGGACACGACTGAGCGACTTCACTTAAGATGGTAAAATAAAAGATAATAAAATGTAAGTGAGGGAACAGATAAGATAATAAGAAAAGACTTCTCTATCCTAAGGGTTGGCTGACAAGCGGAAGTAGGAAATTGGAGGACACATAGGTTAAGGGATTTGTATTGTAGACCTCAGGTTGACAATTGTTAGTGATACACCTAGAAAGAGTAATTCATTTAGAAAAAAGGAGAGACCGACTGGTACATAAAAGCAGAAATGTTCAGGTAGTTGAATGTTGTTCTCATGGAGGTGTTTTGAAATGTATGACAGCTTGCAGCACTCTGGAATCAGCTAAAATAGTGAGTGGTTGAGATGCAAGAAATTGAAGACACATCTATTTCTATAAGCAAAGGTGACTGCTGGGTTAATATAAGCACAAAAGGAAGGTTGTCTTAATTTGGTCATATAAACAACTACTCCTTTTTCCTAATGAGGTGGTTTCATGATATCACTTTAGTTGGATGTTGTGTTTTTTTTGTACTTTGTATGTTCTCCCAGAAGAAATGTTTAATGCAGAGATTTAGAAAGGTAGTGAAAAATCAGTGTGATACACTATGGAGGAGAGTATGAGTACCACTTCTAAATAAAAAGTTTTTGAGGACTGTTTCCTTGGAGTACTTTATTATGTACCTTGTCAATCCCAGGGCTAAATAGGCAGAATTTAAAGACCATTAAGAGACTGAAATATTAATGTGACTTGCACTTTAATGGGCAACCAAAGTATTGGTATTCAACCAGTCTTTCTTACTCTTTAGTAGGAAAAAATATCCCCTCATTTTCCTAATACTCAACAGTGTTCTTAATTATGTCACTGACCTTGCTATAACTACTACACTTGACATCTAATAAATCTGATTCTAAATTGGTTTGTAGTCGAATTTTGAAAAAGGATCAATAGATTCATTTATGCTGACTCTCGCTCTGTTACTGAAACGTGCCTGTACATGCAAAGCATGAGATTACTAGATTTGATTCACAACCACTTGGCTATCTCAGAAACAGCAGTACACCTGTAATACTGTATAACAAATGAAAAATGAAATTAGGAGCCCTGCTATACCCAACACTCTCATCTGTGCCTAATCTATAGCAATAAGTAGATGAGACGTTGATTTCTCCTACCGTTAGAAAACATCCTTGTTTGGATTTTTAAACCTCCACATTAAGCCCTTAACCATTGCCATGGTCAATAATGTTGATAGTTGATAATGATTATGATAAAATCAGATGCCATGTTATTTACATGATTATAACTCAAATAGGAACACCTGTATCAGTAGAAAATCCTTTTAAATTTAACTTGGAGAACTTAAGGAAAACTGATTAAGAAAATTACATGTCTATGAACTCATTAAGGATTTATTTCCTACTTATGTGAGTAAATGACTAGATTCCACTTAAAAGTTACCCAAAGAGTACACTATACCATTGCTCATGGTTGGATAAAAATACACCCAGAAAAAGTACATAGTTACTGTTTTCTCAAATACTTTCCAATTTAGTATAAAGCATGACAGAATAAAAGATTAAAGTCCCAATACTCTACAAGGGTTTCACTGAGAAGCTAGCAATTAATTACAAGAGGAAATTTTGGAGATGGTTTATTTGGGAGTGGAAGATAGGCTGTGTTTGAGGAAAGGCAAAATGTCCAGTAAGCACAGACGGCAGGATGGTGTCTTAAGATAACAGTACAATCATAACAAAAGAAATATAATAAGAAAGGACATATCATGCTTGGGAAAGGCACTAGCACAACTGGAGAGGAATGTAGAAGATGAGGTTGGGAAGATTGTAGCCAGAGCATGGAGGCACTAAGCCGAAAGTGAAAGCTTACGTTTAACTTCAGGACAGCGTCATGCGAGGGCCAGCATTTTATGCAGGTGAATAAGAATCCACATGATTAGTTAATGACGTTGTTGTTGTTCAGTTGCTAAGTTGTGTCCAATTCTTTTCGACCCCATGGACTGCAGCAAGCCAGGCTTCCCTGTCCTTTACCATCTCCCAGAGCTTGCTCAAACTCACGTCCATTGAATTGGTGATGACATCCAACCATCTCATCTGTCATCTCCTCTCCTCCTGCCTTCAATCTTTCCCAGCATCACAGTATTTTCCTATGAGCTGGATTTTTGCATCAGGTAGCCAAAGTATTGAAGCTTCAGCTTCAGCATCAGTCCTTCCAATGAATTTTCAGGGTTTATTTCCTTTTGGATTGACTGGTTTGATCTCCTTGCTGTCCAAGGGACTCTTAATAGTCTTCTCCAGCACCAGAGTTCAAATGCATCAATGTCAAATTTCTCCAAACATTCTCAAAATTACTGCATCAACTTTATACTCAGTGTGAGCCCAGTGTTAATATCAATGTGGGCTTTCCTGATAGCTCAGTTGGTAAAGAATCTGCCTGCCATGCAGGAGACCCTGGTTTGATTCCTGCATTGGGAAGATCCCCTGGAGAAGGGATAGGCTACTCATTCCAGTATTCTTGGGCTTTCCTTGTGGCTCAGCTGGTAAAGGATCTGCCTGCAATGAGGGAGACCTGGGTTCAGTCCCTGGGTTGGGAAGATCCCCTGGAGAAGGGAAAGGCTACCTACTCCAGTATACTGGCCTAAAGAATTCCATGGACTGTCCACCCCAGGGGGTCAGAAAGAGTTGGACACAACTGAGCAACTATCACACAATTCACTTTTCAGTCTAAATTTCTGAAATGAGAAGACCCAAGTCCTATCCCTGTCTGTCCCAGTGGTTAGTCTTGTGGCTTGAGAAGTCATTTTACTGAGTAGAGTGGGGATCCAAGGTTTTGAGGATCAAAAGAGATTACAAAAAGCAGTGTTTGTTTCTATAAAAAAGCAGTAAATAGGTATAAATTCACCCTCAAAACTCAAGAGTACAAAAATAAAATGTTTTGTTTTTTATCTTTATTATAAAATATTTTATATATAAAAAAAGAAATGTTATGTTTGGGCTGTTTTGTTCTTAGTCACTCAACCATGTCTGTCTCTTTATGATCCCCATGGACTATAGCCCATAAGACTCCTCTGTCCATGGGATTTTCCAGTCAAGAATACTGGAGCGGGTTGGTATACCCTCCTCCAAGGGATCTTCCCAACCTAAGGATCAAACCCACATCTCCTGTGTGGAGGAATCTGCATGGCAGGCAGATTCTTTACCCATCGAGCCATTGGGGAAGCACTGTATAACCAAGGGTACCATCAATAAAATGAAAAAGAAATGTATGGAATGGCAAAAACATTTGCAAACCATGTATCTTCAGAAGAATATATAAGGAACTCATACAACTCAATAGCAAAAAGCAAACAAATAAACAACAGCTCCCTGATAACCTAGTTAAAAAATGAAAAAGGATCTGAATAGACATTTTTCAAAGAAGACATACAAATGGCTAACGATTATAATAAATGATACTGATAATTAAGGGAATGCAAATCAAGACTATAATGGAATATTATTCAGCCATAAAAAGATGGGAATCTTGCCATCTGTGACAACATGAACTTAGAAGGGATTATGTTAGAGGGGATAAGCAAAGCTCAGAAAGAAGAATTTTTAATATTGATTCAAGGCAGTAGAGGTGATAGTGCTTTTCTTGCTCCAAATTAATACAATATATATTGAGGTTTGCTTGGGGATTTATTCCTCACTGTTCACTTACTAAAGTGTTTAATTATGACATATATGCCTGTCACTAAAGTTTAGGGCATAGATACAACAGTGACATTAGTTTTTCCCTGCCATCCTAGAGTTCCAAGTCAATCTTCAATTTTCAAATTGTCTTCTTGCTGCTGTTGGGCATGGTTTTACTGTTTTGTTAGTTATGTGCCTGGAGAAGGCAAATATTTGCTAAAGGAAAACATAATTTGGAAAGTAAATATTTCTCCCCACATCTGAAAGTGAACTCCAAAGAGTAAGGAGTACTTTTGAATTTGCTATGGAGATCGAAATTTCTCCATGTCTTTAAAAATGCCTGACACGCTGTATGCACACGTGTGTATGCGTGTGCCCCCATATGCTTATCCCATCTGTGTGCATTTGTATATACATTTCACATATATATATAACTTTAATATAAGCACAACTGTTCAGGGATGAGTCAGTAAATAAGCTTCGCCAAACTGAGCATTTTCTCATTTTGGCTTCTCTTTCTAGCTGTGGGATGTATCACCATCAGCTTCCAGACTTGCAGTGAGAAAGAAGATGCTTTTTCCAAAGTTCTTCTCCACTGAACCAAGCAGAGAGGTGATTCACTCCCTTGGAGATGATGACCTTTGAGGTGGGCAGCTGATGAAGACTTTCTCTAAAACTTCATGACTTCTACAAAAGGCTTGTCTTAAGAATACAGCTAGGTGAGGGGATTGTTTAATAATTTATTTTAATGCTTCGTAGGGGCTTTAAGTTTGGGCCAACTTTCCTTGAGTGTTCATTAACCACCAGGTACGATTCCCTGGTGGCTCAGACGGTAAAGTGTCTGTCTACAATGCGGGAGACCTGAGTTCGATCCCTGGGTCGGGAAGATTCCCTGGAGAAGGAAACGGCAACCCACTCCAGTATTCTTGCCTGGGAAATCCCATGGACGGAGGAGCTTGGTGCAGGCTACTGTCCATGGGGTTGCAAAGAGTCGGGCATGACTGAGTGACTTCCCTATACTTTTTCTCAGGACTCACAACAACTTTATGAGGTAGATATTTTCACTGTCCCCATTCAGAGATGAGAAAATTGAGGTTCAGAGATGTTCAGTAATCTTGTTAAGTTGGCACAGCACTAAATGGGGGAAGTGGGACTAGAACACAGATTTGATTAGGCCCACAAATTTGTGATTTTTATGAATAACTCTATCACATATTCTCTCCAAATATCTTCAGTTCTTTAGCTTTTATCTTCATATTCTCCTAGTATTCTTTTTTATTGCTATCATTTACTTGCAAGTAGTAGAGAGATGATGAGAAGTGCTTGGTCAGATTAAGGGAGAACTCTAAATATGACATGGAAGGTCATTTTCAGTTAACAGCTAATAAAAAAACTATGACTTGTTAAAACTTACTAACCAGATTTTAAAAATCTGTCTTACTGACAGTGAACAGAATAAATTTAACAGGCAGCAATAATTCATATTTCAAGTTATTTGCCTTCTAGATGGTCTTGAGCAAGGCCATGTGGTAAAACGGAAAGAGCAGTGGAGTAAGAATCAGCAGTCTTGGATTTGAATTCACTGCAGATAACAACTAGCCTGACAAGATAGCTTTGTTTTGAGACCTGATTTTCAAAACCAGTAAGCTCAGAAGGTAAAGAATCTGCCTGCAATGCAGGAGACCCGGGTTCAGTTCCTGGCCTGGGAAGATTCCCTGGAGAAGGGAATGGCAACCCACTCCAGTATTCTTGCCTGGACAATCCCATGAACAGAGGAGCCTGGCGGGCTACAATCCATGGAGTCATGAAGAGTTGGACACGACTGAGCAACTAACACTTTCACTTCACTTTCAAGGTCACTTATTCTGTGACTTGGTAACACTATTCGTTCACTTAGACCTTCTCACAGAGGCCAGTGTGATATCCTATACCATCCATAATGATATTGACAAATCAAATTAGACTATGTATGAAATAAATTCAGGTTGCAGATTTCATGTCATTGTTGACTAAATTCACCTACAGGCATCAATCTTTAGAAGTTTTTCAATTGGGTGTATTTGGAACACAAGTGGTGGTGAAGGCAATGCTGCTTGTTAATTGCTCAAAAGATTCCGTTTCTGTGATCTGAAACAGAGTGATTGCTCATCTCCCATATTGCAGTGGGTGAATGGAGAAGACGCTGGTCCCAACTGCTGTCAGAGCATCTGTGTCTCTTTCTGGAGCTGGAGGTGGGGGAGCATGTTGAGCACTTCATCTGGTTTGCATGCACCCTGCCTTTCAATTAAGTGGAACAGGAGGGCTAGAGGATGTGCGTGGGATTTGAAACCCGCAGGAGAGGAAATAATTTTGGATGCCAAAACCCAGAATAGGAAATGTATTCAAATGTTACACTTTAGGAAGGATACAAATATATTAATATATGTGTTGCTTCTATTCTCAATACTATCATTTTAATTCATCTTTATACAAATAGAGGAGGCAACTTTGTTTCTGTAATCTTAGCTCAGAATGGTATTTCTGCTCAGTCAAAAATTTTTTTTTCTTGCATCATATGACTTAATGTGATGAATATATTCTGAAATAAAAATGAGTTGTTGGATGAAACCTGAAGAGGACACAATGTGCTCAAATTTATCATCTCACCAGTGGTATAAATATTGAAACTAAGGCCAGGAACATATGGCCCTAAAACTCAATAAAGCAAGCAATGAGGCAAAATATCCATGTATCTATGTGCCACCCCAAATTAGGAGTTAGATTTCCTATCCATCCCTAAGGAGAACATATTTCTAATGCCTTTGACAAAATTTATGAAGCTACAGGCTTGTTTTTAGTTATTATTATGTACAACTTATGAACACACACCTATTTCGTGAAGCAAGCACTCCTAATACAGAGGCAACAGACGTGTCCCCTACTTCACAGAAAATATTTGTTGAAGCAAAAGCAAATCTTGTACCAGAAATCTAACAGAAAATAAGAAAAATTGCCAATGTTTTTTTCTGAATTAAGTTTTACATCTACTTGGACTTTCCTAGTGGCTCAGATGGTAAAGAATCTGCCTGCAATGCAAGAGACCTGGGCTTGATCCCTAGGTCAGGAGTATCCCCTAGAGAAGGGATTAGTACCCCACTCCAGGATTCTTGTCTGGAGAATTCCATGGACACAGGCACCTGGTGAGCCACAGTCCATGGGATTGCAAAGAGTTGGACTCAACTGCAAGATTAACACTTTAATTTTCAATATATTAGAAACATACATTCTGCTCTTCTGTAATGGAATAAAATATGCAAAGGAAATTCACAGGGAGTTTTATTTTATGTACATCAGTGCAGTTGCAAAGTTAAACAAACTTGTGTGTTTTAAAAAATTTGAAGTCTCTTATTTAAAAGGAAGAATTTTGCTCTGTAGTGCTCAGAAGATAACACAAGTTAAAAATCCCCTTTAGCATAAAATAATGTTTTAATAATCAAGAAACAACAAAAAGAATCTAGTATTTATTTGCTATAATGAGAAAAAAATACTTCATAAGGGCTATCTTGTAACAGTTTTTTTCCCCCCTTAAAGATACTGCCTGTGGGTGGTCTATTAACTTGGCCATGTCTGTGTTTATAATAATCACTTTTCCACTTCTCTTGCCACCTCTGTCTCTCCCTTTCTGGCCTAAATAGTAGGAGTGAAACACTTCCTTCTACAAGTTAATTGAATTGGGCCTCTGCGCTAGCATAATTGAGGTTTGCAAGGCTTCCCTGGTGGCTCAGTGGTAAAGAACCTGTCTGCAATGCAGGAGACGAGGTAGGAGTCACAGGTTTGATTCCTGGGTCAGGAAGATCCCCTGGAGAAGGAAATGGCAACCCACTCCTGTGTTCTTGCCTGGGAAATCCCACGGAGAGAGGAGGTTGGCAGGCTACAGTTCATAGGTCACAAAGAGTTGAACATGACTGATCAACTATCACACATCACATCACATAACATGTAAGTTTCATCTGTATAACATTAAATTTCTACTTTTGTATGCACCATCCCCAAAGTGCTCTTGATTGAACTAAGCTTTCAGTTAAGAAATAAACAGCAATTAATAAAGCAATTAAGATATGATGTCAAATGTTATGAATAGGCATATTAGAAAAGAAAGCTTCCAAACATGGATTTCAAATTAGAACTAAAATGTTTCCTATAGAGTTGTTAGAGGAAGTGGGATCCCTTGTAACCTCCTCTAAGGTTTGATAGCCAGTACCAAAACAGAGGCAATTCATTTAATTTGGAATTAATTCAGTAACTTGTATTAAATGAGACTGTTCATTCGAGCCTTTGATTGACTTGAAAACCTGGTTTGTCACTATATATAATGTTTTGGGCTGCTGCTAGAAAAAGAACCAAATGAACCCATAAAAAATTATAGAAAATATTTTGAGCTTATAAATAATTTTGGAGTAGGGCTTTAAAAGCATGGCTTTAAAAATAAAAAGCAGGTCTGGAGTAAATGACACAAATTTAGCTGCAGATAAATTGGAAGTTCATTATAGTAAAAAGAACAATAAGTTAATAAACAAAATCAAATATCCAAATTATGAACTGGAGAAAAAATTGCAAAATGAAGGACAGTTGAACTTCTGGAGGTGGTGGGAGTATTCATTATCTTGAATGTGGTAATGGTTTCATGGGCATTCACATGAGTTAAAACATTGTTCACTTTAAATATGAAAAGTATATTGTATGTCAATTTAGATGCCACTTGTGGACCATAATTATAAATATCCACTTAGAAAATAATTTATTTTCATTTATCGAAATTAAAAATTTACATGCATTAATCTATTTATCAATTTGACACATTAGGCATCCTAAAAACAGTCCCATGGCAAACAATTTAGGAATGCTGGATAAACTATGACAAATGTCCTTTAAAATGAACAGCTGGAATAAGAAGAATCAAATGGAAATTCTCAGGGACTACATAGGAAGAGAGAGCAAAAACACCCAACGGATAGTAATGCTAAAGTCAAGGCAATTGTCAGTGTGTAGTCCTGAGTTCAGTTCAGTTCAGTTGCTCAGTCATGTCCGATTCTTTGCGACCCCGTGAACCGCAGCTCACCAGGCCTCCCTGTCCATCACCAACTCCCGGAGTTTACCCAAACTCATGTCCATTGAGTCGGTGATGCCATCCAACCATCTCATCCTCTGTCGTCCCCTCTCCTCCTGCCCTCAATGTTTCCCAGCATCAGGGTCTTTTCAAATGAGGCAGCTCTTATCATCAGGTGGCCAAATACTGGAGTTTCAGCTTCAATATCAGTGCATCCCGTGAACACCCAAGAGTGATCTCCTTTAGGATGGACTGGTTGGATCTCCTTGCAGTCCAAGGGACTCTCAAGAGTCTTCAACACCAGAGTTCAAAAGCATCAATTCTTGTGCACTCAGCTTTCTATACAGTCCAGCTCTTACATCCGTACATGACTACTGGAAAAACCATAGCCTTGACTAGACAGAACTTTGTTGCCAAAGTAATGTCTCTGCTTTTTAATATGCTGTCTACTTGGTCATAACTTTCCTTCCAAGGAGCAAGCGTCTTTTAATTTCATGGCTGCAATCGCCATCTGCAGTGATTTTGGAGCCCAGAAAAATAAAGTCAGCCACTGTTTTCACTGTCTTCCCATCTATTTCCCATGAAGTGATGGGACCAGATGCCATGATCTTAGTTTTCTGAATGTTAAGCTTTAAGCCAACTTTTTCACTCTCCTCTTTCACTTTCATCAAGAGGTTCTTTATTCTTCACTTTCTGCCATAAGGGTGGTGTCATCTGCATATCTGAGGTTATTGATATTTCTCCTGGCAATCTTGATTCCAGCTTGTGCTCCTTCCAGCCCAGCTTTTCTCTTGATGTACTCTGCACATAAGTTAAATAAGCAGGGTTACAATATACAGCCTTGATGTACTCCTTTTCCTATTTGGAACCAACCTGTTGTTCCATGTCCAGTTCTAACTGTTGCTTCCTGACTTGCATACAGTTTCTCAAGAGGCAGGTCAGGTGGTCTGGTATTCCCATCTCTTTCAGAATTTTCCACAGTTTATTGTGATCCACACAGTCAAAGGCTTTGGCACAGTCAATAAAGCAGAAATAGATGTTTTTCTGGAACTCTATCGCTTTTATGATGATCCAGCGGATATTGGCAACTTGATCTCTGGTTCCTCTGCCTTTTCTAAAACCAGCTTGAACATTTGGAAGTTCATGGTTAATGTATTGCTGAAGCCTGGCTTGGAGAATTTTGAGCATTACTTTACTAGTGTGTGAGATGAGTGAAATTGTGTGGTAGTTTGAGCATTCTTTGCGTTGCCTTTCTTTGGCAATAATACCACCCTTTGACACCACCCTTACGGCAGAAAGTGAAGAAGAGCTTTCTCTGGGATTGGAATGAAAACTGACCTTTTCCAGTCCTGTGGCCACTGCTGAGTTTTCCACATTTGCTGACATATTGAGTGTAGCACTTTCACAGCATCATCTTTCAGGATTTGAAATAGCTCAATTGGAATTCCATCACCTCCACTAGCTTTGTTCGTAGTGATGCTTCCTAAGGCCCACTTGACTTCACATTCACTATGTCTGGCTCTAGGTGAGTGATCAGACCATTGTGATTATCTGGGTCATGAAGATCTTTTTGGTACAGTAGTCCTGAGAGTAACAGCCAATCTCAGTTCCCTAGAGCTTGGAGTTTGATGGTCATGCTGGCAGCAATATAAGGAGGTGAGTGGGCTTGAGGCTGCTGCTTAAACTGCTGCTGCTGCTAAGTCGCATCAGTCGTGTCCGACTCTGTGCGACCCTATAGACGGCAGCCCATCAGGCTCCTCTGTCCCTGGGATTCTCCAGGCAAGAATACTAGAATGGGTTGCCATTTCCTTCCCCAATGCATGAAAGTGAAAATTAAAGTGAAGTCGCTCAATCGTGTCCGACTCTCTGCGACCCCATGGACTGTAGCCTGCCAGGCTCCTCTGTCCATGGGATTTTCCAGGCAAGAGTACTGGAATGGGTTGCCATTGCCTTCTCCAGCTGCTTAAATTATGACCCTTGAAAATCTACAAATCTGGTGAAAGAATGCCTTAAAAAAAATCCCACATGCCAACAAAAAGAGAAGACAAAGGAACTTAGTCTTATCTTGGACTTTTGATGAAAACAAAACAAAGCAAAACTCTCCTCTAAAGTTTGTATTGGTGATCCTGAACTCACATATGTTAGAGGTCCAAATTTGTACCACCTGGGTGATCCAGAAAATCCCAATCTAATAGTTTATCTTAAGTGGCCACTGTTTGATAGTGCCTCTAGATGCTGGCTGTAGCAAAAGTAAATATTTCTCAAGAGTCACAAAAAAACCTCCCACGTGTAAATTCTCCATGAACTTGATCTTATAACCTAAGATGTCAAGGTACAAGTGATAATCAGCAGAAGTTAAAAATGGTACATTAGACCAAGGCACTGTATATAAAATTTACTGAATAAAATATAAATTTAATATATTTAAAAAAGAGAAATCAGAGAATCAAAATCAGCACAAAATGAGATTTTGTTGTTGTTCAGTCACTCAGTCATGTCTGAATCTTTGTGACCCCATGGATTGCAGCACACCAGGCTTCTCTATCCTTCTCTATCTCCCAGAGTTTTCTCAACCTTGTGTCCATTGAGTCAGTGATGTCATCCAACCATCTCATCCTCTGTTGTCCCCTTCTCCTCCTGCCCTCAGTCTTTCCCAGCATCAGGGTCATTTCCAAAGAGTTGGCTGTTTGCATTATGTGGCCAAAGTATTGGAGCTTCAACTTAGCATCAGTCCTTCCAATCAATTTTCAGGGTTGATTTTCTTCAGGATTGATGGATTTGATCTCCTTGCTGTCCAAGGGACTCTCAAGACTCTTCTCCGGTACCACAATTCAAAAGCAGCAATTCTTCAGCACTCAGCCTGCTTTATGGTCCAACCCTCACATCTGTACCTGACTACTGGAAAACCATAGCTTTGACTATGTGGACCTTTGTCAGTAAAATGATGTCTCTGCTTTTTAATACACTGTTTAGGTTTGCCGTAGCCTTTCTTCCAAGGAGCAAGTATCTTTTAATTTCATGGCTGCAGTCACCCTCTGCAGTGATTTTGGAGCCCAGGAAAATGTAATCTATCACTGTTTCCACTTTTTCCTCATCTATTTGCCATGAACTGGTGGGACTGGATGCCAAGATCTTAATTTTTTGAATGTTGTTTTTAAAGCCTCTTTCACTCTCATCAAGAGGCTCTTTAGCTCCTATTCACTTTCTGTCATTAGATTGGTATCATCTGCATATCAGAGGTTGTTGATATTTCTCCTGGAAGTCCTGATTCCAGCTTGTGATTCATCCAGCCTAGGATTTCGCGTTATGTACTCTGCATAGAAGTTAAATAAGCAGCATGACAATATATACAGCCCTGATGTACTCCGTTCCTAATTTTGAACCAATCCATTGTTCTATGTCTGGTTCTAACTGTTGCTTTCTGACCTGCATACAGGTGTCTCAGGAGGTAGGTAAGGTGGTCTGATACCCCCATCTCTTTAAGAATTTTCCACAGTTTGTTGTGACCCACACAAAGGCTTTAGTATAGTCGATGAAGCAGATGATTTTCTGAAATTCTTTTGTTTTTTTTCTATGATCCAGTGGATGTTGACAATTTGTGATAATTTGTTGACAAGATGCAGTAATTTGTCCTTTATGTTAGAGAGGAAGTTGCACCATGTTTCAAGACACTGGGCTTCTAAAATCTTACCAGATATGTTGAGTGCCTTAGATGGTTTAACTTTCTGTCTCTTTTTACTTAGCTGGTCTAATTAACACAATATCATGGATATAGTGAACCTATGAGATGGTCTTCAGAGCATCTACTTGGGTCCCAATCAGGACTCCTGTCTTAGAGAAGGCTTGCCGAAATCTTCTCTTTCACTCCCATAATTAAGTAATTCTTCTGAGCCCCAGATTTTTCTGCTGTCTGGCTACAGGATATGAGAGTCTTCCAATGTTGCCTAAGAGACCTTCTGGCTTTCACACTTTTCCTAAATTGGTGATTAATCCAATGTTTCAATAGTTCCCCATAAGAAGCTTCTAATACTGTAGTTATTATGATTATTACTCCCTGCTTGGCCCCCTCCCACCCCCAGGATCTCAGATGCCCCCCAGACACATTTCAGTCCACTGGTGCCCAAACTCAGATGATCCATACAGTTCTTCTCAGTGCATTGACTTGTTTCAGGGATCCAGGTGCTATCAAGACTCCACCTTCCAGCAAAGATGATATTCTCTTTATCATCCTATGGGTGCCCTGGTTCCAGAGTCTGCCTCTGTAGATCGTTGCAGGTACTAACCCTTGTAGTTGCTTTACCCTAGGGAACAGATTATAAAATGGAAACTTGCAGGCTGGTGATTTGTTAGCAGTGTGTTCTCAGGAGAAACACTGGCAGTGAGTGATGCAGGCTTAGGCAAAGGGCGAAGCTGAACTGTGCTGCAGTTGCAGCGGAGACTTCAGACCATCTCCCTGCCAGCTTTGTAGGTGGGATGGCCATTCAGAGACACTGAATTGAGATAAGACATCTGGGCCTTTCTACCCTCCCATCCACACTGAACAGTCATTACAGCGGACCGCCCTTGAGGAGGGGTTAACATTTGTTATGGATGCTCTCTTTGTCCAAGGGCAGTTCCCTGGGGGGGGGGGGGGGGGAACTCAGCTGGAGACCTCAATACTCAACGCTACCAGCGAGTCAGGGAATAAATGCCTCAGTCCTAATAAATGGATTTGGTTGGCCCACCATCATCTCCATTAGAGGGAGAGACACAAAGAAGAGTAAAGAGAGTTTTTGATTTTCTCTCTTGTTTATCATCTATCTATCTGTTTATGTGTCTATCTATCAATCATATCTCTGCCTTAAAGGTAAGGTTTAAATTTTTGCAGAGTGCATACTTTTCATTTATTTTAAAATTGTATTGCAAAGGAAATGAAGGAGTTGGGGGAGAGGAAGAGGACAAGGACAGTGAGGAGAAGGAGAAGAAGATTTTGATTTATCTCAAATAATAAAATCCAGTACAAATTTAAAATGTCCTATGCAAATAAACCTGGCCATGGTAGGTAAAGTAGCAGTAACAATTGCTAAAACCTTACATTTAGTATTTAGTTGCATCTATAAGTCTGCATGCTTGATTGTTAGCTCATTTGATAATGATGAGGACAGTGTAAAAATCAAAACACTTTGAAATCACATGAAACACTGTGGCTTGTAAAGGCCAATGGAGTGAACACAGGACATCAAACAAGAGCCAGTGGGAAAGAATGTACAAGTGCCCTGGCTGTACCTAACATTTATGAGTGTTTCTAGACACCCTCTGTATGCAAAGAAGTCAGGTTTAAATGGCAAATAGAAGTATTTCTGGTACATGTGATGTCTGGTGTGTTGGCTACTGGAGACAACTTTGCAAACTGTGGAGTCATTTGGAGATGCTAAACAAAAATATACACTGTTATTATGGAGATTCTAAATTATATCAGTGACTTTTTTGAGACAGCATTTCTGTTTTCATTTGTGATTTTCATGATCAATTTGGTTGTAGAGTGCTAGTGAATTACCAAATCAAAAGCAATTTTTTCTCTCACACTACTATACCTAAAGCAGAAGAGCAAAATTTAGACAATTAAGGAATCAGCAAAATTGTATTTTGACAGCCCATATAAAACTAGGCATTATCAGAAAAAGTTCTTTCAAAATACCTTGAAAATCAGTGGTATGAGACAAATCCTTACATTTCTTTTCCCAACCTTCCTTGCAATGCTTCCTTTCCTTCTAATCTCGTATCCTTTCTTTTATTTCTCATTAACTCATTTATTTACTTAAGAATTTATCACACATTAATGGAATACCATGGCAAGCAAAATTCTGTTAGTAAACAAAACCACTGTTGATATCTCATTAAGAGAGGTATTTATTTATAATATAGATTGTTAGGATGAAAGTTTGTTAGAAGTGCTGGAGGAAGAAAGGTGATGAAGGTGGAATTACTGAAAGATCAGGAATTTAAACGACGTGTTCTTTGTGCTCATTGAAATCCATTTTATGTCACAAAGGAGCCTTTGGTTTTCTTCTGGCTATCATCAGCTCTTGCTTCATTTCTCCTATATTGCCACATGTGTGGTACATGGATATTAGACTACTGTGGCACTCTGAAGAAAAATAATGACTTCTAGCTTCCATCTTCTGTATACCAGCAATGAGCCAATAGAATCTGAGATTAAAAACACAGTATCATTGACACTCTAAAATCATATACTTAGGTATAAATGTAACAAAATATGTATAAGATCTATTGGAGGAAAACTACGAAATTGATGAAAGAAATAAAAGAACTAAGGAAATAGAGAGCTATTTCATGGTCATGGAGAGGAAGAATCAATGTTGTCAAGAATTTATTTCTTCTTAAATTCTTCTGTAATTCACCACAGTCCCAATGAAAATCCCAGAAACTTGTTTTGTGGATACTAACCAACTGATTCTCAAGTTTCTATGGAGAGGTAAAGGACCCAGAACAGACCACAGAATATTAAAGAACGACAAAGTTGGAAGACTGATGTCACACAACTTTAAAATGTATTATAAAACTACAGCAATCAGGACAGTGTGAGACTCCCCTGCTGGTGCAGTGGATAAGAATCTGCCTGCTAATGGAGGGGACACAGGTTGGATCCCTGGTCCAGGAAGATCCAACATGCCTTGGAGCAACTAAGCCTGTGTGCCACAACTACTGAGCTTGTATCTAGAGCCTGTGTGCCACACCTGCTGAAGCCTGCGTGCCTAGATCCTGCGCTCCACAAAAGAGAAGCCCGCACACTGCAACCAAGTGTAGCCCCGCTTACTGCAACTAGAGAAAGGCTGTGCACAGCAACAAAGACCCAGAGCAGCCAAAAATAAATTTAAATAAAAAAAGAAAGTGTGTTATTACAATAGACAAATTTAAGGAAAAAGACAGAGTAGAAGGAGTAACACTCCAGCTAAAGTAGAAAACATTAGTATATGAGTAAGCTTAGACTTTTTTCTGCTTCTTGTAAATCTGTTTAAAAGATAAATCAATAAAGGTATACTTTTGGCCCTGATGTAACAGGAACCAAGTTTAGTATAGGTCATTACAGAGTGTTGAGTAGAGGTCCCTGTTGTATACAGTAGGTGCTTATTAGTTACCTATTTTACATATGGTGGTGGTTTAGTTGCTAAGTCATGTATGACTCTTGCCACACTTTGGACTGTAGCCTACCAGGCTCCTCTGTCCATGGGATTCTCCAGGCAAGAATACTGGAGTGGGTTGCCATTTCCTTCTCCAGGGAATCTTCCTGACCCAGGAATTGAACCTGGGTCTCCTGCATTGCAGGCAGATTCTTTACCAACTGAGCTACAAGGGAAGGTTACATATAGAAGTTTGTCTGCGTCAATCCCAATCTCAATTTATTCCTTCCCCATCCTTTTCCTCCCTGGTAACTCTGAGTTTTTTTCCCTACATCTGTGACTCTGGTTCTATTTTTGTAAATATTCAAGTGGCATAACTGAACTTATGATACCATTTTTAGATTCCACATATAAATATTGTATGATATTTGTCTTTCTCTAGAAATATCGTATTTAATAGTGAAATACTGAAAGATTTCTTTCTGAGATCAGGAGTGTCATAGAGTGCTTGTTTCACTAGTTCTTTAAAATTGTGCTGGATATTCCAGATGATTCAAGAAAGAAAGTTAAAAAAGAAAAAGGAATATGATTTGGAAAAGTAGGAACTAAACTGTCATCATTCTCAGAAAACAGGATTGTAAAATAAAAATTCCAAAGATCCTACAAATTATTACAATTTTTAAAAATGATGTTAGCTTATTCAGAGTAAGGGCTTCCCAGGTGGCTCAGTGGTAAAGAATCTGCCATCCAAGCAGGAGACATAGAATCGATCCTTGGGTTGGCAAGATGCCCTGGAGGAAGAAATGGCAACCCACTCCAGTGTTCTTACCTGGGAAATCCCATGGACAGAAGAGCCTGGTGGGCTACAGCCCATGGGGTTCCAAAGAGTCATACACTTCATAGCAACTAAATAGCATAGTCATAGAATATAAATTCAATATGCAAAAACATTTTTATAACTTAAGCTGGAAACAACTGGAAAATTAATTTTAAAAATAATATAAATTTCAGTTATATTTAAAATTACCAAGCAAAGAGAAAGTCAAAGAACCTTTTTTATCAAACATTACAAACTGTTGAGAGAAATTTTAGAAGTAAAATAAATTAAGTGAAATACTATGTTCATGAATTGAAAGACACAATATTGTGACTGTATTTGGTTAGAAATTATTGTGTAACAAACTTCTCCCACATGTTTGACTTAAAACAACAACTATTTATTAGTCATGAATTTATTGTCTTAAGGAAAGGTCTGCTGATTTAAGTCATGCTCAGATGATTTTGACCGGTCTCACATATGCAACTTTGATCATCTGGTGGATAAGCTGGAGGCTAGTTGGTCCAGGATAGCTTCACTTATACTGGGTGATGTCTGGTTTTATCTTGGAAAGCAGATATTACAGCACCTTTCATCTCCCATATTTGTGCAGGCTATCCGAAACTTGTTCTTATGGTGACTTGGCAGGTTCCAAAAGGGAGAGAATAAACACAGGCCTTTCTAACCCTAACTATAATGCTACACAGTATCATTTCCACTGCATTTTATCATCCAAAACAAGTCGTATGTCTTGCCCAGATTCAGGCATTGGAGAAATAGACTTTGTATCTTGATAGGATGAATTGCAAAGTTTCATAGCAAAACACTGACTATAGGTAGGAATGGAAAATTGTGGTGTTTTAATTCTTTACTAATTTGCTTATAGCTTCAATGCACCCCAATAAAAATTTTGTGATTGTATATGTGTGTGTGTGTGTGTGTGTAAATTGACAAGTTGATTCTAAAAATTCATTAAAAAATGTAAGTGGCCAACAATAAAAGGAACAAGATGGAGACTTATAATAACGAATGAAAGAACCAATTATCAAGAAGTAATGAACTGATAGTACATTAATGGCACAGGAATGTGGGCCACCTCATTTCTATCAAAGTTGATATGCAAGGAAACATGGAAACAAAAGCCTTTGCAATACATTGTGCTGGGTCATTGAGTGTTTATATGACCCTATTTAACGTCCACTCCATATCAATTAAGTAGATTAGGTGTAAGTAAAAAAGATAAACAGTAAACTCTTAAAAAAGACATTGGAAAACCTCTATGCTTTGTGTGTGCTAAGTCGCTTCAGTCGTGTCTGACTGTTTGCGATCCCATGGACTGTAGCCTGCCAGGCTCCTCTGTCTATGAGTAGCTTCTGCTTATTGTAGCTAGGGGAAGCCCATGCCCAGCAATGAAGACCCAGCACAGCAAAAATAAATAAATTAATTAAAAATCCACAAGGAGGTACACAAACATGAGAATGACTAGGACAAAAAAGACAGAGGAAGAGGAATTCACTCTTGAATAATGCCAAATAAGAGGGTAAATTGTACTGTCACTTTGGGAAGCTGTTTACCCATAAGAGACTAAAGAATCCCACTCCCAGGTAATTTTACTCAACAGAAATACCTACATAAAATCACCAAAATATGTGTGTGGGAATACAGATAACTTTTAGTCCCAAATTGATAACAGCAAAAATATACAAAAAGAATAGATAAATAATATCTATTATATTCACATAATAGACTACTTTGCTGAAGTAAAAGTGGACAAACTATAACTGTATTGAATAACAAGAATAAAACTCACACACACACAATACTGAATCAAAGAACTAAGAAACAAGGGCATACATACTGTGATTCCATTAACTTAAAGTTCAGTAAAAGGTAAAGGGCTTCCCAGGTGGTGCTGGTGGTAAAGAACCTACCTAACAATGCAGGAGACATAAGTGACTTGGATTCAATCCCTGGTTTGGGACGAATCCCTGGAGGAGGGCATGGCAACCCACTCCAGTATTCTTGCCTGGAGAATCCCATGGACAGAGAAGCTCGGTGGGCTACAGTCCATAGGGTCACCAAGAGTCACTGAAGTGATTTAACACACAACACACACACACACACACACACACAGAATGTTTTAGAATAGGTGGTAGAATAGTAGAGAATTTGAAATATATGGTACAGTTCTTTTTTTTGAATATGGTATCCTAAACTAACACTTTATAATTGCAAACTCATGTTATCTGCTCATCTTTAGCTTTCATTGTATTCATCAGTCATTCAATAACACCAAATACATGTCTGATCGTTAATCTCTGTTTATTATCCAAATTGTGTCTCTTCTGAGCTTGATATCACCATTTTGTGTAATTGTTTCAAAATAAACTCATTAGACTACATTAAGCCCTAATTCTCAGCTGGGGAAAGTGCATTTTTTATTAATCAATTTATTTCACAATTTAATGGGAAAGGTTTGAATTTCTTTCCCATCAGGAAAATAGGCAGACGGATTTGCATCAGAAATTATCCTTGTGCTGGAATATGAAGGCTTACGTCCTTAGAACAAGAAACCTGGCACAAGGGCATAGTCTTTCCCAGATCATCAAACAAGTGATGTTTAAAGGAGCTGAATTGGCAGCTGTAGAAGTGATGGCGTTGTGTTCTATGGCCCCTTTGATAAAATTTCCACCCTGTGATTTGGAGACCAGTTAATTGTATCAAACAATAAAAAAGTTATTGTTTTATTTTCCTTGTGAATTTGTCATAAAAAAATAGCTATTTGAATTTGAGTGGAGCAGGTTTTAGAGAGACTTGACAGGAGTAAGTGTGAAAAAAAAATGTTAGCCACTCAGTCGTGTCTAACTGTTTGTGACCCCATGGACAGAGCCATGGAATTTTCCAGGCAAGAATACTGGAGTGGGTAGCCATTCCCTTCTCCAGGGACTCTTCATGACCCAGGGATCGAACCTGTGTCTCCCACATTATGGGCTGATTTTTTACTGTCTGAGCAGAGAAGCCCCCACAACTCTATAAGCAGAGTATATGTGAATAGACACATAGATATTTGTGTATATGTCCATATTCACATATTGATACATATGCATAAATTAATCAGTCATTTACACCTATCATCTATGAAAAAAAGCTATCTATCTGTATTAGAGAATTAGCACTCTTGGTATGGTAAGATTTTGAATGTTTCTATCATGTGCTCCTATTTATACACTTTGATTTTAGCAGTAAAGAATCCTCCTGCAATGCAGGAGGCACAAGAGACACAGGTTCTATCCCTGGGTCGAGAAGATCCCCTGGAAGAAGGAAATGACAACCCACTTCAGTATTCTTGCCTGGATAATCCCATGGACAAAGGAACCTAGTAGGCTACAGTTCATAGGGTCTAGAAGAGTCTGACATGACTGAGTGACTGAGCACACAAACTTGCATTTAAAGATAGGAACATAAAAGCATTAAGAATAATTCTTTCAGACAACTTAATGAACTGTTACACTATCACCAAGATACTTTCTTTCAAAATATGATGAACAGGACATACAACTACCTTTTTTTTTTTTTTTGGCTGTTGCAGAATGACCTATTGACTTTGTTAATTTATAGAAACCCTTTAAAAATTCTTTTTAGCCTATCACCATTTCAGCTGGAATGGAAATCTTTTAACAGACACACAAAATGAAAGAAAGTGGTATCAATTTTGGAGTCTCTAACAGCCATGAAAAAAAAGCTAGAGTCTCTTGCCTCTCTGATTATCTACTGCTCCTGTTAGGTGGAGGGTTCTTAATCTTGTGGATTTCTGTTCAAAAGGACATAGGTGATATCAGCAACTAATTATTCTTGAATAATTAGCCCTCACCTGGCCTCAACTTTTATTTGCTTTTTTGTTTTCACTGAGTATTTGAGTAGGATATAGCTGTGTATTAATATATAGCTTGAAAAGCAGGATGTACACCAAAGATCTACTCGTGATTGGCGCTCACTCAGTTTTCTTATTGTGAAGCATGTAGGAATGTAGAATACATCAAAATGTATGAGGCATGGAGATAGAAACTTTTCTCTCCTTTCCACCATATACCCATTGCTTGAACGACACATGGTAGGCACTGAAAAAAATTACTGAGTGAATATAAGAAGAGTTCATACTCCTCTTCCTTCCGTGAAGCAGTTCTAGCTCTCCGACTGTCCCTTTTCCCCAAGATTATCCAATCACAAGCTGCCCTGGGACCAGCATCCTTTTCTCAGTTTGGTTTCTTAGCATTCCTGAGGAGGCAAGATTTGGTAATCCTGTTTTTATGGCCTGTAAAGTTAATTTTGAGACCCTGGATATAAGGAGTCCATGTTCCCAATCATCTTTGGAGCATTTATCACCCCTTTGAGAATCCTCTGTTTCCCCCAGCACCTCCCATTGGACTTCATGAGAACAAAAACAAACTTCCGGTAAACCTTTGAGATTTGGGCATCATAAATTTCAGCTACTAGGTTACCTTTGGACAACAGGAGCCTGACAAAAGCATGTAAAAATCAGAAGTACTACTTGAACTCTAAATATCACTGCTGCTCTTTTCCTTTTTTGCATGAGGATCCAAATGATAACCATATTTGTCAAGAAGTCTCCAAGGTACGTGGCATGGTCAGCTGTGTTTTACCTTTCCAGACTGATGACCAGTGTATTGAAAATGCCTTTTGAATGTTTTTGCAATAGTAAAAGTAAGCTGTGTGTGCTCAGGCATGTCTGACTCTTTGCAACCCCATAGACTGTAGCCCGCCAGACTCCTCTTGTCCAAAGGTAAACTAGTAGCTGATATTTATGATGCCTAAATCTCAATAGTTTAACAGAAGTTTATTTTTGTTCTAATGAAGTCCAATGGGAGATGTTGGGGGAAATAGAGGATTCTCGAAGGGGTGAGAAATGCTTCAAAGATGATTTGGATCATGGACTCCTTATATCCTGTCCTTCCTTCTTTCTCTAGGATCTTAGAATCCTCTGTTAGACCTTCTGAATGTTACTGACATATGGACAAAGTTAGGTTCCTACATTAAAGAAAAATGATGAATACCCTCGGTCTACGTGATCATGAAATCATGTCCAGAGAAGTTAACTGGAAGATGTTAACTGTGTTAAATACAGTTTGCTTGTATCACTTAAAGTGTTATCTTTACTCATTCGTTTTCATTTATTTTTATTAGTTGGAGGCTAATTACTTTATAATATTGTAGTGGGTTTTGTCATACATTGACATGAATCAGCCGTGGATTTACATGTATTCCCCATCCCGATCCCCCCTCCCACCTCCCTCTCTACCCAATCCCTCTGACTCTTCCCAGTGCACCAGGCCCAAGCATTTGTCTCATGCATCCAAGCTGGGTTGGTGATCTGTTTCACCATAGATAATATATGTGTTTCAATGCTGTTCTCTTGAAACATCCCACCCTCGCCTTCTCCCACAGAGTCCAAAAGTCTGTTCTGTACATCTGTGTCTCTTTTTCTGTTTTGCATATAGGGTTATCGTTACCATCTTTCTAAAGTCCATATATATGTGTTAGTATGCTGTAATGTTCTTTATCTTTCTGGCTTACTTCACTCTGTATAATGGGCTCCAGTTTCATCCATCTCATTAGAACTGATTCAAATGAATTCTTTTTAATGGCTGAGTAATATTCCATGGTGTATATGTGCCACAGCTTCCTTATCCATTCGTCTGCTGATGGGCATCTAGGTTGCTTCCATGTCCTGGCTATTATAAACAGTGCTGCGATGAACATTGGGGTGCACGTGTCTCTTTCAGATCCGGTTTCCTTGGTGTGTATGCCCAGAAGTGGGATTGCTGGGTCATATGGCAGTTCTAGTTCCAGTTTTATAAGAAATCTCCACACTGTTCTCCATGGCGGCTGTACTAGTTTGCATTCCCACCAACAGTGTAAGAGGGTTCCCTTTTCACCACACCCTCTCCAGCATTTATTGCTTGTAGACTTTTGGATAGCAGCCATCCTGACTGGCGTGTAATGGTACCTCATTGTGGTTTTGATTTGCATTTCTCTGATAATGAGTAATGTTGAGCATCTTTTCATGTGTTTGTTAGCCACCTGTGTGTCTTCTTTGGAGAAATGTCTGTTTAGTTCTTTGGCCCATTTTTACGTTGGGTCATTTATTTCTCTGGAATTGAGCTGGAGGAGTTGCTTGTATATTTTTTTAGATTAATCATTTGTCTGTTGCTTCATTTGCTATTATTTTCTCCCTATCTGAGGGCTGTCTTTTCACCTTGCTTATAGTTTCCTTTGTTGTGCAAAAGCTTTTAAGTCTCATTAGGTCCCATTTGTTTATTTTTGCTTTTATTTCCAATATTCTGGGAGGTGGGTCATAGAGGATCCTGCTGTGATTCATGTCAGAGAGTGTTTTGCCTATGTTCTCCTCTAGGAGTTTTATAGTTTCTGGTCTTACATTTAGATCTTTAATCCATTTTGAGTTTATTTTTGTGTATGGTGTTAGAAAGTGTTCTAGTTTCATTCTTTTACAGGTGGTTGACCAGTTTTCCCAGCACCACTTGTTAAAGAGGTTGTCTTTTTTCCATTGTATATCCTTGCCTCCTTTGTTGAAGATACGGTGTCCATAGGTTCGTGGATTTTTCTCTGGGCTTTCTATTCTGTTCCATTGATCTCTATTTCTGTCTTTGTGCCAGTACCATACTGTCTTGATGACTGTGGGTTTGTAGTAGAGTCTGAAGTCAGGCAGGTTGATTCCTCCAGTTCCATTCTTCTTTCTCAAGGTTACTTTGGCTATTCAAGGTTTTTTGTATTTCCATACAAATTGTGAAATTATTTGTTCTAGTTCTGTGAAAAATACCATTGGTAGCTTGATAGGGATTGCATTGAATCTATAGATTGCTTTGGGTAGAATAACCATTTTGACAATATTGATTCTTCCAATCCATGAACACGGTATATTTCTCCACCTGTTTGTGTCCTCTTTGATTTCTTTCATCAGTGTTTTATAGTTTTCTATGTATAGGTCTTTTGTTTCTTTAGGTAGATATACTCCTAAGTATTTTATTCTTTTCGTTGCAATGGTGAATGATGTTGTTTCCTTAATTTCTCTTTCTGTTTTCTCATTGTTAGTGTATAGGAATGCAAGGGATTTCTGTGTGTTAATTTTATATCCTGCAACTTTACTATATTTGTTGATTAGCTCTAGTAATTTTCTGGTAGAGTCTTTAGGGTTTTCTATGTAGAGGATCATGTCATCTGCAAACAAAGAGAGAGTTTCACTTCTTCTTTTCCTATCTGGCTTCCTTTTACTTCTTTTTCTGCTCTGATTGCTGTGGCCAACACTTCCAAAACTATGTTGAATAGTAGTGGTGAGAGTGGGCACCCTTGTCTTGTTCCTGATTTTAGGGGAAATGTTTTCAATTTTTCACTATTGAGGGTAATGCTTGCTGTGGGTTTGTCATATATAGCTTTTATTATGTTGAGGTATGTTCCTTCTATTCCTGCTTTCTGGAGAGTTTTAATCATAAATGGGTGTTGAATTTTGTCAAAGGCTTTCTCTGCATCTATTGAGATAATCATATGGTTTTTATCTTTCAATTTGTTAATGTGGTGTATTACATTGATTGATTTGTGGATATTAAAGAATCCTTGCATTCCTGGGATAAAGCCCACTTTGTCATGGTGTATGATTTTTTTTAATATGTTGTTGGATTCTGTTTGCTAGAATTTTGTTAAGGATTTTTGCATCTATGTTCATCAGTGATATTGGCCTGTAGTTTTCTTTTTTTGTGGCATCTTATCTGATTGATGGTGGCCTCATAGAATGAGTTTGGAAGTTTATCTTCTTCTGCAATTTTCTGGAAGAGTTTGAGTAAAATAGGTGTTAGCTCTTCTCTAAATAAACCCTTGTAATAAAGCAGCTTGTAAAACAAATAATAGCACAGGTTTCTATAATGCGATTTGTTAACATTTACATCAGTTTTTGAAAGAAATATTTTTAAAAAATCAGAAAACTATAAGGAAGTTTAAATTTTGAGATATATGATAAATAAATGAGAGATAAATAAATGCAAGGAGATCCAATGAGTCCATCCTAAAGGAGATCAGTCCTGGGTGTTCATCAGAAGGACTGATGATGAAGCTGAAACTCCAATACTTTGGCCACCTCATGCGAAGAGTTGACTCAGGAAAAGACCCTGATGCTGGAAGGGATTGAGGGCAGGAGGGGAAGGGGATGACAGAGGATGAGATGGCTGGATGGCATCACAGACTGGATGGACATGAGTTTGAGTAAACTCCGGGAGTTGGTGATGGACAGGGAGGCCTGGCATGCTGCGATTCATGGGGTCGCAAAGAGTCGGACACGACTGAGCGACTGAACTGAACTGAAGATAGACTAAGGGCTTCCCTAGTGGCTCAGATGGTAAAGAATTCACTTGCAATGTCGGAGACTTGGGTTTGATCCCTGGGTCAGGAAGATTCCTTGGAGCAGGAAATGGCACTCCAGTATTCTTGCCTGGGAAATCACATGAACAGAGGAGCCTGGTGGGCTACCATCCATGGGATTGCAGAGTTGGACACAACTCAGCAACTTTCATGATAGAATAAATGGGCATCCACTTAAGTAGTAAGGCTGTTTTGATTAAAAACCAGAACTAGATTTGTATGGTTTCTATATCTATACTGAAACAGGACTCTTCATGTCCTACCACTCATAATCATATACCCAGGTGCCCTCTCGTCCCCCACTCCCCACCTCTGCCCTCTGACACCAGAGCCTTTACATCTGCAGGGACTCAGGACCTAATTATTATGTTCTTGCTGAGTGAGGCTTACACATAACACTTTTATGGGTCAGACAGGACATGCTGTTCATCATATCTGCCCACACTTTATTGGTCAGGGCTCACTCAGATGACAGTATCTAATTGCAAGCAATGCTGAAAATGGTTCTGCTTGTGTGCCCAGGAGAAAGAGCAAGGTAACGAGTTTCCACTGTTAAGATTATTGGCATCTATGTTACCAAGAGGAAGTTTTATTTTACTGTAGCATTGAACACCCTGATGAACATTTGTTACTAACCACTTTCTTCTTTGATTTTCATGAAGTAAATTTTCATTTCTTCTGCCATCTCCTCTTATTAGCCATTCATTCATTTTTAAATAGTTTAATTTATTCATTTGGCTGTGCCAGGTCTTAGTTGCAGCATATGGGATCTTTAGTTGTGGCATAAGAACTCTTGGTTGCAGAATGTGGAATCTTGTTCCCTGACCAGGGATCAAACCCAGGCTCCTGCAATGGGAGTGGGGAGTCTTAGCCACTGGAGCATCAGGGAAGTCCTTAGCCATTCATTCTTGATTCCTTTTGAGGACTGTTCTTTCTCTTCTCAGTCTTTAATAGTCAAATTTATAATCCCAAAGGATTCCATTGTCATTTCTTTGAGCTTTTTACAGTAAATATAATTCCTGCAGTATCTTAAAGAAAACCAGTGTCCCATATATTCTTTATGTTTTGAAGATTCTTGAATTTAATCAAGAACTCTGTTAAATTCCAGACCCATATTTCCAACAGTTTAATTTTGATTTGGAAGGTCCCCAGGCACTTCAAATCAATCACATTGAAAAATGTATCATTAATTTACACCAAAGGGGTTCAGTATCGTCTATTTTGATGAATGACTCTACTCTTCCTTGTAATTTCGTATTTTCTTTCTCACATAGACACTCCTCAGTGAAGATCATCAGTTCAGTTACTGCATTCTACAATTTCTAGTTTTTAGTACCTTTTGTATCTGTCATCTATTCTCATGGCCTGAATTCAGGCTGTTATAAGTTTCTTTTTGTCTGGCTTTTAAATCTTTGCTTACTTGTAGCTCTCCCAAGGTTGGGTATAGTCTTTTATTATCTACATCAAGAGTCCGCAGGAAGTGGGGGAGAGATTTCAAGACAGAGCTGTTAGAATTGACCAAATTGGAATGTACAATTTGCACAGTGGACTGGGGGTAGATTGTAGGACTTGGAGAGAAGTACAAGAACTGGCAGAGCCAGGCCCAGACAGAGAAGATGGACGTTAGAGCCAGGTGTCAAATTTCTGCACAGGGTTCATTAACTGAAGGGAGACTCTGGTCCTGTTGATGGGCCAGCCGGCTGAATCTGTAGAGAGAATTCTTTGGTTGATCAAAGCAGAGTCAGGAGCACAGCCAGGAGCAGGGTTATTAGGGCCAGATGGATGCTGATCAGAGTCACAGACCACCTGGAATCATTCAAAGTGCAAGAACCAGAATGGACTGCAGTGTAAACGCTGAAGTAGATTCTTAGATACTCTCAGCCAGTTCTGTTAAGTGGCCTGAATTAGAATAAGTGTGAAGAAGCTTCAGAGAGAGGCAGATTTCAGCTCTCTCAGAGAAATACCTTTTAGTCATCAGAATTGATTGTCAAAAAGGTGGGCTGCTTTGTGAGTTAGTGAGTTCCCCAGTCACTGAAATGACTCAGAGACTTCGTGAGTGCCTGTGAAGCTACCGTAGAGACTATTTTTGCATCACATGAATGAGGGGGTGAGACAGTTGCTAAACTCATTTATAACTCTCAGGTGTTATCTTCTCAGTTTGAAAATTATGATCTGGTTCCAACTGGCTTTATGACATTCTTTCACATTCTCTCCCTATACAGCAGACATTGAGTTGCAGAGATTCTCCCATTGTTCTGCTTGGTTCCTGTTCTCTATCCTCAAAGTGCTTTTGATCTTAGTCCTGGGCTTCCCTGGTGCCTCAGGGATAAAGAATCCACTAGCCAATGCAGGAGACATGAGTTCAATCCCTGGGTTGGGAAGATCCCCTGGAGAAGGAAATGCCAACCCTCTCTAGTATTCTTGCCTAGAGAATTCCATGGTCAGAGGATTCTGGCAGGCCACAGTCCATGGGGTCGCAAAGAGTCAGACTTAGTGACTTAGTGACAAAACAACAACAAAAAGCAACAACGCATTCATATTTAACAACACATCATTTAGTTTGCTCTCCCCCACAACCCCCACTGATTTCAGCTGCAGGCAATCCAACCAGTTAACTCAATGAGATTTTTAAGTTTGAACTAGGTCTTTTAGTTGAACAGGAAAGAGGAAGGAAACCTGGAGTGCAGAGTCCAAAGTATGGGATTCAGCTCTGAAAAAGAGATACCTAAAACCAACCAGTCCTTCATGCAGAGAGCAAAGCCAAGCAGTGGTGACACAAGATCTGCTCTGGAAGCTTCGAGTTGTGAAGGATATGGTTTCTAGATTTGTTGTCAAGTGTAGCACTTGGAAGTGGTAAATCATTGCAGGAGCCTGTGTGCTTGGCAACCACACTCCCGCCTGGGTTGCTGGCAGAACAAGCTGCAGCTTCATCGTCTCCCACAGACCTGATGGGGACATGTGAGCCATCAGTGACTGATCATTTGGGAAAAAGCTGACAGAAGACAGAAATTTTCCTTACTTTTCTCTTGCTGTAATGAAGTGAGCAGAAGCTCAATGAAATCAAGTTGTCTCATTTATTATACAGATGACTCACATGCGTTCTGACTCATGCCAGTAGTCACTCTGCCACTAGCACAGATACGCCAGGGCCGAAGAAAAATTGTGCTCTTCAGACAGCCCCCCACCCCCACTCCTTACTGAGGACTGGGCTGTCATAATACTGCTCAGATTGGCCCTGGCACTCGGAGCTGGGACAGTAAGTCATTCGGGTTGGGGATGACTTTTCAGGCTTACAGCTGTATCCTTACGGGTGGATGCTGTTAATCAGCCCTGTCCATGACATCATTAAAGGAACGACTCCTGCAAATAAGGGCCATTTTATAGCTTTGTCATTCTCATGATTTAAAACACTGCTCTTCCTTCATCCATCAGGTAAAACAAGGATGCGATCTAAACCTGTTCTTTCAGAACAGATCCCTCCATAATTGTGCTGTGAAAAAGAATGCGCTGTCAGGCTCAGCACTGTGTCTGCTTTGCATCTGTTTTTTGTCTGGTTATGTCTGAGCAGCCACCATATTTTCCCCTCAGCTTACTTTCAGAACATGATGTGATGGGGGTATTGCCAAGAGTTTGTATAAAAACAGAATGTAGTTGTGTGATGTCATTGTAATACACTTTAAACACTAAGAATTTACTATTTTAGACAGGAAAAAAATTCCTTTGGATTGTCTTTCTAGAACGTACGTTAGGTGAGCCATCTCAGAGTTCACACTGAACTCCTAAACTAATTTTGTGTTTGTGTTTCATGATAAAAGCTGACTTTCTAAAATAATACATTGAGTGGGTATCTAGTGAGATGTCTTGGAAGGTAAAATTTTCCATGTGTTAAGAGCACGTTTCACTCTTTCAATTGATCGTTAGTAAAATTTCCAATGAAAATAATAGAATAAAACCTAGACTGTCAGTGTTTTTTACAAGTTTTTACTTTCCTCCAGCTGCTATGTGAGTATGGAGATCTAGGCACAGGAAGATTAAGTGATCTTCCCGAGATTCTAGAGGAAAAACTGGCACTGTGATTCCTGTAGTCAAGGTATTCTGTAAGCAGTGAACTCTGTACATAATTTTATTTTCACATATCATATTCTTACGATATTTATTCTATTGTGGTTTAGTCACTCAGTCATGTCTGATTCTTTGAGACCCCATGGACTGCAGCATACCAGGCTTCCCTATCCTTCACTATCTCCTGGAGTTTGCCCAAACTCATGTCCATTGAGTTGGTGATGCCATCCAACCATTTATTCTTATGAAGTGGTTATTCATGAAGAAGAATTTTCCAGTTCTCTCTTGTGGGTTTTGCATTCTTCTATTGAAAAATTGAAATAATCTCTGCACAATTATTTGCATTTGTCAAAACACTGTTCTTTCCCCATTCACTGACATTTCTTTTCTCCACATTTTATAATATCTTCACTCGTGGAAACTTGGAAGAGAAATTCTTAAAGGAAGAGGATAGCAGAAAGACATCTGCTTAAATGGATATTGATTTTCTTGCAGTTTCAAATTATGTATGAAGGGTCATTCTTAAAAAACATAAATTGAGCTAAATATGTAGAGAATTCCAAGACATACTGATTTATATAGATTGGTCAATATATATGAATACTTGTCTTGGAACCAATCTAACTGTACCTTATCTAGAGTTTCAAAAATATGTTCTATTAGATTTGATTTCTGTGAGTTTTTTCTCAATGAAATATAATTTCACTGCAAAATATATTTAGGGGATGCCAGAGAAGATGTTTTCCCATTGAGAAATTTAAAATGCATATTTGTATGCTAGAATCTCTGGAATGTTACATAACCAAGAAACCTCTTTGACTATGTTTCACTTTTGCAGGTGCAGTATTTTTTCCCCTTGCCATGGTTGTTGACATGTAGAAGAGGTGAATGGTGTCCCCTAGGACATTTATTAGGAATCTCTGAATTAAAAAGTTTCTTTAAGTAGGTAGTATAGAATCATTTCTAAAAATCATTACAGACATCTAAAGTATGGAAGTTTAGGTTAAACATGAATTATATTTTATATGTTAGATGACTTTTTTTTTGAGCAAATAATTGAAAATTATTGAAAAATAATGAAAGAAACTTCACTCTTTCTTAAGAAACTTAGAAAGTTTCTTAAGAGTAGGTACTGTGTATTTTTGTATTTTTACCACTAGCACAGTTCCATTAGTCAGAGCTCAATCTTTGTTGAGTTAATTATGTTAAAGAAAAAAATATCTCTCTGAAAAGATTTGGGGTCATCTGATACACAAGAATGCTCAATTGTTATAAAGAAAACTAAAATCTGTTCCAATCCATCCAAAAGGGTGCATTTTCCTAAAGTAGCCTAATTTTTTAAAATAAAATAAATTTAGTTACCAGTGGTGTCTCATCGAGAACAGACATAATATTATTTATATTTTTCTAAACTAAAAGAAAAAATTTGGAACCACTGAGTTGCTATTACAGCTGTCCTATAAGAGACTAGGGTTGGTTTTTTCCGAGTTGTTTTTAGACTGTTTCCTAAGAGAGAATAAGATATTCATTACACCTGTATCACTTTTCCCTGGTACTTTTAATACAAATTATAGGCTTATTGAAATTTCTATCTCTCCAGGAAAAATAAGCATATAAAATTTTCCAGTGAAGTTTTTGTTGTTGTGTATTTCTTGTTTCTGTTTTGAAGCTACTGGAAATACCACGTAATTGCTCTCATGGTACAGAATACGTAGTCTGGCCACACAGAAGCATCAAATGACAGTTGCCAATGCAATGGTAATTTGAGGTTATTAATAATTTACTGTTGATAGTAATCAGGACTAATTATCCCATTCTCTCTGTGTTTTCCTTTTGATCCCTTAAGGCTTTTCACTTATTCTACTGTATGTCTTAACTCCAGGTGAATAAAATCACATCAAAACAAGCATGGCGAAGGGCTCTGAGCAGTCAAGTGGGCACTGGTATTGAAGCTGCATAGATTTATGGCCTGACAACTCTCTTGTTAGATGTGTAGGTCCTAGGTATGCCTATATCTAGCATCAATCTGGTGGACTGGAGCTATGGTCTTGACATAGGAAATATCACCGTATCTAAATAGCAGGGAGAGAGAGCTGCAGGCTGATGGAAATGTCCTTTAAGGTATTAGCTTATAACAGATTATTATGCCATACAGATCAGAGAAAATTTTTCATCCTCTGGACTCATGCTCTTTACTTGGTCTCGCTGAATTATTTACTTTTCAGTACTGCCCTCCTTTTTTCTGGCAGTAGTAGTTATCTAACCACAGTGTCTGGTCTTTCCTCTGATCAAGACTTCTGGATGGTTATACATTTATCCTATGATGTTTCATTCTTCTCAATAAAACTCTTCTTTTCATTATCATCCAGCACTCAGAATTCTCTACCTTAGGCAAAAACAAAGTGAGAACAGAATTAACCTTCCCCATCAAAGTGTCCTCACTTGCTGTTTCATTAAATATTCTGAATACCTTTGATCCTATTACTTGTCTTATATTCTGAGTCTGTGTATATGTAATATATAACATCTATAGGTTTATGTCAAACATTTGAAAGGACAGACCTCATTTATTTAGCCTAAATTTTGGAGAGTTTAGTATCAAAGAGCTTATAGGATAAGTACCCGTATGAAGTGTAACTATCCTCAGTGATTGTTGATTCAGTATTCATCATCTATGTGACATGAAACCACTTTATCCTCCATTCTTCTATTTTCCTAAAGCCACATGGAGGTTAGATGGAGGGATCTGTGATGATTTTATATCTGTTTATCATATAATTGAGTCATATAGCCCAGCAAGTTTGAATTTTTATGCTTTTCAGCATATAAGATATGAAAGCAGTCACACAAAAAGGAAAAAGAATAACAGAAATGTGTTCAATTTAGTATAAAATCTTAATGCTTTATGATTATGCTACATGAGTTTAAATCTTAAAGAGTTAAGTGACTGTTTACTGATTGCCTATGCTGTGCCAGGCACCAAAGACCTACTATGTGTATTCCATGAGAACAAGTTAAACATGACTACTTCCTTTAGGAATCTACTATTTGTAAAGCATAAACAGCTATGTGATGAAATAACTGTACATTAATATACTTCTCATAAAATGGTGGTGAACAGAATTCCAGGCAAAGAAGGCATCAAATGCAAAGGTGCTGAGTTACGAAAAAATATCAGGGATATTTTCTAGAAGGTAAGAAATAGAACCAGTATGGCAGGAAGGTAACAAGTAAGAGAGAGGATGATGGGAGATGAGATAGAGGCTGAACCAGTGGATTCTTGGTCTATGATGGGGAGCTGAGATTTTATTCTAGTTGTAATGGAGAGCAGTGAATTTTTTTTCGGACAAAAGAATGTCATGATCTTACTTAAGATTTCTGTATAGAAAAAAATGCATTGGTGAGAGTGAAAAATTAGAAGCAGAGATAACTCTCAAGTTTTTTTCCCCTTCTAACTTCAGGCCAGACATGTTGATGGCTTGGTTAGGATGGTAGCAATGGAAGTGCATGAAGTAGAGAGAGATTTTAAGAAGTGATCTGATAAATTCATTGTGGGTGAGACAGGAAAGATAAGGGATAGAAGGTAAAAAGTTATGCTTTTCTGGATGATTGACTATATGGTTGGCAGTGGGATGTGTTGAGAGAGAAGCAGATTTGGAGATTTGAATTGTTTGAGTAATTTACCTTTTAGACTCACTTCTTTGGACTTTCCATGTTGAAGACACCTGCTGGACAACAAAGTGGAGCTGTGACTTTCTCCTTCTCTCTGATCATCTACCTGCCTATCTATCAATGAATGAATCTGGGGCTTCAGAAGGACAAGTCTAGATCAGAGATGTATTGTACGTCTGGGAGCCACTGTGTAGATGGACTGTGTAGCCCGCTAGGCTCCCCCAGTCTATAGGATCCTCCAGGCAAGAATACTGGAATGGGTTGTCATGCCCTCCTCCAGGGCATCTTCCCAACCCAGGGATCAAACCCGCAACTCTTTCGTCTCCTGCATTGGCAGGGGGGTTCTTTACCACTAGTGCCACCCAGCCTGAATCAGAGTGTAGATAGAGAAAAAGTGAGAGGGCTTCGGAATGAATGCTGAGGGATGCTATTTGTGAAATTTTGTAAAGGAGGGAAAGTCAACTGAGGAACCTGAGAAGGCGTGGCCAGAGGGGCAGCAGGAAAGCCAGGAAGTGGAGTGACACTGAAGTCTCGAACAGAGGGGGTCCCAGGGAGGAAGAAATGGCCATCTTTACCAGACACTGCTGGAAGTACATAGTAGGAAGACAAGTGTTCTCTAATGTGGAACCTAGGGCCATTGAGAACCTTTATAAGAACCATTTTAGTGGGGTTTGGGGCTGCAGCCCAGGTCAATGTGCTGAGAAGGAAATACAAGATGAAGAGGAGGAGACAGACTGTATGCACAGTCTTTTGCTTTATTGTGTGTGTGTGTGTGTGTGTGTGTGTGTGTGTGTGTGTGTAAAAGGAGTGAAAACATGAAAGGGAAGATCATGTGGAATGTTGGGGCCAAGGGAGGTTTTATCTGTGGTTAATGAAACTATTCTGATATTTTAAAAATATGAGCGAATCCACACATTTGGGGGTATTTCATAGGAACAGAGCATCCTAATAAACAGCTGAAATTTAAGCCTTGGTTGAGTAGCAGTCCGGTTTTTTTATTGATTCAGGCCATCAGCTATCTTTCTTGATCACTTCCATACCTGATTATAAATGTATGTTACCAACAATAATCATCCATTGAACACCCAGTTTGAAACAGCTTTCTCATTTTACACAGCTGCAATTATCTGAAACAATCATGGGAAACAGTAAAAGACTCCCTGTCTGAAGGTGACCTTGGTGAATAGCAAATTTTTCAAGAAGACTGGACTGTCATTCAATGACTCTAGCCACAACAGAAATAGAATATTTTTGTCACATTAATTCCAAATGTCTTTCTCCTTCACTGGTGTTTATAGTGATGTTTCTGGAACCTTACCATCATTAGGGTTGCCTCTGCCTTTTCAAGTCACTCTGAAATTGTCTTGTTAAGCATGAGGCAAACTTGAACAGAAAACCAGCTTCTACCTTGATAACAAACAGAGCTCTGAAGTTTAAGAAGATTCTTCTTAATGTTACTTAATGTAACTTTTTAATGTTAAAGTTTCAACATTAGGACAAGAGTGGAAGGAGAGATATGTGTTCTCAGGCAGCAGGGTCCCAAGGCATCCTTTCTAAATAGTCTTGGCAAAGGTGATCATCACTATACATGCTTTCTGTGGTCATCTCAGAGCAGCGATACCACTGGCACTGTTGGGCCCTTCTGCAAAGAAGATATCCATAGCATCTGTTGTTCTGCTATTCTGCATATTCTGTTGCCTTTACCAAAGGACATGGCAACAGAGTTTGGGGTAGATATATTTTTTTAAATTATAATTTACTTTTTGGCTTAGTTTATTAGGTTATTTAAGGCTTAGTTGCTCTGCAGCATCTGGGATCTTAGTTCCCTGACCAGGATCAAACCTGTATTGCATTGCAAGGCAGATTCTTAACCATCTATTTAAAAAAATTTTTAAAAATTATATCTATTTATTTTTAATTGATTGATGATTGCTTTACAACATTGGTTTGATTTCTGCCATACATCAACATGAATTAGCCATACCTATACATATGTCCCCTCCACCTTGAACTTTCCGCCCACCTCCCACCCTTTCCCACCCTTGTAGGTTGTTACAGAGCCCTGGATTGAGTTCCCTGAGCCATACAGCAATTTCCTATTGGCTAACTATTTTATGTATGATAGTGTACATGCTTTCATGCTACTCTCTCCATTTATCTCACCCTCTCACTTCTCTCCCCCGCCCCCACTGACTTTTTAAAAACATTTCTTACCTCTTGAAGCTGTTTCTGAACTCAGAACTTTTTGGGTTAGATTTACCCTTTTTTCCTCTTTACTCATTAGTATTTTTTTAAACCTTCTCCCTGGACTAGAAGGAGTTAATGTAAGGCAAAATCTTGCATATACTAGGGCAGAACTCAAAGAACTGTCAAAGACCAAGGGTCTTCTTGTAGACTCTTATTTAACCTTCAGGATGTTTGGCTGGTAGAGTTTTTAGATGACACATAATTTGACCTGTTTTTAAAAATTATGTATTATGAACTGTATCAAGAAGCAAGGGAAACTTTCATAATAAAAACGTGAAGGATGCAGTTCCTTATCTGGGCAAAGAGACTGGATTCAGGAACCAACTCAGCTACAAGTTCTGAAGATAAGGAGGGTTTCTTCGGTTGATGTTCCAAAGCACTGTGTCCTCCATCAGAGATATTCCTTGTCTCAGTGATGGAAAGACTGCTACCTGACACTACCTGGGAAGTTTCTTTTCATTCCCATTTAGAAATGTTTGTCTAATTTTATCTTTAAGGAAATCCTAGTGAAGAAGGAAACACTTGCTCCATAGTGAATTGCTTCCTCTGGGTGTCTTCAGTAAAATATTTAATGTAAAATTGTGGCATATACTTGATTATTTGTCTCTGACCTCCAGGAAACTGTCTAATGTGGCACTTGGGAATAATGGACATCTAGTCAACTTGTTTGCTGCTGTTTGAAGAGTCACGGATTGTTGGTACAATGACTTCTCTGCTGTTTCATAAAGGTCATGCGTCACACACATCTTGTCTACAGAGGCTCATTCACCTGAAGGTGATCACTTGAGGAAGAATAGGATGTTTATTTGTGTGCATTTGTTGGGAGTTGGGAATGGAACTTGGAAAGCATCCGTTTCATTCTTCTAATTTTTTTTTCATACCACTATTTCATAAGCTGAACTTACATAAATGTAAAAATATATATATATAGTGAAGTGACCCAATTTAGAAATTACAGACTTCTGATGGTGATTACTGGATATATCTTGATGTAAAAACCCATGCTTTTGGAATGTTAGCCATTACTCATTGTATGACTATGTGTGTGTGCGTTTGTGCATGTGCCTGAAATTGATGAAAAGCAAAAGGATGACAATTTTAAAATGAAAGCTTTTTTGTTGTTGTTCTCTGATAGCCCTTCATGTAGCTGTTTAGAAGTAAAAATATTTTGACTTTTTTAAAAAAAGATTAAGTGGCAAAGTGATTGATCAAAGTAAAAATACTCATTTTGCTTTGTTTTTTGTTTGTTTAACAGGATGAGATCTTAGCATTCATCCAAGTCAGTTATTCACTTTTAACATCATGGAACCAACCCTACCTTCAAACTAGTCTGTCACACCCACGTGTGTGCCTTTGACTGATAAAATTCATCCGTGAATACATGACAATTATTATCACCGTAGCTCCTCCTCTGACTATATTTTTAAATAATTCAAACTTTTGCTTTGTGTCCCTAAATCTAATGTTGCCTCTAGATCATCTCTTAATTATTATTACTGTTGAGGTGTGATTGACATATTCTTAGACTTAAGTTTTAACTTTCTTCCTGTCATCTGGTTCTCAACTCTGTTTGGCTGATTGTGGCTTGTCTTTCTGGCTTTTGTCATCCCTGACTTCATTAAATAGAACCAAGCATGAACACACCCTGTTTTTAGGCTTCTAAATCTAGCCCTGACTCAGAGATAGCCCTGGTGCCTGCGGAGGGCATACTCAGAGAGATCATTATTTATTCGGTCAGCTCACCTCTTGAGAATGCTCAATTAAGCCTTTCTGTGAACAGTCGCTGAGTAGAACTTCAGTAGTCAGTGCCGTCACTGACATTTGGCAATGAACTAACACATCCTGAACTAGCCCCTGTGGTCAGGCATTTGTATCTTAAAAGACCAAAAGGAAATTGGAAGATCAACTTCATCTCTGTTTCCCACATAATAATCTTGTAGAATCCCTTCCTCTTTAAACCAGTAAGTTTATTGAGGAGAATAGCCAGATAAGGACTATAGATTTTCCATTAAGCAGTTCTCAAAATGTTTTCCTTTCAGAGGATTTGTGAGATTAAAGCTGTTTTATAATATTCCCCAAATGTTGTTTTCCCTGTTAAGCCTCACACAGCAGTTTTCCAGAGGTCATTTGATATAATGACACCATTGCATGTGACTGATGGAACATGTGCTTCTGTGTTCTTGGGCTTTAAACTTTTCTGTTTTAATTTCTAATATGCTAAATACTATAGGTGTAATGTGTAGAAATAGAAGCACTTTGGGACTCTCATTATTTTTAAGAATATAAAGGAATCTTGAGACCAGAAAATCTGAGAATTTGTGATGAGGGTTATTAAAATTCATGCTTTCCTACTTGCATTGTTAGAATCTAAAAGGTGAATTATTTCTCAAAGCCTCCTCTCTCCAGGTTTTGATCATTATTTAAACCAATGAAATGTTGCCTTGTTGTTTGTAATTTGTACTTCAAGGAGACAATAGAAATTCTCAACAAGGTGAAATTAAATGAAATATGTGGTACTTTTAAAACACACATATAATTTAAAATAATTAGAGGGTAACTTCCAGTATCAGACTGCTCAATAATAGATTTGTAAACTGCCAGGCACCTCACTCTGTAAATGGAGATAATGCCAGATATGTCAAATGATTAAAGATAAATGAAATAGTACATTTAAATTTAAAAAATTTTTTTAATTGGAGTATATTTGATATATAACATTGCATTAGTCTTAGGAGTACAACATATTGCTTTGATGTATATCTATATCTCTTGCAAAGTGATTACCACAATGATTTTAAGTAACATCTATCACCACACATAGTTACAGTTTTTTCTTATGATGAGTACTTTTAAGATCTACCTTCTCTTAGCTACTTGCAAATATATAATACACTATGATTAACTATAGTTACCATGGGGATAGCAGCATTCAGGCACTTAGAGCATGCTTAGCATATGGTGAAAAGTGAAATGAAGTCGCTCAGTTGTGTCCGACTCTTTGCGACCCCATGGACTGTAGCCCACCAGGTTCCTCTGTCCATGGGATTCTCCAGGCAAGAATACTGGAGTGGGTTGCCATTTCCTTCTCCATAGCATATGTTAGAACCCCATTAATACTAACAGTTAGCCATGACCAGTATTCCTATCCATTCGACTAATACTGAAGGAGAGCTTAAATTTAGAACTGAGGTCAACATTGCTTCTGAGGTTAACTATTTAAGAAACAACAGTGAAAACCCAAGAGGACATTTTACTTTTGGTATTTTTCTTGTATATCAGTTTGGGGAATGTTTTTCATTCATAAAGTAGTTAGGCTGAAATGTTGGGCCTTAGCCGTGTTCTCCAGTTCTTTGATTGACTTAGTTGGAGATGGCAGAACATAGAGTAGAAACAGTTTTCCAGAGGGAAGTAGCAGCCCTAATGGTGTGACAGCCTTGTTAGAATATAAACATAGGAATCTGTTGTATAATGTTTGGTTACTCGCTGGTTGAACTATTTATTCTAACTCTGGAAAAAGTAGTAGAGACTCTGCGTTCTACCATAGTCCATGTTCATTTTTTTTTTTTAGGCTAAAATTTGTTTCCAAATTCTGAACATTCCCCTTTATTCCAATTTACATTCCCAGAATTAGTGTTGAAAAATACAGATAAGTGATTTTCTGTTTTCAAGTTAGGTCCAATTTGCTGAGGATAAGGATCTGTGACATGAACCTGAAGAAGCTACTGTAATTGACATAGTCCAAAGGAGCAATCTGATTATAGTATTCTCCACTGCAGCATTCTTTCAAACTAATTCTCTCTTGAACTTGGGGAATGATGTCATGGTGTCTCACTATATACAACTTCCATGTATACAAATTAAAAGCAGTAGCCACTGAAATTTTACATGGAAAGATCTAAATGAATAATTTGGATGGCTTTCATGTTCAGATAATCTATAATCATTTGGGGAAAGGGGGATATTGGGGTTAAAATAGGATGGAATTGGGTCATAGACATAAGACTATCTGAATTCTTCCTTCACATAGTTCCCATTGAGGAAGAAGCAAGTTCAAGTACCTGTTACGATGTACAGGGCTTTGCCCAACCCAGAGGGAGTTTCTGGTTTCACCTAGGGATCTTTCCTTTCATTAGGCTATGTTGGCCTCAGTAACGGAATGTAAGTCAGCCAAAATACCTATTTTACCTATCATTTCTGCCTAAGCTCTAACTGAAAGCTCTGTTCTTACACAGTGTTTGCAGAGGACTCCCAATCCAAAGCACGCTCATCAGTGGAAGGCAGAAAGGAGCTCTGAACTGAGTGAGGAAGCAGTGGCCACCAGTCCAGAGTTTTCTTACTTGCTACTCCTTTCTAGGGGTGCTGCCCTCAGCTCTCTCACCTGGATGCAAGGTGAGAGCATCATCCAAAGAAAAAGGACCTTGGAGAACAAGAACCTTTCTGGTGTCCAGCACTGTGAGTGCTCTGAAGGCTCGAGGGCCAGCCAAGCACACACTTGTTGACCCCCACCTTCAGAATAAGGCTGATAAGTGTTCTTAACTCAACAATCCTTGAAGACAGACTGGGGATGATGTGAGTGTGGGGAGGAAGGGGCTGAAAGAAGTTGTGAGCTTCCCTGGAGCCAACACATTTACCTATAATATTAAATTGGTGCTTCTGATTTACCAGGCACCCAACTAGGATCACAGAGTAAGTTCAACATAATTGGCATAAGGAGAATACTTTCTTACCTGGGGCAGCTGGAAAGTAGTCAAATTATTCAGAATCCTTTGCCCTAGATGATACTATCTATACCTTAGAATTTCATTTTTTAAATTTTATTTTAATTTTTTGTATCTTAAAATTTAATATCATTACTAATTGCAAACCCTATGTATCATTTTTTACTCTCTAAACATCCACTGGCTATGTTTGTATTGAATCCACATATATTTCCCACAGGTGCCTCAAAATCAGTTTTCCAGAATTGATCTCATGATGTCAATCTTCTGAATCGACTTCCTATATTTTCCACCATTAAACCAGTTTTCTAAGCAGTTGACTTCATGGTCTTTTGAGACCCCACTGCTCTCTCATTCCCCAATTTATTTGACTGTTGTCTTCTGTCATTCCACCTCTCAAATATCTTCAATCTCCACCCCTCCCTCTATGTTCAAACATTCATTTTCTTTCATGATAGTTATCCTCTCCTAAATACTACTTTCTTTGAAACCATCCTTAAAAAGTGCTACCTGAGTGTAGGATGCCATGTCTTTATGATTGAAATTATTCAATGAGTTTCTTACTCTTATGAGGGAAAAATAAGTGAATTAGCACTCTGTGAGCAGTTATCATATTTTAGATACTATGATTGAAATTGAAAATACTGTTTTATTTAATGGTCACAACACTCAGGTGAATGGGCATAGTTGCAGGTGAGGAAACTGAGTTTTAGAGGAATGAAGTGACTTGCCCAGCTTGAAAGTGGAAGCGCCAGGATTTGAGCCTGAGCTTGACTGACTGACTTGTCTTCTGATTCTCTTCATTTGTGGTCACGTGTTTTCTTATTACTCTGGCTTCTCATGTCGCCATTCTCTCTGTTTTCAGGCTCCCGCACCCACTCCTAAGTTCCGCTTTCCCTCTACTTGCTCTGCAGAACTTGTTTGATTTTTTTTCAAAAATTTTTGATATGGAACATTTTAAAAATCTTTATTGAATTTGTTATAATGTTGCTTCTATTTTATGTTTTGGTTTTTTTGGCTGCAAGGCCTGTGGCGTCTTAGTTCCCTGACCGGGGATTGAACATGCAAACCCTGCTTGTTGTTGTTCAGTCGCTCAGGCTCAGCCATGTCCGACTCTTTGTGATCACATGGACTGCGGGACGCCAGGTTTCCCTGTCCTTCACTATCTCCCAGAGTTTGCTCAAACTCATGTCCATGGAGTCGGTGATGCCATCCAACCGTCTTATCCTCTGTCATCCCTGTTTCCTCCTGCCCTCAATCTTTCCCAGCATCAGGGTCTTTTCCAATGTATCAGCTCTTTGCATCAGGTGGCCAAAGTATTGGAGCTTCAGCTTCAGCATCAGTCCTTCCAATCAATATTCAGGGTGGAAGGCAAAGTCTTAATCACTGAACCACCAGGAAGTCTTGCAACTCTTCTTTTAGAACAAATCTCTTTAAATCATCCTTGACTTCCCCAGCATTTACAGAACCTTGTGCATTCTTTCCTCATGGCAGATAGAATGCTTTATTGTAATCATTTTTGCGTTTCACATGCAGTAACTGCTTTCCAAATAGCCTGAGACCTTCCTAAGCAGGGTCTGTCTCTTAGCTGAGAACCATCTACAACACTGCAGTTTCTGACACAAAGCTGGTGTGGTAAACACCTGGCTGGACCAGTATATGACTGGGTGAATAAATGTTGAGTAAAGAAAAGCAAGGGATTTCTCTGGTGTCTCAATGGTAAAGAATCCATCTACAATGCAGGAGACGTGTGTTCAATCCCTGGGTTGGGAAGATGGACAGAGAAGCCTGGCAGCCTACAGTCCAAGGGTCATAAAAGAATCATACACAATTTAGTGACTAAGCGACAACAAAGGGTTGTATATAAACCTACAGCTGAGCACTTATATTTTTTAAAATCTTATTTAGTGATCAGCACCAATGAATTGTCAACTACTTCTGGCCAAAAGACCTGGTTCTTAGCAGGTGCTCAAAGACTGTTGGTTGAATGCTGGCTTAATACTAAAATTAAATTCATGTTTCCAAGTCCTTTGCAAAAAAAATAGCATATTTTCAGAGTGCAAACTTATTTAGAAAGTATGGGCCTCAATCTTTTTTTTTATTTAATTTTTTTAAATTTTTTTTTGGGGGGGCCTCAATCTTTTGTTTACTGATCTAGCCCCTTCCTTAACAGACATGTCCAGAAGATAGAGATTGTATCTTATATTCTCAACTATAAAACTGCTGGTGATACCAGTTAATGTATATTAGCCTAACTTGTGAAAGTCCCAAATTGCTGACAGTGTTCTAGCCTTTACAATGAAAATCAATGAACTCAATTGGCTAGAACAAATAAGGTGACAAAGGGTAATGATGAATGGCAGAAAGACAGAGAAACCAGCAGTTTAGGGACCAATAAAGTCATTGCAGTTAGTTCAGCATAGCAACCTGATAAGATTTAATAGATATTTAATTATATGCTTTATAAGTTGTGGCCAAGGATTTTATTGTTTTCTCTTGTCAAGTTAAAAGGAGGGTTTCTTGAGTATTTTGAAAAATGTGATCTCATTCAAATGAGAATTATAGAGGAAGCCACTGCCAGGGGCATTTAGGAGGTCAAACTGGGGCACTGAAGCACCTCCAGGAGTAGTTTCATTCTTACCAGTTTCAGAAACAATTTATTGGTTGTTAGCAGTGTGGCTGTCTGAATAATGTGGTCTCACTGATTTTTATGTCATATGCATATCACAGATCTGATAAACATGAACTAAATATGATTCACTGAGATTTTACAAGAAAGAGCAAATTACAAAACCTTCACTTGTGAGTCAGGCTTTTGGTGAGAAGGTCATAAAGGGGTGTGTGGGTATGTCGGGGGTAAAGTTTGGGGAGATAGGGTTTCTCGGGGCCTCTACAAGAAGTGCCCCCTCCTGAGCTCTATGATATTAGAGATGCCAAGCTTGGCTGAGACCTGCTGGAAGTTTAAATGAAGGGCTGATGTCTTCTGAGGGAAACCATCAGTTCTCTAGGTCCGTGCTCACCACCACCTCTGAGGTTCAATGTCAAACATTGAAAAGTCCTTAGACAAACAACTGGGAAGTGGTTAGAAAAGTTTATACTGACTGTAATTCTGAGGCAGGATACTTAAGTGACTACACAAGACTTTGACTTCCCAGGTAGCTCAAATGGTAAAGAACCCACCTTCCAATGCAGGAGCCACAGGAGACTAAGGTTCCATCCTTGGGTTGGGAAGATCCTTGAAGGAGGAAATGGCAACCCACTCCAGTATTCTTGCCTGGGAAATTACAAGGACAGAGAAGCCTGGTGGGCTGCAGTCCTTGGTGTTGGAAAGAGTCAGACATGACTGAGCACAAAAGCACATACAAGACTGTAGAGTTACACTCCATTAGCTGACCCCAGCATTTGGACATCCAGGGTGCCTGGACCCAAATCAAAAGATTTCCAGAGGTAATGTGGAAACGATGGGGTGGGGAAGCCTATTCCATTGTGTGGACTTCATGTCTCTCTTTTTCTCTTCTGGCTCCTAAAAGATCAATGAACAAGACTGACTTACTGGGTTCCTCAAGCAGCAGGTGGAAAGAGTAGTGACCCCAAAGTGGGCAGTTGAAAAACCCTTTCTGCTGTGGAAATACCTGTGTTCATTAAAATCATGGCTTGTGGCCATGACCTAGGTCCAGGCTCAGCTGTGGATTTATCATAAAGCTCTAAGATTTTGCCACAATATTCTTCCCTTGTAGGAAACCAGGTGAAGCTTCTAGAAGAGGCTCTGGAAATGTGTTTATAGGGTCACATGTTCTGATAAATTTGCAAATGTAAGGTGTTTAAAGTGAAATGAAGCCTCCTTTCTCATTTTAACTTTTTCCTCACACGTTCCATATCACAGGACTTGGTAGGTACCGTGGACTTGGAGAAATAGCTGCACATAAGTGGGATATATTTATGTAGCTCAGAGTTTCTTCTGTGTGTTGTTGAACAGCATTCGGCTAAGTGTATGACAATGTCACTGGCATAAAAGTTAAGAACAAAGGGCTGCAAGCAGAACCCGCTTCACAGGCATGTGACTAGTGGGATTACAAGGTGCCTGGCATTTACAGTGGTGTTGGTTTAATTATCTTCACTCCACTTTTCTGAAATTCTTTACTTTATGAACAAGAGACTCTGCAAATTACAATGCCAGTTCTGGCAGCAAACACCCTGTACAAACATTAATAAGCACATAGAATGTGTGCCACAATCACCTCATCATTAACATCAAGACTTTTTATCATTGAAGACAAAAGGCTACTCTTTAAGTTGTTGACTAATTGAGCATTTTCCAATAGTTATGTATTTTCAAGGTTATCATGTGTATGGAATTTTTTAAGCATATGTATTAACTTAGACTTAAAAAATATTTTCAGTGTAATGAGATTCCCCACTTGATAAAGCTATTAATGAATAAGCTCTTGGTTTAATAATACAAATATTGAATAGAAATAAATTGCCTATATAATCAAATACACTTGCATGTAATGCAATTTATATATATATATATATATATATATATATATATATTAGCTACTATGTAAGCGAAAAATTGATGCTTTTGAACTGTGGTGTTGGAGAAGACTCTTGAGAGTCCCTTGGATTGCAAGGAGATCCAACCAGTCCATCCTAAAGGAGATCAGTTCTGGGTGTTCATTGGAAGGACTGATGCTGAAGCTGTAGCTCCAATACTTTGGCCACTGATGGGAAGACCTGACTCATTGGAAAAGACCCTGATGCTGGGAGGGATTGGGGGCAGGAGGAGAAGGGGACGACAGAGGATGAGATGGCTGGATGGCATCACTGACTCGATGGACATGAGTTTGAGTAGACTCCAGGAGTTGGTGATGGACAGGGAGGCCTGGCATGCTGTGATTCATGGGGTCGCAAAGAGTTGGACACGACTGAGCGACTGAACTGAACTGAACTGAAACACATCAAAGTATCCTGAAATTTTAGAGTTTATGTTTTGAAGAAACTTCGAAAAAGCATTTCCAAATTTAACAACATTATAAAATTTTACTTGATGTTTCTGATAATAGTGAAGTTGAAAGAGGCTTTTCTATACTATCAATTTTTAAAGTTTTGATTAACTTTTCTAGAGGAAAGACATCTTTTTATTCCATATATAGAAAATATTACAAAATATCATATGTATGTGCTAAGTTGCTTCAGTCGTGTCTGACTCTGTGCACCCCTACGGACTATAGCCCACCAGGCTCCTCTGCCCACGGGATTCTCCAGACCAGAATACTGAAGTATTGTCAAGCTCTCCTTCATGGTCTCCTATCCAACCCAGGGATCAAATCTGTATGTCTTATGTCTCCTGCATTTGCAGGCAGTTTCTTCACCACTAGTGGCACCTGGTAAATATTGCTTTACTATGTAAAATATAGTAAATATTATCTTACTATAAATGCAAAATATTATTTTATGATATAAAATATTACTTTACTATATAAAAAGGCTATCAAAGGGTGCATAGCTAAAAATGTAGGTAAAAATATTACACAGGTGTCTCAGTAAGTTAATAAACTGCAGTAAGTTATGTTCCTGGTTTTGGTGATATTTGTGGTTGTGAACTATATAAAATTGCTCATTTTTGCATCTTCCTTTCTCATTCTAAGTAAATATTTACTTTTAAAAATTGGAATTTGATATTTGTAATTTTTCATTTTTTTCATATGTAAACTGCTTTCCCCCTCAGTTTTATGTTCTCTAGACCCCCAAAACTTAGTTTCGCCTCTGCTCATTTCAGCAAGTGCATGTCATCTGATTTTCTGATACTTGAGCCAGTGGTTTGAGATTACGTTCTTCCTAAAACATAACAATGATACCATAGATGCTTTCTAATTGTACAATGAGTAGGTGTCCAGAAGTGAAGGATTGCCCCACTTCCTTGCCTTACTTTTTTGAACTCTGGGCTTTTAGTGGGGGAGCATTTGACAATATACCCAAATCATAAAGTAATGAGATCTCAGCGGCCTCTTGGTTATAGGGATACAGTGACCACACTGTCAAGTCCAAATCTTTTTCTTTGCAAATGGGGGAAATGAGGTCCATGAATATCATACTATTGAAGAACAAAAGATCTGGTGTTAGAATGCAGCTTAACTTTCTTCCCAGTTCTTATTCCATTAATACTGTTACTCATCCATCCACGGAGAAGGCAATGGTACCCCACTCCAGTACTCTTGCCCGGAAAATCCCATGGATGGAGGAGCCTGGTGGGCTGCAGTCCATAGGGTCACTAAGAGTCAAACAGGACTGAGCGACTTCACTTTCACTTTTCACTTTCATGCATTGGGGAAGGAAATGGCAACCCACACCAGTGTTCTTGCCTGGAGAATCCCAGGGACGGGGAAGCCTGGTGGGCTGCCGTTTATGGGGTTGCACAGAGTCGGACACGACTGAAGCAACTTAGCAGCAGCAGCAGCAGCAGCCATCCAATCAGTTGAATGCTTACGGAATGGACTCTGGCACCTTTCTGTCCTCAAGTCTAGCACCTGACCTATTCATACTGGATCCTTATAAATGAGACCAGCATCTTGGGGCTATTTTGAATCATAATCTGGAAAACTCTCCATTATTCTTCCAGGACACCAGAATGACAAGAACTCAAGGTTTATTGACACCCTGTGCATGCTGTGAATAAAATTTCATTTTATTCAAGCCATATAGGTGGAAATTTATCTATGAAAGTTCAGCAAGAACATTGCATTTCTTATGGAGTCTTGACAGTTTAAAGAGGACAATAAAGGCCAAAAAACATTTTCTTTTCAAAATTCTTCAATGAGTCTAATACATGTAAAGTGTTGCAAATAAAGTCAAGATTGGCATCAATATTTGTATAGATGATAACAATGAGCTAGGTTGGCATTTGCTATAAGTCAAAGAATAAAATCTGGAATGTCCTGAAAGGATAAAGACTTAAATAACTTACAATAGGAGACAGGACATTATTTTTACAAGAATATGTAGAGAAATGCCATTCAAAAATGCTGAAAAAGTCATTGTATTCTAGAAGACTAACATGGCATTTAATCAGAAACTCTGGGTAAAAAGGACCCAAATCCACATAATTATAAGAGAGAAGATTCCTTAATTTAAGAGTCCTTAAAACCAATTATCTTTTCATTTTGAGGCTGAAATTCTGGGTGAGGAAGTGGCATACTCATTGGTAATTGGGTCTCATGAAGATATGCCACCTTGTAATATAAATCAGTATCTCATTGACTGATTTTTCTTTATTTCTAACAGAGGAACATGAAAGGAAAGACAAAAGTTTTGAAAAGCATAGAAGTCCATTCTATGTGTGTGTATTTGGCACAGCATCGAAGAGAAAAATTAAGGGAGTTAAATGAAACTACCCAACAGGAGGAAGCATTAGACCCATGAAGGCAGATGTATTTGTTCAGTAGTTAATACTTTGTGATGGACAACTCTGTGCTTGCGTGGACTGACAGTAACAAACAGATAAATTATAGAGTCTGTTAGAAGATGTTAACTGCACTGGATATAAAGAAAGAGTAGGAGGGGATCAAAGTGGCAGGATGTGTGGGAGCAAGGACAGGATTATATCAAAATTTTAAATAGGATAGTGAGAGGTCTTATCTGGAAAGTGACCTTTGAGTCAAAATTGAAGGAAATAAAAGATCTGGTAGTGGAAACATGAAGATGATGGGGGCTGGCCTCTGCAAATCCTAAGATGAGACTGTAACCAGTATGGTTAAAAAATAGAAAGAAAGCCAGTGTGACCCCAAAAACAATTTTTCTTAAAGAAAATCATGCAATCAAATAGAGGTGAGAAAAAGCAAAATACTTGATTCACAAAACAATTTCACAGCTGGGCAAAACTGGAAATGTGTTGTGGACAGGTGAAATACACATGGACAGGAAGTGTACGTTGAAGCTGGGTAAAGATGAGTGGCCAGTGGGAGCCATATAGGAGGATTCCTAGCAGGGACATGTGGAAAAAATGGAGTGAGATCATGGGGCAAGTCCTCATGTGAGAAGAGTCTGCATTTTTCTTCCTAATGGACCAGGAGACAGACTTTTCTCTTAAAGAAAAATAAGGCACAATTTTGCAATAAGGTTCAATTAGAACAAAAGAAAGAAACTTTTCTTTTTTAAAGAACTGATATTATTTATCAGGATAGTTTTTAATTTTTAGCAGTTTTAGTGGATGGGTTATCATTGTTGTTCTTTAGTCTCTAAGTTGTGTCTGACTCTTTATGACACCAAGGACTGAGGCCCACCAGGCTCCATGGGGTTCTCCAGGCAAGAAGACTGGAGTGGATTGCCATTTCTTTCTCCAGGGGCTCTTCCCAGACCAGGGATCAAACCCTCATCTCCTGAATCGGTAGGTGGATTCTTTACCACTGAGCCACCAGTGGATGTGTGGTTTTAATTTGCATTTCTCTGATGGTTAAAGATGCTGACCATTTTTAAACTGTATGCTGGCCATTTGCATAACTTCCTTTGTTAAGTGTCTAAGTCTTTCAACCAATTTTTCTTAGGTTGCTTTCTCTTACTATTGAGTTGTAAAAGGCCTGTATGTAGTCTACATATAAATCCTTTATTAGATATAAAGTTAATATTTTCTCCCAATAGGTGGCTTTCATTTTCTTAAAGTGTCCTTTGATAAAGAGTAGATGTTTTCATTTTGAAGTTCAATTTATCATCTTTTTCTCTTGCTTTTTTTGTCCTACCAACAAATCTTTGCTGCCTCCAGCTGTGCAAACATTTTCTCCTATGTATTCTTCTAGGAGTTTGACAGTCTTTGCTTTTACATCTAAGACTATGATCTATTTGGATTTAATTTTATGTATTGTACCAGAGTAAATTTTAAAAAAATTTTCTATCCCATCAGTGTTTGTTGGTAAGATTTTTTTCTTTTCTGTGGATTTTGTAAAACAGTACAAGGATTTTGAAAGACAGTTGGATGGTTTTTTCAAAAGTTAAATGTATATTTATCATAAGACTCAGAGGTATTTATTAAAAAAAATAAACTGATAACCTATGACCCTCACAAAAATTTTTAATAAACATTTTATTCATAATGGCCCCAAACTGGAAATTACTCAAATATCTAACAACTGTTAAATTTATAAATTTAGATGCAAAAATGTAATGGAATACTTGTTAGCAGTAAAAAAGAACATTCTTCTGATACATGTAGTGATATGGAGGAATCTCAAAACATTTTGAAGCAAAGAAGCCAGACAAGAGTATATACTATATGGTTCCATTTCAACTGGAAATAGAAAAGAAAAATCTAATCTGTAATGAAAGAGAGCAGGTTAGTGATGGCCTTGGGCCAGTGAGCATGGTCCTAAGTGGGATGGACAAAGGAAACTTTTGGGTGAGATGAAAATATTCTGTAATTTGTAGTGGTTGTCATACAGGTGAACACATTTGTCAAAACTCAAGGAAATGTACACTTAACACGGTTCTTTTATTATACATATATTCTATTTAATTGAACTCAATTTAAAAAGAGACAGAAATTAGGAAGATAATGTAAAATGTTAACTAAATAAAGGTAGCTAAAATTCAATGTATTTTTTGGAGTTGAAATTATTCTCTTACCCTAAACACTCTAGTATGTTGTACCCTATTTGAATACACAAAACCATCATGTTAGTCACTCAAGCATTTTGAGAAAAATGTGGACCTAGATAGAAAAGGACACATAATATAAAATAATATTAACATCAAAGGAAGTATCAGATAATGTTACCTCTGAATACAAGTGTAGTTAACTGTTAATAAAACTTAATGGAGTGGAATAAGCACAGATGTGCTTTAGCATCCTTGTTTTTTTAAGTTCTATTTTTGTTATCCCAGACCTCAGATATCAAAAATTTTATATATAGAACCAAAAGAGGTGTTTGAGTCCTCAGAGAATACGTTGTCAAGATTTCATGAAAAACAAGTGTCTTAGTTCAGGCTGCTACAACAAACCACCATAGACTGGCTTATAAACAAAGTAAATCTATTTCTCATGGTTCTGGAGTCTAGGGAATTCAAGATCAAGGAAGGCATTGGCAGACTCAAAATCTGGTGAGAGCCCTGCCCTGGTTCATATTTTGGGTGGCCATATTTTTTTTTAATTAATTATTCATTTTACTTTACAATATTATATTGGTTTTGCCATACATTGACTTGAATCCGCCATGGGTGTACATGTGTTCCCCATCCTGAACCCCCCTCCCACCTCCCTCCCCATCCCATCCCTCTGGGTCATCCCAGTGCACCAGCCCTGAGCACCCTGTCTCATACATAGAACCTGGACTGGTGATTCGTTTCACATATGATAATTTACATGTTTCAGTGACGTTCTCCCATATCATCCTGCCCTCGCCCTCTCCCACAGAGTCCAAAAGACTGTTCAGTGCATCTGTGTCTCTTGTGTTGTCTCGCATACAGGGTTATCGTTACCATCTTTCTAAATTCCATATATATGCATTAGTGTACTGTATTGGTGTTTTTCTTTCTGGCTTATTTCACTCTGTATAATAGGCTCCAGTTTCATCCACCTCATTAGAACCAACTCAAATGTATTCTTTTTAATGGCTGAGTAATATTCCATTGTGTATACATAGGTGGCCATATTTTTGCTGTATCCTCACTTAGGGGAAAGGGCAAGGGAGCTTCCGTTTTACAAGGAAACTCATCCCATTCATGATGGCCCTTCCCTCATGACCCATCACTTCCTGAAGCCCCCTTTCCAAATATCATCACATTGGAGATCAGATTTAACATATGAACTTGGTGGGAGAGGGAACACAATGGCACCAAGACAAAGTTGCTTTATATAACATACAGTAGTTTTCAAAAGAATTCTGCATTATTATTTGAACTGAAGGATCAGACTATATAGAACTATGGCTTCTGACCCTTACTCACTCTAGTCCAAGGAGAACTATATTTTTGTAAGGGAGAGATCTTGAAGAAATTAGATTGGATGCAAATCATATCTTGGGATTTTTCTGAATCATTCATCATAGCATTGGGCTAGAAAATGGAAACCACAATCAAATTCTACGCTTGATCCTAGCCAAAAGGCTGAGAAGCGATACAATCAAATTCTAATATGTGCTATAGACAGTAATGCTATGCAGAGATAAGACTAATTCTTCAGCAGCCAGAACCACTAAGTTGATTGTAAGTAGAATACAAGACCTATTTGCTATTTTAGATTCAGTCTCAGACACCTCAGATGATTCATCTGGACAGTTAAAAGGTAGAATTTGAATGAATAGCCCTGATCTGTTAGTCACTCAGTTCAGTTCAACCTCCAAAATATCCCCCCATCCCCTTCCCCCATCTTCTTGCTACCAGCCAATCTAAGCAACCATTGTCTTTCCCTGGGACCAATTAAGTTTTCCTTGGTTGGTCTTTCTGTCCCCTTCTTGTTCCCCTATAATCTATAATCCATGCATTAGTCAGTAACCTTTAATAACACAAATCAGGTTAGACATTTCTCTTAAACTTTAGCAGTGACTCCCCCTTGATGTTGTAAAAGACATAAATGCCTTTTCTTATCCCTCACTTGCTCTGTGGTTTCATCTTGTGATGCCCTCCCTCTCACATGCTATCTTCTGGTCCTGCTGTCTTTTCCCCCCATGTTTTAGAAAATGCCTTTTTCAGCCAGCAATTTGCTGTTCCCTTTGTTTTCACTTACAGTTCCTTTCTCTTCCTTATAATTCCTCAAACTTCCCTACTGCACCCTTAATTCCTGGCATCTCATTCCTCTCATCTTGATCTGTGTCATTTCTATAGCTGGGCCTCCCTAAAATATTTATTTAAGTTAGGCTGAAGATTATGTTCTATCACAGTGTTTTGTTTATTTCTCCCAGAGCACTTATCAAAATATGTAAGTTGAAGTGTATTTATTTGTACTCATCCTTTGTTTATTTATTTAACAAATGTGTATTGGGTTGCCTATTATGTGCCTGGCATTGTGAAAGAGATAAAAGTTCTTATCAAGCTTACAGTCTGTTATGAGTAGGTTGTATAGCATATTAGAATGTTAAAATCTTTGATTTAATTAAAAAAGAGAGGACCAAGGTAAAAGAATTGATAGTTCCAAGTGATATCTAAAAAAAGACTTAAAGGATATAAGAAGTTGACTACCCACTACCTGGAGAAGTAGCATTCAGGGCAGAAGAAATGGTCTAGTAGATGATTCTCATACAAGAGGGTAGCTGTTGGGGCTGAGGATGAGCGCAGAGGTCAAGGGTGCCTGGTAGCTAAGGGAGCAAGGTAAGTGATGGCAAGTGTCGTAGGTGAGATCAGAGGGGATCTTCCTGACCCAGGGATGGAACCTGGGTCTGCTGCATTGCAGGCAGATTCTTTACCATAAGAGGCTTTTAAAACTATGAGACTTGATGAAATCACTATGGTGGATGAAGAAAAGAAAAGGAAAGAAGAGTTTTCTAATAGGAAAGGGATGGGGAAAGAGCTGGAGCCGGCAAAGGAGATTGATAAAGACTGCTGAGATACGATGAAAACTTGAATTGAAAGCAAGGTGAATAAATGAATGAGGAAGGAGCTAGGCGTGTGAAATATACCTGCTTTATTGATTTTTCCCTCACTAGACTGTCAGTTACAATAGGGCAAAGGTCTTATCTCTCTGATTAATTGTCAGATCCCTGATCTCCAGCACAGAGCTTGGCATATATCACATGCTCAGTAAATATTTGGTGAATAAATTTCAAGATGATTAAATAAGAGTCAATCACAGAACAATAAGTAGAGGCTTCCTGATGAAAGCAAGTACTACAAATTGAAAATAAAGCAGAAAATACATAAAGAAAAAGAGAAAAGGGGCCACTTTTTCTTCTGTCCCGCCCCCTGCTACCCGGCCGTGGTTTCACCAAGAGAGGCTGAGATTAGTGAGGACCGAGAACCAGCACCTGTCTTACCCTCGCATTCCCTTCGGAGGGAGCTCTGTGTGTGTTTGTAAGCAGGTTGGTCTAATGGGCAGTGGACGCTGATATTGAGTGAGGATAAGCATTATCCATGCTGTAAATTAAGCAAATCAAAAGGCTCAGAAGATACTTTGACAATAGCAGAATACCTGGAATTGTACTTCATCGAGACTGCCTGGAAACATATCTGCTGGTTCTCTTAGTGTGAAGAAAATGGTTTGTGCTAACAGTAATTTCGTCAGAAAGTCTCAGAGTATTTCATAATCATTAAAAAAATTCCTCATGGAGTTTTGATACAAATTCAGAAATTTTAATCATGAGGAACATGGCTATTTTTCTTGCGTCGAATTCTTTCCTAAATATTAAGAAGTAATCATTAAATGTTTAATATGTTGGTAGAGGCTTTGGATGGAAACCGAAGTGGATTTTAATAGCACTTTTGTCACGTCCTGGCTGAGCAATAAGGGATAATTTACTTACCTATTCTATTTCTCCACGTACAAAAATATAGAGAATAATAAAGTACATAAAACACCACTCGTAGTGCTGGACATGTGATAAGTCCAGCTCACATACATGCTGATAGGCTATCATTCTGCTACCCACGGGAAGAATTTTATGTTAAAGACCACGATTTCTTATATTAACTCAATCTGAAAATTTGTGGCCAAAAACAACTCTATAAAATCATGGTTTCGTGCCTCCATCTGTACCAGACACCTCCCAATGCTGGAGAATATACAAAAATGGAAAATGAAAAAATATATAGCTGGATGTGAAAGCAAGACAAACACTTTGAGGAGCAGAAAGATGCAACAAACAGGGCTGAAGCCACGGCTGTTTGGGGCACTGGGTCTGTATGTTAGCAAGTGCAGCCAGAATCAGATTATTTCTGTGGGAAAAGAAGGAAAAAGTTGCTTCATCTTTGTTCAGAGCTTCTGACTGAAGCCACAGTTGAGGGTGAGATGAGGCTGTCTCAAAAATGCAAGGAGACTGAATATGAACAATGTGCTGGTCACCATCAGAGATGGAGATATCAGTGAGCTGTAGACTCAGAAAAGACCCAGGCTCACCCTCGTAACCAGGAAACGAATCAATCTGTGTGCTGGCTCCCTGATTTCCTAAAAATCACCACAGAGACTCACTTTGTATGAAATTATTATGAAATCTGATGAACAATTTAAAATGTCAGCTCAAGGAACTGTAGAAGGTGGGACAATGGTAGACACGGGGATCTGGGCCTCCTATCACCTCCTTCTGAAAACTACATGAGTGAAAAAGAGAGCAAGTCCATATACTCACAACCTAATCTACAGCAACCTGGGGAGGCAAAGAAAACGACAACCCCCCCTTTACCAGCACATGGGGAATGAAGACAGGAGCTGAAACCTGAGTATCTGGGGAATGCAGGGAGTAGCATGAACACTGTCAACCTTGAAAAAATGCACAGCGTTATCTGTTTCACCCTGAGACAAGTGCTCGGGCCTGGTGCACTGGGAAGACCCAGAGGGATCAGGTGGAGAGGGAGGTGGGAGGGGAGACTGGGATGGGGAATACATGTAAATCCATGGCTAATTCATTTCAATGTATAACAAAAACTACTGTAATGATGTAAAGTAATTAGCCTCCAACTAATAAAAATAAATGGAAAAAAAAATGCACAGCGTGAGAGTTGTGAGTTAAGTTTTATTTGGGGCAAAATGAGCCCTATAGCCTAGGAGATAGCATTTCAAATAGCTCTGAGAAAATGCTTGAAAGAGGTAGGGGAGAAGGTCAGTATATACGTGATTTTGGTGAAGCAGGAGTACATGTGATCAAGCACAGATTTTTGCAGAAAGTTTCTGCTAGCCTCATGAAGCTATCATTGATGTTTTCACTTCCCCCACTTTTTTCCAATTCTCTAAAATCTTTTATTATAGAAATCCACATATTTCAATTTTCATGGACTTCCCTAGTGGCTCAGATGACAAAGAATCTGCCTGCAGTGCAAGAAGGAAATGGCAACCCACTCCAGTGTTCTTGCCTGGAAAATCTCATGGACAGAGAAGCTAGGTGGGCTACAGTCCATGGGGTTACAAAAAGCTGGACACAACTGAGCGACTAACACTTTCATTTCAATTTTTATAACTTTAACTTGTGGAAACACTTTCATAGATGTTTCTACCTATCTGAAATTAAAACAGACAAACAGATGCAGCAGGTGGACACAAGTGTTTAGAGATGAGAGGTGATGCATGGACATGAGAGAGGAGATACAAGAGTTCTGGCTGACATGGAGCAGGAGCTCCGGAGCATGGGCTGCCAGCCGCAGGTGAGGCGGCTTTGTATGTGGTCCTGGGAGCCATCACTCACACCGAGTGATTCAGATCAGGGCTCTTGCATGATTGGAGCCACCTCCCATGAACGGTCTCCATTTGCAGGCACTGTCTATTTGTCTGTGTGCCCTTTCACTTATTTGGCTACATCAGATTCTGTTTGTACATTTATAGTTTTCATATCATGTTTCACCTAGGAGTAAGTGAAAAATAGGCTGATTTTGTTTTTCAAGGTCACGCTCACCAGCATCTTGGTGAGACGCAATTTACACTTTAAGTTGAAGTTAGCACCAAAGCGATCTTATAAACTGCTGCTGAACTTGGCCAGATGCTCATTAGCAGTTCCTGGACAATTGATGAACAAGCCAACCACACGTTCTGTTGGCTGGCTAGTTTTCTTTGTGTGTGTATGTGTGTGCGTGCATTTTCTTGCCTTTCCTCTTTTTAGTGCTTAATAAGTACAAATGAATCAATGCCATTCAAACTTTTTTTTTTAAGCATGCAGATTTCGTTCCTTCTTCTCTCTGCTTTCACAGTATTTTATTTACTGTTCCATGATGTCACTCTTTCCCCTGTGTTAGATGTATGTGTCTCTGTGTTGTAAATGCTTTGAGAACATGGTTGGGGGTGGGAGGGGGTTGTATTCTTGACTGTATTGCTTACAGCACCTACTTGGCTGAGTGTGGATGTGAAGCAGAAGTGTGTGAAATCAATGGAAACCCTCAGATGCCAGTTCATTGAAAGCCTCACTGTGTTCAAGCACCAAAGGAAGGTAGAACATGGAGTATGGGATACCATACTCCAAATCCTGTGAAAGCCACATTGCCCATCCCGGGTGAATTGTGGTACTCAGTGTCAATGCACAGTTGTTTGTCTGTTTTTTTTTTTTAAATAAAGATCTTTTGAGACAGATGTTTCTTTTTTTATCCTCAAAAGGCAGAAATCATCAAGATATGGGAGGGTGGCTGGCAAGCCATATCCTGGGAATCGCAAACTAGGTTATCCACACTGTTTCCATTTAACCTTTGGTTGTGTCTTTCAGGAAACTCTACCCTTAATTTCAGTATCAGTTGGAAAGGATCACAGATTCAGTCTTTCACCACTGGGGTGCCTATTACTTCTGCCAACCAGGAATATATTCCAAGTCCTGGGGAAAGTGCAAATATTCATTGTTCATCTTTCAGATGACCTTCTTGTGCATTCAGCAATCTTCTCACCTTGAATTTTCTGCCTCCTTTGTTTTTTACCTCTCTTGCCTGCAGCCTGGTCTGACCTTTCATTCAATCCTGTATGTTACAAGTGGTCACATTCTTTAGAGTGGAGGGTCTACTTTTTTTTTTTTTTCATTTATTTTTATTAGTTGGAGGCTAATCACTTCACAACATTTCAGTGGGTTTTGTTGACTTTTGCATCTATATTTATGAGATAATGATCTGTAGTTATCTTTTCCTGTAATTTTTTTTTTTTTTTTTTGGTCTGTTGAAAACTTTTTTTAAAACTGCAGGACTTCTCAGAACTTTTAATATTCTCATTGTCATTGTGTATCTTTACATAGGTTCAAGCACTTCTTAAGTTATTTTAAGATGAAATCTTTTTATCTTGTGTACTGAAGAGGGGCAGTGTTCCATGGAAAATATTCTGGGAAACAATATTATTGAGGAATAAATGAACTTGGTGTATTTTGGGTCCTAGAATAGTGTGATATTTGTAAGTTTTTTTTAAGAGTTTCTTGGTGAGAAGAGAATTGGAAATTAAAATAATCATGACCCTCACTCTGTAATTTCTGAAGTTAATAGAACTTAGAGTAATGATCAATATATAGAAAGCTGAGTGTATCTCTCTCCTTCCACAGTTTGAATTTGGGAATTTTCACCTTGTCCTTTGGTTATCTTTGGAATCTGAAAGTTACCTTCTCTTCTGAATGTTGTTATCTAGGATGGGTGGAATCTCCATATTGATCATGTACACATTCTGAAGTCAGCATGAGGAAATAAGGTAAGAATGGCAACCATTTCCTAATGTTACTTCAAAAGTAACATATTTCTGTCTGAATATGAAGTATAGTCTTTCAGAAGATATCTTTGGATTCACAGTGGCCAGTAATGATATTAAAGAGTTACCCAGTGTGAGCCTGTCCTTTTGAACTCCTTCCACCACAGACCATGCTAGAAGTGTCTTGTTTTTTCTGCTTTGCCAGATTTGCCTTTTCCTTCCTCTGCCTCCATTTCTTGTGTGCTTCATGGCAGGAAGTATACAGCCCTGATATATTGTCAACTACCCACATATTCTCCAAGCTGTGGTGGTCATTAGGCTAACGAGCATATGTTCTATGGTGTTAAGTGCTATGAAAATAATTAATGGAGTGTCACCCATCTTGTCACTTTTCTAGCCAAGACATTAACCGCCTTGACTTAGGGTAAGCACAATTTGTTCCTCCTGAGTTATTACAGAGCCAACCCTGCTTCCTTTGCAAGCACACTGCAGGGAAATGAACATAAACACAAAGCACTGGCTTAGTGACAGACACTCTGTCATCTCATGAGATTAGTGGGACGGTTCTCCCAGTTTGGGACTCTTAGAAGTTAGAGATTTCATTTAAATTGCATCAGTATTTCAAAAAGAAATGTCTGTAACAGCTGCCCAGTAACTGGATTCTGAGTTTGTAAGCAGAAGGTAGTACTTGTAGTTTTTTTCTAATTATGTGCACTGTTTCCTCATATCCTGGTCACAGACCATTGTGTTCACCATCTTTCCAAGGGAACTTTGCAGAATCCTCAGTAACAAAGCCTTATGCTCTGAAAGTCTTGTATTTGTCACCTCCCACTCTCTGTGACTTTTCCAGTGATAACTGCTGACCTCATCTGGAGAGACAGACGCCCAACTAGAAATACCCATGTAATACTTTTCTTTGATGTGTATGGAGTTCCACAACCTATTAAGCAGTAAACCACCACTGCTTTCAGAAAGATGGAAAAAGAAGAGGCACAGAAAAATGGAAACTTTTTGCCCACACTTTACTCTGTGTCCTTTTATGACTCACTCATCTTTGGCTCATTAGACAGTTCCCTCTCCTAACTCTCTTCCAGGTTTGGTTTGAGGCCAGAAAATTTAGAATTATTTGAGACTGGGCTCTATTAGTTTCAAACATTCAGGAAATAATGACAGTAGGAAGGTCAAGGGGAATGGATGACTAAGAGCACCCATGCGGTACCTAATGAATTGTCCAACCTAAGGGTCTCACTCTCCTCTTTTCCAGGCTTCCTCATTTCTAGAGCTAAAGAGTCATCTGCCTTTCAGTCCTCTCACCTGCAGAAAAATAGATAAATATGAAGTTGCTTTCCAGGACTTATGCCTTCATAAATAACATATCTATGACCTCAAGGTTTCATGTCAATCCAAGTAGGCTTCATTTTTCTCTTTCTCTCTGGCAAATATTTGAATTGGCATTAGAATTTCAAGAGGGAGAATATACTGGCCCGGTGGAAACTATCACCTGGAATTCAGATTTTTATTTATCAGTATTAAAAACATATTCACTTTGCTGTAAATAAGCTGTCTTATGTGTTGGTCTCTTTTCTGTTTACTTCAGTCTCTGTGAGCTTGCATCTGACTCACTGAGAAAGCTGGGAAGGATCATTTGACTTCTGTCTGCATTTTTAGCACAATTAGTAGGAAAGGGGTAACTATATTCCTTCCTTTTCCTTCTTGCCTTCTGTGTGAAAAGCACAAAGATGATTTATAACAATCAGTTTTCAAAATACTTTGCTTCCTATAGAAACATTATTTTTGCTATGTTATTATTATTATTTCATCCTATGAAGATTACTAATTAACATGAGACAGCCATTTATCAACATGCAAGAGAAAAGCTTAACTCTCAGATTAATATACTTAACATCTTTTGTATTTCTTCAATTAAGTAAACCTGAAACTGTATCAATATGCTCCTTGTCACGGTAGTGCCTAAAAATAAACAAATTGGCAGATTAGCAACTATAGATCCCCAGTAGCTTAGTACAAAGCAGGCAGATTTATCGGCAGGTCCACCTGTTCTTGGATTTTAGAATGTAGTTTTGGAGGGACTTCTCTGATGGCCCAGTGGTTTAGACTTCACCTTGTAATGCAGGGGGTGTGGGTTTGATCCCTGGTTGGGGAGCTAAGATTGCACATGTCTTGGGGTCAAAAAAAACCAAAACATAAGACAGAAGCAATATTGTAACATTCAAAAAGACTTAACAAAAAGAAAACAGTTTGGAGATGGAAACAAAAGCATGGCAGCCAGTCACCACTTGGGATGTAGTTGAGTTTTAACTGAAGATGTTTAAACTGCCCGAGTCTTTAAATGATTTTTTTTTTTGGTTTGTTTGCTTTTGGCAACATGTCTAATTTCTTTCCCTCAGTGAAGGTGAAATAATCTAAGATGTCAAGAATCTCTCATCTAAAAATAGTTATTGATTTGCTATTGAACTGATTTTTCCAATAGGCTTAGGAGAATGGGTTCTTAATTTTACTTTTGTGTTTTGAAATGAATTGAGTTCCTTCCCTAAGGAAAAAGCTGAATATTTTGGTTAGTACACCTTCTAAAAAGTTCCATTAAAACATAAATGCTAGCCATTAATTTAGATGAAAGCCCTCTCCCTTTAGTCAAACTATTCAGCAAAATTAGAATCGAGAGATGTCTTGGCTTAACCAAGTTATTTTTTCTCATTCTTTTTATTGTCTGAATTCCTGGCTAACCAGGTAGCACTTCCTTTCTTCATGGTTCCTATCCCGTTCCGTTTTATACCTTGTTGTTTCTCTTTTACATCTTGTTGTTGTTCAGTCGCTAAGTCTTGTCCCACTCTTTGCCATCCCATGGACTGCAGCATGCCAGGCTTCCCTGTCCTCCACTATCTCCTGGAGTTTTCTCCAACTCATGCCCATTGAGTTGGGGATGCCATCCAACCATCTCATCCTCTGTCACCCCCTTCTCCTGCCCTCAGCCTTCTTCATCTGGTATCTTCTAAATTGGCATTAGAAGACCGGAAAGAAAGAAACAAGTTGCCTATGACCCACGAGATAGAATGACTTTTTTTTTTTGCCAAGCAGAGTTTTTCTTCCATGGCTTTCTCCTGTAATGTGGTCTCATTCTCAGCTGCTATTTCAGTTTCAGCACTACTTCTTGCTTTCTTCCTTGCTTTGCTTTCCAAACACTATGACTCTGCTAGATCCTTTTACAGTCCCTTGTTTGTTCAAGCCTAACATTTATGAGAATTGCCCTTTTTATGACTTGGGTTACCTAATAAAAATGCTGCCGTGGCTTACTGTGGAAGATTGAGGGATATGTTTCTTTGGCAAATAATTTTAATGGCACATAAATGTGGGGATAGAAATGGACAAGTTCCTCTTAAGGGCAAGAATCATGACATTTACTTCTTTTATTTTCTGATAGCATCTAGTATACTGAAAAGACAGTGCAGGAACCTCACAAATCTTTAGTGAATTGAAATGAACATTCCTAGCAGTGATCCTAATATATGAGCTGACACTGGGTTTTCTGCCTCTCCTTGGCAGCCTCAAGATAGGCTTTGGATGCACAAGCAATTACTGGGATATTTTAATGGTTTATGACAAACAACAGGACAGCGTATTTCAAATAATGATATACAGTCAGTTGGCCCATTCAGCACAGTTATGTTTACCCTGCTGATGTCTACTCTGCATTATATCAGACAGAGTGATAGCCGAGATGCTAAGCCTGCTTCCGGGGCACTCGCAGCCTAGCTGCAGGTGTACTTTTAGAGATGAGATGAGCATGTTGTTGCCAGGAGAGCTAAAGCTTTCCAGAGACAATGTCTTTGATGCAGCTGAGGACACTCATTTCAATTCAGAATTTAAAAGCAAACCTTGAGCACTGGTGTTCATATTGTATTTCTTAAAATACTGTTTATGCTGGTTTTTTTTCACCCAAAAATTACTTGGTCAGCCAAGTTTGGGGTTTTCTATGCTAATATTTGGGGCTTCCCTGGTGGCTCAGTGGTACAAGAACCCACCTGCCAATACAGGAGGCATGGGTTCAATTCCTGGGTTGGAAAGATTCCCCGGAGAAGGAAATGGCAACCCACTCCAGAATTCTTGCCTGGGAAATGCCATGAACAGAGGAGCCTGGTGAGCTACAGTCCATGGGGTCGCAAAGAGTCAGACATGACTTAGGGACTGCGCAGAGCAGAGAACAGGAGAGCACAGCATGCTGATGTTCAGGAAAGTTGGATACCTACTTCCCCGTATATCACATTATAGCTTTTCAGTCTGGTTACCTAACATCATATTTCCTTTCCTTTATAGTTGCCTCTCAGCTTATGCCATTGCTTTACTATACTCTGATGCCTGATATGGGAAGTAAAGTACAGAAAGCGTTGATGATTTGGCTTCTAGATTCTATACATTGATGGCAATGTTTAGAAGATGATAAAAAGAATTATTTTAATAAGGAGACCTGCATCACCTTTAATAATATCATTTGGTGTTTTGAAGTCTATTTTTATTGGTCCTAACATTGCATACGACAGAAAGCAGATGTGCATTAGTATAGCAAATCCATTTTCCATATGAAATAATGATGCCCTATGAGTTTAAATGACTTGTAATTATTGTCCAAAACCATTAGCATTTAAAGTACAAAGAGAATGTACAAGGCACTTGGACTCTTCTTACTTTATCACATTTGAAATTTTAAGTGGAAGAGTTATAACTGGAACTGGAATTCAGATATCCTTTTATATGGATACCAACTGATGGAATCAGATAGGATTAGGGCCCTACCCTCGTGACCTTTCCTAAACCTAATTAGCTCCCAGAGGCTCATCTCCAAATGCCATCACATCTGGGTTAGGTCTTCAGCATAGGAGTTTTGGGAGGAGATATTCAGTCTGTAACTGTGCAATATAAACAAAAACTTTGAATGTCAAGATAATTGCTTGTGGAAATAAAATTTCTTTACTATCAGTCTCCTTTATTTAAACAGTCTAATTAATAAAGCGCTTTTTTGTATATTGCTTTGTGTTGGAAAGCTGATAACCAATGATCCATGGACCATGAACTATAAGTAAGATCAGGTGAATCCAACATGGTGAAAATCAGGGCACTGTTCTTGGCTCTCAGTTCTCCTACAGCTGCCGCTGCCAAACCTCTGGCAGGTTCAGATTCTTGGTTAACAAGGACGGTATTGAAGAGTCTTGGTGGGATTTGGGAGGCAGTTTCCATTGTGAGATGATTAGAAACTGAGTTTCAGATTTAAAACACTTTCTCCCAGCTCTCTTGAGATATAATTGATACATGACTGACACATGACACTGTGAAAGTTTAAGGTGTGCAGCATGTTGATTGGGTATATACATGTTGCAAAACGATGGCCACCAAGCTTTAGCTCACACCTCCACCCCATCCCCTAACTACCCTTTCGTTCTTTTAAGACCTACTTTCTGAGCTACTTTCAAGTATATACTAGAATATTATCAATTGTAAACACCATGCTGTACATTTGATTTCCAGAACTTATCTTAAAACTGGAAGTTTGTACTCTTTGACCAACTTGTTATCAGTTAAACATCAAATTGGTTGTAGTATCATTTTTTTTTTTTTTAAACATTTGGGTACTGTCATTGAGATAAAATTGTAGTTTATTCAGAGACAGCTCTCTCTTATGACCTGTAAATTATAAATATGCAAATATACCCTAAGTACAACACAGTATGGGGGGGTGGATGATATAAAACTAAAGGAATAATTTAACATTGATATTGATAGTAGATTGATGTAGATATCAATGTATTGATGATTGATCTACATATTGATATAGATTAAACAATGAGCTTAACTACTTTGAGAACAGGATGTATATTTCCTTACTTTGTATCTCATTGTAGTATCATGCAACTTTGTTTTCTTTAGAAAATTCTAGAATGACTCTTCATTTGAAAGGTTGATCTAATGTCCTCTCCTTCCCTTCCCCCATCCTGGAAACATCTGTAGTGATAGTCAAGGTCTATTTCACCCAGGTATTTAAGGCCTGTGATAATACTGCACTGTTGCTCTTCAGAGTGGAAATACCAAGGCACAGGGAAGCTTGGGAGGACTTCGGTTCAGTTCAGTCGCTCAGTCTTGTCTGACTCTTTGCGACCCCATGAATCACAGCACGCCAGGCCTCCCTGTCTATCACCAACTCCCGGAGTTTACTCAAACTCATGCCCATCGAGTCCATGATGCCATCCAGCCATCTCATCCTCTGTCGTCCCCTTCTCCTCCTGCCCCCAATCCCTCCCAGCATCAGGGTCTTTTCCAATGAATCAGCTCTTCACATCAGGTGGCCAAAGTATTGGAGTTTCAGCTTCAACATCAGTCCTTCCAATGAACACCCAGGACTGATCTCCTTTAGGATGGACTGGTTGGATCTCCTTGCAGTCCAAGGGATTCTCAAGAGTCTTCTCCAACACCATAGTTCAAAAGCATCAATTTTTCGGCACTCAGCTTTCTTCACTTAGCCATACCCAAATGCACAAGTTGTCAGAAACTAGGAGAGCCATCTAGGTTCACTTTGAAACCTAACACACTTTGAGAGCACTCCTCACTGGCCAATTCTCAAGTCTTCAGTTATAGTAACTCAATTTTTCTGTGAGAGTCGGAATAACGGAAGACATAAAATAAAATGATTTGCATTATTTGCTATGTTGATTTACATTCTGAACCCATTCACTTAATATGTAAAGTGTATTGTGGGTTTATTGAGCTGAATATTTTAACACTGGCAACTCTTCTTAAAGTTTTCGTGAAGGACAAATGCTATACTTGGATTACTCATAAATCATATCTTGAAAACAGAGCAATTCTTCTTGACTTGGATGTATATATGAATCACCCCAGGATCTGATCTTGTTAAAATGCCGATTTAGATGCAGTAGACCTGGGGAGGGGCCTGAGAACCTGCTTTTCTGTTAAACTCCTAGAAGATGCATCTGATGTTGCTGGTCTGTGAACCACATTAAATGTACATATATTTTTTTTCTCTGAAATTAAATTGTCAGGAAAATATTTTTCAGATTACCAATGGGATAAAGAAACTTAATATCTGTCTCAGAAACTGTTTAGTATCTCCCTAGATTATCTTTCTTGCATTTACTAAAACCTCAAGAAGATTTCTCTTTTCTGAATGCTAGAATGAATGGGTAATGTGAGTCTACATTTTGTATGGCTTAATTCATATGATAAATACAAAGTAATTGTAATTAGCTTACAAACTCTGAGTTAAAAGATGAAAGCAGCATTGTAAAGATTTCCATGTAGCAGTTTTTATCTTAATTTCAGGTGAAATATTGTAAATCCCTTTTTTCTCTTGTTTTCCTCCCTCTATTTTGTTAAAACGTATGTTAGAATTAATTTTTAATCATTCTTTGGTGACTTTTTTCGAAAGAGTGATTATTCCAAGACTTCAATAACCAGGAATGGAGTCTTTAGGGATGGAATTGACAGAAGGTGCTCAGCTCTGCTTCCTTCTGCCTGCCTTCCTTAGAAACTCATTTTCTATCCTTGCATTGCATGCCCTCGACATCTGTAAGATTTAAGGACTCTGTGTCACTTGTATTCTCCATGAGTAAACAGAAAAGGTAGCATCTGGACCTATTGTCTTCAAACTCTTCTGCCGGCGATTAATGTGAAAACGTGCACTTCTTGGGTAAAGGAGAGAGAAGCCCAGGTCCAAGCCATTTGATAAGGCAGACAAAGAAGACAAAGGAGACTGCTTTTTCCCAAAGTGCAGTGAATCATAGGTTGGACTGCGAAACTTGGCTTGGTTAGTTGGGGGAAAACTGTGGTAATCTTTCTATTTCAAATATTCCAAAACTTCCCTCTTGGTGTATTTTCTCTCTCTCTTTTGTTCCTCATTGTATTCTGCAATCTCAGTTTCTCTTCATTTGAAGAGTAAATTTCTTTTCCTTTAAAGCTGTTTAAACAGTTCCTTTAAAACTGTCCCTTTTGACTTACATGTTGAGGGTTTATGTAATAATAATGTTCTTTTCTTGAATGAAGCTTACAAACAGTGAGGGAAAGAAACATTCTAGTTGGGTTAATCTAGGAGATAAGAACACAGATGAAAAAAGATTGACGCAAACAATTGAAATAGTGCAATGATATTTGGAGGAGGGCTGTGCAGGTAGCTGTCTCTAAAATGGTAAAACAAGAAAATTGCTGGAAGTTTATTAGTCTTTAAGTGAAATTAAAAATCAAACTCAGCTAAATACACAATAATGACCATCTGGCAAAGTGCTCCAGGAAAAGCAGTCGCTACCTCCAAGTTCTACAGCGATCAACCTGGACACCCGTTAGGAAGAATGCAATGAAATAGTATGTTGCAAATTGGCAGCTTATTTAACAAATGGTGTATTTATGAATACTTTTCATAAATGGTCAAAAATTACCCACTCTGTACACTTTATAAAACGACTTTAGAAATTTCCCTGAAACTATTGCTAATCTCATCATTTTAATCTATTTGGGACCTATGCATTCCCCGTTCAACCATCTAGATAATCTTTGTCTGGTTTAACTCCTGGGCTTCCCCTATATTCTATAATTTCAGATACTTCTTGGAATGATTTAATATATTCATCTATTCTTTGATAACTTTGTAACATAGTTGGTCCAGAATAGCAGAGCAACTAGATTATGGACTTCATAGGGTCAGTTGTGCTCCAGTGTGACTGTTAGTGTGACTGCCCACTGCAGACACTCAATCTATTTTAGAATCTTTCCTCATATACAAGTCGTGCTAAAATATTTGACATATGCCTTTTTCTTTTGAGATTTGACTAGAGATAAGAAATTGTTTCCATTTTAGATGAGAAGCGTAGGATATGAAACTGAAAAGAAAAGATATTTATTTTTAACTGCATTGCAGGTGGATTCTTTACCAGCTGAGCTACCAGGGAAGCCCAATATCTAAATCATTTACAGAATAATATATTGGCCATCATATAAAAGCTCAATTAGTGAAAATACAATTAGTGGAGTTTAATTTTTCTATATTCTTAGCTAGTGTTGACATTTTATACAGAGCAAAAAGTAACATTTATCCCTAGAGGTCAAAGTCAAACCATGATAATTAGAGATAATGAGGATGGTGGTATAGTTTATAATTTTCCCAGATTTCCAGAGGGTGAAATCTTTTATTTGCCATCGTCTTAAAATTAACAGAGCTTTGAAAAGTATACTCAATGGCACAATATAAGTTTTATTAGTTCAACTATAGTTTTAAAATTATAAATTTTCGTTGAATATTGACAAGATATTTTGACTTAAAATTCAGTGTGGAAAATATCAAATCAATGAATATCAAAAAACATTAAGTGATGGCCTTTGGTATGTGCAATTGATCATGTTATTTTAATAGTGTCACTTCTACCTGACTGATATCCTACCAAATGGCAATACATGTGGTTCCATACATAAGATTAACAACAAATTATCAGCTTAATAAAAATAGGTGGAAGGATATAGAACACATATGAAATTTATCATTGAATATATATATATTCATAGTGTAGCAGTCATGATAAATTTATTCTATGGTTGTTCATTTATGAGTTTTCTCATGATTTTGGATGTCATAGATTAAGCTAAATAAAAGGGCACACTTTATGAGTTCACAACTGATTCTGATAAATGAATGAAAATTCAGAAATCCATCTTGGGAATAATGAGGAACAAAGTGTTTCAGAATCTGGAGATTGTTACCAGTGTTTCCTTATGAAATTGATATAAGATGCCATCAGAACATACAAAGGTCTGTTTTAATAAAAAGGATTTTAAATTTTAATTGATGTTAATGAGATGACCAAGGCCAGTCTACAAATAGTTAAAGTAAGTTCACTGTCAAAAATTGAATATGATTTTAGTGAAAGCACTGCTGGAAAAAATATAAAACTGAGTGGTTCAACAGCAAAGTTTAAGGCAAGTTAGCCAGAGTTCTTGATATACATTGTCAGTGTATCTTTTGGACAGCTTGATAATGAGGATTAATGATGAAGAGTCAGAACTCTGAAACACTTAAAACACTTTCAATACTGTCACTTCTCCATGAACTACTAAATATGCAGATTTTAAATACTGGAAAATGTTCCAGGTATTTTTAAATAAAAGGAAGAGTTAGCAATAGAAATGCTGTGTGTATTATTAAAAAGCACATTAAGCTATGCTGTGCACTCTTATTTGTGACTGAGTCATTTCTGGAGATGTCTCATAAATTGAAAGTTGTATCAAATAATTCTTTATATATGTATATGGTAGTGAGTGGAACTTTTGTTGATATGATTTTCTAACCTGAAGGTTTTCTTTAAATCTCTTTACCACTTTCCATTTGTTAGATGAATTCTCTCAAAAGATCTTTAATGTCAAAACTATAGAACTGTGGTTTTAACCTTTTATGAATCATAATCTTCATGAGAATCGGTTAAAAGTTATAGACTTCACCTTAAGAAGTCCACTTAACCATATATAAAAAAGATTTAGGACGTAATGAGTTTTATTCTACTGAAAACCCATTTCACAAGGCCAATATCTAGTGACACTTTGTTCTTTGTAAAAAGTGTTTTTTAGAAAAAACTCATGATAAAAAATAAGAAAAATATGAATAAATTTAAATTCTGCAGATAGAATAAAGCAAAATTTAACTATGCTTCTCCATAATGTTCAATAAGAAACTCATTAATTTTGGTTTGAATAGGAGGTGTAAAGAGTTCCTTCAGATTTGTTTTGTTCTCACTTCCTAGGAAGGGCTTTGTAACATAAGGAAGCACCTTGCCTTTCATTTCTTCCCATTTCCAGTGATGAAAGTGAAACCCAAGAATCCATTTGCTCTATGGTACTCAGTATTTGAGATTTTTCCCATTAAGGTCGAACTCAGAGAAACAAGGATAGAGGCCCATAACCATAATGTGAATGTTTATTTTCTTCATTTTCTATCCTTTGTTGTGTATGTATATACTCAGTCACTCAGTCATGTCCAGCTCTTTGAAACCCCATGGACTGTAAGCCTACCGAGCTCCTCTGTCCATGGGGTTGCAAAGGCGTCGGACTTGACCCAGCAACTAAGCCACAACAGCTGGCTTCAAACTCCAGGGAGGTTATCCTCTCCAGTGGCAAGAAAGAGAACATGCTTCCTGCTTTCTAAACTTCTTACCGGAGAACACAGATTTCATTGGTGTTGGTTATCTGGGCCCTTTAGCTATTTTTGTTTTCACTGTGTTTTTTATTCTTGTCTTCTGGTTGTCCATATGCAATGGTTTTTCTAGAGTGTATAGGCAGAAGTAGAATTTCAGGACTGTGGGTGCACACAAGTAAGTTGTTTAAAAAAATTTTGTTTTTTGTTGGAGTATAATTGCTTTCCAATGTTGTGTTTCCACTGTACAATGAAGTGAATCAGCTCTACGTATACATATATTCCTTCCCTCTTGATCCTTCCTCCCTCCTCCATCCCACCCCTCTAGGTCATCTCAGAGCACTGAGATGAGCTCCCTGTGCTATACGGCAGCTTTCCACTAGCTATCTGTTTTACACTGGGTGTGCATAACTTAAATTGATTACTCATTGCTAAACTGTTTCCAAATATTATATGTAGCAATTTTTATCGCCATCAGTTCTGTGATCTTGTTCACATGACTTCACATTCTTACCAACATTTGCTGGTTTTAGACATTAAATATTTTCTGCTCTATTGGGTGTGTGTTAATAATCCCTTTTCACATGTTTATGGGCCACTCATGTTTCCATTAATTTGAAAGACCTATTTGTGTCCTTTGCCAACTTTTTCTATTGTGTCATTTGTATTTGTCTTATTTATTCATAGGAAATCTTTATATATTCTGGGCACTTTTTTATAAGTCATAAGTGTTGCATGGATACATTCCATAGAAGTTTTGGGATCAGATTGCTATGTTTATGACTCCAGTTGATACTTTGATTACAACTATATTAGATCAGTAGACAAATTTGAAAGTAACTGATATCTAAAAGAATTTCAATTTTTCTATCCATGGATGTGACATGTCTTTGTATTCTTTAAATCTTCTGTAATGATTTTCAATCAAGTTAGCATTATAATTTTATATCTTTGCAGAGCCTGATAGAAGAGACTGGTGTGGAAGATATATGTACTGCAGTGGTCAAATTGGAGATCTGTTTTTGTTGTTGTTGTTGTTTGCTATAGCCACACTTTCCTTTATTCAATTAAACATATATTTTGAATTTCTAGTATAATCCATACACATTAGGATTTTGAGTTGTATATTTATTATGACATATTGAGAATACAACCATTTTTGCCAGCCTTGATAGCAGATTTAGTTAGCTATTTCTGGTTGTTTCCCAGGAAGCCAACTGATTTTTTCCAGTGACTAAAGAAATTGCTTTTCACATCTTGCCTTGAATTTATAATTCTTTAATGTTAAAACTCCACATCTTCTTTTCTATTCAGATTTTTCAGAGGTTTTTATAAAAGAGAGTATATTGAAACCTAAACATGACCAGAAGTTCTACAGAGTTTCTCACTTCTTTGTTAACCTCAACTTGTTTCATTTTTAAAATTGTTTTACAAATGCAGTATACATAATTTTTTTCAAATGAATTGTGATTGCATTTTTTCTTGTACTAAATTTGAAACTCAAATCACAGAGACTTTTTTGCAGTCAAAAAGCTAATAAATAAGCCATGTTGTGGTATGAAGCTATGTCAAGCCATCTGTGATAATGTAGTGATAATGATGAAAAGATTTACCGAATCTGAGTCAGTGAGTCCAATTAGTTCTTTCCTGAATGATTGTTAGGATGCTAGAAATTTACTATTGACCTCCACATTCAAGTCATTCAACCACTGGCAATGACTTTATCTAAGCACATCGAAAGTGAGTAAAAGTTGCATCACAAAGGATAATTCTTTGAATTAAAGATAAATGTGACAGCCACTATACTACAAATAAAAGTAAATGTTTTGTTGAGAAGATGTGAGTCTATGGAACCTGAAAAATGGAGGATATGAGACCTTGGATCACACTGATGCACACAGCTCTTAGAGGAATGAAGCCACTAAAATCACATTCTACTTAATGATAGCAATTGGATTGCAAAGACCACTGTAATTGGCCTCCATGGCTGTCTTCCTATCTTTCCTGGCTCCAGGCCTGGTCATTATTTGCCCCGTCCATATTTCCATTAAGCCACCCTGCCCAAAAGACAGTGGTGGAGTCAATTCTATTTTAATGACTGTAAAAAAAAGCCTTTATTTTTGTAGTTCAGTATCCTTCTTATTTTGGTGGTTTTGTTTGTTTGTTTTGTTTTTGTTTTTTTGCCACTAGTGCAACCCACTTCAAGCAATTCTTCCCCATATCCAGGATTCAGTAACCTCTTTAAAACACTCTAATTAACATCAGTTCAAAATCCTCTTAAGGTGCTTAGACAACATTTTGTATTTCGAGTGCCCAGTTGGATGTTAAAGGTCCTCTGTAGTCTTGTCCCTCAGACTCTTCTGACCTCCGGCACACCCTCTATGTACTCAGAGTTCCAGGTGAACACACTGTCTGCTCTCTTGTCATAAGCTTTGCACATTTCTGATAAATAAGGCTGTTACCTGCAGTGGAAGGATCTTCTGTTCATTTAAAACTATCTACTTATGTCAAACTATTTAACAGAGAAGCCAAGTTCTCTTAAATAATGAAGAGAAATTCATCCTTCCCTGTACAGCTCCACATAGAGATTGCTTTCTTTTCTCTGGAATAATATGTTCTTGTTTTCTTTTTTTTTTTTCATTTATTTTTATTAGTTGGAGGCTAATTACTTTACATCATTGCAGTGGTTTTCGTCATACATTGAAATGAATTAGCCATGGATTTATACATGTATTCCCCATCCCGGTCCCCCCTCCCACCTCCCTCTCCACCCCATCCCTCTGGGTCTTCCCAGTGCACCAGGCCCGAGCACTTGTCTCATGCACCCAACCTGGGCTGGTGATCTGTTTCACCCTAGATAATATACATGTTTCAATGCTGTTCTCTTGAAACATCCCACCCTCGCCTTCTCCCAGAGTCCACAAGTCTGTTCTATACATCTGAGTCTCTTTTTCTGTTTTGCATATAGGGTTATCGTTACCATCTTTCTAAATTCCATATATATGTGTTAGTATACTGGATGAAACTGGAGCCCATTATACAGAGCGAAGTAAGCCAGAAAGATAAAGACCGTTACAGTGTTCTTGTTTTCTTAAATCACAAAGACATTGAATAAACTTACTTTTGTGTACTGTTGTGAATTATGTTAGTGCAATTGTCAGGCCAAAGAAAACGGACACAGAAACAAATGAAAAAAGTGAATAGGTAAAACTTCTGCATATTTTGTTGGTTTTCCTTACATACTCATTTGTTGGTCTTTATGAAGGAGAAGAAAAAGAATTTTCTGCAAGAGAACTGGTTTCTAAAGAGGTAGTTATCCTGTCTGCAATATTTTACAGTCTTTGCTCTCTTGTGTATTCCTGATCACAGTTCTATAAACAACAAAAATTTAAAAATTTCAATCAAAAGAGCTAAGGGACAGACAGAGAAAGACCTTGTAGAGTTTAAAAAGAGTTGAGATTTTATTGCAAAGTCTGTGGGACCTATTGAAGGTTTAAACCAGATTTAAAATGATTGTTTCTGTTCAGATGAACTGGTCCAACAGTGAAGGAAATACGCTAGAGATAAATAAGACTTGGAGTATAGACACTAATTCACCCAAAGTGAATGATTTGATGGGAACAGTGAAAACAGAAGAGCAAACCTAAAGTGGGGGAGATGGTTTAGTGCTAATTAGAAAGCAAAACTGAGAGGACCAGTTTATCGATTCAAAGTGAAGGGATGTGAGAAATTTAGTTAATTGCAGTTTCCAGGTTGGGTGATTGGGTGGTTTGAGTTGGCACCAAATTAAATGTTTATCACATACTCTGTATAGGCTTCTGTCTAACACATGAGGAGTGGTTAAAAAAACAAAGCACACTTCTTGTCTAGAAATAGCTGACGGTCTAGTAGAAGGGAGGGCTTCCCTGGTGGCTCAGCTGGTAAAGAATCCACCTGCAATGCGGGAGACAGGGTTCAATCCCTGGATTGGGCAGATCCCCTGGAGGAAGGCATAGCAACCCACTCCAGTGTTCTTGCCTGGAGAATGCCATGGACAGAGGAGCCTGGAGGGTTACGGTCCATAGGGTCGCAAAGAATCAGACACAATTGACCAACTAAGTCCAGCACTAGAAGGACGGATATTCTGTTGTAGCATAAGACAGGATGTGAAAAGCCTGAGGAAAAAGTGTGTGTGGGCTTCCCTGTGGCTCAGCTGGTAAAGAATCCACCTGCAATGCGGGAGACCTGGGTTAGATTCCTGGGTTGGGAAGATCCCCTGGAGAAGGGAAAGGCTACCCACTCCAGTCTCCTGGCCTAGAGAATTCCATGGACTGTATAGTCCATTGGGTTGCAAAGAGTCAGACACGACTGACCGATTTTCACTTTCACTTTCAGGGTGTGTGTATCTTGTTCACTGTTATGATTTGACACTTCACTGTTGTTGTTGTTTAGTTGCTAAGTCATGTCCAAATCTTTAGGACCCCATGGGACTGTAGCCTGTGACACTTCATAGGTGTTCAATAAATACTTTTTGACTGATCTAAGCTTAGGAGGGAGATTGAGAGGAGTGAAAGATCAAGCCCTTTGCATGTCTTGCTCAAGTGATTTTCTCTGTTGTAGTCCTCTTGACATGAGACACACTTTTGAGACAATGCCTCACTTTTTGCAGAGATCTGTCAGATGATGGGTTTTATATATAATATCCAGCAGTTCTTTTCAGCTGTTCTATTGTTTGTTTCTTGATTGACTTGAAGGCTTCTTAACACTTTTTCTTTAGGCAAGTACGTTCAGCAACACAAAAGCTACCCTCAAGCCTGAAGCAAACTTTTGATTTAGCAATAAACCCTGAATTACCAGTCTTTCCGGCCACTGAATGCCAGTGGATCTTTTGAAGTTTTTTGCCCCTCTTCTGGTAAGAATCACAAAAAGATCAAAGCCACTTCTGTCTGTGTTTGCATACACACACACACACACCACCCCCTCCCACATCTGTAAGGGAACAGATACTCAATGTTGAAAGATAAAAAAAAAAATTTGCTATTTCTTTGTTAAACTTCCAGTCAGAGAAAATGATACCCACAGGCAATAAAAATGAGGAAATGTGTCTAAAAGTTGGGAAGTTTACTCAGTAAAATATTCTTGCAAAAATAAAAGTTTATAAGGGCTGCATTTAATAAAATACATTAACCTCTTTCCATAAGTTAATCATTATTTTTCTTGTAAATTTGATGCCTCTAGCATTCTAAACTGAAATCAATCACTTACTAATACAGGTTAGAGTCGTTCTATATGGATATATATGTTTATGTGTCTGCCATTTCTATATGGATATATATGTTTATGGGTCTGCCATTACTATAGGTAAAATATTCTCATAAACCCCTATGAAGCAATGGAAAAACCCTGAAAACAAGTGTATTCACTGTCTAGATAAATGTGATCCAACCACAAGTGTATGAGCAAAATGGACATATAAGTGGGATGATAATTGTGTTTTAATTGCTTTGCTAATAAACTTTTCCATTTCCTTAAGAGAATTGCTGCTTTGCTTTAATGTGGCATTTCTGATGCTAAGTATTATGTGCTTTTAGAAGAAACCAATTCTTAAGATATATTAATAGGTACGTGCAGTGCGCCACTTTTCTTATGCTTACTGTTGCTTGCTATTTCTAAATCTGAAAGAGAGAGCAGGGAGGCTGAAAATTGCATTATAACATATACAACATAGGGATTAGACATACAGCAAATGTGTAACTCTAGAATAAACAGGCTACAGAGATTAAAGAACCAGCTTTATTTTAGCTAGTACCGACTCTTGCTAAGTTTCCTTCTAAATTATTTCAGCTTTACAGAAGTATTATAAGCTCCTAATTTGATAATTAGAAACCTCCATATTATAATGAGCTAATTAATAAATGTAAAGAATAATTGAATTTTGAAATAGCTGGAATTAGCAAGATAATAATGGGAAATGAATTAGCTCTTTTACTATAAAAGCTGCTTGCAGAATGTAGAGTGTAGATAGACTTACAGTGAGGTGAATCCTACCAGTTATAAATCTTAACTCTAAAGCTGTAATTGGAGCTGCTGATTGAGGACCCACCCAGGATCTAATGCGGGAGTTCTTGACTGGGACAGAAATCAATGTGTATGCTTTAATAATCTCTTAGGAAATTAATGAGACTTGTCTGTTACAGAACAACTGTATTAGGCCATCAGCTTTTAAAATTGTATTCTGTTTATCACAGAGTCTATGAAAAAAGTGTTTATTAAGGGCATTTTCCAAAAGTATTTGACTATAGAATCATCCCAGCAACTCAGACTTAGTTTTCAACACTGACTACTCATTGTTAGATCCTGGTGTACCCATGGTTCCAGACTACAGGAGGTAGTCCATAAATAAAAGGAAAGGTGTTTCCACTTAGTTTATAGCCTGGTGATTCAGAGCACAGGCTCTGGCTTCACCTACTGTCACTACCATTTGTTAGCGGGGTGACCTCTGACCAATTATCTACTTTTTCCTGTCTTGCTTTTCTTTTCTTGAGGTTAGGATAGCAAATATACTGACATCCCAGGATGGCTGTGGGCTTCCCCAGGGGCTCAGATGGTAAAGAATCTGCCTGAAGTGCAGGAGATCCAGGATCGATCCCTGGGTCAGGAAGATTCCCTGGAGAAGCAAATGGCAACCCCCTCCAGTATCCTTGCCTGGAAAATCCCATGGATAGAGGAGCCTGGTGGGCTACACCCCATGGGGTTACAAAGAGTCAAACACGACTGAGCAACTAACACACATAGGATGCTTCTAAGGGTCAAATGTGGTTGTATATTAACACATATATATGGAATCTAGAAAAAAGGTACTGATGAACCTATTTGCAGGGCAGCAATGAAGATGCAGACATAAGGAACAGACTTAGGGTTACAGTGGCGGAGGGAGAAGACAGGAGGGAGTAGTACTGAAACATGTGTATTACCATGTGTAAAATAGCTTGCCAGTGGGAATTTGCTCTATAGCACAGGGGGCTCAACCCAGTGCTCTGTGACAACCCAGAGGGGTGGGATGGAGTAGGCACTGGGAGGGAACTTCAAGAGGGAGGGGACATATGTGTACCTATGGCTGATCCATGTTGATACGTGGCAGAAACCCACACAATGTTGTAAAGTAATTATCCTCCAATTAAAAATAAATTCATTTTAAAAAATGATTAATATAAAATAAACAAATAAAAAAACCCCAAAGGGAAAAAAAAAAGTGCTAGAGCAGTGCCTGGTGAATCGTATACACACAGACAGCACAGAATTTTAATATTGCTTGGTTGATGGCAATATACTGTTGGAATCTCAACTTCTTTCTAAAATTCTGTCTAAAAAATGAATAAAATGCTTCATATTATTGTTTCCTTGCAAGTGTTCATTGTACAACCATCAGGTGTGTGATGATATTCTCGTTATGACATAGTAAATTGAACAAAGATATTTAGTACTAAGTCTTAAAGAACTTGTAACCTGAATTAGGGTCAATTTTCCACGCAGTCAGATTAAAATCTGCCACCAAAATTCAGATACTCTTAAAGGTCTGTCATTAATATCAACAAATCAGTCTCTTGAGTCTTTCATATAGTTATGAAAAAACACAGCAAGAATTTCATTCCATTGTTTGGAGAAAAAGATACCATATATGCTCAGAAAAATTTATGGTACAGGTCCTCTGATTATAGTATAAAAGTGAAAGAACCAAAACTATAAAAGCTAAAGAAAAAAGAGGCATGAGAACTCACACTTAGGTAGAATGAGTAAAGAAAGCTTCATGGAGGGAGTGATATTAGACCCAGATCTTGAAGAACATTTTTAATTTCAGAAGCTCTTGAGGTGGCAAGTAGGTTGAGTAAGAAACAGTGATGGAGACTCTGTGCATGTTAGAAAGGCTGATGCAGACTCATGTATTGTATGGGACATAATTCCCTGAGATGTGGAGAACAGTGAAAGCTATTGAATTTTATGTTAGTTCAGATCTCAAAATTGCTAAATAAAATTGTGTCAATCTTTTTCCCCGAGTCTTTCAAAAAAAATTAACCTTAAGAGATTTCACAAAAATTGAACAGGAAGATTTTTTACAGTCCATTAAAATCATATAGATAAAAATGATCAATACTGAAAAAGGAATTATTAATATTTATATTCAAAGTGTTTAACATGGCATGTTCTAACATGTACTTAGTGTAAGGTGAACTTAACCATGAGTGCCTCATTCATATGAATAAACACTAGAGAACTAAAATTACAGTTAATAGCACTGCACGGTTTTGAGACTACAGTTAATAGCACTGCACGGTTTTGAGATTAAGTTGAACTGCAGCGTACAATAGAAAAAAAGTCTAGAGAGAAAAGTGATAAGGTGCTTTGACCAGGAAAGGCCCCCCTCTTTGACTGCGCTTTACAGGAATCCTCACAGAAGTAATGAACTCTTTTCCCAGAAATAGTTTACCCTACAATGTGGTGGGAAGAGATATTACTGATAAAGTTACAGTGTCTACTTAGACGGTATCAGGAAAACGTCAAGCTAAAATAAGATGTGATCAATGAAAAAATGGTCTACTTCGGGAGTTGAGATATTTTAGGACTGTATGGTGAAATTAGGAAGGCAGTAATTGAATAACAAGAATAAAGAAAAAAGGGCTGGGCATCCCCAGGGGTGAGAAAAGAGAGCTGGAGAGTAAGAATGTCAGAATGTCTCCCACTACTACTGAGGGAGGAAGCTCCAGGGCTTCAGCGAACCCAGGTAGCACTGTCAGGACAGCTTGGCAGGTAAAGCATTGACGGATTCCAGCCTCTCCACTGGGCATTTGTGCAGTACACATCCTGCACAAATGTACATGGGTGTTCTGACAGCTCAGATGGTATGTAGTAGCCCTCATAGGAAAAACCTCACAATAGAAAGAGGTATTTCATGAGACTACTTTAGCATACTGATAATATCCCTGAACACTTTCCAACTCTTATGTGTAGCACAATATATATATTTTCTCAGCAAACCTCTGATTTTTAGTATTTCCTAAGAAATAGAATAGCCCTGAGCTTCTCAAGCATATGCCATAGTGAAAGTTAGAACATGAACAATCTGGTTAGCAAAACAATAAAGTAGGGACGCTGTGGCTGGCAGAATAATGCCTTCCCCCATTGCTGCCAATGTCCATGCCCTAATTGCCTGGGTAACTGAGATTGAACCAGTCAATCCTAAAGGAAATCAACCCTTAATATTCATTGGAAGGACTGATGCTGAAGCTGAAACTCCAATACTTTGGCTACCTGATGTGAAGAGCTGACTCATTGGGAAAGATCCTGGTGCTGGGAAAGATTGAAGGCAGGAGGAGAAGGGGATGACAGAGGATGAGATGGTTGGATAAAATCACCAATTTAATGGACGTGAGTTTGAGCAAATTCTGGGAAATGGCAAAGGACAAGGAAGCCTGGAGTGCTACAGTCCATGGGTCACAAAGAGTTGGACATGATTTGGTGACTGAACAACAACAACTAAGGTTAAGGACTGCAAAATAAAGAGAAATCATGGATTATCTAGCTGGACCCAGCCTAATCACATGAGCTTTTATAGCCCAGAATTTTCTCTGGCTAGAGTCAGAGAGATGCAGTGGAAGAGGAGTCAGAAGAGACATGTGGAGGAAAGGGAAGTCAGAGAGATTCCAAATATGAGAAGGATTCCACACTCCATTTCTGGGTCTGCAGTGGAGGGCCAAACTTCTGTGAGGTTTAGAGGGAGGCCCCTAAATGAAGAGTGGGCCCAGCTGATAGTCAGAAAGAAAGCAGATACCTTAGTCTGACAACAAACAAAAGACTGCTTAATTCTACCAGCAAGTCAAACGAGCTAGGATTCTTCCCAGGGCCTAATGCCTTGGTTTTAGTCTTATGAACTTAGTAGCAGAGAGACTTTTCAAGCAAATTCAGACTTTGGCTATACAAAATGATGAGACAGCAAAGTTTTGCTGTTTTAAGCCATAAAGTTTGTGATCATTTGTTACAGAAGCAATAGGACCCTAATGCAAGCAGCATGTGCTGTAATATGACTGTAAATATGGCTGCCTCATGAGAGACAAGTTGTAGGCATAGACAAATGTATTTAAGCCTTCAAAATCCCTGAAAAAAAGCCTTGTGTGAGCTACCCAAATTTACAAAGGGCCTTTCCAATGTCCCTTTTAGTTTCAGTCTTTCTTGAAAATTCCTTAATCTCAATGAATCTTTCCCGGTGGCTCAGATGGTAAAGAATCTGCCTGCAATTCAGGGGACGCAAGAGACATGGGTTCCATTCCTGGGTTGGGAAAATTCCCTGGAGGAGGAAATGGCAACCCACTCCAGTATTCTTGCCTAGAAAATTCCATGACAGAGGAGCCTGTCTATCAGTGTGTTGCAGAAGTGATGTTCCCTCTCCTTTTATTTTCTTTAAAATGTAGTGTAGGTTGGAGCATAGTTATGTCTCTGTCTTTTATTGTTTGTTTATAGAAATGATCCAGTGGGGGAGACAATCTGGATTTGGACTTTATATTACTTTAAAATATGAGATCATTTTCTAGACTATATAGAGCTTTATAAAGTTTTACCAAGGAACTTCCCAGGTGGCTCAGTGGTAAAGAATCTGCCTGCAATGCAGGAGACACAGGAGATGTGGGTTCAATTCCTGGGTCAGGAAGATCCCCTGGAGAATGAAATGGCAACCCACTCCATATTCTTGCCTGGAAAATCCGGTGAACAGAGGAGCCTGGTGGGATATAGTCCATGAAATTGCAAAGAGTTGGACACAACTTAGCAACTGAGCATGCACATGAAGTTTATCAAGAAAATCTTTTCAGAGTACAGATTATGCTAAAACAATATGTATACATGTTTACAAGAGTAAATTACAGCCACTTCTCAGAATGGGAGTGGCTTCATAAAACACTAGACCTTTGTTAGTAGACATTAATTGAATTTCTTCTGTGAAAAGCATTTATGGAGGTCATATAAAGTAGCTCTTACCCTCAAAAGATTTAAATTTGTGCTCTAACAGATATGGTATGATTGCATTAAGATTATAGTAGGATATCCTATTAGGACTATAATAGGATAAATCTCTATCTCTATCTTCTCTATTGTTATATATCTATGTACCTACTTACCTACTTACCCATTTATCTCTCTAAGAGAGAGATTGATTTATTTAAATAATGGGCTCACATAATGATTGTGGAAGAAAAGAAATATGTCTGCTATATATACACATGTGTTTGTGTTTTATGTATATACACAAACATATTAAAAAGAAAATAAGGGAATAATTATAATTATAGTGATAATTATAGTACTCATTCCTACAGCTGGTCTTAAAGTTATAGCTGGTATTTGTAACTGTCGTCTGCTACAAACCATGCTGTATTTCCTTTGTTCCCAGTAAGCACCTCAGTTGATCGTGGTTCTTTACCTGGTGGGATGATCCCTCTTCACACCTGAAGGATCCGGGTCATTACTACCTCTGCTGGAGTTGAGTGGCTGGAGTTTGACCTTGACTTTCACTGTAGGGTATGCCAGTCATCGTAATCCATTTGGGCTACTGTAACACAATAGCTTAGACTGGGTGGTTTATAAACAACAAACATTTATTTCTCCCAGTTCTGGAGCCTAGGAAGTCCAAGATTATAGCGCCAGCAGGTTTGGTGTCTGGTGAGGAACCGCTTGCACATAGCTGGCACCTTCTAGCTATAACCTCACAGGGGGGATGGGAAGGGGTAGGAGCTCTGCTGGGTCTCTTTTATAAAGGCACTAATCCCATCTAAGGGATATAATTACCTTGACAAGGCTCCATCTCCTTATACCATTATGTTGGGTGTTAGGTGCTGGTGGGGACACTAAAGTATTCAGATTCGTGTTAGGAGACTGGGTGGCTGTTTCATGCCTGTGACCCAGCGTTAGTTGCTCAATTGTGTCTGATTCTTTGGGACCCTATGGACGGTAGCCTACTAGGCTCCTCTGTCCTTAAGATTTTCCAGGCAAGAATACTGGAGTGGGTAGCCTTTCCCTTCTCCAGGGGATCTTCCCAACTCAGGGACTGAACCCAGGTCTCCTGCATTGGCAGGCAGGTTCTTTACTCTCTGAGCCACCAGTGAATCTCCTTAACAATGAGGCGATGCATGGGATGCTCAGGCAATGGCAGTAAAGGCAGGTGCGTGCTCTCAAACTTTCAAAACATCATAGCAAACTTTTGATTTCAATAATAGTTAGATGCCATCTAGAGGGCAAATCATATTTGTTCCCTAATTTATGTTTCATTTATGATGGAGTAAAACAATTCAAGTGTATTATAAAGAATATATATTACTTCTACAACTCTTCTCTTTTTTCAAAATCTATTTATTATCCAGGTGCAAAAAATAAGAGGATACATTGCATTCTGTGATTAAAATATTTAGGTGTTATATGAATCCAAGGTTAGGATTGCAACTTTGCTATAAAAATACATTAAATAAAATGCTAATGTAACTGAAGTCCTGTTTTGCACATAGTAGCTACTGCTGCTGCTAAGTCACTTCAGTCATGTCCAACTCGGAGCGACCCCATGGACTGCAGCCCACAAGGCTCCTCCATCCAGGGGATTTTCTGGGCAAGAGTACTGGAGTGGGGTGCCATTGCCTTCTCCACACATAGTAGAACCTCCTCTATCAATAACCGAAAGAACTTTTAATGAAGCTCTCATTTATTTGATATGTCCTCTGACGAAATGGCATTCCTATGAGGGGTAGAATTTGGGGGAGAGGAGTTTACTAAGTCTAGATTGGGCTTTGCAGGTGTGAGCTAATGGTAGAGAATCCACCTGCCAATGTAGCAGATGTAAGAGATGCAGGTTCGATCTCTGGGTGGGGAGATCCCCTGGAGGAGGGCATGGCAAACCACTCCAGTATTCTTGCCTGGAGAATCCCAAGGACAGAGGAGCCTGGAAGGTAAGAGTCCATAGTGTTGCAAAGAGTCAGACATGACTGAAATGACCTGGCACGAATTCAAGTCTAGATGAATATGAATTGTTTCCTTGAAACAGAGAGAAGAAACCTATGGCTTGCTTGATATCCCATTTTGGGATAAGGAGTTCTTGTGAAGAAATAGGTATCTCCTTAAGATAATGTCAGAAAGTCTGCTGAAATTTACTAAGTGCCAAGCTCAGGGACAAAAACAAAGGGATGAAATCCATCAGAATGCCCATCTGCTAGTTGAGAAGAAAATGAGGACTATAGACTGTTTTCAAGATTTGGAGTTACTCTTAAAATTTTAAAATTCTGCAGTCTTTTAAGAGTTCCCATATTTGTTGTTTCTCTATGCCAGATTCCTTATTTTCTAATAGAAACAAAATCCTTATATTCAGTATATGTTGGTCACTCAGTTGTGTCCAACTATTTGCAACCCCATGGTCTGTAACCCAGCTAGCTCCTCTGTCTATGGGACTTTCCAGGCAAGAATACTGGAGTGGGTTGCCATTTCCTTCTCCAGGGGATCTTCCTGACCCAGAGATCAAACCCAGGTCTCCTGCATTGCAGGCAGATTCTTTACCATTTGAGCCACCAGGGAAGCCCTATATGTCTATGCCTTTTATTTTACTTCATTAATTCATTTCTGAAAGATAGGTAAGTTGAAAAAAACTTATTTCCATAACTAAGCTTGAGGAGCATATAATCCTAAGGGAGAGTGTTGGCAGTAACAGCTCTCAAAACAGTCTATATGCTATGGAGACTGCTATGAAGGAGAAAAAGACTCTCCATATTACTGTCAAAACACAGAGATAACAGGCTAACCATTTTCTAAGATCTAGAGTGTTTCTTTTCATAAAACAAATTCATAAACTAATGCCATCAGCAAATTTTGGTCATATGGTACTGATATTCCAACCATGAAATAAAGTTGTTTGCTCATTTGTGATCAGCCACTTAGAAAAACTTAGCTTATCAGTTAGATCTTTGAATTAGACAACAAGGCACCCTGATGACAAACTATCCTTATATATTCAGCATACTTAAATTTACGCCAAATGTAACTATACAATTACATGTTTTGTATCTCCAAATATTATCAACCTTCTTTCTGCTAGTAGTGTTACATACAGTCATGGCTAATCATCCACATACATGTGATGGAAAATACCAACAATAGATTCCGAGTACTTACCTTACCATTAAGGATTAATTTGACTGTGATTATTACCTGGTTGAAACTCTATTGCAAATCTAAATCAATTTCTGACAGTTTATGGGTCATTTAAAATAATTATCCATAGCAAAAAGTACATAAATTAGTTAATAAGTGTAGTTCTGTCTCTTTAAGGGACATCAAACATCTAATATCCATCTAAGTTAAAGTTTAATCCAGTATGTAGGAATGACCTTGTTAATTATCAAATAAGCCTAACCTAAGCTGTATCTTGTCAATAAAGAACTCTCTAAGAGAAGCCTTGTTAAATATGAGTGGAGACTGCCTGTTTTATAGGGCAAATGCTAGTTTTGAAGAAGTTTTGAAAGTTATAAAAAAAATGCCCAATAACTACTTTGTTGTGCAGCTGTCTTGCCTACCTTGGACACTATTGTTTGCAGGTCAAAGTCACAGACTCCTGGAGGTGAAGGGAGAATATTTCCTGTCTATCTGTACATATAGTTGAGGAGTAGTGGTGGAGGGACAGAACTGGGTATTTTAAATTCTAGATTGACTCTGCATTCATTTGCTCATTGACTCATTCATTCTCTTTTACCCTCTGTCTCCTTGTCGGCCCCTTTTGTCATCACTTTCACCATGCCCAACAGGTCAAGGGATTCCTGCCAAATGTATCCATGAATTTTGATTGTTGGTAGGTATATTGATAAATGTTCCTAAAAGGCTACAATGCTAAGAACAAAATGAAATCCCCAGACCACACTGTGACAATGAAATACATCACTGCTTCTGAGTTCTGTTAACTTTTCTGCTGACTTCACTTCTATTGCATTTTCTATTTCTTCCATCAGGTTATGCTGTCGAGCAAATTCCATGGCCTATTTTATGAATTACACAATGTGTCTGATTACATATAGGTTTTATTAGGACTTTGAAAGGACACAGAAATCAATGGAAATGCTTGAGTTGTATCTCAAAGTATAAGCTAGTTATTTACATAAATTGGATATTACTCTTTTTTATTTTTATTTTTTTGAATATGTTTAACACACATTGTTTTTAAAAATGAAGAACTGCACCAGTCTTCCAGAATCCCTAAATATGTATGCCTGACCTTTTGCCCTGTTTAATCACTTTCTACCTTCCAGCAGATGTTGGCCCAGCTAGGCTCTTTGTATTCTTCAAACTCACCAGTGTGCTTGCTCTTTCCTGATGAACATGGTATCATTACAACTAAATACGACACAAACAACGCTTTCCTACCTTCTCTGAATTTCTTCATACATTTATCTCAGCTTAGAGCATCTACTATTATGACCCTCTAGTGGGAAATGAGGAGGCCTTTCAGGTTGCACAGTGAGTAAGAGCTTAGAAGTGGGAGTTAGGTAGCCTGGGCTTATACATTATGCTTCTTCATGTGGTGACCTCCCTAATTCCGTAACCTCCTATAGCTTCTCTTTATAGAGCCTTAAAGTTAGAAAAAGGAAACTAAATGATCTGTCATTGTGGATTTAATATTTCTTTTCATTCTCAAAATGTTCTGGTTTAGGCAATAAATTGTTTATCCACACAGTTGATAAAGATTGCAAGTGTACAAGCAATACATGTTATTGGCACTTGGGTTGGTAAACTTTGCCAGTGAAACTGTAAAATATTAAATGGCCTAGTTTGAGTTTTATATCTTGTACTAAGTAGTAACTCCCAGGCATGTGAGCGTGCTAAGTCGTTTCAGTCATGTCAGACTCTTTGTGATCCTATGGACCGTAGCCCTCCAGGCTTGCTCTCCATGGGAGTCTCCAGGCAAGAAATTGCAGTGCGTTCCCATGCCCTTCTCCAGGAGATCTTCCCACCCCAGGGATTGAACTCACGTCTCCTATGTCTCCTGCATGGCAGGTGGTTTCTTTATCACTGAGCTACCAGGGAAGCCCAGTAATTACCAGAAGTTTATAGTACCTATCAGTAGAGTAAGATGAGCAAGGGAGAAATAAAATATGCAAATTTTATATAGAGAGTCATCTTCTAAATACTTCAGACATGATTGTGTTATATTGCTGTCATGCAAGCAGGCATGTCAGAAATCTGATTATTTATTCCATAATTCCTGTGCCTTGTTGTTATTATAATAAGTTTTTCTCTTTCCTGTCATTGTGTTCATATTTACAGTCACTTGCTTCTTTTTAATCTGATCGGTGTATTACGTTATTCTTATAAGAAATAGCAATACCAAAGATTTCATATGCTCCTTTACATTTTTTTTTTAGTCACTTTACAAGTTGGTAGGGTCATGGGACCAGTTCTGGTCAAAAATTGTGGGAGAGGTGCTTTGTGTCATTTCTAGGCTAAGCCTACATAAAGGCTGCTGCTTTTCCAGCTAGTGGAAATCCCAGAGACTGGGTCTCTGCTGGGCTGTCTAGAGCATACCTCCTGTCCATCTGCAGGGGATGTGTGTTGTGATGGGGAAATACCCTTTGGTATATGAAGCCACAGGGAGTAGGAGGTTATTGGTTAATGCCAGCATCACCTAACCTAACCTGACTAACACTGAAACTGGTACCAGGTGAGATTTGCTGCCGTAAAAAACAAGCCGACATCCTCAAGCATTTGGCCCTGAGTTTGGTGGCTAGTGACTATCAAGTTAGAAAGGTAACAACCAATTTTTTCAATAAGATTTTTAATTTCAGAACTGCTTTAGATTGACAGTGTGTGCTTGCATGCTAAGTTGCTTCAGTGTTGTCCAGTTCTTTGCAACCCTATGGACTATAGCCCACCAGGCTCCTCTGTCCACAAGGATTCTCCAGGCAAGAATACTGGAGTGGGTTGCTATGCCCTCCTCCAGGGGATCTTCCCAATCCAGGGATTGAATCTGCATCTCTTATATCTCCTGCATTGGCAGGCAAGTTCTTTACCACTAGTGTCTGTAACAATCTGGTTTTGCAGGGGTGAACTATTTTCTAGAGCTAGAACCCGGGATAATTTGGTAAGCAGATCTCATAGCATCCCTGATGCAGGTAGCTCTGTGGGAAGAGGTTGGAAGATGGAGCATGAACAGTGTGTGTGGGTTGGTTTAGGGTGTATTTCACAGGGTTTTAGAAGAAATAGGTGGTTTCAGCTTAGAAATTGTCAATTTGCAGCTTAATGAAAGGGAATGAGGACATTTAGGTCCTTCACTGTTAAACGAGTCAACTGCTTTGACACCCAGTAGTAAGAGGGTTGAGAAAGTCTTTTTGAGAAGCCTGCTCAGTACAATCTTTCAACTAATTAAAATGCTTAAGGGAACAATTAAACTAAGTATTAGAGCCCAGAAAAAAACATTTTTTTTTTTCACTGAAGCCCAAGGGACTCTAGACACCATCATTAAATTTGAAGACAGTGAGAATCACCGGGATGAGAAAGCAAATGACTATTCAGCAGATGAGAACTACGTCTTAGAGAGAAGGTCAGGTGCATTTATTGGCACATCGGGCTCAGTGGAGAGGATTGGGTACGAAACTCTATGAAATTTTTGAAATTATTATATTGTCAAAGAAACCTCTGAGCTAAAAGAGATGGAGCCTTGGAACGACCCTAGGACTTATCTCAGTTTTAAGATAGGTTAAGTTATGCTGTAGCAACAAGCGAGTGAAAATACTACTGGCTCACCTCAGGCGAAGCTCATTTCTCCTTGGCACACGTGGCCATCTGGCTGTGCTCTGCACGCCCTCTTTACTCTGGGTCCCCCTGAAACAACCACTGCCTGCTGTGTCGCAAATCAAAGTGGCTGAAGGTAAACAGCACAGGAGCAGGTCTTACCCTAGATGTCACACCACCACTTCCCATAGGATCTTGGTTGGAATGATGAGAAATCCAGAGATAATGGAGTGGGACATGTGATCCCCTTGCCCGGAGGGGCAGTGAGTATTGGTGAGCAGGGGTAGAGACAATTACAGGCCACTAACGTCCCGTGGGGAGGAACTGGGCTCAGAAAGCTGTGTAGCCACAATGAAGGTAAAACTCCCCAAGGCCCAGTTTAGATGTGAATGAGCATCGAGATATAGGAATCAAGGCTTATTCCCCACCCCACTGAGGGTGCCCTCCACAATGTGTATTCACTGGGATTTTAGAGTTGGTACCAAAAGTCATTACTGTAAGTTACCTATTTTTCTCCCCAGAGGGAGTTTTTCATTAGTTATGGCAGTAACAAGAAGAAGCGAAGAAAGTGCTAGTTGCTCAGTCATGTCCAACTCTTTTCCATCCCATGGAATGTAGCCTCATCTTTTTAATATATACATCTTTGGACCTGGAAGAGCCATACATGGGCTAAGGTAGAGATGACTATCTAGACAGCATATTAAAAAGCAGAGACATCACTTTGCCAACAAAGGTCTGTATAGTCAAAACTATGGTTTTTCCAGTAGTCAAGTACGAATGTGGGAGCTGGACCATAAAGAAGGCTGAGCGCTGAAGAAATGATGCTTTTGAACATGGTGCTGAAGACTCTTGAGAGTCCGTTGGACTGCAAGGAGATCAAACCAGTCAGTCCTAAAGGAAATCAACCTTGAATACTCGTTGGAAGGACTGATGCTGAAGCTCCAATAATTTGGCCACCTGATGCAAGCAGCTAACTCACTGGAAAAAACCCTGATGCTGGGAAAGATTGAGGGCAGGAGGAGAAGGGGGAAACAGAGGATGAGATGATTGGATGGCATCACTGACTCAACAGACGAGTTTGAGCAAACTCAGGGAGATAGTGAAGGACAGGGAAGCCTGGTGTGCAGCAGTTCATGGGGTCGCAAAGAGTTGGACACAACTTAGCAACTAAACAACAAGAGATGATTATGAGACCCTGGGCTTTAGGCCGAATCTGTGACTGGCTGGAAGTTTCATGAGGTCTCCCTTGGGAGGTGGTTAAGTGTGGCCCATCTGTTGGAAGAAGAGAGCAGAAGGATATCTAATACCTAGATGGAAGAACTGGAGCATAGACAGGAATGCTCACCGAATATTCCATTTGCCCCTCCATCTCCACTCATGTGGCCGTGATCGCCAGTGATCTATGAATGGAAGCAAAGTGTCTCTTTGAGGCTGAGACGATGAGAAACTCACTCACGACCTGCAGCTTCTCCGTCCATGTGGAGCCTGCCTGAGCATGCCTGATTGCAGGGAGCACAGTCACAAGAGAAGCAGCCTCTTCTGGATCCATCTCTAGGGGACTGTGTGGAGCAGCCTCCACCGATCTGCACGAGGCGTGTGTGTGTGTGTGTGTGTGTGTGCACGCGCGCGCACGTGCGCATTCAGTCATGTGGGACTCTTTGTGGCTCCTCTGTCCGTGGGATTTTTCAGGCAAGAACACTGGAGCGCAGTTGCCATTTCCTACTCCAGGGGATCTTCCGGACCCAGGGATCGAACCCATATCTCTTGTGTCTCCTGCGTTGGCAGGTGGATTCTTTACCACTGCGCCACCTGGGAAGCTCACTGGAGCATGATCCCGAGTGAAAAATCAATCTTTCTTACTGCGAAGTGCCTGCGCTTCAGGAGTGGTTTCTTGCTCAGGCATAATCTGGTCTATCAAGTTATGCTGGATAAAAGCTGAAAATTCTGTACAAAGCAGACTTTTAAAAAAAGGTCATTTTATTTTCCCATCACATTTATGAGGACACTTTGTGCGGCATATCCCTCTGCTCACCCTTCTCCCTGCTCCTGGGGGGAAAATAAGTGCCGTAAGAACAGCTGAGAAGAGGAGAAAGAGAAACCTACCTAACCATAAAGACTGGATTGTTTCCAATGCAGCAAAATGCGGTCGGAGCGTTTGTTTTTTCCTCTCTCCACCTAATGGTGCATCAGAGGTTAGACACGCTCAGGAAAAGGTTACTGAGAGTACCCTTCGGGAATTGCATAATGGGCGCCGGCTCTTTGTGCAGCCTTTCTAATCAATGCGAAATAGCAGATTGTGGGTTCCATAAGCAAAAACACAGGCATTTAATCACGTGAATGCACACAGATCCAAAAGAAGAATTAATTATTAATGAGGCTGTGGTTAGGCTCAACTTCAATTAATAAATAATTTAGGATGCTGTAGACAAGGAAACCACATTATAATAAAAAATAAGGTAGAGTCTTAACCAGAAACCTCCAAGTCAAAATGTAAAGGGTCATTTCTCAACACTGATATTCCTAATAGGGTAGCATTCTGCTCAGTCCACTCTTGTTTATTCATAGTAATACCCACAGATCAGCACAAGGTCTTTTTAATATTTCCACACACTTTTTCATATATATATATGTGTGTGTGTGTGTGTGTGTACATGTATGATAGTTTATTGTAAAAAGGACATAATTCAAGATGCAATCTGGCCTGATAAAATGAAAATAGATATCACTCAAAGTAGCTTTCCCTAATACATAAGAGGCAACCACAAATTTATTTCTGCTTGCAGTTATGCCTAGACAGTGTGAGTCTTTCAAACCCCAAATCTACACAAATTAACAACCATCTTAAAAAGCAATGCTCAGCCGGTACTATTCTCATCTAATTGTTCATCTGCCACTTGTGGTTCATGGATGTGCCAGTGGCTTCTTCCAGAATCTACCAGCACTTAGGTTTCAAGATAAAAAGAGAACATCATTATAAGGCGGTTTTTTTTTCTTTTGATATGCCCTTGGTAAACACTCCTTATGGTCATTTAGCTTCATTGTTAAAAAGTACTTCAACAGGATGTAGACATAGAAAGAAATTATTTGGGAAGTCCAATTTGAGAATTAGTTTCAAGAACCTCTTATCAGTCCCTCCTTCCTCTCCCTCCCTCCCTCCCAAAACAGTAATAGGAAAGGGGGAAAATGAGTTCTGAGTTAGTTTTCAAGCTCCTTTTGGCAATGATTGCATTTCTAAAAACCAGGATGCCTTTGGATGGTTTCAGATTCCTAAACTCTGTGTGATATTTTCTCTAACTCCCCATGCAGTTAATTTTTGTAGTGTGACATTATGGATAAAACTGTCTCTAAGCATAATTTAATTTTCATAACTTATCATCTTTCAAAACCTAGAATTTATTCTAGGCCAGACAAAATATTAATCATGTGGACTGTCTGGAGCTTTTGTCTAAGATGATAGAATTAGAAAATAAAGATGTTGATATAATGCTCAGTTTTGTGCTACTGGTTTATTTTATTTTCATTCTTATTTCATGTTAAAAGTAATAGCTTTAAAAATTGCTCATACAAAGTTAACAAATGTAATAAAAGGAAATAAGAGCCCTGTGAAATCCTCTGGTTCTACATTTTATTAGCCAACGTTCAGCTTTTTTGGTTTTCTTCTCAGTCCATTAAACAGATGCAATAGTACCAGAGCCTCAGAATTAAAAGAAAATTGCAAATTTTATAATATATATTGAGTTCCTATGACACAGGTATTCTATAATATAAAGTGGATTTCATTTTAAGAGATTACATCATTTATGGATTAAGAGCTGTAAGATAGGCCATTAAAACTGGTGTATTCCTGGCTTCCCTGGTGGCTCAGCCGTAAAGAATCTGCCTGCCAATACAAGAGATGCGGGTTTGATTTGGGTTCTGGAAGATCCCCTGGAGTAGGAAATGGCAACCCACTCCAGTATTCTTGCTTGGGAAATCCCATGGACAGAGGAGCCTGGCAGGCTCCACTGTCCATGGGGTCGCACAGAAACAGACACATCTCAGTGACTAAACAACAATAGTTGTCTATATATACACACACAGACAGTAGATTTAGAATTATACAACTATTATTTCCACTAATAACAAACCTACTAAGTAAACTTTAAGACTTCTTTGGATTTGTTTCTTTCCTTGAAGTAGGACATGAAGTGCTGTTTGAAAGTTCTCTTTTTAATTAATATTTTTTTTGTAGTCCATGTTATCCATTTGCTATGGACCTAGATTCATTTATTTATCTGTATATATGATTTAGGGTTCATTTTTTTCTATTTCTAATTTAATATTATTTTTGAATATGTGATATGATGAAATATTGTTATGGTTCAAAAATTACACTATAAAAAGGTGGTACACTTCTTACTGTTTCTGTCCTGCCTTGTTCCCATCTACCTCCATAGGTATCATTTTCACTATTTTATGGCTTTTCTTTTCATTCCTTTTCTTCCTCCCTCCCTCCCTTACTTTTTCTGTTTTTTTTTTTTATTGCACTGAAGTCATATATCAATCCTATGCATACTTGTTTTCACCTTTTCACTTAATTACACATACTGGTAATTGTTCATATCAGCTTATAGAGACCTTTCTTGTTCTCTTTTGTGGTGGCAGATAATTGGAAATTTGAATTAGTTTACATGTCCATCAAAAGTGAGTGGGGTCCTAGAAGTACAGATGAGTCCTGGCCTTCAGAGATCTGTCAAGTTGACAACAGACAGACCACAAGACCTAACACCCTAAGACTCACAGATGGAGGAAGCGTTACCCTAAATGAACCCAGTTGGACAATCATGGGATGAGCGAGAAGAGGGTCCTCCTTTGCTCCTTCCTGAAACTTAAAGAAGAGATTCATTCCCCCTGAGACAGTGGAAGGAACAGGCTACTCCCCAACAACAAAGGGTTGGGCCATTATGTATGTTTATTGGCAAAATGAGCGTCATACAATTTCAGGGTTGTGGGAAGCAGCACTTCCTTCACTCCTAACAGACGCTTCTCAAAAGTCCAATTTGCTCTGGAGTTATTCCAAGGCAGTGTTTGGATTATGTAAGCTTCCTGGGGTATAAGATGGTACCATCACAAGGGGGGCGAATTGCTGTTGTCTACCCTGCTGGTAAGGACGGGGAGAGAGACTTCCTGAGAATCACAGGAAAAATGATGCCTGTCACAGTCACAACTGCATGTTGCCAATGAAGATGGGTGGTTTCTCTTCCTGTAAAAGGAAGCAAATATTTACTCTCCTAGTTATTGTAAAAATATTTCACTTGATGCGGTCCCAGTACAGCTTTATTTGATTGCAGAGTCTGATGTGCACCACCGTGAGGAAGCAAATAATAAACAGTCTTCTTTTCTTAAATATATATGCACCCAACCCTGTTAGAAATGACTTACACCTATCTCAGTTTGTTGTAATGAGGCACCAATATTTACTTTGCCAAGTATTCAGGCCAGAAGTGCCACTGGGGGTTTGTAACAGGATTCTGAAGTGTGGACTATAAAATAAAAATGAAAAATCTGTTTAATATATTTGGACCAGCAATCTAATATGTGCGTTATTTTGAAGACCCTAAAATATGAGCACCAAAAACTGATATTAAATTGCTTGAAAAATTTGAGTGGCTTTACTTTGTCCTATGGAGAATCAGAGTTTGCTGTAGTGTATATTGTAGACAGAACATTTACAAAGAAAGTAAGCATGACCAAGGACATCACATTTGCGAGTCTCTACTATTTCTTTCCCATTTGCCTTTGGACTCCTAGTTAATGCTGCATGTTAACATACTTTCCTACCACTTAGAAACAACATAGATTCAGAAATCCCACATTTTCATCAAGAGACTCTTACTCAACGAAGAGGTCTTGTCAGAACAATGTTTTTTTTGTTTTATGTCAACTGCTTGTTCTGCCTACAGATTAATTACAGATAAAATGATTTGGGGGATTAACCAGAGGACTATTTCTCATCTTTGTTAACATTGCTCTTTCTTTTCTATTTATAAACTAACTACACTGGCTATAAAAGAATAATATTCAGTATTATCCATTAAGTGCTCTCTATTCCTATGAATTTGTATCTCTTGTGAGAGTAAGATGACAATTGGCTATAAGGTGAGCATTCTTTACGCAACTCAAGTTCTATCAGGAAAATGAAACCCAGATGAAAGCAATAATAGAAAGGCTCTTTCTGGATAAATTACTCCCAAACATATGCAAACAAAACCAGCCTGACAACTAATTAAAGCCTTAAACACACCAACTGTGCTTTATCCAAACTAGAGTAGGAGCAATTTAGAAGAGAAGTAATAGCAAAGTACAAATGAGTCTAAGGAAGACTGGTGAATTTTCAATAGCAAGTTAGTGTTGACCCTTGATCCCTGGAACTTTTGACAGTGTAAACTGAAGGCCAAGGTGTGACTGGCTTCTACTCTGAAATACCACTGTCATGTTTATCAGCTTTTTTTGGCACCAGGATCAGAAAAAACAAATCTAGAGATTTAGTGAAAAGAACCAAATAGGAATAAATAGGAATTGTACACTTTGAGACTTTTAACTGTATTCTATACTCTCTCAAATCTTGAAACATGGCTAAATATATTTTCACATACACATGCACACATGTTATATTTCAATATATCATTGCCAGGTGTACATGTCTTAGAGTTGGCATTGGTGAAGTTCAACTTCATGGAATTAGTTATCACAGTACCAATTTTCCTGTTGTGCCAGGAAAAAAAATAACAATCTTTGGTATCACTTAGCAATAGATAGCAGTATTATGAACACAACTATTTAAAACCCTTGCCTAATTATTCTGTAGTTTGCTAGATGAACTTTTCAGTAAGATGAAATTTTAAATTAATGGGTTATGACTCCTTAATGCTATTTAACCATCTCAGAAAGAAAAAAGAAAAAACTCTTCTGGTTTCATCTCTTGACCCCTGAGAGATTCCAAGAACAATCGTTATTCTTAAGACTGGATGACTAAGGGCAAATCTTAGTAGATGAAATAGCCTGGCCCTCATAAGACTTTGAGATTTTTATATTCCTTACGGTTATTCTCATCATTTTGCAAGTGGTTTCAGTTTGTCTAATTTTGAGAAGTGACTTGAGAATTATAACCCTGGAACTTTAGATTCTATTCCATTCTCTTTTAATTGTACTCGTCTTTCTTACTCAAAGTCAGCTTCACAAAAGGCAAGTGCTCACAGAAACTTGCAGAAAGTTCCGTGTTAATGAGAAGCAGTGCAAAAATGTCTCCATTTCACACTATATTCAATAATTTAATATTGTGTTGCAAAAGTATTCATCAGCCATATGACTATCTTTTTTGTTTGCATGTGAGTTCATATAATATAGAAATTTAAATATGTTGTGAGTCTCAACCAGGTGTTGTTATATATACTACCTGATCTCAAATTTTTCAGAAAGACAATATATTTATTCAGTAAATAAGCAGACCTTTTGTGTTATTATGCAAAGATTTTTCTGCCCAAGGTAATTATTTTTCAGATAAAGTCACAATATGGCTTTCAGTTTTTCTTGGTCAGTTTGAAAGCAACAGAGAATGTCTCTGATCAACTTTCACCAAAGAAGATTTTTCAGAAGGATACTCATGCATCACAGAATTGGCAGGAGACCACAAAGCAAGTCCGAGAATGCATCTAGAAAAAGACTATGAAATAAAGCAGTGATCATTTTGAATACATTAAAATGATAAAATTCTGATAAAATGTTGCTTTTAATAGAGTAGAATAAAACAGCTTAGAGACAGAAATAAATGTATACAATGATAATAACCAGCAATAAATTATTTAAATTATATTAAGAATTTTAGCAGTCAATATGAAAAGCACAAAACTCTTAGTACAAAAGTATATAAAGGAAATGAGCAGGCAGTGAACAGAAGAAATTTAAATATCTAATAAAAGTAAGATGCTCAACCCCACTGGAAATGAAAATAAAATTTAAAATGAGATTTTGGTTCACATCCATCAACCTGATCAAGATTATAAAGGTTGATAATAGTAAGTGCTGATGAGGGCCTGGAGTAGGAGTATACCTTTTACACTGCTGATAGTATTATTAATGGAAATGTGTTTAACTTTATAGAGTGACTTGCCAACATCTGGTAAAGCTGAAGAAGCTTTCCATCTCTGGATGTATACTTTACAGCAGCCCTTAAACAAGTTTATACAGAGATATGCTTATAGCATAATAATGCTTACAGCAGCTTTTTATGTAAAAGCAATAATATTGAAAAACATAAATGTCCATAAACAGAATAGATAAATTATATACTTTGGGTATGTTCATTTGGGGATCCCAGGGACATTGGAGATGCAGATTCAATCCTTGGGTCCCAAAGATCCCCTGAAGAAGGAAATGGCATCCCGTTCCAGTATTCTTGCCTGGGAATTCTCATGGACAGAGGTGTCTGGTGAGCTGCAGTCTATGAGGTAGCAAAGAGTTGGACATGACTTAGCAAGTTGAAAGACAAGTCATTCCAGCCATTTCCTGTGTCATACCAGCATCTTATTAAATGTTAATAGGTATTCTGTGAAAAATAGATTCCAAGATGAAACAAATTTGGTGAAAAAAGCAACCAAGATAAGCCAGGTAACAATCAGTATAAATCTTAGTAGTTTAAAACAGCCATGGCTTATATCTCACTCACAAATGTCTGTTTGGGCCAGCAGCAGCCTCTGGCCTGTCATTGTTACTATCTTTACTATTGGTGGCTCAGACGGTAAGGAGTTTGCCTGCAATGCAGGAGACCTGGGTTCGATCCCTGGGTCAGGAAGATCCTGTGGAAAAGGGAATGGCAACCCACTCTAGTATTCTTGCCTAGAGAATTCCATGGACAGAGGAGACTGGCAAGTTGCAGTCCATGGGGTTGCAAAGAGTTGGACATTACTGAATGACTAACACACTTAGAACCCATAGGACAGAGAAGTCACTGTGCGGAATTGTGTGTGTTGCCAGGACAGAATTAGAAAAGAGCGTGACCAGCATCCTCGGCTCTTAGCATCTCCATCTAGAAGTGACACATGTCACTTCTGCTCACATTGCCTCAGTCAAAGAGGTCCATGTCCCTGCCGGACTTGAAGAGGGCAGCAAAGATGAATGCTCCTGCAATGACATAGACTTTATACCATCTACCATGGAAAGTAAACCACAGAACCTAGGAAGTGCTAAAATGTATGATAAATCACCATAAGCACCTTTAATCTTCCACCAGGGCTATCGACACAGTATTAACCAATTTATTAGAATACAGATAGAATCTTTCCTTCTATTAATGAGAGAGGGCAAGCTATATAGGTAGGTAACACATGAACTTGATGTCATGCTACTTAGGAGCCAATTTCTCCCCGATTAGCTAATAACCTTGGGCAGATTTCTTAGCCTTCTTCATCTTCAGTTGCCTCAATAATGTCTCTCATCTGATGGGTTTCTTGTGAGATTTCAATGCACGTAAGTCACTGATTCACTTTCTGGCAAATAAATAAATTTATATTTTTAAATATATTTTATATATAAATATATATAAAATATAAATATTTTATACTTATTATATCTTAATAAAACTCAGTGGGGTTCTGAGAAATGATGAAAAACAGTGTTGTAGGTAGGGTTTTGTGCTATTAGTTCACAAACCAGATGATTTTACTCCATGTTTTACATCAAGAGTTCGGTGTGTGGGAGTAGATATGGATCTTGAGAGGAACTTATCAAGGCTATTGCAAAAGTCAGAATGAGCGGGACAGCAGGGGAGGGGGGCAGGGACACTAAACAAGGACAGCAGGGAGTCCAGAAAGACTGACCCTGGGGAACATCAGATTTCTGTTATAGCTTAGAAAGTCAGCAAGTTGAGTCTTTTGAAACTTCCAATAAAACATTTAGTAAAGTCCATGTGGTACAGATAGGGTTGCCATAAAATAATAGTTGGTTATTCTTCATCACCAGAATGCTGGACCATTAAAGAGCCAACATGATATTCGCCTTATTATTGGTGCTTATATTGATTGAGAGTGTGTTACAATTTGCCAATGTGTGTCAAGTACCACTGGCGTGTTTGTGTTTGTTCTATGGATTTTAATGATATTTTCTTATGAAATATTGGCTAAGAGTTTAGATACAGAGCAGATAGATACCAAAACTTAAGTTTTTTAACATATCCTTGTAAGTATTGTTAATTTATCTTATTTAATTGATAGTTTCAACATTTGTAATTATTTCCAAAGTTTCAAATATACATTGGTTATGAGTTGTCTTAAGGAATGTTGCTATAGAAAATTCCTAATTCCTAGAATTATTTTTGGGTGAAGCCATTTTTTTTTTTTTGGGTACTGGAATAAACAAATAATGTCTACTTATTTAGGGTTTAAGAATTTTGTATTCTAAGAAAATAAGAAAAATATTCTGATTCTTACCCTTTAAGAATAAGACTTTTGCTTATTTTTATGTGAAGGTTGATTAAAATTTCATAACGCTGTTACATAATTCCCAAATAAATAAAACATGTTTCTTCCATCTTCTCAAAATGGGAGGCCTAGAAAACTAAAGTGATTTCTTACAAAAAAAAATACACTTTTATTAAATGTCAGTCAGTAGATTTCTCATAGAATTTATATTTCTGAACCAAGAGACTAACTTATATGGGATTGAATAAAATTGAGTAATTTACATAATAATGTTTCCTGGTGTTCCTGAAAAATAATATTCATACCTATTATACTCTCAGCTCAAAACTATGATAATCCTTTGAGATTTGGGTACTTAAAAATTCTCAGCAAAAAGAACTGGAACAAGTGTCCTATTCTTTATCCATAAACCAATGTGTAATTTAGTCACGAAAAAGAAGGGATAAATCAGGTGATTTGGCTCTCTGACGGTCTTCATCATCGACTGAAAACAAAATACTTACTTAATGTTTACAGAAATATGCAGTATTTGCTGTGGTTTCTACCCTCAAAAAGTTAGTAGATATTTGTGTCACATAAGCATATGGAAGAAATTCAGATGCCTGAACACATATTAAACAATATCGTACCGCTCATCTCCTAGATAAAATAAGCTTACAAAGCATAGTACTTTTGGAGCCTCAAGGTAAACTGTGACTATTAAATGGTCAACTTCAAGTCAAGTATGTTACTGTGTTTTACATTTTTGATGATGTTGATATATATATATATATATATATATATATACACATGCACATACTATATGTTTTTTAATTAAAATTTTTATTGAAGTATAGTTTATTTACAAAATTGTGCTAGTTTCAGGTATATGGCAAAGTGATTCAGTTATATATGTGTATATATATAAGTATATATATATTTTCAAATTATTGTTCAGTCTCTAAGTCATGTCCAAATCTTTACAACCCCATGGACTGCAGCATGCCAGGCTTTTCTGTCCTCACTATCTCCCAGAGTTTGCTTAAGCTCATGTCCATTGAGTCAGTGATGTTATCTAACCATCCTCTGCTGCTCCCTTCTCCTCTTGCCCTCAGCCTTTCCCAGCATCAGGGTCTTTTTCAGTAAGTTGGCTCTTTGCATCAGGTGGTCAAAGCACTGGAGTTTCAGCTTCAGTTCTTCCAATGAATATTCAGGGTTGATTTCCTTTAGGATTGACTGGTTTGATCTCATTGAAGTCCGAGGGACTCTCAAGAGTCTTCTCTAGCACCACAATTCGAAAGCATCAATTCTTTGGTGCTCAGTCTTCTTTTTTTTTTTTTTTTCCATTTATTTTTATTAGTTGGAGGCTAATTACTTTACATCATTGCAGTGGTTTTTGTCATACACTGAAATGAATTAGCCATGGATTCACATGTATTCCCCATCCCGGTCCCCCCTCCCACCTCTCTCTCCGCCCTATCCCTCTGGGTCTCCCCAGTGGTGCTCAGTCTTCTTGATGGTACAACTCTCAAATCCATACATGACTACTAGAAAAACCATAGCTTTGACCATATGGACCTTTGTTGGCAAAGTGATGTCTCTGCTTTTTAATGCGCTTTCTGTTTTTGTCATGGCTTTTTCAAGGAGCAAGTGACCTTTAATTTCATGGCTTCAGTCACCATTCACAGTGATTTTGGAGCCAAGAAAATAAAATCTGTCACTGTTCCCACTTTTCCCCTATCTATTTGCCATAAAGTGATGGGATTGGATGCCATGATCTTAGTTTTCAAATGTTGAGTTTTAAGCCAACTTTTCACTCTCCTCTTTCACCTTCATCAAGAGGTTCTTTATTTCCTCTTCACTTTATGCCATTAAAGTGGTATTATCTGCATATCTGAGGTTCGTTATAGGTTATGGTCCCTGTGCTATATAGTATATTCCTGTTGTTTACCCATTTTATGTATAGTAGTTTCTATCAGTAAATCCTACAGTCCGAGTTTATCTTGCCAGCCCACCTCCCTTTCCCCTTTGGTAACCATAAAGGGAAGTGAGTTTGTTTTTGTTTTGTATATAGATTCATTTGTATTACTTTTTGTTTTCCACATATAAGTGATATTACATAATGTTTCTCTTTCTCTGGCTGAGTGATTTCACTGAGCATAATATTCCCTAGGTTCAATGCCATCTGCTGAATTTGGCAATATTTCATTCTTTTTCGTGGCTAAGCAATACTCCACTTCTTACATCCATCATTTGTGGATGGGTACTTGGGTTGCTTCCATGCTTTGGTTATTGTAAGTAGTACTGTTATGAACATTGGTGTACATGCAGCATTTTGAATTAGAGTTTTCATCTTTTCTAGATATATGTGAAGGAGTGGGATTGCTGGATCATGTGGTAGTTCTATTTTTAGTTTTTAAAGGAACCTCCATGCTGTTTTCCATAGTGGCTGCCCTAATGTACATTCCCTCCAACAGCTATACATATTTTACACATGCTATGTATATATGAATTTTTAATATTCAAAGTTCATGAGACTTATAAATGAAAAAGCTCTTTACTCAGTTTTCTAGAGCTCAAAGTTCACAATGGTGTTTTGAAGGAGACTCAAAGGACTTTGCAATTCTTGTATCACAGCAGGTGTTGATTACAAAGTGTAAGCTATAATTATTTGCCTTTGTGTTAAGTTTAAAGCTCATTTTGAAACATTTTTGTGTGTGTGCCTGAAACTGCTTCTTTTTCTGGGTGGACACTGAACCATTGGAACTTGTTTTACATCAAATACTTGGCTTTCTTCCCATCTTCATTTCCCAGATCAGCAGAGGGCTGGTGAATGTTTCAACACTAGTTGATTAATGAACTAAATCTTTACTGAAAACTTTAAGCATCTAATTGCCATGCTATTCATGTCTTATAAAAGTATATTATCAAATTTATCCAAAATTTATAAATGATTCTGATCAACACTGAATAATAAAATTGCCCAGTGAGCATTATGGTTATAATTAAGTAACAATCCTCTTTCTCTTTCAGTGGGACCGTCCATGAATACCTTCCAACACAAAGATAGTTCTCTTTCGGTGAACTCTCATATCTACTGTCTATACCATATATCATACCCACGAATGCTTTACTTTGTACCTATGAGTATATTTGTCTCATTCACCTTGCAAAATTGTAAGCCTCTGGGGAGCAAGACACATCTTTGCATTTTTAAATGTTTGCTAGTAACTCACACCACATCTTGAACAACAGAGGAAATAAAAAATAACATTTGTCCATGAAGGAATTAGGAGAAAACAATGATAATTTATTATTGGCTTTATTCTAAATGTTTCAGTATGATGAAAATTTGTATTTGCTTTCAAATTTTTAAAAATGAAGTTAAATGCAAATTCCTTCTCAAAATTTCCCTCCTAATCAAAGCTTCAGATTACTTTAAAATCTAATGTGCTACTAGGAAATAAATAGAAAGTAAAATACGCAGATTAAATTTATTTTATAAATCAAAGAAGGAATTTATATACATAAGATAAATTTTGATTCTGAAAAAGGATGTCTCATATTTCCCATTACCAAATAACTTTTAAAAGACGAGTTCTAGGATTGATGTTGTTTGAGGGTTTGGTGATAGATTCTGGGCTTGGAACCAAAGCACTGCTCAGTACATGTAGGGACACTGGGATTCTCTGTTTCTTCACACTTTAATCTCAGAAAGGAGAAGTTAAAGCACAGACCTGTTTTCTTGACCTGGTGGTGCGTGTTAACAAAGAGCAGAATTAAAGATATCTTATAAGGATATTATCACGGTTTTGTGAGGCAAATAGGAACAAAGAATACACTTTGTTTATACAAAGATTTCCAATGAGGACATTTATCATTATCAAACCTTGAGTCCTGAAGGAAGTGATTTTTAACTTTTTTGATTTTCAGAATGTCTTGAGAACTTGAAGAACCTATTATACTCTGCTTCCATAAAACAAGGAATACAAAATTTTCTGCAAATTAACTTTAGGGAGTTTTGGATACCGCCCTCCCAAAAAAAACCCAACTTTCATTGGTATGAGCCAAAGACCTCTTCATGGGTATGAGCTAAAGACTTATAAGGCACACCTTGTTTTGAGAAGCAGGATTGGACGAGGCACATGCTTCTGGTCCAGGAACTGAAATTGTCCTTAGCTCCTCTCATCTCTGCCTAGCACCTCATCTTCTCATCGTGTTTCACTAGTACAGCAATGAGTTAAGGCAATGAGAACCAGAGCTGAGGAAAGGAGCAGGCCACTTTCCCAGATCTGAACAGGCTGGTCGAAGGGTCCCCTGCAGGTTTTCCTAAGGTGGTGGTAGGGATGGGAAGGGCTAGAGGAGGACATATGAGAAAATAGCTCCCAACTAGCATGATAAAAAACAAAAGAGTACAAAAAGACTAATACGAGAAGTGATTTGTAAAGGGACAAGTGACAAGATTGTGATACTTTTTTACTTCTGTCATGAACTAAGAACGCTTAGCCTTTAGCACCTTGACCTGCACCCCCATCAGTGCTTTTCATTTTCTGGAGCAGAATACGAGAGGTAGGAGCAAATGGCTCTGTGGGTCTTTCAGTTATTGGCACTTTAGGAGATGCTTGTTTTTAGAGTTTTGCAAGAAAAACTTGGCTGAGATGGAAGAAAGCCTGATGGGGAAATGAGGGAAGGCTAGCTAATGGTCTCAAACACCAGTGTGCAAATGGGATTGACTACCAGAAATTCTAATATAGCTTTTCTGGAGGGATGGTGAGGAATTTATTCTTCTAATCAATAATGCTTTGTAATTTGACCTAGACAAGTTTTGATACCTGGACAGTAGTTTGAGAACCACTGAGCTATGGTGTAATGAATGCCCAGGGGCAGTGGGTCTGTCACAAGTAATCAAGTGTGTGTGCATGTGTGGGTGTGTTTGGGGAGGAGGTGGTCAGGATTTTGCTCTAAAAGCGAGATGGCAGGCAGAAGACAGTATTCATTTAGGTGGCACATGTTTCTGTGCTGGTCACCCATCTAAAAACCCTTTGGACCTATTAGGGCAAAAATTCCTTACCCTTATGGAGCCTGAATTTTAATGTGGGGCAAGTCAGTGTGTAACCAATATGCTTAATAAATAAATTACATATTGTGTTAGAAGGAGAAAAGCACTATAGAAAGAAAGATAAATAGATCAGGGCAGGGGACTCACAAGAGCCTGAGGATAAATCCCAATTTTATATTGGGAGGTCAGGGATAAGCTCCACTGAGAAGGTGATGTTTTAGCAAAGATGTGAAAAAGGTGAGGAAATTGCCCATGAGAATACTGAGGAAAGAGCATTCCCAGAGGGCCTTGCATGGGATCACAGAGAGGGGTTTGGCTAATATGAGGTTTGGCTTGGGTTAGGAAAACTAAAGAGAGAGAAGAGAATTAAGTGGGGTCAGATAATGTAAAGACTTGCAGACTACTGGTTACTTGGGGTTAAAAAAAGAAGAGTCATTAGAAATTTTCAAGAGAAAAGTCACGTGATCTCCCTTATATTATTAAAAAGTCACTTTGGCTGCTGTCGTGACTCAGAAGTTTAAGAATCTGCCTGCAGTGCTGGAGACCTGGGTCCGATCCCTGGGTCAGGAAGATCCCCTGTAGAAGGGAATGGCGACCCACTCCAGTATTCTTGCCTGGAGAATTCCATGGACAGAGGAGCCTGGTGGGCAGCAGTCCATGGGGACCCAAAGAGTCGGACACAACTCTGGCTGCTGTGTTGAGAACTGAGTATGGCTAGCGTGCCAGGTAGCAACAGTAGAAATTTGGAGAAATTCAGAAGATTACCAGGGTTGGTAGTGAGAATTAGCAGAAATCTGGAGATATTTAGAAGTTTTTTTTTTTTTTTTTTTAAATCCTGACTGAGTAAATGTAATATATGAAGGTACTATAGAGGTGAATAAAGAGTGACACCAAGATGTATGGTGTCAGGTACATGGAATGATAATGTTGCCATCAACTGAAATGAGGAAAATTTTGAAAGAGCAGACTAGAAAAATCCCTAGCTGCCTGCTGTTTCCAATAACACTATTTAGAGCATTCAGTGACACAAGAAATTAATTTTCCTCCTTGATCTGCTAGATGGTGGTGATTTGGACCACCCATTGAACCCCTGCTTCCCTCCTCTAAAGCAAAACAGCATCTTTTCTGCTTATCTTACAGTTGTTTTCCCTTTCTTTCTTTCATGAGAAACAACTGAGATAATAAATGTGAAAAAGTTTTAGTGTGTTATATTGGAAAGTTGTAAGGTATCACAACTTTTCCTCAGTTATACTTACTAGGTCCAAATTATGAGTCTTTAAAACTTAATTGTAGAAATGCAATAAGATACAAATGGTGCTATTTGTTTTAGGCCTAATACATGTCAGGTTGCATAAACTGATTTGACTGTACTATTTCTAATTCTTGCAGCAACTTTCAGTTTCAGTTGCATTCCAGTCACTCAGTCATGTCTCAACTCTTTGCGACCCCATGGACTGTAGCACACTAGGCCTCCCTGTCCATCACCAACTCCCAGAGCCCACCCAAACTCATGTATATCGTGTCGGTGATGTCATCCAACCATCTCATTCTCTGTTGTCCCCTTCTCCTCTCGTCTTCAATCTTTCCCAGCATCAGGGTGTTTTCAAATGAGTCAGTTCTTCGCATCAGATGGCAAAAATATTGGAGTTTCAGTTTCAGCATCAGTCCTTCTAATGAATATTCAGGACTGATTTCCTTTAGGATCAACTGGTTGGATCTCCTTGCCATCCAAAGGACTCTCAAGAGTCGTTCCACGGCATTGAAACATGTATATTATCTAGGGTGAAACAGATCACCAGCCCAGGTTGGGTGCATGAGACAAGTGCTTGGGCCTGGTGGACTGGGAAGACCCAGAGGGATCGGGTGGAGAGGGAGGTGGGAGGGGGGACTGGGATGGGGAATACATGTAAATCCATGGCTAATTCATTTCAATGTATGACAAAAACTACTGTAATGATGTAAAGTAATTAGCCTCCAACTAATAAAAATAAATGGAAAAAAAAATTAAAAAAAAAAAACTGAAAAAAAAAAAAAAAAAAAAGAGTCGTTCCAACACCACATTTTCAAAAGCATCAGTTCCTTGGTGCTCAGCTTTCTTTATAGTCCAACTCTCACATCCATATATGATTACTGGAAAAACCTAAGCTTTGACTAGATGGACCTTTGTTGGCAAAGTATTGTCTCTGCTTTTTTTTTTTTTTCCATTTATTTTTATTAGTTGGAGGCTAATTACTTTACATCATTACAGTAGTTTTTGTTATACATTGAAATGAATTAGCCATGGATTTACATGTATTCCCCATCCCAGTCCCCCCTCCCACCTCCCTCTCCACTGTCTAGGTTGGACATAACTTTTCTTCCAAGAAGCAAGTGTCTTTTAGTTTCATGGCTTCAGTCACCATCTGTAGTGATTTTGGAGCCCCCCCCCAAAATAAAGTCTCTTACTGTTTCCACTGTTTCCCCATCTATTTGCCATGAAATGATGGGACCAGATGCCATAATCTTAGTTTTCTTAATGTCCAGTTTTAAGCCAACTTTTTCACTCTCCTCTTTCTCTTTCATAAAGAGGCTCTTTAGTTCTTTGCTTTACAGATATGGAAATGGAGTTCAGAGAATGTAAGAAAATTCACAAGTTTGTGAAAATAATGAATAGTATGACCATTATTTCAATTCAGACTCCATCCCCTACAACATACAGCCTCCCTAGTAGACAGAAAATCAGCAACTAGAACTGACAAATTGTGGTCCTGTTTTGTTTAAAAAAATTCTCCAAGTAGTATTACTGTGGTGAGAGAAGAGTAGTATCAGACTGAGGGTAGATGACCAAAAGACGCAAAGCAAAAGCCTAGCTGTAAAGCAAGGCAGATTTGAATATTTTAGGTGTAGGAACACTGAGAAAGGGGCAGCTGAGATTAGTAAGACTATTTCACACATATACCTTGGAATTATTGTTTTTTTGTTAATTGAGGGAATTCCATGTGACCTCAGGCTTGTCTTAAAAGGTAAAGACCCTACACTCGTATTGAATTCATTCAGTGAAATACTCTTATGCACTTCTTCAGGATTTTCTTCTACTAAAACTAATGGTACTCACAAAAGACATATTTTTATTCATTTAATGGGCTGTCAGACAAAGGTAGGCTATGTAATTTTTATAATAGCAAAGAGGGACGTTGGATCACTTGAAGAGCTTCCGTTGGTATAAATTTCATTTAATAACTGAGTTTAATCTATTTTATTTTTGTTCTATAAATTGTTCCTTTATAATATTATCTACCACTTTGCCCCTTTCCTCTTGATTGAAGATTAAAAAAATGCCCTTATTTTTGTATGGGAGAGCAAGCAGGAAATACTGTGCCCTTTTAATAACCCATGCAATTCATAAATGTTCCTTATTTGGCCTATTAGTTATTTTCAGGGTGTAAGGTGAAGTTGGGTCTTTAAAATGTTACTTTGATTTGATGTTTTGATGTTTTTATAATTTAGCCAAGCAAAATTTAACTAAATTACTATTAATATATCTTTTTCTCTTCCTACACAGCATGAAGTACTGTTTCTTTTTTTTAAATATTGCTCATCTTAAATAATTTTATTTCTCCTTTTATCCTCCCACAGACTTATTTAAAAGTCAAATATCTTTTAGTTAGATGCTCAACATCACTCATTATCAGAGAAATGCAAATCAAAACCACAATGAGGTACCATTACACGCCAGTCAGGATGGCTGCTATCCAAAAGTCTACAAGCAATAAATGCTGGAGAGGGTGTGGAGAAAAGGGAACCCTCTTACACTGTTGGTAGGAATGCAAACTAGTACAGCCGCTATGGAAAACAGTGTGGAGATTTCTTAAAAAACTGGAAATAGAACTGCCATATGAGCCAGCAATCCCACTTCTGGGCATACACACCGAGGAAACCAGATCTGAAAGAGACATGTGCACCCCAATGTTCATCGCAGCACTGTTTATAATAGCCAGGACATGGAAGCAACCCAGATGCCCATCAGCAGACAAATGGATAAGGAAGCTGTGGTACATATACACCATGGAATATTACTCAGCCATTAAAAAGAATTCATTTAAATCAGTTCTAATGAGATGGATGAAATTGGAGCCCATTACACAGAGTGAAGTAAGCCAGAAAGATAAAGACCATTACAGTATACTAACACATATATATGGAATTTAGAAAGATGGTAACGATAACCCTATATGCAAAACAGAAAAAGAGACTCAGATGTATAGAACAGACTTTTGGACTCTGTGGGAGAAGGCGAGGGTGGGATGTTTCAAGAGAACAGCATTGAAACATGTATATTATCTAGGGTGAAACAGATCACCAGCCCAGGTTGGATGCGTGAGACAAGTGCTCGGACCTGGTGCACTGGGAAGAACCAGAGTGATCGGGCGGAGAGGGAGGTGGGAGGGGGGATCGGGATGGGGAACACATGTAAATCCATGGCTGATTCATGTCAATGTATGACAAAACCCACTACAATATTGTGGAGTAATTAGCCTCCAACTAAAAAAAAAAAATTTTTTTAATCTTTTAGTTTTTATTAGAGGGAAGCAAAATTCTTGACATGCTTCTTCCAAGTGCTATAGGTTATATGTGAAGGTAACACATCATACTCCTACTTCTAAATACCTTTGCTTGTTGGGATACACAACAGGAGGTCAGAGACAGTTATTCCTAGAATAATCTTAAAAGGTAGGAACATAAACATAAATATTCAATACATGATGAATTAATTATGGTCTTATATAGAATCAGGGGCTTCCCAGGTGACTCACTGATAAGGAACCTGCCATCCAATGCAAGAGATGCTGGTTCAATTCCCGGATTGGGAAGATCTCCTGGAGAAGGAAATGACAACCACTCCAGTATTCTTGTCTGGAGAATCCCATGGATGAAGAAGCCTGGTGGACTACAGTCCATGGGGTCACAAAGAGTCGGGTACAGCAAACACATATACAGAATCACCATCTCACATCTAAAGTTTAATTATTCTTCTTTATTAAGTAGTCATACTTATTACTAGCATTAATAATTTATTTAAAATGGATATAACATTTTCCAAATTTCATTGGCTTTTTTCATCTTTGTGACAGCACTTTGCTATTGGCACTGAAGATGTAATTATTCCAACTTACTGATGGATAAGCTGAAGCCAAAATACTCAGCTACCTAAGTTCAAATGGCTATTATTTAACCTGTGGTTTTTGCATCAGGGTTTTCTGGATCATCCATGCACTATTTGGGAAGTGATCTTCTACAGCAATAAATCTCTCTTGACCCTGTGTGCCCATGGAGCATCAGGGTACTATGCTCGCTAAGCATCATCAATCATCAATGCGTTGAGCTAGTTCCATCCTATCTCTGTGATATGAGAGGTTCCCACAACCATATGTAGAGCTTCCACACTGCCAAGAGATCTGGATCATTTGGGATCTTGTCCCTGGATTCTGATAGCTTCTTCCTGTCTATCCTAAGTGCTACTTTTGTCTTTGGAATTTTTGATTAAGTTAGTCCAGTGAAAATTTGATACCATCTAAGAGTTGAAAGTGGGCCTTAGAAAGCATCACTAGGAACAAAGCTAGTGGATGTGATGGAATTCCAGTTGAGCTATTTCAAATCCTGAGTGATGATGCTGTGAAAGTGCTGCACTCAATATGCCAGCAAATTTGGAAAACTCACCAGTGGCCACAGGACTGGAAAAGGTCAGTTTTCATTCCAATCCCTAAGAAAGGCAATGCCAAAGAATGCCCAAACTACCGCACAATTGCACTCATCTCACATGCTAGTAAAGTAATGCTCAAAATTCTCCAAGCCAGGCTTCAGTAATACGTGAACCGAGAACTTCCAGATGTTCAAGCTGGTTTTAGAAAAGGCAGAGGAACCAGAGATCAAATTGCCAATATCCGCTGGATCATCGAAAAAGCAAGAGAGTTCCAGAAAAATGTCTATTTCTGCTTTATTGACTCTGCCAAAGCCTTTGACTGTGTGGATCACAATAAACTGTGGAAAATTCTGAATGAGATGGGAATACCAGACCACCTGACCTGCCTCTTGAGAAACCTGTATGCAGGTCAGGATGCAACAGTTAGAACTGGACATGGAACAACAGACTGGTTCCAAATAGGAAAAGGAGTACTGTATATTGTCACCCTGCTTATTTAACTTATATGCAGAGTACATCATGAGAAACGCTGGGCTGGAAGAAGCACAAGCTAGAATTAAGATTGCCGGGAAAAATATCAATAACCTCAGATATGCAGATGACACCACCCTTATGGCAGAAAGTGAAGAGGAACTGAAAAGCCTCTTGATGAAATTGAAAGAGGAGAGTGAAAAAGTTGGCTTAAAGCTTAACATTCAGAAAACTAAGATCATGGCATCTGGTCCCATCACCTCATGGGAAATAGATGGGGAAGCAGTGGAAACAGTGTCAGACTTTATTTTTGGGGGGCTCCAAAATCACTGCAGATGGTGACTGCAGCCATGAAATTAAAAGACGCTTACTCCTTGGAAGGAAAGTTATGACCAACCTAGATAGCATATTAAAAAGCAGAGACATTACTTTGCCAACAAAGGTCCATCTAGTCAAGTCTATGGTTTTTCCATTAGTTATGTATGGCTGTTCGAGTTGCACTGTGAAGAAAGCTGAGCACCGAAAAATTGATGCTTTTGAACTATGGTGTTGGAGAAGACTCTTGAGAGTCCCTTGGACTGCAAGGAGATCCAACCAGTCTATCTCCTTTAGGAGATCAGTCCTGGGTGTTCATTGGAAGGACTGATGCTGAAGCTGAAACTCCAGTACTTTGGCCACCTGATGGGAAGAGTTGACTCATTGGAAAAGACCCTGATGCTGGGAGGTATTGGGGGTAGGAGGAGAAGGGGATGACAGAGGATGAGATGGCTGGATGGCATCACGGACTCGATGGGCATGAGTTTGAGTAAACTCCTGGAGTTGGTGATGGACAGGGAGGCCTGGCGTGATGGGATTCATGGGGTCGCAAAGAGTCAGACACAACTGAGTGACTGAACTGAACTGAAGAGTTGAAAGTCAAGAATAGACTGTGGAACTAGAGTTTCTGGAAGTTTATTTTCATTAATATATTTAATTTTGGCAAATGAACTCCAGCAAATCTGACGGCAAAAGTATATTTATGTTTATATTATGTTATATTATAATCATAAGTTCACATGGCCAGAAAAGGACTGAGCATCTTAGTATGATAAACTATTTCTGAATTTATGTGAACATTACTTTGGTACTTATTGCTTAGTATTTTTCTGCTAAATCTTACAAGAGGATATTCATTGATTGATAGGGAACTTTTAAAAATAAGATTTATGTGATAAAATATCAATAGGACTAATTTATATTCTTATTCTTATATAAAGATTTATATTCTTTAAATTTAATTTTCAGCAAAATTAAAAGGTTGCCATTATTTGAGTTTAGAAGTAGAGAATGATGACTCACCTTGTAGACCTCTAAATAGTGTAAAGATCTTGGATAGTTTAAAATTTCTTGGGTAATTTAAAAACTATCAATGACATTTTCTTATACACAGTGGGTACAGGCTTAAAACTAAAACTTCTGATGTTATTTTGGGCTTGTTGTTGTTGTTAAATCACTAAGTTGTGTCCGACTCTTTGCGACCCCGTGGACTGTAGCCCACCAGTATTGTACTCTCTTCAATTTTTTTCACTCATTTTGAAAATAAAGTTTAGATGAGAATTCAAGAATGATATCTCCCACTTTATTTAAACTCATTAGCAGAGAATGTTTCTGTCCTTCAGGTGACCCCCCTGAAGCAGCATTACTGATGGTGCTCACTCTGTCCTGATACCTAAGCCACAGTGTGGTCTTTGTCCTTCACCAGCCACCGGGCCATGAGGAATAGGTGCTCCCCTCTTCTCCTTCCTTCTTCGCTCTGACTCAGCCACACTAGCTCCTTGCTCTCTCGAATGTGTCAGGCACATTCCTGTCTTAAAGACTTTGCATGGCCTGAAGCTACCTGGAAGTACTCCCAGGAAGCCACCTAACCTTCTCCTTCAGCTTCTTCAGTGTTTTGAGCCTCCTCTTGGTTAAGTCTTCCAAATCACTCTCACCTCTGGTCCAACCCTGCCTTTCCTCTTTATTTTTCATCATAATCTTTACAATTTCCAGTATACTACAACATCCACTTACTTATTTTGTTTAGTCTGCTTGCTGTAGAGTTGTCACCTGGTATCTCTGGGCAAATGGCTCCAGGAACCCCCACAGATAACAAAATCCACAAGTGCTCAAGTCCCTTTTACAATTTGTGTAGTATTTGTATTTGTCAAATCTAACATCCTCCCATATAGTTTAAATCATGTCTAGATTATTCATAACACCCAATACAATGTAAATGTTTTGTAAATAGTGGCTGCTGCTCAGACGTTCAGTCATGTCCTATGTTTTGCAATCCAATGGACTATAACCCACCAGGATCCTCTTTCCAGGCAAGAATACTGGAGGGAGTTGCCATGTCCTTCTCCAGGGGAATCTTCCCAACCCAGGAATCAAACCCATCTCTTGCTGGTGGATTCTTTACCACTAGCACTATGTGAAAATAAATAGTGGCTGGTGTGTGGCAAATTCAAATTTTGCATTTTGAAAGTTTCTGGAAATTAAAAAAAAACATGTATTTTTGATCTGAGATTGGTTGGATCCATGGATGTGGAACTGTGGACTTGGAGGGCCACTGTAATCATCTTTTGACTTATGACGCCTGAGTACTTTGTCCCTTCCTCAATAAACAAAAAGTGGTTTGCATTAGACACAGAAAATAGAAGTGTTTGCTTTTTCTGGTTGTGTTAGGGCAAGAAAGTAGAAAGGTAACTTCCATATAGTCTATTCCATATTTGTCAAGATGTAATGATAGTTTCATGAGGGGAATAAACTAGTCTCCTAAATATGCATCAACAAAATGAATAACTTCTGAAAATGTCCAGGATATTGATTTAGACTCGTTTGTTATTTTTATACTCTCTACCTTCTGAAAAGGAGGATAGATAAATAATCGAGGTTAACAAGTTGCTTAGCAAAATAGCAGCATATCTTAAAAAAAAAAAAATAGGTGAGGGGATATTTGAAAAACTGAGTGCCCTGGGAACAGTAGGCCCAGATGGCATGCACAATAGGATATTAAAGAGAACCAGCTTGTGAACTTACCCAACAAAGCTGCTTCAGTCGGTAATAAATCACAGCTCTCTGGCCAGGAGTACTTCAGTCCACTTAATGGAAGAATAAAAATCATACGACCTATCCAAATTGAAAGAAAAATGATGATGGATTTTGTTGGAGCAAGATGTACATAATGAAAAAATATTTTTTTTACAAACACATGGAAAGTAAATACAGAGGAAATCAATAAGTGGAAGCATTAGAAAAATAAAACTGCGTGAATTTTGCATTTGCTTTTCCCAAAATGAAATGGTTTTATTTGATACTGCAGGTTTAGCCAGATTTGCAGTCGATACAATTATAACAAAGCAGTAATGTTAAGATAAGGATCTCAATTTACTCAATGGGGAGAATTCGATACAGCATTTTTGCAAGAATCTCCATAGTTAACCATTCCTTGAAAAAAATCTTTCTAGTAGCTGAAAATGGGGCTGACTGTCTTGATTAACACAAACAACAGTGTAGTTAATATGCTTTACTGCTAGCTAATTTTATATAAAAATGTAGATATTTACTCCACAAAGAGAAAATACGTATATATTCGGGAAAATAATATAGCTACATTTTTTTTGACCACGTGGCATAGTAGATGTTGTATTTTGTTTTTTAAATATTTGAGTTTTATTGCTCATAGTAGGTAGATTGCGATCCCCTCCCTTTCTTCCTCATGACCTTTATTTTTCTATTTACATGGGGTAGGAACTGTTGCTCTTGCTACATGAGTCTGTCCATTCTCATTTTTGAAAAGGGAGGTGTATGGGGTGTGGGTGGCTGGTACCCCTGGGTGGAGGGGTATGTTACCCACACACAGACACACACACACACAAAATCACTGAGTAAACCAGATTTCCTTGGTGGCCCAGTGGTTAAGACTCTGAGCTTCTGCTGCAACGGGCACAGGTTGTATCCCTGGTCTGGGAACTAAGACAGTACATGCTGAGTGGTATAGCCAAAAAAGAAAATTAAAAAAAAAATCATTGAATAGAGTAAATACAGTGTAGAGCTGCAGTTAGGAGGGCATCTTTTCCATTTACCTGATAAGAAAAAATAAAGTCATCCCCATAACTCACCATGTATCATGAATGCTCATCTTATTATACTGAGCTCCGTCTTTCAGACCCATTGCTTGTAATCAGCCCTGCAGCCTGTCCCCATTTGATAGATGAGGACGCTGAGTCTAGAGAAATTTCCTGGCTTCAGGCAGGCCAGTTCTCATCACAAGAGGGCTTCAGGTTAAGCTTCTCCTGCGTTCTTTCCATCTGAAAATAGAGCAGGTAATGGAGACTTTCCAAAGGTCAGCAAATAAATGTACTTTCCTCTAGACATAAAAAATATTGATACACAGCTTTCTCAACAGCATGGCAAAAGGACTATTGTTTTCCTCCTTTTTCCCATTTCAAGGGCTTTGGAAGGATGCATCCTATGCCATTAGAGATGTGTTTTCAACTTGAAGCAACTATGTTTTTGTTTTGTTTTTATTGAATATAGTTGATTCAAAGCTGTGTTAATTTCTGCTGTACATCAAAGCGATTCAGTTATACATACATATGTATGTGTGTGTGTGTATATATATATATGTATATACACTATATATTCTTTTCCATTATGGCTTATCATAGAGTACTGAACATAGTTCTCGATGCTATACAAGGACCTTGTTGCTTATTCATTCTCCACATAATAGTTTGCATCTACTAACCCCAAACTCCCAATTCATCATTCCTCTCCCGTGGCAACCACAGATCTGTTCTCTATGTCTGTGAGCCTGTTTTTCTTTCATAGATAAGTCCATTTGTGTCATATTTTAGAGTCCACGTGTAAGTGATAGCATATGGGACTTGTCTTTCTCCTTCTGACTTACTTCAGTTAGTATGATAAGCTCCAGGTCCATCCGTGTGAAAGGAAACAACTGTGTTTAGCAAAAGGAATGGCTTGCATGAAGTCAGAACACCAGGAAGCTTTAGGGAAGAGAACTTCTCTCCATAAAAGGAAAACAGAAGACATGATTGGATAATGATGACAGTAAGAGACTTAGAGTTGTTTGTTATTATATGTTTTTTAGCTGAAACCTATAAAATGACTCCTCATGGACTTCCCAGGTGGAACTAGGAGGAAAGAACCTGCCTGCCAATGCAGGAGACATAAAAGACAAAGGTTCGATCCCTGGGTTGGGAAGATCCCCTGGAGAAGGGCGTGGCAACCATTCCAGTATTCTTGCCTGGAGAATCCCCATGGACAGAGGAGCCTGGTAGGCTACAGTCCTCAGGGTCTCAGAGAGCTGGACCCAATTGAAGTGACTTAGCACTCGTGAAACTGAACCCCCTACTCACTGTTCAGTATAGAGGGCAGGTTGCAGGTCCTTCACCAGTATGGCTGTGTCTTTGTGTAAAGGTCTGTGGGTACCAAAGGAGGTAGAACAGTGAGAGAGCTGGAAACTTAAGTCTACTGCAGGGGTGGGGGGTGGGGGGGGAAACAGAGAAAGAAAAAAAAAAATAGGGAAGGCCATTTCTGTGATGTTTTGTTGTTTCTAAGGGTAGAAGTTTTTGTTCAAGTTCACTCCCTTGCAATCAGGCTCTTTGGATTTCTTACCTTTCCCCAGTGCAGAGGTTTCCTCATGTTCCTCCTTCTTCCCTTGCACTGCTCTGCCCCTGGAGCCTCAGAGATGGACATTAATATAAGCAGACAACAACACAAACATCTCCTGAAAAAGGAATGCCCTTACTTGTTTTCTTCTCTCTCTGAAGTTAAAGGTCATGCATGTATAATTCCCAGATACCATGTAGTGCCTGCATTTAAAAATAATAAATAAATAAAATTTAGGTCCCCAACCTGTATACTTTCTAGTATACCACGAAAGGCTGGCTGACTTTCTTTTTTTTTTTTTTCTTTTCATTTATTTTTATTAGTTGGAGGCTAATTACTTCACAACATTTCAGTGGGTTTTGTCATACACTGACATGAATCAGCCACATGGCTGACTTCTTGTTCTCACGCTTCGCTTTGTATGATCACCCATCTATTTTCTTATCATTCAATTTCTCTTTTGCAGTTTTCTTGTTCTCCAGCTCCTGGCTGCAGCCTGGCTCTTGCTTCCCTTTTAAGTCATCTGAGCCGCAGTTAGATTAGCTCCCCATTCAGCAGTGAGTGGGATATGGAAGAATTTGGCAGTATCTAGGTAGTCAACGATGACTCCATATCCTTGGTGATGTGGGAAGGTGGGGGGATCCCCAACAGCAGGATAGAGGTTTCTCCTGCTGTCTATGTCACTTCCCTCTCATACTGAGCTACCTCACATGATAGGCACCGAAGGCTGCATTGTGGCCAAGGATGTATTAGGCTGCGACAGTGCTGCATCTGTGTTCATATTTGTACAGACATTGTCCCTGAGAATTCTCCTAAGGACTTTCTAGTCAGGTTCAGAGCTACATCCCTAGTCTTACTTGAGTTATGACTTCGTGGTGTGATTTTTCAGGCTTAGCAAGACCACTGCCGTGACAGCTGCACGCCAGAGACTCAGTTCTGTTGGAGCCTATAGCTGTCAGATGGGGCGAGTTTCTGTTGCCTTTTTCCAGTTTGAATGTTGAGTCTTCAAAAAAAAAAAAAAAAAAAGAAAAAAGAAGAAGTAAATACACAGAAAGGAGTTCACTTTGGCGAAGAACTATCAGTAAGAAACATATTCATAAACTAAATGTCTAAGCTTCTAGGATCTCCCCTTGCAGTGAGTCCTTCTCAAATTGGAGATAGTATCAGCGTGTCAACTTTAGGAGTCTGAAGGAGGCTCTAAGTGGACCCTCCATGTTGCTTTACAAATTTCATCCCTAAACCATCCTGAAGGTTCCTTTTCTTAACCTCTAGAATAGTGCATTTAATGCCCACAAACGGAATAGCTAGTAGTCATCATTTTCGTAAATAGCTTACATTCCCTGTTCTTTCTTTTTAGAAACTGAAAGTTCATATTTCTCAGCAACCTAACTCTGATGAATGTTCTGAGGATTAGCTAGATAATATGATTTCTCTCAGTGTTAGAAATGTCACTTTATTACAAAATGTTAATATCACCAAATATTAATATCACCAGGCGAATCAAATATATATGAGTCTAAGAACCATGCTGTATGAATTTCCTGTAAAAATGTTACCATCCTCTGAACTCAATCAGAAGGTGCTTTAGTATTAATGAATTTAATTGAATACAAATCTTACTCTAAAATCATATAAATATATTGTGGATTAAGTTTCTTAAGTTTCTCAGATAAGTCAGAATGCTGAAGACCACAAAAAAGTGAGTCATGATAGTTTTAGCTCCCATTTCACTTTTAGCTGACAATTCAATAATGCTCATTATGTTAAGAACATACTATTCAAATACTATGAAGTATATTTTCGTAAGATGTTATTATTCCTCTTGTTATTTACATTTTTATTCTTATCTATAAATTGGAAAACTCCAAAAATGTACCATTTCTGAGGAAGTTAGAAAATTGGTTATTTAAATAAATAATGAGGAAGAGTTAAAAGGAAACCTTTTCTTCTGTGTCATGTGAAATTTGTATTCAAACAGAGTTAGAAATTATATAAATACTAACCTTGAATCTAACTCTAGCTTAACAATTTATTGTTTGATTCAAATTTGAAGTTAAACTTTGGATTTACAATGAAATTATTGGTATGGCAATGCTGATTGTAATAAATCTATAATTTGATTAATCTGTATATTTACATCTATAAGCTTTCTAATCAAGAAAGGGCTATTAATTGTCAAGTTTGGAGGGAGTCAAATATTATACATGGATATTTAACTGTGTGAGGGATTGGCAGCCCTAAACCTTGCATTTTTAGGGTTAATTGAAATTGTAGCAATTCATTCAAAATGAGACGATCCAGGAATTATCATTTTCTACAACAGAACTACCTTTTAATATGAATATATGTCATATAGTGATTTATATCAATTTTATATACTTATTGTGATAGTGGGACTCATATAATTTAACCCTTTCTGGGAGTGTTAGCAAAGGAATTCTAATCCATCTGCCAAAATACCATGAAACAACACTTTAGGTGATTCACAGAAAAATACTTTTAGGAAGAGGTGCTTCAGGGAAAAATATTATTGTTTAAAGCATTCTTTAATACATCTAAAGCATTTTTTCCAGTAGTCATGTATGGATGTGAGAGTCAGACTATAAAGAAATCTGAGTGCTGAAGAACTGATGCTTCTGAACTGTGGTGTTGGAGAAGACTCTTAAGAGTCCCTTGGACTGCAAAAAGTTCAAACCAGTCAATCCTAAAGGAAATCAGTCCTGAATATTCATTGGAAGGACTGGTGCTGAAGCTGAAGCTCCAATATTTTGGCCACCTGTTGCAAAGAACTGACTCATTGGAAAAGACCCAGATGCTGGGAAAGATTGAAGGCAAAAGGAGACGGGGATGACAGAAGATGAGATGGTTGGATGGCATCATCGACTTGATGGACTTGAGTTTGAGCAAGCTCCAAGAGTTGGTGATGGACAGGAAAGCCTGGAGTGTTGCAGTTCATGGGGTCACAAAGAGTCAGACATGACAGAGCAACTGAACTGAAAGCATTCTTGTATATTCATTAATCTCTTCCATTTTTATTGTATATCTGGCAGGGAAAGTGAGAAAGTCTTTGGCTTTAGAAATAGGATTGAATTCTATCAGAGACATGGACTCTCTTTCAAAACAGAGAAAGTTATTTCCATATCACTATTATTCTATTTGTAAAAATGGGGATAATAATAGTTCTCACATAATTATTTTAATGACTAAGCTTAGCACCATATCTGACATATAGCAGCCAATTTCTTCCTTTAGTTCACAAATTTAGCAAACTGCATCATGCAATGAACACACTTGGGGTGTGTTAATTAAGAGGGAATATAGCCAGTCCTCACAGTTTCAATGTATAATATCCACCTCCTTTGCTTAGTCTGTTAAATTGTAGTTGGGTTTTTGCTCACATGAATATTGTATTGTTGGTTTGATGAAATGCTTTTATATCAAGTTAATCCTCTGTATGGGATTTTCATTCTTGTCACGAATGAACTCTGTCGGATTCCTACTCTTCCCCTAGCTGGAGTGAATAAGCTAATGGCTATTCAATCCTTAGACTCTCTCTGAGAATTCTTTTCTCTCACCTTTCAACCCCTTTCTGACCTAGAAGATGGGACTGCTGTAAAAAGAGAATAAAAGAATTAATTTGGTAGAGAAAAAAAATCTATGCGTGCAGTTCCTAAGGAAATCGGTTAAGATTCTGAGAAATGTTCTTTTCTTCAAATGCATTTTTAAATAAAAACATAAGATATCTTATTTTTTGGGAAAGTAGTTTAATACTGCTCAAGTTTTCCCCAACAACATGGTTTATAGGATGAGCCTGTGAAATTAATTTATGTTTCATCATTACCATCTTAACCTCTTCTAAATTGATTTATGTTCAGGAAAAGAAGAAATATCAAGTGCGTGCTTGGACCTTTTCACTATATTTATTATATCTTCTCATCAGAGCAAATAAGTTGAAAATTTTATACCTTTTCTAAACAAGAACAATGAATTCAGTTCTTTGACCTTTGCCTACTTGAGTCTAAAAATTACTAGGCTTGGTCATATTTCTAGCTGAAATCTCTTGTTTCACAGGAAATATTTTAAAATATGGGCAATACATTTCCAGAATGAAGAACATAAAATTGAAATCAGTAAGGAAGTTAGTCTTTAACAAACTTGACCTGGCTGACTCTTAATCATATCTTAGAGGTCAGGTTGGACAGTAATTCTCTTGGAATTCTTTGCTGACTTCTGAAGGCTAATTTTGGTGCTTTTCTTCTGTGCCCCTGAGATCTCAAAACTTTTCTTTGTGTAAAGCATTTCCCACTGTATTGTAATTATGTATTGGTCTCATCATCACTAGACCATTAACTATTATAACAGGAAGCTTGTCTGTCTGTCTGTCTCTCTTTTTATTTTTTTACTGTGCTATTATTCACAACCTTAAGAATAATACCAGAGAGAACCGATATATAATAAATACTTGTGGAATGAATCAATAAACCTACTGTGTACAATGCTAGAGTTATTTTTTCTAAAGTTGCATTGGTTATAATGAAACAAGAAGATATCAGGGATGGGCCAAAGAAATTCTGGAAACATCGGTCCCAAGCTCATGGCTTTCCTCTATCTCTTTGATTTTGAGTTGAGTCACCCAGTATAATTCTCAATTATATGTGGCCAAAATGATCATTCTTTTCTTGAGCTCTTTTGAATTGGATTTCCCTGCTTTATAATGACAATAATCATAAGTAGTAATTTTGGCATTGGTCAAACAGATCAGTTAAGGGTGGAACATTAATGTATTAAAAGAAGTTTATTTCTATATTTATAGAATGTCTCCTTATGTCCACTGCCATTTTATATTTTGAGGGCATACAGGTTCTTGAGATACAGTAGTTGTCTTCAAGCAGCTTGCAGGCTAGTAGAGGAAATAGTGTATTCGTATATATCCTACGGAAAAGTGTTTGTGTCCAACAGCAAGCCAAGATGCTTGTCTCAAATGGTAAAGAATCTGCTTGCAATTCAGAAGACCCAGGTTTGATCCCTGGGTCAGGAAGATCCCCTGGAGAAGGGAATGGCTATCCACTCCAGTATTCTTGCCTGGAGAAATCCATGGATAGAGGAGCCTGATGGGCTACAGTCCATGGTGTCACAGAGAGTTGAACACAACTGAGCGACTAACACTTTTTCACAACATCAAATTGCAAAAGGGAAAAATAAGCACCATGAAAGGAACTGTGGAGGATTTGGCTATAAGCTTTGAAGAATTCTTCTCCTGTATCTACCATATGCTGTAGTATATACTATATACTGTATAGTATATACTGTTAGTATGTTGAGCTTGCATGTCGACAGAAGTGGTGGTGAGCTGGAACTATCTCAAACTGGTTTGTAGGAACTGATTGTTAATTTTTTAGAAATTTTGAGAACTGGTCACTAAATATAGTCAATATTAAAAATTAAGTATATAAATTTACTAAATTTTTACAATATTTATCTATTTGGCTGCTCTGGGTCTGGTTGCATGTGGATCTAGTTCCCTGACCAGGTATTGAATCCAGGCCCCCTGTGATGAGAGCATGGAGTCTTAGCCACTGTACCACCAGGGAAGTGCCATATAAACTTACTATTAAATAAAATATATTGGAAACAAAGAAAATACTTCTTTACAACTCATCACGTCCTAAGTATTTGAGTACATTTTGCTACTTTATATGCTCTTGCAGTTATTTATTGATATGTCTACTGTACTTGTACAGTGGAAATACTACATAATGGTGTTGCTACTTTTTTTTTTTTACTGCCCATCCATTCTCCATTCCAAAAAAGAATTGCTGAATTAAAATAATGATGATTGCATACCTTACATAGTATAAATGGCTTCCCCGATGGCTCAGTGGGTAAAGAATCTGCCTGCAATACTGGAGACACAGGAGACACAGGTTCAATCCCTGGGTCAAGAAGATCCCCAGAGGGAGGAAATGACACCCCAATCCAGTATTCTTGCCTGGAAAATTCCATGGATAGAGGAGCCTGGCGGGCTACAGTCCATAGAGTTACAAAGGGTCTGACATGACTGTGTGACTAAGCATAAATGTTGGAAGATGGAAATATAAAAAGAAAGACCTCATATTTGTTAAGGGCTGGGTGGGTACATTAACAATAACTCACTTTATCTTATCTGATACTTAACATAAACCAACCAGAGAATTGGTTATAATAATTATCCACAATTTTTTTGTGTGTGTGAGGAAATTGAGATTTAGAATGATGAGCATGAGCTCAAAGTCACACAGTTTGAGTCCAAGTCTTCTCATTGTAATTCCTGGACTTGTATGTTGCAAAAGGCAACTTCCAGGTTGAGATCTAGATAAGTGAGTGGATAATGATGAGAATAGCAGTACATAAGACACACAAGAACATGTGCTAGGAAAGATGTTTACTCAGTCCTGATTTTTAATTATTTTCTAGAGTAACAATTTAATTAACTCACTAATCTTCATTCTTCAACTCTTTCAGAGAATTTGTTTAAAGCTCAGTTATAGTTCTTATCATCCATGATTTATTGTATAACTCTAATCACAATAGCTCCTTTTTTTTTTCATTTATTTTTATTAGTTGGAGGCTAATTACTTTACAATATTGCAGTGGTTTTTGCCATACTTTGACATGAATCAGCCATGGAGTTACATGTGTTCCCCATCCCAATCCCCCCTCCCACCTCCCTCCCCATCCCATCCCTCTGGGTCTTTCCAGTGCACCAGCCCCAAGCACTTGTCTCATGCATCCAACCTGGGCTGGTGATCTGTTTCACACTTGATAATATACATGTTTTAATGCTATTCTCTCAGATCATCCCACTCTCACCAAGGTGGGATGATCTGAGAAAATAGTTCCTTATAGCTCTTCTCTTTGTATTATTTGTAGGCAATACTTTCCAAAAAGAAGGCAATCAGTAAATGCTGCTTGAAGGAATTGGGCTTATATCTCTAAATAACAGATTTACAATAGCACATTAAATACACCAAATATAAGACCACAATAATGTAGTCTTACACTAGATTTAAGAATGTGGTCTCTTTACAGAATGACTTATAGGAAAACTTCCTACTTAAACTTTGTAAGAAAGCTGCAAATGAGGGTGGGAACATGGGAGTTTATAAATTCACGGTATGCTCATTACATCAAACTTTGCAGGCGCCTCATGGCATAGATCTGTTTTGGAACCACAAGAAATGTAATTAACAGGTGAGACTTTAGACCTCCAATTGCCAACAGGTTGAGTATCAGATCAATAAATGCAGCATGAGGGAGAGAATAATCAAAGGTGAGAAAATGAGAGCGTGTTCAGGAAGCTTCAGTCCCAGGTCCCATTGTATTATTGATAATGCTAACGAGGCATAAAGCCATTTCATCTATGATTCTCTTAATATAATCAGAATGAGAGCTGACATCACTCAGCGACCTACAGGCAGAAGGTGAAAAGAGGTTCCTCCTCTATCACAGTTTGCCTTTTTACTGTAAATGGCCTCTGACCCAACAAAGTAATTAGCCTCCATCGTGTTAACCTCACAGTCAGGAAGGACAAGCACACAGAATTGCAACTACAGAGAATTTTTTCCCCCCAAACCGTAACATTGTCTTTGGAGCAAGACCTTGTTTCAGCAGCTGTCATTAAGAAAATGAAGACATCTCACTGCTATACCTACTTTTCCTTTTCTGTTGAGATTAAGATTTATGTTCTTACATATTGTAATTGGTGGGGAATTGGCTATTTTGAACACTACTGTAGCATTCTAAAAGCAAGAGAGGATTGTGTAAAATATGAAAGTGGAAAGAAAAACATTAATAATGGGCATGGTGGTTGTGGAGTCACTTCATAAATAAATGTTTTGGCATTTAGGTGTTTTACAGGCTGAAATAAAAGAGAAGACTTGATAACCAGTCTAAGTTCCTGAGCATCATAAATTACAAATAGTGTTGCTTTATTGTTTAATGACAAATACTATGTTCCTTTATTTAAGAAAGGCTGCTGCTGCTAAGTCACTAGTAGTACATGAAGATTTCTCAACTGAAAATAATAGTGGGAAAATAGATAGTTTCATTATAATTGATTGGTTGAATGATTTCTCTGAGCTTCAGTGTTTTGACATTTTAATCTGTTTTCTACTTTGTCTTTACTACTTAATAATACCCACAGAGATTTTCTTATTCAAACTATTCATTAACCTCTATGCAAGTTTAGTCACGTATCCCAGTGGGGGTCCTTGTGCAGGAGAAAGCTTTTTTGCTCACCCAGTACTACTGACAGGTGTTAATTGTTCTGGGGGCTAAACTAAGGGAATAAGAAAATGCCTCTGAGCAACACGTTCATACCCTGCCTAATATCTAAGTCCGCTATTATCAATGTGCTCTTTTGGATAAATTGGTGCTCTTTAGTATACTACTGTTATTTTATAAATAAAGCTTTATTGGATCACAGCTGCACCCATCCAATTTGTTAGCAACTACTTTCTTGCTACAACGGCAGAATTTAGCAGTTGGAGCAGCAATGTACGGCGACTTTATAGCCTGCAAAGCCTAAAAGATATGCTACCTACTCTTTTTACAGAACAAGTTCGCTTACTTCTAGCTACATGAGGTGGAAAAGGAAATCATCTGGTACTCTTTTATTAGGTGTGAAAGATTACTAACTACCTACCACAAACAAATGCAAACACATACAACACTTTTACTTTACTGCATAAGAAGCAAGTATCAAACAAAAAAGAGTAATTACAGTCCTTTCTGTATACACTGCTATTTCTAGAACATAGTATAAAACGTTTGCTTTTTTTTATTTATTGTTTTATGGTTTAGTTTTTCTGCATAATCTTTTGATTTTATTATAACATCATGCCAAATAGAAAATGTAGATCTTATTATACTTCCTTTCTGCGTGAAGAAATTAGAGTTCTAATTTAGGACTTTATTAAGACCTAGCAAATAATTATAATGAAAACCTCTCATCCCTAAGCTCAAACATATTTCTGACAGTCTTCTTTAGGCAGAGAGGCTGTTCCGAGTTTACTTGTACTGTTTTATGACTCATAGAAATAGGGAAAGACCATTTTCTAACCTTTCTTACAAATAACTTGGGTGATATGACAGAGTTTTGGCCAGTGGATTACAGGTGAAAGTCATGTAAGCTCTGCCAGACAGCTCAGCTGCAGGCTGGGAGAGGGATCTAGCTTTCCAGCTTGAACTACATTTTGTGAGAGTGACAGATAAAGCTTGTTTTTTAGAAGTCACCAGGACTTTGGAGTGATAGCATAGCCTAAACTATCCTTATTAACACATAAACAGGATCTCCACTTGGAAGCCTTCCTCATCTTGAACACATTGTATCCAAAGTCAGACTCATTCTCTTCAGTCTCTATCTTCAACCACCCAAATGTATTCTTGATCCAGTACCTTTTCTATAGGTTGATACCATCTCTAAGATATAAAGCAAGGGGTCTTCCAAATTCTTTTCTTTCTCTTGCCTCTTAAATCCATCTTTACCCAAACTGGTTTTTTTTTTCATTTATTTTTATTAGTTGGAGGCTAATTACTTTACAATATTGTAGTGGGTTTTGTCATACATTGACGTGAATCAGCCATGGATCCACATGTATTCCCCATCCCGATCCCCCCTCCCATCTCCCTCCCCACCAAATCCCTCTGAGTCTTCCCAGTGTACCAGGCCCGAGCACTTGTCTCATGCATCCAACATGGGCTGGTGATCTGTTTCATTATAGATAATATACATGTTTTGATGCTGTTCTCTCCAAATATCCCACCCTCGCCTTCTCCCACAGAGTCCAAAAGTCTGTTCTATACCTCTGAGTCTCTTTTTCTGTTTTGCATATAGGGTTATCATTGCCATCTTTCTAAATTCCATATATATGTGTTAGTATGCTGTAATGTTCTTTATCTTTCTGGATTACTTCACTCTGTATAATGGGCTCCAGTTTCATCCATCTCATTAGAACTGATTCAAATGAATTCTTTTTAATGGCTGAGTAATATTCCATGGTGTATATGTACCACAGCGTCCTCATCCATTCGTCTGCTGATGGGCATCTAGGTTGCTTCCATGTCCTGGCTATTATAAACAGTGCTGCGATGAACATTGGGGTGCACGTGTCTCTTTCAGATCTGGTTTCCTCGGTGTGTATGCCCAGAAGTGGTATTGCTGGGTCATATGGCAGTTCTATTTCCAGCTTTTTAAGAAATCTCCACACTGTTTTCCATAGTGGCTGTACTAATTTGCATTCCCACCAACAGTGTAAGAGGGTTCCCTTTTCTCCACACCCTCTCCAGCATTTATTGCTTGTAGACTTTTGGATAGCAGCCATCCTGATTGGTGTGTAATGGTACCTTATTGTGGTTTTGATTTGCATTTCTCTGATGATGAGTGATGTTGAGCATCTTTTCATGTGTTTGTTAGCCATCTGTATGTCTTCCTTGGAGAAATGTCTGTTTAGTTCTTTGGCCCATTTTTTGATTGGGTCATTTATTTTTCTGGAATTGAGCTGCAGGAGTTGCTTGTATATTTTTGAGATTAGTCCTTTGTCTGTTGCTTCGTTTGCTATTATTTTCTCCCAATCTGAGGGCTGTCTTTTCATCTTGCTTACAGTTTCCTTTGTTGTGCAAAAGCTTTTAAGTTTCATTAGGTCCCATTTGTTTATTTTTGCTTTTATTTCCAATATTCTGGGAGGTGGGTCACAGAGGATCCTGCTGTGATTTATGTCGGAGAGTGTTTTGCCTATATTCTCCTCTAGGAGTTTTATAGTTTCTGGTCTTACATTTAGATCTTTAATCCACTTTGAGTTTATTTTTGTGTATGGTGTTAGAAAGTGTTCTAGTTTCATTCTTTTACAGGTGGTTGACCAGTTTTCCCAGCACCACTTGTTAAAGAGGTTGTCTTTTTTCCATTGTATATCTTTGCCTCCTTTGTTGAAGATAAGGTGTCCATAGGTTCGTGGATTTATCTCTGGGCTTTCTATTCTGTTCCATTGATCTATATTTCTGTCTTTGTGCCAGTACCATACTGTCTTGATGACTGTGGCTTTGTAGTAGAGTCTGAAGTCAGGCAGGTTGGTTCCTCCAGTTCCATTCTTCTTTCTCAAGATTACTTTGGCTATTTGAGGTTTTTTGTATTTCCATACAAATTGAGAAATTATTTGTTCTAGTTCTGTGAAAAATACCGTTGGTAGCTTAATAGGGATTGCATTGAATCTATAGATTGCTTTGGGTAGAATAGCCATTTTGACAATATTGATTCTTCCAATCCATGAACACGGTATGTTTCTCCATCTGTTTGTGTCCTCTTTGATTTCTTTCATCAGTGTTTTATAGTTTTCTATGTATAGGTCTTTTGTTTCTTTAGGTAGATATACTCCTAAGTATTTTATTCTTTTTGTTGCAATGGTGAATGATATTGTTTCCTTAATTTCTCTTTCTGTTTTCTCATTGTTAGTGTATAGGAATGCAAGGGATTTCTGTGTGTTAATTTTATACCCTGCAACTTTACTATATTCATTGATTAGCTCTAGTAATTTTCTGGTAGAGTCTTTAGGGTTTTCTATGTAGAGGATCATGTCATCTGCAAACAGAGAGAGTTTCACTTCTTCTTTTCCTATCTGGATTCCTTTTACTTCTTTTCTGCTCTGATTGCTGTGGCCAAAACTTCCAAAACTATGTTGAATAGTAGTGGTGAGAGTGGGCACCCTTGTCTTGTTCCTGATTTTAGGGGAAATGCTTTCAATTTTTCACCATTGAGGCTTTACCCAAACTTTTATATTTGTCATTTATCTATATGCTTTTGGTCATATTACTGACTTGTTTTCCCTAATGATTTTCCTTTTTGTTTGTTTTTTAATTAATTTATTTTTAATTGAAGGATAATTGCTTTACAATATTGTGTTGGTTTTTCCATATATGTATGGAGCTATAGCTCAGTTGGTAAAGAATCTGCCTGCAATGCGGGAGACCCCGGTTCTATTTCTGGGTCAGGAAGATCCACTGGAGAAGGGATAGGCTCAGTTCAGTCGCTCAGTTGTGTCCGACTCTTTGCAACACCATGGACTACAGCATGCCAGGCTTCACTGTCCATCACCAACTCCCAGAGCTTACTCAAACACAAACTCATGTCCATCACATTGGTGATGCCATCCAACCATCTCATCCTCTGTTGTCCCCTTCTCCTCCCTTCTTCAATCTTTCCCAGCATCAGGGTCTTTTCCAATGAGTTGGTTCTTCGCATCAGGTGGCCAAAGTATTGGAGCTTCAGCTTCAGCATCAGTCCTTCCAATGAATATTCAGGACTGATTTCTTTTAGGATTGACAGGTTGGATCTCCTTGCAGTTCAAGGGATAGGCTACCCGCTCTAGCATTCTTGGGCTTCCCTTGTAGCTCAGCTGGTAAAGAATCCACCTGCAATGCTGGGAGACCTGGGTTTGATCCCTGGGTTAGGAAAATCCCCCAGAGAAGGGAAAGGCTACCCACTCCAATATTCTGGCCTGGAGAATTCCATGGCTGTATGTAGTCTGTGGGGTCACAAGGAGTGAGACACAACTGAGCGACTTTCACTTTACTCACTTCTGCCATATATCAACATGATTTAGCCATAGGTATATACTTATGTCCCCTCATGAAAATTATATAATCTAATAATGAGAACTGTGTTCTTCTTTTTAAAGTCTATAGCTTTTTGTTTTGTTTTATCCTTTAGAAAAATGTTGTAATAACGATCATCATAGACCCTTGAGTTTTACTAAAGGATGTTGTTTTCTGTCTAATAGTTGTTGAATAGGTATTTCTGGTCAAAACACATAATTTTCTTGTATAAGCTTTCTATTAATATAATTTTCTTCAGTTTGTTTGCAGTTTTTAATTTTTAAAATATTTATTTTTTAAATTTTTTATTAGAGTGTAGTTGGGTAACAATGTTGTGTTTCTGCTATACAACAAAGTGAATCAGTTATACATATACATATATCCACTCTATTTTAGATTCTTTTCCCATACAGGTCTTTTCCCATACAGAATATTGAGTAAAGTTCCCCTTGCCATACCGTAGGTCTTATTAGTTATTATTTTACATATAGAAGTTACTTATTTTTCATATACATATATATCTTAATCCCAACCTCCCAGTTTATCCCTCCCCTATCTTTCCCCCTTGGACTATGACTTTTAAAATAATGAATGATTACATTGAATTCCAAGTGGGTATACAACTGAAGCAGTATTCAAGTTAGAGTTCACAGATTCTGTGGTAGTAAGGATTTAATACCTGTTACCTTGGTTCACTTGGAACTGTAAGAAGGATATAAAAATTGCTCAACTTTACCACTATAGGCAGGGTAAGTCTTTATTACAGGAAGGTAAGTTAAGTTGGCTTAAAGCTCAACATTCAGAAAACTAAGATCATGGCATCTGCTCCCATCACCTCATGGGAAATAGATGGGGAAACAGTGAGAGACTTTATTTCTGGGGGCTCCAAAATCACTGCAGATGGTGATTGCAGCCATGAAACTAAAAGATGCTTACTCTTTGGAAGGAAAGTTATGACCAACCTAGATAGCATATTAAAAAGCAGAGACATTACTTTGCCAACAAAGGTCCATCTAGTCAAGGCTATGGTTTTTCCAGTAGTCATGTGTGGATGTGAGAGTTGGACTATAAAGAAAGCTGAGCACAGAAGAATTGATGCTTTTGAACTGTGGTGTTGGAGAAGACTCTTGAGAGTCCCTTTGACTGCAAGGAGATCCAACCAGTCCATCCTAAAGGAGATCAGTCCTGGGTGTTCATTGAAAGGACTGATGTTGAAGCTGAAACTCCAATACTTTGGCCACCTCATGCGAAGAGCTGACTCATTTGAAAAGACCCTGATGCCGGGAAAGATTGAGGGCAGGAGGGGAGGGGACAACAGAGGATGAGACGGTTGGATGGCATCACCAACTTAATGGACATGAATTTGGGTGGGCTCCAGGAGTTGGTGTTGGACAGGGAGGCCTGGCGTGCTGTAGCTCATGGGGTTGCAAAGATCAGACATGACTGAGCGACTGAACTGAACTGAATTTAGAACTCCAGGAAAACTCACCCCCCTGCGTAAATGCCCTGTGAAGAAAAAAACCTCTTTGTCAATTATAAATGAAAACACAGTTGAATTTTAACTCCCAATATAATTGGAAATCCCCTTACTCTTCTACACAGGGATAAAAGAGGGAACCCAAAAGCTGTGCGTAATCAACAAAGAACGTTCCTGGGAAGGAATGGGTCATGGACACCATGAAAACTCTGTGTTTTAATTGGTGTTGACTAAATGAGCCTTCTGCCCAGAAGTGATGCCACTCCCTTTTTAATAAAAAGAAAGCTAAAATGTGGATGTAGGTGAGAGGAAAATTAATTTAAAAGGGTGAGGCCCCCCCCCCAAATGATACAAATAAACTTACTTACTAAACAGAAACAGACTCATAAACTTAGAGACAAACATTGTTTCCAGGGCTGAGTTGGGGGGTGTGGGGAGTGTAGGCTGGGGGAAGGATGGGGGGAAGGGGGATAGTTATCGAGTTTGGAAAGGTCCTGTATGCACTGCTCTGTTTAAAACGGATAACCAACAAGGACCTACTATATATACAGCGTGTGGAACTCTGCTCAATGTTATATGGCAGTCTGTATGGGATAGGAGTTGGGGGGAGAATGGATACATGTAAATGTATGGTTGAGTCCCTTTGCTGTCCACCTGAAACTATCATAGCATTGTCAATTGGCTATATACCAATATAAATTTTAAAAAAAGATTTAAAAAAATTGTTAGAAGAGATTGAGAGTAACAGTATACGAACAGGTTGAAAGCACTGAAAATTAATATGTTTCTGTGCTTACCTGGTGGCTCAGATGGTAAAGAATCTGCCTGCAAGGCAAGAAAACTGGCTTCGATCCCTGGGTTGGGAAGATCCCCTAGAGAAGGGAATGGTTACCCACTCCAGTATTCTTGCCTGGACAATCCCAAGGACAGGGGAGCCTGGTGGATTACAGTCCACGAGGTCACAAAACAGTTGGACATGACTGAGCAACTAACAAAATCTGTGCTTTCATTTTACATCTTGAAAATGATTACTAAAAGCATTATAAAAATAAAAGGGTGATTCCCTCAGATGAAGATCATTCTGTTCCTCGTGGGAAGATATATTGGAGGGAAAATATGCAGTGGGTCTTTTGTGTCATGCACCTTCTCAATCTCATCACTAAGATCACTCACATCCATACTCAAAACCCGCTGGCTATCATCAATTCATCATCTAGTCCTTACCTTTCATGGAATTCATACCCTGGTTCGAACAATCAGGCTTTTGTTCTCCTGTAACTAAGCTCATGATTTAAACTGCAGTTCTGGTGAAAATATCAGAATCTCATTCCTCAATGCTTTAAACTATCATTTGATCCCTTGAAGATGTTCCAGTTTTTCCAGAGATGGGCTCCATCATATTGTCACAGATTCTTCTGGTGGCTGACTTTCTCCTAGATTTCATCAGTTTTCATGTGGATTCTGTTGCTGTTCTTTTCTGATGACAATTACCCTCGCATTTGGTTCGCCTACTGCCTGTGCTTCCACATCCACAGTGGCTTCTGCTGCCAAAGTCTGTTCCTTATCTCCGGATCATAGTTATATGACCTGAAGGCAAGTTATTTAATCTCCTTGAGATTCAGTTTCTGCAAAAATAAAATGAGCAGGTTGAACAGCAAGACTCCTAATATTGTTATGATCTCTTCCAACTCCAGGTATGCAGAGAGAGTAGCCTTGTAGCTGTTGCTAAAAGAGCATGTTTCAGAGTTCAGTACTGCTAGCTTGCTACTCTATGCCCAAATGACATTCCTCAAAACTGTAAATATATCAGTTTTCTATTGCTGTATAACCAATGGCAAGTTTAGCAGCTGAAAACAACACAGCCTTGCTGTGCCTGAGACGTCTGGCCACAGCTTATGGGTCACCTGCTCAGGTTGTCACAAGACTGCAGTCTAAGCATAGGCTGGGACTGCGGTGTAACCTGAGTCTGGGTGTCTTCTTCTGCACACATGCCTGGTGGCAGGTTTCAGCTCTTGGTGATTGCAAGACTGAGACCCTCATCTCCAAAGGGTTGCCCACTGTTCCCTGACATGTGATCTTACACACAAGTGCCAATTTGCTTCTCAAAGGCAATAGGCCCACATCTCTCTTCCTTCTCCCATTTGTCCCCTGTAGACCCGCTTTTAAAGCTTCACCTGATTAGGTCTGGCCCAACCATGGTAATATCATGAGATGACACCGCCCTAATGGCAGAAAGCGAAGAGGAACTTTTCTCATGGCTTTTCCTGTATTGTCACCTTGCATTGCCTTCTGTTTCACTATATTTTCTTTGTCTTAATTAAAGGTGAGCAGAAAAGTCTGGATATGTCAGGGAGAGGGTCTAATAAATTTGTGGACATAAAAAAAAAAAAAAGGTGAGCAGAAAAGGTAGTATATGCATATTATACATTTTTAGCTTCCACAACTTTGTGCATTATATATGTTTTATAAATATATACAAAATCACTTCCTAAATGTGTCTTCTATGAAACTAGCTATATTGCATATTTTATTAATCACTAATTTTAATTTGAATTATTGACAAAGGATGTTTCCCAGGGTGTATCCTGGATTACTCTTCACCTGCTCTTCTCTGCCTGTGGCCTCTGAGGCTCCTTGTTAGCATCTTTCTTTCAGGAGCGGTTTTGCTCTATATATCACAGGGTGGCTATGAAAAATTAGCGAAGTTCAACTTAAATACGGTTTATAGAACATCAAGTCTAAGAGTAGAAATGGGAGGCACACTGTGACCTCAAAGCAAATGCTATTGATCTAGCTAGCTTTTAATAACATCAATCAAAATGTGCTCTGACAGCCCCTTCATATTTTTTGGCTATGGTGAGAATTTCACCAGCATCTCTAGACTCTTTCCTCATCTGTCTCCTTGTCTTCTGTCCTCTTTCTACTATCAAATTCCATTTATGGCCAGACCTGTTGACTTGAGGGCACTAGCCTCTTCATAAATATGGTAGAAAAAGAGGAGGTTTTCCAGGCTGCCTTTTACCTCTTTATTTTAGACTGATGGCATGATGACGCGAAAAACAGCTGACGTGCTCTTTGATTTAAAAACATGCATCTTCTCTTGACCATTGAAGGTTTAAATAATTCCTTTAAGAAAGTTGTCCAGAAATAGGACACAATCTTATGATGAAAAATGTCCAAATAGTTTTTCATTTTAAGAGGTTGCTCTGGAACAGAAGTCCACTTAAATGTCACTTCAACAGCCCTGACTTTTTCAGAAGTCGTTAATTCTGCTTATACAAATTCACCTTCTTCATCTTCAGTTTTGGCAAATGAACCACTAGTTTTTACTGCTAGTGGATACAGAGGAATATGTCTAGGAGAGAAACAGAATGCTTCTCCTTATATTTATTCTGGCTTACCTTCTCTGTACCCTTCCCCACTCTGATCAGAATTGCTTCTTCTTTAGTTTATGAGTCTGTCACAGTTCCCCTGATTTGTATTCTAACTAGCTGTATTCAAGTTTTAACTTTTACTAATTTGGTTCATTCACTTTCTCATAACTGTCTATTTCATTTACTGAGTTACAATACAGACTAAATGCCCATTGAAATAAATCTAACATCTTGGCAATATTTGTACCTTACAGAAATATTTTGTATGGTGAAGAAAAACACCTACTATGCACTTGGCATTATAATTATATACTTGATGTATAAAAAGAAGTACAGTAAAAGACAAATATTATAGCTGTTAATTTAATGGAAAATACACAAAGGAATTTGACTCAAGACTCTGTTATGATTGCACTATAGAAGTCTCAAACTATAGAAATAAAATGCAGATTTAGAATTGTATATAGTCTTTTCATTTTGAAATAGCAACTGTAATTGTCACCACTCCCACTGTAAGTCATCCATTTTTACTTTTTGCTGAAGAAGCAAAAATACTTTCAGCAATATTTTAGAAAAAATAGAATTGGCCTTAGTCATGAAATCACTCACAAACTGGTTTTTCAAAATACTTGTGTGATTCCTAAGAGAGTTTATGTGCACCATATACTAGCAGTAACCCTGTGTTCTCACTGTGTTCATTTCTTAAGACAGTGCTTTGAAGTAATCAGATAATTATTCCTAATATTTTGTTGTTATTTAGTCGTTAAGCCATGTCCCACTCTTTTGCGATCCCATGGACTGTAGCCCACCAGGCTCCTCTGGCCATGGGATTTCCCAGGCAAGAATACTGGAGTGGGTTGCTATTTCCTCTTGTAGGAGATCTTCCTGACTCAGGGGTGCAACCCTAGTCTCCTGCATTGGCAGGTGGATTCTTTACTACCAACCCACCAGGGAAACATTTTAGACATGTAAACTAAGGCTTAGAGCCAACTCATTGGAAAAGACCTTGATTGAAGGCAAAAGGAGAAGGGAATGGCAGAGGATGAGATGGTTAGACAGCATCACCAACTCAGTGGACAAGAAGCTGAGCAAACTCTGGGAGATAATGAAGGACAGGTGAGCCTGCCGAGCTGCAGCCCATGGGGTTGCAGAGTCACAGGCAATTTAGTGACTGCTCAAGAGATGTCAAATAACTTTCCTAAGGTCTTAACGTTAGGGGAGCAGAGATTCAAACCACCCTGCACTACTCTGTCCTCTCTTTAACCAGCTCGCTTCTAAGCAAAACGTGAGCTAGTTTCTTGCCCAACATTCAAGTAAAAGTGGTGTTGAATTCTCAGTTCTATAAATGCATTTCCCCAAAGACTTGAACTTTCTTCAAACAATCACAAGGTGGCAGTGTATCAAACCTTAATTCAGAATGTAAACACTTATGCATCTGTTGTATATTGATAACTGGTCTCTGACGTAAATCTAAAACATCTGATTGGTAAATGATTAAATCGAAATAAAAACTGAGGAATAAGTTCTTATAACATCATTAGGAATTTAAATTTCAGATGATATATTATTGGATATGCACTTTTCTATAACCTCCGTCGAAAATAATTTATTTGATAAGATACCATAGGTCATTTTTGAGGGTATTTTCTTATTTTCCACATGCAACATAAGTAAGGATGTTTTCTATTCAATTTTACTTGTATGACTTGAAATTTTCATGGTGGTTCTTATGTGAAAATACTTAAACAGGTTAAGACTATTTCTGTGGATGTATTATTTTTATGAATCATAATAGAACTCTTCTAATGACATAACAATGTCAAACAATTATATTTTTAAATTGACACTTCTTAAATGTTCCACTGAAGTTTACCTTTGACATGATTACATGTACTATGATTTATATTTCTAAGTATGAATGTCATCTCTGTATCACTATTGCTTTCAAGCCTTGATTATCTTTTTGAGTTAATAATATCCTTTTTTAACCAAAATAGTTAATTTAACTTCTGTTTAAGAGGCAGATTATTATAATTTTGATATTTTAGATAGATTGATATATAATGAACCAGGGGTGACATTTAGAATTTTATATGCTATGAATGTAACTTTTAATTAAGATTTTCTCTTTTCATTGCTGGATTTCTAATTATGTTCAGATAATAAGAGGGAAGACCTTTCCAAGGAGGCCAAAGGAATACGTATACACTCTTAAATATGCTAATCAAAGATTATGGAGCATAATAATTTATCTCAGCCTAATAAATAGTAATTTAGAATTATCTCCTTTGGTTTTCAACTCTTATGTGAGTTCCTCACTCTCCTTCAGACATATCACAAGTCTTTGTTCCCCTTATTCATTCTCTACCCTGCCTGCAGCTGAATCTAAAGTAGCACTATGATATATAGGTAATTCTGAATATAGATCAGTTCCTTATGTATGGGGAAAGTAAAATATAGATGTTCTTTTGATGTCTCGAAAACATTTTATTCTGCTTTTCTTGGTGTGATAAGATATCTTATATCTCCCAAAATTAAAAAAAAAATTATCCATCTTATTGATGGATAATAAAGAAACAAAAATGCAGTAGAAATGAATATTTGAATTAATGGCAAAAGTACAATTATTTTGTGTTGACTGTACATTAATGCAACAAAACCAAAAATATTTTGGTGTTTTTGATTTAAATTTAACCATTACTTCAAAATGCTCTTTTACTGTTTTCTGTTATGCTGCCAATTTACCAAGAACAAATTCATCAAGTGAATTCAATTTGTTCTGCATCTTATTTTCTTCTATTTGTCTTGTACATGGACTATTTCTCAAACCTAATTCTATTTGTATATTATGTCCTTATTGTATTTCTTATTCTTTAAAAAAATCTTTGTAGTTTTTTCCCCTTTGCTGTTCTTTACAGGCTGTATCTGCTGCTGAGAGAAGAGGAATGGGAAGAAGAGAATCTAGAAGAAGTTTAAATATTATTTATTATTTAAAAATAAGCTGACCCTTCATCTAAAATTTTCTAAATTAAAAAAAAAAAACACACATTCCAGCCTTATGAATATCCATTTTATCATTTTGGTGCTGCAATTCACAGTTATATCAGTTATATATATTATTTAAGTACCAAAAAAACCAAAAACCTCCTAGAAAATCTCATTACATAAAGAGATTACTTGAAAAAAACTAAACTGTAATCCCTCCTTCTAGGTCGAAGTTTGATCTTTGTACGTAAAGAATACCTGCCCCAATTACCATTTTTAACCTCTAACTTCTCTTAAAATTTGGCCACTGGAAGTCTAGGAATGATCATGAGAAATATTAGATGCTTTTAAGAACAAAGGGTTCAAAGAGTCTTAGAAAAGATTCCAGATAGGAACTGTCCCCTGACTTCCTGGATTATTTTCTGGTTGAATGCATTGCATTTGCAGCACTCTTTTGTGTAAGATTTCCCATGTTCTTGAAAGTGTAAGTCATTTTAGATAATGAAAGTAAGCAATCAAATACAACCTTGGTTTCTTAAATAAAAACACCACATAGATTCCTCAAGTTAGATTAGTTGGAGGAAGGCATATGTTGGGCACATGTTCCTACCATTGATCTGATTGTCTGGACCTTCTATTCAATATTTTACCAAAGTCTCTTTCTCCCTCAGGGCAAATATGCTCTTATTTCATGTTAAAAAATTTTGATACGTCTACTTACAACTGTCTTAACATAAGGTTCATAATTTTCTACTTCAGCTTAATTTTGCATTTCTTATGATTTAGTTCAAAACTTTTATTTCCAAAACTATTGCTGTTATTCAGTCACTCAGACATGTCTGACTCTTTGCAACTCCATGGAGTACATCACGCCAGGCTTCCCTGTCCATCACCAGCTCCTAGAGTTTACTCAGATTCATGTCCTTCGAGTAGGTGATGCCATCAAACCATCTCATTCCCTGTTGCCCCCTTCTCCTCCTGCCTTCAATCTTTCCCAGCATCAGGATCTTTTCTAATGAGTTAGCTCTTCGCATCAGGTAACCAAAGTATTGGAGCTTCAACTTCAGCATCAGTCCTTCCAATGAATATCCAGGATTGATTTCCTTTAGGATTGGCTGGCTTGATCTCCTTGCAGTTCACTGTAGCTTATTTGAAATAATGAAAATGCTTGTGAAGATTAGGTAGTGATATTTCTGGATATAATTATAAAAACAAATAGTGATATTTGAACCATCAAAGTATTCTGATGTAAGAGTTACAAAAGAAATATCTTTAATTAATAAATATTAAAATAATTATTTCAAAGTCAGTCAGAATTTATTTAATGTATTTTTTAGATGTCAGATTTTCAAATCCATACAGATAATGAAATAACTGGACAATGACACTCATGCACATGTCAACTAGATGGATAAACTTTAAATAAAATACTTGCTTTTCCTTGCTCTCTATGTCAGTGCATATATCTATCAGGCATTCTCTCTCCTGTATATATATGTATGAGCTATTTGAAAGTAGCTTATAGACATTATGACTCTTGAAGGATGCATATTTTTAGCATTAGAGATCTGTCTCTTTAAATACAATATTATTATCACATCCAAAATAACTATCATTGATTCAATAATGTTGACTCTGAAAGTTCTTCTTGCCAATTTCCAGTCAGTTTCCACCCCCCATACATAACTATAATTCTGATTTCTATCACCATCAATTAGTTTTGCTTATTCATACCATGGAAATCATACAACTATATTCTTTGACTTTGGCTTCTTTTGTGAAAATAAAATATTTGAAATGTATCCCTCTTACATATATGTAAAACTTTATTAGAAACTCCCATAAAGTTTTACACAGTGTTTGGTCTATGAAAGTGAAAAATTTAGTAGCTCAGTCATGTCCAGCTCTTTGCAACCCCATGGACTGTAGCCTGCCAGGCTCCTCTGTCCATAGGATTCTCCATAGGATCTTCCCAGGGATTGAACCTGGGTCTCCCGCATTAAGGCAGATTCTCTACCGTCTGAGCCACCTTGTTCTATATCCCACTCCTATTAGCAATGTACCAGAGCCTCAGTTGATCTGCATCTTTACTAATATTTGAAGGAAACTCTCATGCTTGTAGGCCTCAGAAGCCATGTATTTGGCTACTTTGAAGCCCCCGGACCAGGAGGAATCTTGGGCTGCAGAGAGGGTATGCATAGGTGCTCTGCTCACCAGCTCCAACGAGCTGAGCTTTCAGTCATCCCGAGCCTAGGTACCAAACGGGTGAGGTAAGATGTCACCAAACCAGTCACTGAGCTGCCCCAGATACTTCAGTCTCCCCAGCTCAGGATCAGACATTGGGGAGCAGAGACAGGGCATCCGTACACTCCTTGTCTGAATTCCTGGACCACAGAATTTACAAGCAAAATCAAATAGCTCTATTATGCCATTTAATTATGAGTGGTTTGTTGTGCACTGGCCTTAAGGAGACATTTGCTTACATTGTGCTTTTGTCATCATATAGTTTGATATCTCACTTTTCTTGTGATTTTCTTCTTTGACTTATGGTCTATTTAGAAATTTATTTATTTATTTATTTTTATTACTTGAGTATCCCCTAAAAGGATTTTGAAAAATTATAGGGTCCCTTGCATGTTTTTTTTTTAATTTTTTTTTCCATTTATTTTTATTAGTTGGAGGCTAATTGCTTTACATCATTACAGTAGTTTTTGTCATACATTGAAATGAATTAGCCATGGATTTACATGTAGAAATTTATTGATAAATATAAAATATTTGGGAATACATTCTCAAGCTTTGTTTATTCATTGAGAAAATTTAGCATTGCATAGTATTAAAACATATCTCTTTTCTTTAAACTCCAATGGTGATGTTTTACATTTTTAAAAATTTTAACAGAGATTATCCCTCTTTTCTTTGCTGTTTCCTTGTCCTTCTTCAAAGAAACTCAGTACCCTGATATTAAAATATTAGCATAGTGTACTAAAGTTTAAAAGAAGCTTCGTGGGGGGGGCTTCCCTGGTGGTCCAGTGGCTAAGACTTTGTGCTCCCAGTGCAGGGACCTTGGTTCGATCCCTGATCAGGGAACTAGATCCCACTTGCCTTGCATGCCGCAACTAAGACCCAGTGTAACCAAATATATCTATATATACATATATATATGATTCCCTGGTGGCTCAGACCTGGGTTTGACCCCTGGGTTGGGTTGGGAAGATCCCCTGGAGAAGTAAAAGGCTACCCACTCCAGTATTCTTGCCTGGATAATTCCATGGACAGAGGAGCAATACATAATATATAATCCATGGTGGCTCAGACAGTAAAGAATTGGCCTGCGATGCAGAAGACCTGGATTTAATCCTTGGATCGAGAAGGTCCCCTGAAGAAAGAAGAGGCACCCCACTCCAGTATTCTTGCCTGGGAAATCCCATGGATAGAGAAGCCTGGTGGGCTACAGTCCATGTGGTCACAAAGAGTTGGACATGACTGAGCAACTAACTCTGTCTTTTCAATATATAATATGTAATATATGTTATTATAGTATATATATGTAATACACATATATATATATAAGCTTGGGGTACAAATTTGTTATCTCTGACTTCCTGCTTTAAAGTAACTGAATATTGCACTACACCATAAGTCATTTTAGTTACTGTGTCACAATGTTACATCCATTTAATACCATACTAATTGCCATACAGTTTTCCCAGGACTTTCTATTGTTAGTGCTAACAGGGACTAGAAAAATATGTAGCTAAATCAAAGGGTACAGTTTATTTCCCTGTAGACATTAATCAATTTTGTATCTCATGCAGCAACTTTATCCTAACTTTCCTTTATTGAATTTCTTACAAATGCCTGGTTGAATCAAATCTGTAATGTGTATTTATTTTACATTTTTATGAGTCATGTGTTTTAGACTTTAAAATATTATACTTAAGCTGTTGTGGAGGATTTTCTCTGAGATGCTCAAGTAGGCTAATCTGTTTGAAGAGGTAATAAACCTACGTTTCTTGAGAAGTACCCGTGATGGGCGGTTTAACCTTGGCCCAGGGTAAATTCAAAAAGCAATACAGTTTTAATCAGCTCTTGGTTTCTCTAGATTTTTTTTCCTCCATATGAATTTTATTCTTTATTTCCGATGCTTGTTCATGCGTGGCTAACATATTATTTTCCACTTTTGGATGCAGTGATCAAGAATTTTGCTTTTCCCCAATCACTTGGTGATCTGTTAGATGGATCATAAAGATCTATCCTATCTTTGGTGAGATAGAACAGAGAAGCTGGTTAGCTGGCATTTTTGTTAGTTTATCTCTTGGTCTATTTGTGCCCTTCAATCAATTAAAACCTCCATTTCCAGCAGTTCCTTAGAATCCAGATTGGTGAGTTTCCATTTCCTTGTTTACTTGCTCCCATAGCTTGATTTGTAGAACTGAATCTATAAGAACTCTGTGTATTGCAGTTCGTCTCTCTGTAGCTGTATTTAAGAAGTCCTGACCTTGTACTGCGTAAGTACCAGATGTTTCTCTCTTGTGCTGCCTAACCTGCAAGCTGACCCTGGTCATCCTTGCCCCTGATGTTCACACTGTTGTAGCTCTCTCCTGCTTTGTACCAGGCTGCTCTGGGTGGGCCACTGGCTGGTGGCAGATGTACTAGCATGTCACTTCTCAAATTACACGATTAAAAGAAGACTGTGGCTTCCATCTTCGGCATGCTTTCTGCTTTCTCTCTAGGACTGCTTGTCTGGAAAATTGCTATGTTGCAAGAAACACGGTGAAGAAACCCATATAATGAGAAATTAGAGCCAGTTTCCACCAGGGAACACCTTAGACCTCCAACTGAGTATATTTAGAAGCTCCTGTTGAGCTTTGATATTGTTACAGCCCTGGATAGCAGCCTGGATGCAAGGTTCTGGCCAGAACTGCCAGAGGTTTCTGTGTTCCTGACCTTTCAAAACCATGCTATGTAATAAATGTTTGTTGTTTTAAGCTGCTTAATTTGGAGTAATTTCTTGAGCAGTAATGGATACCCAATACATTGACCTTTGTTCAGTTGCCAAGTCATGTCTGACTCTTTGTGACCCCATGGACTTTAGCACTCCAGGCTTCTCTGTCTTTCACTATCTCCTGGAGTTTACTCAAACTCATGTCCATTGAGTTGGTGATGCCATCTCACCATCTCATCCTCTGTTGTCCTCTTCTCCTGCCCTCAATCTTTCCCAGCATCAGGATCTTTTCCAATGAGTCTGCTCTTTGCATCATGTGGCCAAAGTATTGGAGCTTCAGCTTTAGTATCAGTCCTTCCAATGAATATTCAGGGTTGATTTCCGTTAGTATTGACTGGTTTGATCTCCTTGTTATTCAAGCGACTCTCAAGATTGTCTTCTTCAGCACCACAGTTCAAAAGCATCGATTCTTCAGTGCTCAGCCTTCTTTATGGTCCAATTCTCACAATCATACATGTCTACTGGAAAAACCATAGCTTTGATTATATGTTGGTAAAGTGATGTCTCTGCTTTTTAATATGCCATCTAGATTTGTCATAGCTTTAGAGTGTTAATAAATTTTCATCTCTCAAGTTCAAATTGTTTTGTTCTGTTGATATCTGGTAATGATAAAGGGTTTACTTATATAAACCTAATATCCATTATTGTTGTTACATAGTTGCTCAGTAGAGTCCAGCTTTTTGTGACCCCATGGATTGTAGCCCACCAGACTCCTCTGTCCATGTGATTTCCCAGCAAGAATACTGGAGTGGGTTGCCATTTCCTTCTCCACTAATATCCATAAACACCATAAAAATAAGAGACTTGAGCTCCTGGTAATTCAAAAGTTTTAGACTAAAATTTTCTTAAGGAAACTGTTAGCTCTGACATATTTTATATGAGAACCGAAGTTTATAGAGTTAAGGTCAATTCATGGAAAATTAGTATAGTAGTTTAATAATTTTATTTAAAAATGATATTTATGTCTTTTCCTTCATTATTATCATCATAAAATATAACATAATTATGCATTTTTATTTTTTAAATTAGATTTGTGTTTATTTTCACACAAAGAGACTAGTTCATTTGAATTTCCTCAGCTTCTTACACACTTTACTAAGTTAACAGTAATCTTATATAATGCTTAAAACTATAAAAAAATATAAATTTTTGTCTGACTAAATAATTATGACAATTTTTTATAACAAAAGTAATTACATTTTCTATGTATAGTTTTGAACATTATTTCCCAAAATTTTAGATATCCTAAAATCTTGTAATAATATTGAATTGAGTTAATAGCTAATCATTTGATTCCTAGACAGTTTCTAAGTAATGTTTTTGAATACAGAAACACTGATTAATAATCATAATAATAAGTTTACATATGTTTGATCCTTTTCTAATACATGAGTAGACTTCTGGAGCATGTTAACAAATGTGTTCATTTTAATCAAATGTTTCTGGCTGTAGAAAATTGTGAGCTTTACCAGTATTCTAAAATGTTTGTGTGTGAAAGTTCTCAATTACCATCCACTTAGTTTCTTTTGTAAAATATTATTTAGTTTGGTTATAAATTATAATTGACGTATATATTCAAAACTAAGGGTGGTATTGAAAAAACTTCACAAAGTTATTCTCTGGCAAGCAGATGAGATTTTGTTTTCCAGGGAATTAGAAAATAGATTTATTCTAAATAAAGCATTAGTCTGTTCTAGAATATGGAAGTTCATAACAAAGGGCAAAACTCGACTATTTGCTCCAAGTTTTAAAGGATATGAAGGAAGGAATTGAATTTTCTTTGATTTAGTAACTAATATTCCATATCTTATGGAATAGTTTTCTCTGTTTTAAATTGACTTTGAAATGTCTTGATTATTTTAAAAATGGTTCCTTAGTTGTGAAAGAGCTAGTATTTCTTACAATCATATAGCAGTCTTCTGTTTTATTTTCAAATAACAGTTTGATTAAATAAGCAATCCATATTGATCCTATTTCAATTAAGTAACCAAATCTCATCAAACCAGATATTCAGGTATCATCAGAAATAAAAGAGGTAAAGGGAGAACTTTGCCAAGCCAGCTATGCGTGAAGTCCATCTTCATAAAAATGGCTTCCCTGGTGGCGCGTGCCAATGTAGGAGATGCAAAAGATGCAGGTTTGATCCCTGGGTCAGGAATATCCCCTGGAGAAGGGACTGTCAAACCGCTCCAATTTTCTTGCCTGGGGAAGCCCAAGGACAGAGGAGCTTGGTGGGCTACAGTCCACGAGGTTGTGAAGAGTCAGACACAACTGAGCACATACACACGCCACATAAAATATTACTAATATAAATGTCTTGTGATTGTACATTATTTAGAAAGGTCACAGAGAGATTTGTCAATGAACTTGCCGCCGATAATTTCTACCTTAAGGGAAATTATTGATCAAGCCCTTATGAAATATTCATTTCCTGTATCTAAATAAAGAATTTCAACTTCCTCTATTCTATATGATTAGTTACTTAATAAATTAACTTCTTTGATTCAGTTTCACTCTCAAACAGGTTTCTGCTTCCCTCTGTTGCTTGCTAAAACTTCTGCTGTATGTGACAGGCTAGAATTATTGCCTTAAAAAATATGCACAGTCTCAAAACCTCATGAAAATGACAGTACCAACTACTCTGAACTATTCATACATGTGAGGATGAATCTTGGGTATCTACCTCCAAGCTGACATCATTTATATATATATTTTTTCATTTATTTTTATTAGTTGGAGGCTAATTACTTTACAACATTGCAGTGGTTTTTGTCATACATTGAAATGAATTAGCCATGGATTTACATGTATTCCCCATCCCGGTCCCCCCTCCCACCTCCCTCTCCACCCGATCCCTCTGGGTCTTCCCAGTGCACCAAGCCTGAGCACTTGTCTCATGCATCCAACCTGGGCTGGTGATCTGTTTCACCCTAGATAATATACATGTTTCGATGCTGTTCTCTTGAAACATCCCACCCTCGCCTTCTCCCACTGCAAACTAGTACAGCCACTATGGAAAACAGTGTGGAGATTTCTTAAAAAACTGGAAATAGAACTGCCATATGACCCAGCAATCCCACTTCTGGGCATACACACCGAGGAAACCAGATCTGAAAGAGACACGTGCACCCCAATGTTCATCGCAGCACTGTTTATAATAGCCAGGACATGGAAGTAACCTAGATGCCCATCAGCAGACGAATGGATAAGGAAGCTGTGGTACATATACACCATGGAATATTACTCAGCCATTAAAAAGAATTCATTTGAATCAGTTCTAATGAGATGGATGAAACTGGAGCCCATTTTACAGAGTGAAGTAAGCCAGAAAGATAAAGACCATTACAGTATACTAACACATATATATGGGCTTTAGAAAGATGGTAACGATAACCCTATATGCAAAACAGAAAAAGAGACTCAGATGTATAGAACAGACTTTTGGACTCAAGCTGACATCGTTTAAATAACATTCTGATTTGGTACCTATCCCGTGGATCAAAACGCTGTGATACCAAACCATTTATAAAAAGTAAAATATTTTTACCAAATAGAAAAGTAATTGTCCTAGGAAAATAGTAGAAATTTAGTAAGGCTATAAAGGTACTCATCTGTTGCTTCTTAGTGGTTTATAGGAGGAGGATTTAAGTGAAAAGAAATCTCCCTTAAGCTCTCTTTCATGTGCTTCACTGTATGACAAGAGTCGATGACTTCAGGGGGAGAGGGCTGGGTAACACATGATTTTATTTGAGGCCTACAAACCATCTCTGTTGCATATTCTTCTCAGTGTTTTTTACAGTTATTTAAAAACTTAAACCCACTTTTGGCTCACGGGTCATACAAAAAACAAGCTGTAAGATTTAGTTTGTCAAAGCCTGTTTTGTGATGTGAAGTGTAATGATTTGCCAGTAGTAGAGTCTTCTGTGCAGCACTGTTAGCCAGCCAATTAGCTTGATAGTTTGATTCTTATATCTGTCTTTTAGGATTATCTTATAGGTCATGTGGACTACTCAGAAAATGATTCCAAGTTTTTGAAAACAATTATTATACATCCAGCTGGATGCTATTACAGATATTCCTACTTAGAAAAACTGAGATTACGTAATTGCTTAATTGAGGGGAAATAGAAGAGTTATTGGTATTTGGAATGTGTGGGCAGAAATGTTAATTGATAGATTAATTCATTGCCAATAGGATACATTTGATTGCCATGGAATAATCTTTCAGAAAGCCAATGTTTCTATGTAATGCTCCCAGAGAGAACTTTCTATACCCTAAATCTGATAATGCGACTTGCATGTGTGAAAATCGTCAATGGCTCTTGTATTCCTATATGATTAATTTAAAAATCTTTAGCATAGATTTCTAAGTCCTTTATAATGTGATCCAATTTTCATTTCCAGGCAATTTGTGACATATTTCTTATTTCAAGCAAGATAACCACTTTACCCTGGTCTCGATACACTACACTCTCCCTGCACTGTGTCTTTGCTTATGGCATTTCTTCAACTCGGAATGCTCTTTCCTCTTCCCATAAATTTATAGCAAACAAATATTCACAATTCAATGATTTCTTCATCTTTGAAGCTCTTGAAAAGTGAGTGAATTGAGCATATGATAATTGGAATTATTTTCTGTAAGAGAAAACAATTTTCCAAGAGATCATAAATATAGCAGTGCTGTGTTAAAACTTCTCTAAGATGTGTGCTCTAAGCGAACTATGAAACAACATGATGTCATCCGCTCTGGTGCTTATTAGTTTCCCCATGAGATTCAGGTTTGTTGGATTGTGCTTTCATGTCAAATCTCCTACAGTAAAATTATATTTATTTGTTTTCATAGAAGGCCAAATTTGAAAGCACTGTTGAATGTCACCCATGGACACCAATTGTTTTTATCAAATTAATTAGCTATCACTTGCAATACATATGACACTGTTGCATTTTGAGGACTGGGGTTCAAAAAATACCAAGAGTTTGAGGGTACTGCATCACTGGAACAGACCCAGAAGATGTTCCATCATGGGACTCTTGGTGGGAGGGGATCCTGGTGAGTACTAGGAGCAGGACTTGGCAAGATGGAATTTTCCAAGATTTCTGAGCACTGCTAGTTTTGGTTCTTATATCATAAATAATATATATATATATATATATATATTCTTTAAATGCAACTCAAAATGTAAGTTAGTCTTCATTTCAATGAAGATAATAATATTAGAATAAACTTTCATTGTTACATCAAAGTGCTGAAAACTTCAAGTTGGTGGAGATTGTTTTGAGGAGGGCTGGTGCAGAAGACTTATATTGGAAGTCAATAAAGAAATTGGATTCAGTGGTGAAGAGCCATCTTCATTTCTGTCCTTAAAATCTATAGTTTTCCAATTAGAGTCTCCAGAAAATGTTTTTTTATACCCTTATCTGTTCTTTGTGGTGGAATAAGAGACACCTCACAAGATAGTTGGGGGAACATAAAGATCTGAAGACTACTGTGCTGTGCTGTTAATAGAAATCAGAATAAGGACCAGCAGTTCAGTAATACTATCTTCCACCATGCACAACTTCAAATGCATCATGGAGAACAGTTGCTGTGAGTAATCACACCTTTAATGACACTTTTTGCTCTAAAATAAGAAGTCCTACAAGATGTTTTCACCTTAAATTTCACTGATGAAAATGTAAAATTGTGCCTCCCCTAATGGAAACAGTTTGGTTGTTCTTCAAAAAGTTAAATGTAGGGATTTCCCTAGTGGTCTAGTGGTTTGTTGTTCAGTCACTAAGTCATGTCTGACTCTTTGCTATTCCAGGGACTGCAGCACGCCAGGCTTCCTTGTTTTTTCACCATCTCCCAGGATTCAATAGACTTTTTTTTTAAGTCAACATTAAAATGATCTTTTAAAAATATTAAATGTAGAAATACTATAAGACCCAGCAATTCCATTCCTAGGATATACTAAAAGTGATCCTACTGATCATTTCATTATACATATATATATATATGTATATCAAATCACCATGTTGTATGCTTTAAGTTTATACAACTTTTATTTAAAAATAAAATGTAAAACATTAGAAACAATTCAGAAAAGTCAATGTGTTTGAGGGACTTAACCAAATACTTGTCTGTAAATATTCAGAGCAGCAGTGTTCACAGTATCCAAAAGGTGAGAATGGCTTAAATGTTCATCAGGTGATGAGTGAATAAACAAAATGTTGCTGCTGTTGTTTAGTTTTTAAGTCCTGTCTGCCTCTTTTGTGACCCCCATGAACACAGGACCCTCCAGGCTCCTCTCCATGGGATTTCCCATGCAAGAATACTGGAGTGGGTTGCTGTTTCCTTCTCCAGGGGATCTTTCCAATCCTGGGATCAAACCTGCATCTCCTGCACTGGCAGGCTGATTCTTTATGGCTGAGCCACCAGGAAAGCCCAAACAAAAATATAAGTCTATCTATAGTGAAATATTTTCAAAGATACAAGAAATAAAGGACCTCTACATGGTACAACTAAGAAGAACCTTGAAAATATTATGCTAAATGAAAGAAACCAGACTCAGAAGTCACATATTTATTATATGATTTCATTTATGTGAAATATACAGATTAGATAAATTCAGAGACAGAAAATAGATTAGCGATTGCCTGGTGTTATGGGGAGGAAAGAATGGGGAATGACTGTTTAAAGGATACAGGGTTTTCTTTAGGGGTAATGGAAGTGTTTTTGAACTGGATCTAGGTGGTAGATACACAACACTATAAATGTAATTAATGCCACTGAATTGTGCATTTTAAAATGTTTAATTTTATGTTACATAAATTTCATCTTAAATAAAAAAATAAGCTTCTAGGAAAACGATATTGACTGACCAAGATTAAAAATTAACTCATAAAACTCATAAATATTTTTACCATCTGTAAACTAAAACAAGAAAGGTAGCATCCATTGACTCGTTCTTTTATTTAGTCAATGAATATTTATTCAGCACCTTCTACATACATGTTAGGCATTATTTTAAACTTTAGAGCTATATTACCAAAAGAAGCCCTTACTCCTTTGGGATTACATTTTAGTTGGGAGAGACAGAGAGTAAATTAATAGTTACATAGTAATCCAAGTAGTGATAAAGATTGTGAAGAAAAGTAAAGCATGACAAAGGAATAAAGACATGTCAGGTGGTGGGGTGTTGTTTTAGACAGCACAGTCAAGGCAGGCTTCTCTTGCAGGTAACATTTGAACAGAAACATGCAAGCCAGACATTTATCTGGGAGAAGAGCAGTTAAGGCAGAGCTAACAGCAGGTACAAATGCCCTGATGACCCAAATGCTTGGCCAGTGTGAGGAGCCGCAAAGAGCCTGGAGGCTACAGGAGGATCTGTTAATGGTTTGCAAATAGGAAGAAGTGAGGTCAGAGAGAGCCAGGAGTTCAGCTCGCTTAGGAGTTGTATCCTAACTACTTTGACATTTACAAACTTGGACTTGTTCTGAGTGTGAGGGGTTAGGCCCCAGATGAAATGAACATCAGAAGCATTTAATACATCTTAAAACATTAACTTGGCCTTCCCAGGCAGCACTAGTGGTAATGAACCTGACTGCCAATACAGGAGATGTAAAGAGACACAGGTTAGATCTTTGATTAGATCCCCTGGAGGAGGACATAGCAATCCACTCCAGTATTCTTGCCTGGAGAAGCCCACGGACAGAGGAACCTGGAAGGCTACAGTCCAAGAGTCGGACAAGACTGAAGTGACTTAACAGGCACACAAAGCATTAATATATATGAAAATATTTTGAAAACTTTTGTACAATATTTTGAAAACTTGTTTTACTGTAGTTTCAAAAATAATCTGAATTTGCTTTTCATTATACCAGTTATGACTCATTGGAAAAGATACTGATGCTGGGAAACACTGAATGCAAAAGGAGAAGGGGGCAGCAGAAGATGAGATGGTTAGATAACAGCACCGACTCAATGGACATGAGTTTGAACAAGCTCCGGGAGATGGTGAAGGAAGGACAGGGAAGCTGCCGTCCATGGTGTCGCAAAGAGTCAGACACAACTTGGCAACTGAACAACAACAACAATGCCAAATATACACCTACAAAAAGACCTTTTTCTGTATCTCGTCTTCCACACAGACATTTTTTATTTCAGCTTGCTATTAATTTTATGACTTGGAATTGATCCTAATCTAAGTATGCTCAATTTATTTTCCCATTGATGTAGAAAAGGTTTTTATAGTTAAGATGGCTTTGGGAAAATTCCATTGAAGAGGCATCTTGGATTTGAGAGGAAGTAATCTTTCCCCTTGGAGAGAAATTTAAAAATGAAAACATGATAATAGATTAGTCAGTTCACATAAATTTCTTCAGTTATCTAATACCATTTGGTAGATGTTTACTAAAGACGTGGAGCCTCATCAGGTCAGAGAGATCTGGAATAAAATATTCATCTATAAACAAACTGTGAATTTGTTCTCTGAACTTAAGAGACTGTCCCTGATCATCACCATCACCATCCGTTTCAGAGAGGGGGTATGAGTCACCTACTCTTTGAGAACACTGTAAATTGAGAGAAGCTGAGGAGCCAAATCTTTGAGTTGAATTTAAAAATAGCAGAAAGATATATACTTTTAGAACAACCTTTCTCATGAAGGAAAAAAACAAAATAACAAAAAACAGACCATATTCTGGAGGTGGTGGAGCCTTGGTGACAACAGGTATGATGTAGAACTTGGCGGAAGATTTAGCGAGAGGATGACCTTCACTGGGGTGAGCACAGTGGTTGGGTCTCTGATGACAGGGGAGTATAGGAACTCAGTTAGCTCCTAAAATTCAAGACAACCTGTCTCCAAGACTGTGAACTCTATGCATTGTCAATAACCAAGGTGCCTCCTTGGCTGTCTCCGGTTTCCCCCCATTGACAACCATCCTACACACACCCAACTGCCTGACCACATCAGGCAGATAAGTATTGCACCAATCCTAGGACTGTGTTTAAGGTTCCTGCAGAAGGTAGGGCGTTGGAAACCCTGACACTTAGGGAGAGACTATGAGCCAAGATAAGGTTGGACAAAATATAAAGTTGGAGATCCCCCTCTAGTCAAGAACAATGTTGGAACATACCCATTCTCAATTTGGAATGGCCATTAGTACACTGAAATAGAAAACTGATGAAATTTTGGAAGTATTTTCATTAAAATGTTGCTACTTTCTTATAATATGATTTCTTGTGCAATTTCTCAATGTCAGTAGGCTATATAAGAACATTGAGTAAAACAGGAAACTGAGATTGAAATTATTCATCTCATTTCCTTTTTTTAATGTGATTGATTCCATGCTATTATTTCTAAACCAACTTTTATTATAAATAGCAATTACCACTATCTGCAGTTAATAGTATGTTTACTTGTTGACATCTGCCTACCCACACGGGAAAGTCAGTCCTGCCAAGGAAAGGCATTTTGGGTCACATTCATCACTCTGTGATTGAGAAGTGTATGCTCTAGCAATTAAATCTTGAGACCTGGAGTCATACTACCTGAGTTTGTACTCCAGTTCTGTTGCATACATAACATTTTACGCTTCAGAAATTTCTGTTGTAAAACATGGATTATAATCGTCCATACACTATGGGCTGTAGTTGTGAGGTATTTAAATACCTCACATGCACATGCTAAGTACTAAATAAATGTTAAGATGGATTACACCCCTAGCATCTATAACAAGGCCAGGACTTCCGCCATTTAAAAGTAATAAACAGATGAATGGTCACCTTCTGAAAATGCAGATGAAAGCTCTGTAGAATGAGAAGGATTGAGTGGAATTGAGCAAATAATCAGTAGCAGTTTTTTGATCACTTGCCACATACTAGGAGGAAAGAAAAACGTAAGACAGAATGAAAGTACAAGTAAAGGAAGACAGAAATTGTTTAGAACAGATCACAGGTTTACAACTTTAGTTTAGCTTAGTGAAGTCGCTCAGTCGTGTCAGACTCTGCAACCCCGTGGACTGTAGCCTACCACGCCCCTCTGTACATGGGATTCTCCAGACAAGAATACTGGAGTGGGTTACCATTTCCTTCTCCAGGGGGGTCTTCCCGACCCAGGGATAGAACCCTGGTCTCCCACATTGGAGGCAGATGCTTTAACCTCTGAGCCACCAGGGAAGCCCTTACAACTCTAGACCTGGATTTTCTTTCTAGCTCTCTTGGGTGTGCAGTACTCTGTAGTCTTGAGTTTGTGAGTGTACTGAAATAAACTGGATAATTGATAGATTGTCAGCACTTAATTCAGTCAGTTCAGTTGCTCAGTCATGTCCAACTCTTCGCGACCTCATGGACTGCAACAAGCCAGGCTTCCCTGTCCATCACCAACTCCTGGAGCTTGCTCAAACTCATGTCCATCGAGTCAGTGACACTATCTAATCATCTCATCCTCTGTTGCCCGCTTCTCCTCCTACCTTCAATCTTTCACAGCAGCAGGGTCTTTTCCAATGAGTCAGTTCTTCACATCAGGTGGCCAAAGTAGTGCTCTGCAAATCATGATACTGATGACATTATGAATGCCATAAAAATAATAGTTTGAACTTTATGTAGTTTTAAAGACTAGAAAACATCAGTGCCCCAAGAATACTTCCAAATTTTGATAATTGATTTTATGTCTACATTTTGACATGGTTTCATATTATTATTTTATTAATTATTCACTTTATTGGATGTCCCCTGAGTTTTAGGACTCAGTCACCTTAAAATAGACCTGCTTTTAGGAATTATTACACTATGCTTTTAACCTTCGTGATTATTTGCAGATCACTTTGGTGTGAATACATTTATGAGATTCTTTTTTGATAATACAATTTGAGAAGCATTCTGATTGGAACAATAAAACTTTTTGATTCCTCGTTAGAATCAAGGAATGATGAAAGCTTAGAATATCCACAATAAATTGAACTTACTTCAAGAAATCTGGAAGGACACCACTAATTAGCAGCATTCAGTTTCCCTGTGTCTTGAAATTAAGATCGAATGCATATGATCTCGGAGACTGGATGATGTTTATTGCATTCCTGGGACATTTGTAAGTATTTTCATCTTAAGTAGCCAGGATGTATGCTTTCAGTGTCAGCTTTTCTTCTGTCCTTGCAACTTAATGATCCTGTGAATCACTAGACAGAATGTAAATAACAGAGCTGTTTGCTCAAGTGGGCTGCTAACCAGGCTCCTTTATTCATCCCTTAGCAGAAAAGCAGGAAGTCATATTTATTCTACTCATTATGGAATCCATAGACGAGGTGGAAAATGACCTTGCAGAATGTACAAGCAAGGCAAACGAGCTATAAGTGCTTCTTGTCTTATCAAAGAAGTAGATAATGGCTCTCATTTTATTTTTCTGGGTCACAAATCAATACAGTTTCTCTAAAAGATGTCTGCTGATTCCCCCAAATGGATAATGACCATGTACTGGTTGCAATAAGAGTGCTTAAGGAGAAAAATTATTTCAGCAACTGTTTCCAGACAAAACAACTATTAATTTATATGGTTGCTCAGATTTCAAGACCCTTAGTTTAATTTTCCTCATCTCTTTCAATTACCCCTTTAGTTCTGACTCACTGATTTTGTTCTCTCTTTAGAATTTCGTTCTTGGGAACTCCCTGGTGGCCCAGTGGTTAGGACTACATGCTCTCACTCCCATGGTGAGAACCCCGCAATCTGGGGTTTCATCCCTGGACAGGAGACTAGAGTGTCCAAAAAAAGAAAAACTACATTTTCAGTTCTTTAAGATTCCATTCTTTCATCACTTCTGGGCTCACCATTCTATAGGACCAAAATCAATTCAGGTCAGTTGCTCAGTTGTGTCTTACTCTTTGTGACCCCAAGGACTGCAGCACACCAGGCTTCCCTGTCCATCACCAATTCCTGGAGCTTGCTCAAACTCATGTTCATCCAGTCAGTGATGCCATCCAACCATCTCATCCTCTGTCATCCCCTTCTCCTTCTGCCTTCCCAGCAGCAGGGTCTTTTCCAGTGAGTCTGTTCTTTGCATCAGGTGGTCAAAGTATTGGAGCTTCAGCTTTATCATCAGTCCTTCCAATGAATATTCAGGACTGATTTCCTTTAGGATTGACTGGTTGGATCTCCTTGCAGTCCAAGGGACTCTCAAGAGTCTTCTCCAGCACCGAAGTTCAAAAGCATCAATTCTTCAGTGCTCAGCTTTCTTTATAGTCCAATTCTCACATCCATACATGACTACTGGAAAAACCATAGCTTTGACTAGACTGACCTTTATTGGCAAAGTAATGTCTCTGCTTTTTAATATGCTGTCTAGGTTGGTTACAGCTTTTCTTCCAAGGAGCAAGTGTCTTAATTTCATAGCTTCAGTCACAATCTGCAGTGATTTTGGCACCCGGGAAAATGAAATCTGTCATTGTTTCCATTGCTTCCCCATCTATTTGCCATAAAGTGATGGGACCAGATGCCACAATCTTTGCTTTTTTGAACGCTAAGTTTTAAGCCAGCTTTTTCATTCTTTCACTTTCACCAAGAGGCTCTTTAGCTCCTCTTCACTTTCTGCCATAAAGGTGCAGTCATCTGCATATCTGAGGTTATTGATATTTCTCCTGGCAATCTTGATTTCCAGCTTGTGCTTCATCCAGCCCGGTATTTCTCATGATGTACTCTGCATATAAGTTAAATAAGCAAGGTGACAATGTATAGCCTTGACATACTCCTTTCCCAATTTGGAACTGGTCTATTGTTCCATGTCCAGCTCTAACTGTTGCTTCTTGACCTGCATACAGATTTCTCAGGAGGCAGGTAAGGTGATCTGATATTCCCATCTCTTAAAGAATTTTCCAAGTTTGTTGTGATCCACACAGTCAAAGGCTTTGGAGTAGTCAATAAATTAGAAGTAGATGTTTTTCTGGAACTCCTTTGCTTTTTTGATGATCCAACAGATGTTGGCAATTTGATCTCTGGTTCCTCTGCCTTTTCTAAATCCAGATTGAACATCTGAAAGTTCTCCCTTCATGAACTGTTGAAGCCTCACTTGGAGAATTTTGAGCATTCCTTCGCTAGCGTGTGAGATGAATGCAATTGTGCGGTAGTTTGAACATTCTTTGTCATTGCCTTTCTTTGTGATTGGAATGAAAACTGACCTTTTCCAGTCCCTGAGGCCACTGCTGGGTTTTCCAAATTTGCTGGCATGTTGAGTGCAGCACTTTCACAATATCATCTTTTAGGATTTTAAATAGCTCGACTGGAATTCCATCACCTCCACTTGCTTTGTTCATAGTGATGTTTCTGTAGCGATGCCCACATGACTTCGCATTTCAGGATGTCTGGTTCTAGGTGAGTGATCACACCATTGTGGTTATCTGGGTCATAAAGATCTTTTTTGTATAGTTCTTCTGTGTATTCTTGCCACCTCTTCTTAATATCTTCTGCTTCTTTTAGGCCCATACCGTTTCTGTCTTTTATTGTGCCCACATTTGCATGAAATGTTCCCTTGGTATCTCTAATTTTCTTGAAGAAATCTCTAGTCTTTCCCATTTCATTGTTTTCCTCTATTTCTTTGCATTGATCACTGAGACTTTCTTAGCTCTCCTTGCTATTCTTTGGAACTCTGCATTCAAATGGGTATTTCTTTCCTTTTCTCCTTTGCCTTTCACATCTCCTCTTTACTCAGCTATTTGTAAGGCCTCCTCAGACAACCACTTTGCCTTTTTGCATTTCTTTTTCTTGGGAATGGTCTTGATCACTGACTCCTGCACAATGTCATGAACCTCTCTGCATAGTTCTTCAGGCACTCTGTCTATCAGATCTAATCCCTTGAATCTCTTTGTCACTTCCACTGTATAATTGTAAAGGATTTGATTTAGGTCATACCTGAATGATCTAGTGGTTTTCCCTGCTTTCTTCATTTTAAGTCTGAATTTTGCAATAGGGCCAAAATAGTATCTACCAATTGCCATTCATATTTTTCCCCCTTACTTTGGATCCAGGAAAACTGCAGGTTAAAGAGGGAAGTGTTAAGGAAAGTTAGGAACATATTTCTTACCTTGTAGCATCTCCTTTGGATTTTTAAATTTAATTGGTAATAAGAAAAAAGAAAAACAAAAGAAAAGACATCACCCAAGCTAATTAACCTTTTTTTGGTTTGTTTTGTTTATTATTACTATGATTAATTTATTTTAATTGGAGGCTAATTACAATATTATGGTGGGTTTTGCCATACATTGACACGAATCAGTCACATGGGTACATGTGTCCCCCAGTCCCAAATCCCCCCTCCCCTTTTAAAAGGATCTCTTCTACTGTAGTGAGTTTTGATTTAGAAGATGAGTTAGTCTCTTGCCTCTGCCTATGTTGAAATATTTGACCCAGAAAATAATTTAACCCTTCAACTCCCTCATTCATAAAAAAAGTAAAATAGTGTGTACTTCACATCATAATAGTAAACAAAAAGGTTGAGAAAATATGTAGAGTACTTCATAAATTCAAAAATTCTAAATGATTTCCAATCTCAGAGTGAACACTGGTAGTATCACTTAAAAGACAGTTTGACAGTTTCTCGTAAAGCTAAACATAGTCTTACCAGATACAATCCAATAAGTGGGACTGCTTAGTTTTTAGCTGACTGATTAAAAACTTAGATCTACACAGAAACCTGCACATAGTTTTTTTTATGTTAATTTATAATCATCCCCAACTGGAAGCAACAAATTTCATTTCCAATCTATGAGTAGATAAACCAAATATGGACTTAAGAATTCTCCTGCCAATGCAGGAGATGTGGATTTGATCCCTGGGTCAGGAAGATTCCCTAGAGAAGGAAATAGCAACCCACTCCACTATTCTTGCTTGGGAAATCCCATGGACAGAGGAGCCTGACAGGCTACAGTCCATGGGTTCACAAAAGAGTCATGACTTAGCAACTAAAAAACAAGAAGAACAGTAAAAGCAAACGTGACACATCCAGAAAATAGGATACTATTCAGTTACAAAAAGAAATAAGCTATGAAAGGCATAATATATCGCTAAGTGAAAAAAAGCCAGTCTGAAAAGACTGCATAGCATATGACCTAAGTATGTGACATTTTGGAAATAGCAAATTATGGAGATGATAAAAAGGTCAGGGGTCTGGAGGAATGGACATGTGTTTGAGCAAACTATGGGAGATAGTGGAGGACAGAGGAGCCTGGCGTGCTGCAGTCCATGGGGTCGCAAACTGTTAGTCCCCACTTAGCAAATGAACAACAACAACAAAAAAATAACTGCATCAATAACTGTGTGAATCTTTTCCCTAGATTTTCTGACTATAATGAAAAAAAGCAAAGCAACAGAGACTGAAAGATTTATTTGCTCACATAAAAGGTAAGAGGATTAAAATAACATAGATGTTAATACAAAGTGAAGAGTCTTACTGATGTGCCAACAGAGAGGAAGAAGTGGAACATTACAAAGTGTAAACTATAAATACCTGGATGGGTGTGCATAAAAGAGATCATGGTGATATCATGAGTTCAGATTTGATGGCTAAGAAATGGATAATATAACTTTGGACCTATAAGGGAAGAGAAAATTTATAATGTTGCCAGTAATGTAAACTGGTGACAAAACACGCTAATTATAAATATGCTCACACATAGAATTTGGTATAAATGGAAAGCCTTCCTATTAAACCTGAATGAAGGACCTGGATTCTCTTACTTTTGAAGGAAGAGAAGGGGATGGGAGTTTTGTGCTTACAATAGACATTTTGGATTGCAGGACTCCATGGATGGGTCAATTAACAGAACTACTTAGAATACAGTGTGAATGAGAAGGTGATAGGTCAGTTCAGCATAATAAGCTGCATTTCTCATGTTACCAGTGGAGGCATCCATGAGTCACCAGGTAGAGCAGGAAACAAATCTGTCTGTCTGAATGTAAAAGTGTCACTATTATTATATTAGAGAAACATGAAGTATGTGTTCTATTTATGACAAGTTGGTTCTCAGAATGTCAGGAAGAGAATGACTTCTTCTTGTCCAAAATGATCAATTGTGGTACATGAAGAAAGAAACATCTAGTTTCTAACAGGTAAAATGAAATTATATATTTTCCCATGAATTGACAGAAATTATTATATTGGTCAATTTATAAAAATGCACAATTTTATAAAGGCATATACTGTTTGTAAATAGTCAAACAACCCAATTCAAGGCTTTCTATCTCTTAGAATAATTTTCTGACCTGATTCCCTATTTTATGAGTATGTTAGTTGCTATGACAGATATTGACTCAAGTGTTCACAGATTACCACAGAAGAATGATCTTTGTTACTGTCTTTCACTGCACATTAGGTGTCAGAATGCATTGCATACAACAAGTAGTCAAGGCAAGGAGTTGTGTCTACAAAAATAAAAATAAAAACTGTGAAGTAACAACTTAAATGTTTTAGAATTAGCAGGCATATTTTCAGTATTTTTATATCATTTGTAATGAGTCTGTATTTTAAAAATAATAATAGAAAAAATGAGTTCTGACTTCTTTTTGGATGTGTGTTGTAATGCCTGAATTTCTCAAAGCATATGGTGATTCTCAAAATTATCCTTTTTCCACCTACTGCTAGAAATTTCTTGCCTACTGATTTCAGCACCTCTTCAATGTGTTAAAACCAATTAGTAATACATCAAAGGATTTTTTTTTAATAGCAGAAAGTTTAAACTACTGCAGAATATTTGGGCATTAAGCTCTGTGAAAATCGATCTCCTGAACTTTGATCTGTGCCTGTGAGGATAAATTCATAAATATATTTTCATTACCAAATTGGAGTCTCATCGGGAAGCAACCTAAACAAAAATACATCATCTAACCATGGCTATGATGGTAAGCTCTGTGAAACTAGCATGTTTTAGGCAGTCAGTTATCTATTTTTATTAGGTATATATCAACAGATTTTCTTCTCTAGTTTTCCCTACAGTGTAATTAAAATCAATTATTTTTTAATACTAAAAATCCAGCAAAAATTAATGAACTAGCAGACTGCCACAACTACAACAGTAAGCTACAGATTGCCAAATATTTGCTTTTAATTTATTTCTAGTTCAAAATGGCTCAGTGATAAAGAATCCGCCTGCAGTGCAGGAGATGTGGGTTTGATCCCTAGGTCAGGAAGATCCCCTGGAGTAGGAAATGGCAACCCGCTCCTGTATTCTTGCCTGGAGAATCCCATGGGCAGAGGGCCTGATGGGCTATAGTCCATAAGATCACAAAAGAATAGGGCACTACTGAGCAACTAAACCACAATAATTAGTTCGAATACAATTGTAAATCATGCAAGCACATAGTTCACTAATTTATACAGATCTGTCCCAGCATCAGTGTCTTTTCCAGTGAGTCAGCTCTTCACCAAGGAAGACCTTGGTTACCTGCTAATTATCAGACAAAAAAAGAAAATTAGAGGAAGACTCCAATTGGACGTGGAATTAGACTCAGGGTGCAGATAAGAAAGGAGAACTGACTTCTCAATGTCATAGCCAGAGGAGGATTTCAACTAAAGTAGACTAATCTGAGAGACACCTGGTTTCACAAGTCTTGAACAAGATTTAACTCTGATCTGGTCAGTGAAAATTTTCTGGCAGTCCCTTAATTTTAAATATAATGCAGTTTAAAAAATTGTACAGAGGTTGATGTGTAAAACAGAAGAGTGGAGTATTTTGTAAAACATATTTCTCCAGAGAGCTAAATGATACCATAAAATCTTTAATTACTTTCATGTTTAGACATAAAATTCAAAATGTTCCTTTTCAACATTTCATAAAACATCTTTAATTTTTTCTTTAATTTACAATTCCAAATAGATACAATAAAAAGTATAAATTCTACAAATATCAATTTAGGTGTTTATTTTACATATATGTCTTTCATATTTTCTCAATTAAGTTTTTATGTTTATATGTTTAGCACTCATGACATCTTTCTTAAGTGTAAATTCCACCCATTATAAAATTAATGAAGGTTCAGTGAGATATCCATATAATTTCAAAAAAAAACCATTGCATTACAAATTTGCTGATGCTTCTAAAATGGCATTATTGGTTTGTAGGCAATTGTTAGATATATCAATTCTTAGATAAAGGCAAGTTTGAATTTAGAAGATGAAAGATGATCCAGGGATGTTAATGTATAAGAAATTAAGAGATAAGTTGTTTAAAATCAAACACATGAGTGATGAGAGCACCTCATATAAGCTGAGTCCACCTATCAACCACTTTTTAAATTTATTATCCATTTTGGAAAGTGATATTGATGAACATCTGCTTAATTAAATTACTGTGCTTGTCTTGACAAACTCATTTGGCTGGAATAATAAGTTAACATGCAAATTTTTAGGCAGATCACCATAAATCATAGGCTGAGATAATAAGATTATGTTGTTTAGTTGCTAAGTCATGTCCAACTCTTTGTGACCCCATGGACTGCAGCACGCCAAGCTTCGCTGTCCTTCACCATCTACTCAAGCTTGCTCAAACTCATGTCTGTTGAGTCGGTGATGCCACCCAACCATCTCACCCTCTGTCGTCCACTTCTCCTGCCTTCAATCTTTCCCAGCATCAGTGTCTTTATGTGTATACAGTTTTTTTTTATATTTTGATGTTATCAAGCATAAAAAAACATGTAACTTTTTCTTCTTTCCCTATATCCTTCCTTTGTTACTTTTATTTTTCCTGTTTTACTTCCAACTAAAGGGTTGAATCCATGCACCCTGCAGTAGAAGCCCAGAGTACTCTGCACTGGACTGCAGACAATTCCCCCCAAAGCTTGTTTGCTTATTCTCTAGTCCAGGGATGTTAACTACTATACCTCATGCATTTATCAGAATTCATAAATGTCTTTGTCAGGCTCTCTGTGTCTTCAGGAAGCCTAAAGGTAGTCTACCAGACACAAGTTCCATGTGCAGGGTCTTGGAAACAGAAGTGTCCCCAGCTAGGGAAGAATGCACAGAAGTGACAGAGGAATGCTGCTGCTAAGTCACTTCAGTTGTATCCGACTCTGTGCGACCCCATAGACGGCAGCCCACCAGGCTCCCCTGTCCCTGGGATTTTCCAGGCAAGAACACTGGAGTGGGTTGCCACTTCCTTCTCCTGACAGAGGAATAGGAGGGTGTTAGTTTCCTTTTGGTTGTTGTTGTTCAGTCACTAAGTCATGCCAAACACTGCGACCCAAAGAACTGTAGCCCACTGGGCTCCTCTGTCCGTGGAATTTCCCCAGCAAGAATATTGGACTGGTTTACCACTCTGTTCTCCAGGGGATCTTCCTGACTCAAGGATTGAACCTGGGTCTCTGGCATTGGCAGGTGGATTCCTTTATCTCTGGGAGACCAGGGAAGCTTGTATCATTATTATTTTCCTAGGGTTGCTTTGGCCACCTCATGCGAAGAGTTGACTCATTGGAAAAGACCCTGATGTTGGGAGGGATTGGGAGCAGGAGGAGAAAGGGATGACAGAGGATGAGATGGCTGGATGGCATCACCGACTCAATGGGCATGAGTTTGAGTAAACTCCTGGAGTTTGTGATGGACAGGGAGGCCTGGCGTGCTGCAATTCATGGGGTCGCAAAGAGTCAGACACGACTGAGCGACTGAACTAAACTGAACTGAGGGTTGCTGTAACAAATTCCCACAGCTGGATGAATTAAGCAGGAAGAATGTATCCTCTCACAGTTATAGTGGCTGGAGGTCTAACAGAGTTGGTGTCTTGCTGTCTTGTGGAAGTTCTGAGGGAGAATCTGTACCAGGCCTCCGTCCTGGCTTCTGGTGCTTGCCAGCAATCCTCTGCATTCCTTGGTTTGTAGATAAATCCCTCTAGTCTCTGCTTCTGTCTTTGCCTGGTGTTCCCCTGTATGTCTTCTCACCTTTCTGGTAACCAGGTTTTCTTTTCTTCTAAGAAGACATGCTGTTGAATCAGGGCCCACCCTAATCCGGTATGCCCCCATCTAAATTTTGCTACATCTTCAAAGACGCTATTTCCAGATAGGGCCACACACGTGAGTTTAGGGATGGGATAGATCTTTTAGGATGACACGTTTCTACCCAAAATGCTACTAGAAGAATCTAGTGGAACAAGAGAATGATCGTGAATGATACTCCGAAGTCCTGGGAACAGGGATTTTCCAAGTGATAAAATTCTGAGTCAATTCAATAAAAATAAGTGCTGCGAATCAAGATATTTCTTCATTATGATATTTCTCCTGACAATAGTCAGGGGCGTTCAGTAGTAAAAGTTGTATGGACCGGGGCTTTGATTGAGCTTCAAACCTGTTCTGGCCCCTTTAGCGCCTTCTATCCTAGACTGCTGATTTTACAGCCACCGTGCTTTCAAGGGAGCTTGGACAGCAAGGAGATCAAACCAGTCAATCTTAAATGATATCAGTCCTGAATATTCACTGGAAGGACAGATGCTGAAGCTGAAGCTCCAGTACTCTGACCACCTGATGCAAAGAGCTGACCCAGAAAAGACTCTGATGCTGGGAAAGATTGAAGGCAGGAGGAAAAGGGGATGACAGAGGATGAGATGGTTGCATGGCATCACAGACTCAATGGACATGAGTTTAGGCAGACTCTGGGAGATAATGGAGGACAGGGAAGCCTGGGGTCCTGCAGTCCCTGGGGTCACAAAGAGTTGAACACGGCTGAGCGACTGAACAACAAGTGCTTGCAAGTCTGTTGGTTGTGTGGCTACTGGGGAAAGGAGGAAGGGAACAAAATATGTTGAAATGCCATGAAGCTCATTGTTCTTACCGAGATTCAGTGATATTTCTTGAATCATAGATTGTTCCAAGTTATTGCTTAATTTCTAGAATTCCAAAAAAAAGATTGACTTTGACAATTTCTCTTTGCTTTTAAGAAAGAACAGATTTGGGGGTGTTATTTCACTACCATTCTCCTGGTAGGAGGCATTAATAGACTTTTTTTTTTTTTTTAGAACAAGTGTGTTCCTGTAAAAACATTTCTATAGCAGCACACAATTTGGCAGGTGCTCCAGGGAACATATTCTTGTAGGAGTACTTTCTACATTCTTTTCTTGGCACACACCCAGTCCAAATAGATAATTTCAATGTGATGTCCAAATTCAGTTGGTGGTGGTAATTTAGTCTTTAAGTCGTGTCCGAATCTTTTGTGAGCTCACCAGGTTCCGCTGTCCATGGGATTTCCCAGGAAAGAATACTGGAGTGGGTTGCCATTTCCTCCTTCAGGGGATCTTCCCAACCCAGGGACTGAGACCACATCTCTTGCATTAGCAGGCAGACTCTTTAACACTGAGCCACCCATGAAGCCTCCCAAATCAGGTGAGGTATATTAAATTTAGAAATTCTTAATGGAAACCTTTTCTACTTAGAGTCCAGGCTAAGGCAGATGTATTTGTTACTTTCCCATGCTAGTTTTTTTCTAAACCACCCTTCCAGTGAAGATGACCATAAAGTCAGGGGACTCCAGTAATCATTTCCATGCTGTTCTCCTTCTATTCCCAGTATCACCTGATCATATGTCTCAGGACAAATCTGTTATTTTAAGAAATCTTTCTTGTGGGGGAAGCCACTATCTGTTACAGTCAATATAACTGGGGTGTGGGCATTGCTGCTGGCTCTTCACTCCATTCACGCTCATGCTCAGTATTATTCCACCACCTCTCCTGGAGTTTTCCAGTTCTTACTATCAGTCAGTCAGTCAGTTCAGTCGCTCAGTCGTGTCAGACTCTTTGCGACCCCATGAATCACAGCACACCAGGCCTCCCTGTCCATCACAAACTCCCAGAGTTTACTCAAACTCATGCCCATTGAGTCGGTGATGCCATCCAGCCATCTCATCCTCTGTCATGCCCTTCTCCTCTTGCCCCCAATCCCTCCCAGCATCAGGGTCTTTTCCAATGAGTCAACTCCTCGCATGAGGTGGCCAAAGTACTGGAGTTTCAGCTTCAGCATCAGTCCTTCCAATGAACACCCAGAACTGATCTCCTTTAGGATGGACTGGTTGGATCTCCTTGCAGTCCAAGGGACTCTCAAGAGTCTTCTCCAACACCACAGTTCAAAAGCATCCATTTTTCGGTGCTCAGCTTTCTTCACAGTCCAACTCTCACATCCATACATGACCACTGGAAAAACCATAGGCTTGACTGGATGGACGTTTGTTGGCAAAGTAATGTCTCTGCTTTTTAATATGCTATCTAGGTTTGTCATCACTTTCCTTCCAAGGAGTAAGCGTCTTTTAATTTCATGGCTACAGTCACCATCTGCAGTGATTTTGGAGCCCAAAAAAATAAAGTCTGACACTGTTTCCTCTGTCTCCCCATCTATTTCCCATGAGGTGATGGGACCAGATGCCGTGATCTTAGTTTTCTGAATGTTAAGCTTTAAGCCAACTTTTTCACTCTCCTCTTTCACTTTCATCAAGAGGCTTTTTAGTTCCTCTTCACTCTCTGCCCTAAGGGGGGTATCATCTGCATATCTGAGGTTATTGATATTTCACCTGGCAATCTTGATTCCAGCTTGTGCTTCTTCCAGCCCAGTGCTTCTCATGATGTACTCTGCATATAAGTTAAATAAGCAGGGTGACAATATACAACTAGGTATCAATCCAGAGGTTTGGTTTTTAGGTGGTAGATGCCAGCTTACTCCATTTTTGTTTTGTTTACTTGTTTATTTTCCTTTATGCTGTTTATTGGAATTCTAAGAATCTTGATTTCTACACTCACTAGCATATTTTGTGAGTTTTATGCTGTGTGCCCATCTGTGACATAGCACAACCATCCTAGTATCACCATCCCTCTTGGGCTCACTCAGGCAAATAAAAGGAAAGTAAAGATAATAAATGCAACTTTTTTTCCCTAGCTATGACCCCATGGCCCTTTAATTTTCAAGAGTTGGAATTTTCTTTGCATAAGGACTGAATTAACTTTCAGTTCTAAATTGTATCAACTTAATTATATCTCTTTATTTATCCACAATATTTGATTCTTTACTAATTCATATTTGCTGAGAATAATAATGGTTAACTTTTGATATATCACCTAAAATTTCCATTGGTTTTTCCAACAACTTGATGAGATAGGCATTATTGTAAAGTCCATTTTTCAAAAGCAAAGATACTGAGGTTTAGTATATTTAGATAACTTGACTAGGTATATTAAAATCAAATTGTAGAGCCAGCATTCAGAATCATAACTTTTATTCTACTTTAAAACACCTCAATGACATTTTTTATGTCAGAATACAAAAATAATGGAGAATAAATTTCAGTCAGAGCAAAAGAGACGATATATGTATGCATCTAGATTGGAAAGAAAGTAGTAACACTTCATTCACAGATGAGATGATTGTGTAGAAAAATTCAAGGAAATCTGTTTAAACATCTAATACTAATGAAATGAATTGGAAAGAGGACATCATAAAGCTTAATATACAGAAATTAACTGTATATCTGTATAACAAATAATCATATATGAAAAAAGTATTCTTTACTGTAGTATCAAATATATTAAATGTATAACATTAAGTCAGGAAAAAAATGTTAAAGACCTGCACACTGAAAATTCTCAAGTTCTACTGAAAAGTCATAAAGATCTGAATAAATGGAGAGATTACTGTCTACAGATTGGAAGAGTCAACATTGTTGAGATATAAACTATCCTCAAGTTAAAGATTTAACACTGTTCTACTCATATCCCAGCAGTCATTCTTTTTTTCTTGAAACTTGACAAGCTAATGGAAAATTAAAGTGGAAATGCAAAGGACCTAGATTGGCCAAAATAAATTAGTAAAGGAAGAACAAATTTGGAGAATTAATTCTACCTAATGTTGAGTTAATATAAAGCTATACTAATCGAGACCATTTTAATATTGGCAAAGATAGATAGATAAGAGGAACAGAATAGAAAGTCTGGAAATAGTCATACACATATATGGACAACTGGTTTTGGAAAAGTTGCAAAGTCAGTACACTGGAGAAAGAACATCTTTCATCAAAAGGTGCTCAAAAAATTGGATAAACATATGCCTGGTGGCTCAGATGCTAAAGAATCTGCCTGCAGTGTGGGAGACCTGGGTTCAATCCCTGGGTCAGAAAGATCTCCTGGAGAAGGGAATGGCTACCCATTCTAGTATTCTTGCCTGAAACTCCATGGACAAAGGAGCCTGGTGGATTACAGTCCATGGGGTCTCAAAGAGTCAGATACAAAGGAATGACTAACACTTTTCACATGTAAACAAACAGAAACAAAACAAGTATGATTCAAAACCTATGCCTTATGTAATAATTTAACTAAAAGTGAATAATTACACAGAAGCAGAAAGATCCTTTTGAGAGTGATTGATATGTCTATTGCCAACTGCAGTGATGATTTCAAGGGAGCATATATATATCAGTCAGTTCAGCTCAGTTCAGTCGCTCAGTCGTGTCCGACTCTAAAGTCACCCAGTTGTGCACTTTAAATACATGCAGTTTATTGTATATAAGTTATACTCCAATAAATCTGTTAAAAAAGAAAATATTCAAATCCATAATTTATTTTGAGGGCTCAAACAAAAGGAAAAGTTTGTAAATGATTCTAGAGGCTACATTTTTATCCTAAGCAAATATTTAAATATTTTCTTTGTGTGATATTAATTATTTTTTATGTCTTGTGAGCAGGATTTAGTTTCTGACTTAAAAGATCGATCAAGAGAATAGCTCTTTTCAGGGAAAACTTACTATATTATTAGTTCAAAATTATCTTCAGAGAACCAAAAGTAACCTAAGCCAGTGACACCTCACACACTGATAGGGAAGCTAATCTGATAGATGTCAAAAACAGGAGGAATCGTGTTGGATGAAGACTTCTTGATTCTCCAGGAATCAAGTTGCATGATTCACTTGGGGGAGAAAATAAGTCTTCAACTGCAGCAGTTACTTGTGTATTGAGCTCACCTATGGGAAGAACATACGCAGTTAGGATAGTTAACATTGATTTATAGATTTCTCCTCTCTGCGGGAAAATGGGCTTCTCTCCAGTACAAAAAAAAAAAAAAAAATACTGTAAACTTAGAAGATTTTTCAGGAGCTGGAGTCAATTAAGTAGAATATGCTTTCCATTGGTTCTTTATATATGGTAAAGAAGAAATATTTACAAAATATAATGGACAGAAACTTTTAATAGTATTACTACATAGAAAACAAATGAAAGTCCATTTAAAAAAGATGAAAAATGAAATAAGAAAAAGATAAAAAGTATATGCATTATATGATTTCTATTAAAGAAGAAATACAAGCAGCTGATAGATACATGTTGCTGTTGTTGTTGTTAAGTTGCTAAGTCATGTCCGACTGTTTGTGATGCCATGGACTGCAGCATGCCAGGCTTCTCTGTCCTTTACCATCTCCTGGAGCTTGCTCAGATTCATGTTTATTGAGTTGGTGATACTATCCAACCATTTCATCCTCTCCCACTTTCTTCTTTTGCCTTTAATCTTTCCCACATCAGGGTGATACATATATAAGAAAGTTATAAATCTTAAGGGTATGTCAATAAAACAATTATATACTCTTTACTCCTATCCGTTTGGTAAAAGATAAACACACAAACACACACTGGTGTGTCTGTGCATATGCGCACACACAGATTCTGCATTGACAACAACCAGAATGATCTTTTGTTCAATTGTCTGTTCAATCGGCACAACCTGATTGTGCCGTTCAGTTCTGTTGCATGGCTGTCTTTCTTGGACCTCTTATTGCTCCTGTCATGAATTGTAGTTACTGTAACTGAATCACTTTTTACTAGAATCTGGGGGGGGGGGGGTTCAATCATGAGGAAACTATGTGTCAAGGCAGAAATCTAGCCTGAAATTCTCCCTCATTCATAAAGAATACTTGATTGCTAAAGTGAGGAACATGATTGCTCAAAGTTCTCTGCTCTTTAGCAGAGGAGAGCTGCCAGAAAATAAATGCTATATTTAAATGACTATAAAAGGACCTTACCCTTTATTGCAAGCTTGCCAGATCTTAGAAACAGATATGATACTCAATGTCCTGTATGAAATAAAGGCCAGAATGGGATTTTTGCATGAGCCAAAAATAGCGTTACACCTCTTGATTGTTGAAGCATCTAACTTTTTATCACTGACAAGATAAATTCTAAACACTGTTTCTGGCTCATGTGGTGATAAAAAATATTTTTCTATTTTCTAAGCAGTTAAGACAATAGAGGATGACTTTAGTTATGCTATAAATCTTTGCTCATTTCCTGCTGATTTGAGCAAACTTTGATTTTATTAGGTAAGTGAGATTGTCCTGTGTCTTTAGCTAAAAATATGGAAGTTGAGATGTCAGAAAGCATAAGATTATCAAACCATTTCTAATTATCTTGAGGGTAAACTTATGAAGGAAGAAGCAAATCACTTTTTAAAAAATAGTTTAAAAATCTTTTCATTGCCTTGTATTTCTGATAATTTCTAAAAATATTGCACTCTTGACATTCAGTGCAAATGTTATTTTCAGTTAAAAATTAGTCTCTATTACATGCTAATTTTTTCTCATTGGCATTCTGAAGCCAACCAGTCCCCAGTTATTATTTTGTGCTGTTAACTGTACACTTGACTACTATTATAACTCACATGTTGATTAATTGCTACACATTTTAGACTTACTTGAGTTTTTACCAGCAACAGACTAATTTTCTTATAAATGAAAATAAAGATGAAAACTCCAAACAGTTCTAAAACAATTAAGGTTTTTCCCACACTTTTTGGTAAACTAGCTTCAGTAGTTTAAAGCAAAATTTTATGAATCTGTTAAGAAAGTAATAATTATATATTGAGACATTCAAAGCTTACTGATATTGGAGTCTGCAGTGCTTTAACTGTTTCCAGTTAGTTCACAAAGAATGTTAAAGCTCTGAAAAATTATGGATACACACTAACTTGGAGAAAGACTGATAGGGAAGCATATATGAAGGATATATGAAGAATAGGAATATTCAAGAGTTAAAATCTGAAATGGCTTGTGGAGTACATGTCTTCATTCACTCCCTATCATCTTTATGTGGTTGTTCAGTTGCTAAGCTGTGTCTGACTTCGACCCCCATGGACTGTATCATGCCAGACTCCTCTGTCCTCCACTGTCTCCCAGAGTTTGCTCCTACTCGTGTCCACTGAGTCAGTGATGCTATCTAACCACCTCAGCCTCTGCTGTCCCCTTCTTTTACCTTCCTTCTTTCCCAGAATCAGAGTATTTTCCAATGAATCAGTTCTTTGCATCAGATGGTCAAAGTATTGGAGCTTCAGCTTCCACAACAGTCCTTCCAATGAATATTCAGTGTTGATTTCCTTTAGGATTAACTGGTTTAATCTCTTCACTGTCCAAGGGTCTCTCAAGAGTCTTCTCCAGCACCACTATTCGAAAGCATCAATTCTTTGGTGCTCAGCCTTCTTTATGATCCAACTCTCACATCCATACATGACTACTGGAAAAACCATAGCCTTGATTATATGGACCTTTGTCTGCAAAGTTGATGTCTCTGCTGTCTAGGTCTGTGCCATCTTTATAAATACATCAAGTGCTTACAGACTTTTTTTAAGAATGTAAAGAATGCTATCGTGAAGATTTGTGAACAGTTATTAGTAGATTAACAGAGTGATAAAGAGGTGCTTTCAGAAGATCATTAAAATGGTTTTGAAGAATTTTGTAGAATGGGGAATGTAGTATCCAGGTTACTGTGATCTTTAGAATGCTAATTTTGAAAGATGTTATACATTTAAAAAGAAAAACAAATGAATATGGTTGTTCAGATATTTCCCATAATTTTTCTAAGCTTATTTGTCCATAACCTCCTTCTTCAAGCATCTCAAAGAATTGCTATTTTATGGGACACATTTTGAGAAATGCTTTCCAGAGGGTTAAAAGACTTTGTTGTGACTATGTGATTTGGTAAAAAATCCAAAAGTTATAAACAGGTTTGAATATAATAGAGAAGGGATATGTAAGTATCCAACACTTTGGACACTATTCTCTACATAGACTAAGGAAAAGAAACCTAGGCAGAACAACATGAGCCATTGGAGAGAATATGAAGTCAGATAAAGGCCAGAATAGGAATTTATCAGTAAAGGCGACACCATTACAATCTGGGCTTAAAATTAGAGTAGATCGTTTCCTCTAGGAGCTTCCCTGGTGATGGTAAAGAATCTGCCTGCAATGCAGGAGTTCCAGGTTTGACCCCTCGGGCAGGAAGAGCCCCTGGAGAAGGGAATGGTTACCCACTCCAGTATTCTTGCCTGGACAATCCCATGGACAGAGGAGCCTGGCATGCCGCAGTCCATGGGGTCGCAGAGTCAGACACGACTGAGTGGCTAACACTTTCACTTTCATTTCCTCTAAAAGCATGCTTAGGAGGCACCGGATTGGAAGATTCCTCACCTTGCAATAGCTCCATAGGGATGAATGGAGATCTGTCCCCCAGTGAGTTTGGAGTAACAGTGGGGAGAGGTAAACTCCAAGTGCAAAGGGCAGCCCTGGCAAAGCACTGTTGGAATCTAAAAGAAGGGCCTCGATCACTTACTCAGCTTACTTAGAAAGTGTTTCAGGGTAGACCCAGTGTGCAATCATAATCAAATAGCTATATTTTCACATATTGTGAAGATAGCATTACCACAAGTCTGTAAGAAGACTATAGAGCTACATGGAAGAGATTAAGTAGTGGTCCAGGACTTTCCAAAGGAGAAGGTCCTGGGTTTCATTTCCTTTTGCTTTCCTTTCATTTTCTATTTCTTGCCTTCTCCTCTCCTCTTCCCTCTTGTCTTGCATTTCCTTTCCTTTATTTTTAACCACTTTTCTCTTCTCATTTGTTTCATGTGCCAGATATATCCCTGAAGTGACCAGGAGAAAATCCAGACTGTTACATCATGTAAAAGGTTCTTCCTAAAATCTGACTCCTCTTCCCTGGTTGTGCATTTTTCAGAGTGATGGCTGATCTGCCATTTGTTCACCCAGCCGAGCCCACCACTGTGCACACTTCTCTGTGTTCTCACGATACCCTGTGAAACCTGTCTCTATTTACAAATCTAAGTTAGGATTACAGTGTGTTTGTGTGCTCCCAAGTAGATTTTTAGTGCCTTGAATACAGGGACTGTGCTTCTCTGTATTTTATTCCCAGTACTGAGCTACAGAAAACAAGTCTGGCTGAAAAGACAAATGGTAATGAAAGGGTATATACACATATATGTAAGTATATTTTAAAAAATGATGCCCTGTTCTCAGGATTATGTAAATCCTCTTCTGAATGTATCTGCCTCCACATTAGGTCCTGATAACTGAAACAAGATGTGGCCTAATCAGCATTCTAGAGAAGATCAACTAAGTCCATTTAATAAGATAAATATTTATCAATGACCTGTTATGTGCAGGGGCTTCCCAGGTAGTCAGTGGTAAAGAATCTGCCTGTCAATGCAGGAGATACAGGCTCCATCCTTGGGTCAGGAAGGTCCCCTGGAGTAGGAAATGGCAATCCACTCCAGTATTCTTGCTTGGGAAATCCCATGAACAGAGGAGCCTGGTGGGCTACAGTCCATGGGGTCGCGAAGAATCGGACACGACTGAACACACATACATGCATATTATGTGCAAGGAGTGTAGGTGACTGATTGAAAGATTGAGAATAAGGGAAAAGCTAAAGAAACCTGGGTCCCTTTATAGGCAGATAAGTTGATCTCAGGTTTGGGGAACCGAGTAGCAGATTTTCAGTCTCTGGAGAATTGTCATTTGTAAGTAGGAGCCACACACATTTCCACAGACAAATGAAAAGAAATAGGAACGGGTTTTAGCTTTGAATAACCTTCCAGGAGTACGTTACCAAACAGGGCTAGGAAGGCTATTTCTCAGGAGATGTTTTTTAAGGTTAAGGTAACTCCTTAGCTGCAATCCTTTCAATAAATAAAAGGCTAGATGCCTGGAGCTCCCTGCTGGTTGTGTAATTCTGGGATATTTTGGTTCCTTCTTATGCCTCTCCTTCAATGACCTTAGTTCCTTTCATCAGTTTAATGTTTAAAGCATTTACAAAAAAACATGTATCTATTTACAAGAATGAGAAATTTCAAAATTTCTCCAGGCAACTCTATTTTCATAAAAATCCCCTGTTTGAAGTGACCTCGCGAGTTTCTCCCGAGGAGGCATGGCTGTGACAAGATGCAGTTTCACAGGATTTCACTTTGAAGGAGATGATATGAAATACAAAAACAGACCTCCCTTTTATAGTGTGTACAAGCATTGTCTCTGTGAAAGAGGAAAAAGAAAACATTGGTGATGTTGCACAAGCTTCAGAAGCAAAAGTAGTTCAAATAATCTTTTCAAGTGGTATCACTGAACTCTGATGAAAAACTCTCATAAACTTTATGTTTGAACATTTTCATGAGAGGATAGTTGCTTTACAATGCTGTGTTAGTTTCTGCTGTACGAAAGAGTGAATTAGCTAGATATATACATATATCCACAACTTTTTGGATTTCCTTCTCATTTAGGTCCGGCCTCCCTGGTAGCTCAGCTGGTAGAGAATCTTCCTGCAATGTGGGAGACCTGGGTTCAGTCCCTGGGTTGGAAGAGCCCCTGGAGAAGGGAACAGCGACTGACTCTAGTATTCTTGCTTGGAGAATTCCATGGACAGAGAAACTTGGCAGGCTGCAGTCCATGGGGAAGCAAAAAATCCGACATGACTAAGTGACTTTCACTTCACTTCACTCCCATTTTAGGACACCACAGAGCCCTGAGTAGAGTTCCCTGTGCTATACGGTAGGTTCTCATTAGTTACTTATTTTATACGTAGTAGTATATATATATCAGTCCCAATTTCCCAATTCAGCCCACCTCCACTTTCCCTTCTTGGTGTTCATACATTTGCTCTCTATGTCTGTTTCTCAAAAAAAAAAAAAAAAAAAAACAGAAAACAAAACTTTAATTAAATTTTTATGTGGATATCTACACTTAAGACTTCCTTAGTCTTAAACACTGGGGAGGGCTGCTCTGCTCAGATAACATACTCTCCGGATATCCTTCCAGTGACAACTCAAAAGAGTTAGCTGCTCTATTTCCAGCTGAGCTCATGCTTTACCATCTGAGCCACAGGGGCAGCTCAAGTGAAAGTGAAAGTCACTCAGTTGTGCCTGACTGTGACCCCATGGACTATAGAGTCCATGGAATTCTCCAGGCCATAATCCTGGAGTCGGTAGCCTTTCCCTTCTCCAGGGGATCTTCCCAACCCAGGGATTGAACCCAGGTGTCCCAAATTGCAGGCGGATTCTTTACCAGCTAAGCCACAAGGTTAGCCCTCTTTTTCCAGAGCAACTTGAAAGCAGGAATTGTGTCTGAATGACCTTTGTATTCCTAGCTTCTTTTATGTTGCCTTGTAGATGATAAAATGTTTGTTCAATGAATGAGCACAGCTCTTACAGTATGTAGCCAACTTTCATCTCCCCTCTACAAATCCCCAGACTCTTTGAAAGTAAAGCTTAATGTCTCTTTATATTTATAATCTGAGTGCCTGGTACAGCATAGGCAGTTAATACATGCATGATGTATATGATGAAAGAATTAATACCTTGGTACATACAGGGAATATCACCATGTTATAGAACCATGCAATAATTAATGTTGAGCAAGACTCTTAAATTATTTAGATAATATACTTATATTGGGCTTCCCTGGTGGTGCTAGTGGTAAAGAATCTGCCTGCCAATGCAAGAGGTACAAGGGATGTGTGTTCCGTCCCTAGGTTGGGAAACCCCCTGGAGAAGGAAATGGCACCCACTCCAGTATTCTTGTCTGGATAATCCCATGGACAGAGGAGACTGGCCAGCTATAGTCAGACATGACTGAGCGACTGAGAGACAGAGAACTTATATTCATCATACTCTGGGAGAAAAACACAGACATGTGTGTGTCTATAATTAATACATATTGTTATTCAATCACTAAGTCATGTCTATGTTTTTACCCTATGGACTGCAAAACACCAAGCCTTCCTGTCCCTTACTACCTCCTGGAATATGCCCAAGTTCATGTCCATTGAATCGGTGATGCCATCCAACCATCTCATCCTTTGCTGCCCACTTCTCCTGTTGCCTTCAATTTTTCCCAGCATCAGGGTCTTTTCCATTAAGTTGGCTCTTTGCATCAGGTGGCCAAAGTATTGGAGCTTCACCTTCAGCATCAGTCCTTCCCATGAGTATTCAGGGTTGATTGCCTTTAGGATTTACTGATTTGATCTCCTTGCAGTCCAAGAGACTCTCAAGAGTCTTTTCCAGCACCACAATTTGAAGGCATCAATTCTTTGGATAGCAGCCTTCTTTATAGCCCAACTCTCACATCCATACATGACTACTGGAAAAACCATAGCTTGACTATACCTTTGTCAGCAAAGTGATGTCTTTGCTTTTTAACACACTGTCTAGGTTTGTCATAGCTTTCCCTGCAAGAAGCAAGCATCTTCTAATTTCATGGTATGTATATAGATACACATATATGTACACAATCTCAGAGTATGATTAGTATCTTAACACATTTTAGTTAAGAATAAATTGCAAGATTTTGTTATTAGAGAGGTCAGTATCTGCTGTCCCTGTCCTCCCCCTACCAAAAATAAATTTATGTATTTAAATCATCTCCTTCCTTGCCCATATTAGATATTCGTATGAGGTTGTGATTATATCTGATGTAAGCATGTGACAGTGCTTTGGGGTAACTATGAAATTATTCATTTTTGTTTCTTTCTAAACCTTTTGTGTAATCATTTGTGCAGGCTGGCCTGACACTGACATCGTTGGCTGTGCCAGTCAATGTCAGCACAGGAAGACTCCTGAAGAGGAGGGTTACACAACTTTACTTCTATTTTTAATGCTTTGGTGAATTGCAACACTGGTTCTGCATTGTTTTCTGACATAGACAATAGTAAAATATTGGCCCCTTCTCTGCTTAACTCATTTGCATGGGATTTCATTAGGAGGAGAACTCATTGATGAGCTTGTGTGTGGTGCTTAGTTGCTCAGTCTTGTCTGACTCTTTGTGACTCCATGAACTGTAGCCTGCCAAGCTCCTCTGTCCAAGGGGATCTCCAAGCAAGAATACCGGAGTGGGTTGCCAACCTTTCCTCCAGGGGTTCCCAACCCAGGGGTCGAATCCAGGTCTCCTGCATTGCAGTTGGATTCCTTACTGTCTGAGCCACTGATGAACTTAGGAGAAACTGCCCCACTCATTGGGGTAAATAATTGACAGTGTGGGAAGTGGAGTAAAAGATGGATGCTTTCAAACCTGCTCTTACCACTTCCTGTTATAATTTTGGACTAGTGCAACATTGAACAAGTGACTTATTTGATCTGAGCTTCTGGTTAGTCATTATCAAAGTGGAAATAAAATTAGTATACACTTCCTTGTGACTCAGCTGGTAAAGAATCCGCCTGCAATTTGGGACACCTGGGTTCAATCTCTGGGTTGGGAAGATCCCCTGGAGAAAGGAAAGGCTGTCCACTCTAGTATTCTGGCCTGGACAATTCCATTGACTGTATAGTCCATGGGATCACGAAGAGTCGGACATGACTGAGCAACTTTCACTTTCACTTCAATGCATTATGAAACGTGTAATTAATTCATGCCTTATGCAGTGACTGGTATATAAAAAGTATACATTAAGCTTTTGTTTTATTACAGTTTCTACTGTTTTATTTCTGAGCATTTCAAGGTTTACATGGTACATTTTTTTTGTCAGTAGCAAGATAGAATAATGATTATACTTAACTAGCTCATTTGTCGTGACGCAATTCGTTAACCAGTGTCTGTTGACATTGATCACATGTTTTGTTTGATTTAAGAAAAGAAAAATCAAATTCTGGAAAAATGATCTAATTTATGATCAGTTGATACCAAATTACTGGATTGACTCCCCTTTTTCCAGCAAGTTGCTAGGACTTTGGATACTAGTTTAGTCATATAAGTAATGAAGCCTGGTGAGACTGTTTCTCACCACTAAATGGGGGAAAACCAATCCATTTGTTAATACTCAGAAAGGTAATCAGTGATGATGGGGTGAGGAGGTGGAAAGTTCAAGAACTTTGGCATCAGGCTGACCTGGGTTTGAATTTCAGTTCTATCATTTCTCTGGCTAATGCACTGAATTCCTTTGTAACAGAGATTCTCAGACTTTGTCTTATGGTTGTTAAGATTCTCAGTATTTCCAAAGGGACTATTATTTATCACATTTTTAAAAATTTCTAGGTTGATTGTTAAAGCAGTTTACCTCTGTAGATAATTAGACCAAAGAGATGGAGGAGACAAAGTCAGGGTGTGAGACGGAAAAAGAGGAGAAAACCAGTATCTAGGGGAGAGAATTTCATTGGATGGTCCCCTGTGGGGTTTGTTCTAGCACAATTGAGAAGTTAACCAGATGTGTCTTGGAAATTGCCTTTCCTAGCCATACTTCTCCCGGATGCTACAAGAACTTACAAAAATATACTTGAAGCCCAAATCTACACATTTCTCTATCTTCTGGTCATTCCTAATTGGTATTTTCTCTAGGATTTTTTTTAGAAGGAAGCAAGGTCTATTCCATTTGTCAGGCTTTTTGTTTATTTGTTAGCCTGGACTGATCAAGGCAAACTTGGAAGGCTTTTTCTTTATCCCTAGAGATAACCAACGTGAGTAACTTTCACTAGCCCATTTCCACACTAGTGCCAAGGTTTTTTGAAAACAGAAATTGAAATGCTTTACATTGAGACTCTAGTCTGGAAAGCAAATTGTTTGATTAAAGTGTATTTCTTAAAACAAATGAATGATTTTGTTGTTGTTGTTTAGTGGCTAAGTTACGTCTGACTCTTGTGTGACCTCATGGACCGTAGGCCACCAGACTCCTCTGTTCAAGGGATTTCCTTGGCGAGAATACTAGAATTGATTGCCATTTCCTTCTTCAGAGAATCTTCCTGACCCAAGGATTGAACCTGTGTCTCCTGCATTGCAGGTGGATTCTTTACCATCTGAGCCACCTTCGAAGCCCCAAACGGATGATAGGAGATTCTAATTATTGTCTCTGCATTGCTCCATAAAACTCAATTCCATTCATTTCTTGAAAATAAAAAGCACAAAATAAAGTAAATTATGTTTCCTTTTTTTTCAAAATTGGATTTTAATGGCTTATTTGAGTCTCAACTTCCTTATGCCTAATTTTAGTTAACAGTATCCCTTTGGATTGTAGTAATATATTTTAATGTAAATTTGAATAAAATTGAAAAAGCCATAACTGAACATGTTTGATTTCTTGGTTTCTTAGGTCAATCAAAACTGATCATTTCAATTGGAAGTTTTTGTATGCCTTGTGTTTTTCAAGAGTTAGTGCAAGCTTGTTAGGACTTGCATGTGTATTCAGTTGGTAAGTTGTATCTGACTTTTTTGCTACCCCATGGACTGTATCCTGGGGCTTCACAGGTGATGCTAATTGTTACAGTCCATGGGATTGCAAAGAGTCGGACACTACTGAAGCGACTTAGCACATGCACACATGTATGGACTATAGCCCACCAGGCTCCTCTGTCCATGAGGTTCTCCAGGCAAGAATAGTGGAATAGGTTGCTATTTCCTCCTCCAGGGGATCTTCCTGACCCAGGGGTCGAACCTGTATCTCCTGCACTGGCAGGCAGATCTTTTACCACTGGGGCCACCTGGAAAACCAGCCCACTGCTAGGACTTAGTTGCCATTAATTAAAAGTTGCATTTATTTATAGTTTTTATTTCAGTATTTCTCAGTGTATGGTCTACTTTCTCCTTCATTAACATTACTTGGGAATGTTTATTTAAAAATCTTAGATTCCTGGGTTCCACTCAAAATTACTGATTCAAAATATCCAGAGGCGGAGCCAAGGAATCCACTTTTTTTTTTTTAATGGCATCCTATGTAACTCTTATGCACATGAAAACTTGATTTCAGCACCACTATAAAGAAGTCAGAAAGAGAAAAATAAATGTTGTATTTTAACGTTATCTATATGTAATCTAGAAAAATGGATCAGAGGAACCTATTTTCCAGTCCGGAATAGAGATCCAGAGGTAGAGAACAGACATGTGGACACGGGAAAGGAAGGCGGGGGTGGGATAAATTGGGAAAGTAGAATTGACATCTATATACTACCACGTGTAAAATAGATAGCTGGTGAGAACCTGGTATATGGCACAAGCTTAGCTTAGTGCTCTGCGATGGAGGCTCCAGAGGGAGAGTATGCAAGTATTCATATAAGCTGCTTCAATTTGCTGCAGAGCAGGAACTAACTCAATATTATAAATCAACTATACACCAGTTAGAAAAAAAGGAATCAGGGGAGAGGCCAGCAGCCATTAAATGAGCTATTTTAGAGAGAAGGAGGGATGAAAAAGGACAGGGAAAATTCAGGCTATATTATCATTGTATGAAAGATAAAAGGTCAAATGCTATTTTCTTCCTTTTCCTTTGAAAATCTTTTATTTTGTGTGAACAACCAATATTTACTAAAATATACATATTTTAGTCACTTCTTAATTCACGCTAATGAAATGAACGCGGAAAGGAGAATGCTTAAAGAGGATCATTCAGTTCAGTTCAGTTCAATCACTCAGTCGTGTCTGACTCTTTGCGACCCCATGAATCACAGCACGCCAGGCCTCCCTGTCCATCACCAACTCCCGGAGTTTACTCAAACTCATGTCCATCGAGTCCGTGATGCCATCCAGGCATCTCATCCTCTGTCGCCCCCATCTCCTCCTGCCCCCAATCCCTCCCAGCATCAGGGTCTTTTCCAATGAGTCAACTCTTCACATCAGGTGGCCAAAGTATTGGAGTTTCAGCCTCAGCATCAGTCCTTCCAATGAACACCCAGGACTGATCTCCTTTAGGATGGACTGGTTGGATCTCCTTGCAGTCCAAGGGACTCTCAAGAGTCTTCTCCAACACCACAGTTCAAAAGCATCAATTCTTCAGCACTCAGCTTTCTTTATAGTCCAACTCTCACATCCATACATGACTACTGGAAAAACCATAGCCATGACCAGACAGACCTTTGTTGACAAAGTAATGTCTCTGCTTTCTAGGTTGCTGTCTAGGTTGGTCATAACTTTCCTTCCAAGGAGTAAGTGTCTTTTAATTTCGTGGCTGCAATCACCATCTGCAGTGATTTTGGAGCCCAGAAAAATAAAGTCAGCCACTGTTTCCACTGTGTCCCCATCTATTCGTCATGAAGTGACAAGACTGGATGCCATGATCTTAGTTTTCTGAATGTTGAGCTTTAAGCCAACTTTTTCACTCTCCTCTTTCACGTTCATCAAGAGGCTCTTTAATTCTTCTTCACTTTCTGCCATAAGGGTGGTATCATCTGCATATCTGAGGTTAATGATATTTCTCCTGGCAATCTTGATTCCAGCTTGTGCTTCTTCCAGCCCAGCATTTCTCATGATGTACTCTGCATACAAGTTAAATAAGCAGGGTGACAATATACAGCCTTGATGTACTCCTTTTCCTATTTGGAACCAGTCTGTTGTTCCATGTCCAGTTCTAACTGTTGCTTTCTGACCTGCATACAGGTTTCTCAAGAGGCAGGTCAGGTGGTCTGGTATTCCCATCTCTTTCAGAATTTTCCACAGTCATTGGATGAGATGTTTATACCAACAATAGACAACAAAACTGATAGTAAGGTTGATATGAAAGACAGATTAAAGGAATGGACAGGGTCTCATTTCGATTTTTGGTTACAGACTTATTTCCTTGTCCATTGAAGACAAAACCTGAAGTCAAGGTTAGTTTCTGTTGGTTTATCCCATCTGTATGTAATAATTTGTTTAAATTATATATTAAAATGAAACAAACAATTCTGACAAGCATACAAACCCTAAATTTTATTCAATTAATTGCAGATAGGACTATCAAATCTTCAGCTTTTGGACTGAAATGACCTTTGTTTTGCAAAATAGTTCTTATCAAATAATCTCCTTTTGGGGAAGATTTCCTTCTGTCTCAGTTTGCTTTGCATTTAATTAAGAAGTTTGTCCGCGTATTTTTTCCTAAGACAAGGAGAAAATAAGAGAATTGCTCTTTCAATTTTTGATATATATAAGTTGTAAAATATTTGATATAAAGCCAACTTGAAATGATAAATAATTCATGCAGTCTATTGGTAATTGGTGATGTGAGATGCGAACCACATAAATGAAATGGATCTCTTTGCTATCATTTGCCCAATGTAATATATTTTATAGACACTAATGATACCCAAACAGTAAAGCTTAATGATGTTTTGAATGCTGATTATACCTAAAAGATGCTTCAAGTCATACAAATATTCCAGAAGTGATCACACCATGAGCTATTTGTTGAAATAAACATTCCAAGATGGCTTAAGGTCAATTTAATCAAATATATATGGAAGTCTTTTTGTAGTTGCATGTATCTAGCTCTTGCTCAGCCATTTAAATCTGTTTACTTTTCAAGTCATCAGTTCTAGAAAAATAGTAAAATTCAGTGTGTCGCCAATTAGTGCCACTGTTAATTAACCTCAGTTAATTAGCCTTTGATTCAATCATAGGACACACCAACAAGTTTCTATTTATTGGGGGATGTTGCTGTTATTTCCCAGCAAGTCTGTTAGAATCTTCTAAGAAAGTGTCTGGACAAGGTATAACCAGAGAGAAGTCAGCTTATCAGAGTAAAAATTAGATAAATTGGATTCATTAATGAAACTAATTTGAATGCTCAAACTACCGCACAATTGCACTATCTCACACACTAGTAAAGTAATGCTGAAAATTCGCCAAGCCAGGCTTCAGCAATACATGAACCGTGAACTTCCACATGTTCAAGCTGGTTTTAGAAGAGGCAGAGGAACCAGAGATCAAATTGCCAACATCTGCTAGATCATCGAAAAAGCAAGAGTTCCAGAAAAACATCTACCTATGCTTTATTGACTATGCCAAAGCCTTTAACTGTGTGGATCACAATAAACTGTGGAAAATTCTGAAGAAGATGGGAATACCAAACCACCTGACCTGCCTCTTGAGAAACCTGTATGCAGGTCAGGAAGCAACGGTTAGAACTGGACATGGAACAACAGACTGGTTCCAAATAGGAAAAGGAGTACATCAAGGCTGTATATTGTCACCCTGCTTATTTAACTTATATGCAGAGTACATCATGAGAAATGCTGGGCTGGAAGAAGCACAAGCTGGAATCAAGATTGCCAGGAGAAATATCATTAACCTCAGATATGCAGATGACACCACCCTTATGGCAGAAAGTGAAGAAGAACTAAAGAGCCTCTTGATGAACGTGAAAGAGGAGAGTGAAAAAGTTGGCTTAAAGCTCAACATTCAGAAAACTAAGATCATGGCATCCAGTCTTGTCACTTCATGACGAATAGATGGGGACACAGTGGAAACAGTGGCTGACTTTATTTTTCTGGGCTCCAAAATCACTGCAGATGGTGATTGCAGCCATGAAATTAAAAGACACTTACTCCTTGGAAGGAAAGTTATGACCAACCTAGACAGCAACCTAGAAAGCAGAGACATTACTTTGTCAACAAAGGTCTGTCTGGTCATGGCTATGGTTTTTCCAGTAGTCATGTATGGATGTGAGAGTTGGACTATAAAGAAAGCTGAGCACTGAAGAATTGATGCTTTTGAACTGTGGTGTTGGAGAAGACTCTTGAGAGTCCCTTGGACTGCAAGGAGATCCAACCAGTCCATCCTAAAGGAGATCAGTCCTGGGTGTTCATTGGAAGGACTGATGCTGAGGCTGAAACTCCAATACTTTGGCCACCTGATGTGAAGAGTTGACTCATTGGAAAAGACCCTGATGCTGGGAGGGACTGGGGGCAGGAGGAGATGGGGGCAACAGAGGATGAGATGCCTGGATGGCATCACGGACTCGATGGACATGAGTTTGAGTAAACTCCGGGAGTTGGTGATAGACAGGGATGACTGGCGTGCTGCAGTTCATGGGGTCTCAAAGAGTCAGACACAACTGAGTGACTGAACTGAACTGAATGAAACTAATGACACTTGCAAAAATTGTCACTTTCCCCCTAAACACTTTATTGTATTTAGAGTGGCTTCACAGGTTGTTCTAGTGGTAAAGAATCCTCCTGCGAATGCAGGAGACAGGAGAGGTGCTTGTTCGATCCCTGGGTCAGAAAGATTGCCTGGAGAAGGAAGTGGCAACCCACTCCAGTATTCTTGCCTAGGAAATCCCATGGACAGAGGACCCTGGTAGGCTACAGTCTCTGGGGTCGCAAAGAGTCTGACACCTCTGAAGCGACCTATCATGCAACATGTACACAGTATTCAGCATTTAGGAAGAGTTTTTGTTACCACTCAAATACCTATCACTGTTTTCGTGGGTAAACAGTGAACAGATGAGATAAAATACATTTCAGAAAAGGGCAGTTGATTATGCCTTCTCCATAACTCAAGTATTTTTATTTATCCATCTGGTCTGTCATAACCTTGTGAAATAAAGATTGCTAGATTTCAGCATGGCAAGAAAATACCCATTTTTAATCAGTAAAACTGGATGGCGCTGCTTCACTGAACAGATCTGGGCAGGTTGCTGGTAATACCGAGTATTGTCATCCAGCTACAGCTGCAGTGACAATCTGGGCAGGAAGTGGGATTTCAAAACCCTTTCAACCAGATGGGAGATTTTATTTATTCCCACCACCCAGATGCCACCAACTCATCTCTCTGATGAGACTGTTTACTAATCTTACAAGGAGAGGTGCTGGTTGCTCCAGGACATGTTTATTGAGAATTTCAACTGCCAGCTGAACAGCAAATTAACACAAAAGCAGTGTGTGTGTGTGTGTGTGTGTGTGTGTGTGTGTGAGAGAGAGAGAGAGAGAGAGAGAGAGAGAAACTTAAGAGGACTATTCGGTGGACTCTGCTTTCAATTGATTCTCGAGTGTGCGTGGTGACCTTGCAGAGATGAAGAGACAGTGCCTCAACTGGACTTACCTGCTTGACTCTGGAGTCATCTTAGGGCCCAAAAGCTGACTCCAGCATAGGGTTAAGCTGAAAGGGGACACAGCAGCCCCAATCCTAGGATCCACAAAACTTGGTATCGAGCCCTTACCAGAAATTCTTTTGTAATCAAAGTCACTTCAGTGGTGTCTGACTCTTTGCAACCCTATGGGCCATAGCCCGTCAGGCTCCTCTGTCCATGGGATTCTCCAGACAAGAATACTGGAGTGGGTTGCCATTTTCCTTCTCCAGGGGAATCTTCCTGATCCAGGGATCAAACTCGAGTCTCTTTAAGTCTCTTGCATTGGCAGGCAAGTTTTTACCACTATCAGAAGTACAAGGATTTAATTAAATTGTAGGATTGACAACACCATCAGTCCAAGAACAGTCCCTCCTGGAGAGGACTGTGGAGTCAGAGGTCCCCAGCATTTTCTCAGAAGAGCTCTATGTGTGACATCCCAGAGCTTGCACCCCCTGCCACCAATGGAGGAAATCCTCTGGAGAACCACGTGTAGAACAGATGGAATCAGGCTGGAATCTCAGCTCTGTAGCACTCTACATGAGCACTGTCTGCTGTAACACCACCCGGTGTGGCTTCCTGCAGTTCCTTAATTACCTTGGTTACTGTTGCCCCAAATGTCCAAGCAGTGGCACAAAGCTATTTCAAAAACACCCCAGCTATGCCTGTCTTAACGCACCATGTATAGCCAAGCAGGTGGTCCCCAGCAGACCACCATGTGAATCATCAACCACATCATCGGTGGCCCTTGTCTCCAGCAAGAAGGCCCCCTGATTTCTCTACTCCTCAGTGTCCTTCTATGAAATTGATTCCTTGTTAATCTGTGTTTCATTAACCACAGAACTGCACATGCTTTAAATAATCAGAAAATAAAAACCGTTTTCAGTAACTTTAGACTATGTGACAGGTGTTGGTTTCCTAGCATTATATCTCACTACCTCTGTACATTCAGATATGCACACAAAGAGCATAGAATTTAATTGTCTGGAACAAACTCAGCCATACTGTATGAGAATTACTCCAAAAGTAGAAGCCTTGGGCTTTCCAGGTTGTATTAGTGGTAAAAAGCCCTCTTGCCAGTGCAGGAAGACATCTCTTAATAGAGATGAAGGCTTGATCCCTGGGTTGGGAAGATCCCCTGGAGTAGGAAATGCAACCTACTCCAGTATTCTTGCCTGGGGAATCCCATGGACAGAGGAGCCTGTTGGGCTACAGTCTATAGAGTCACAAAGAGTCAAACATGACTGAAGTGACTTAGCACCCATGAAATAGTCAGCATCACAACCATCCCACATTTAGGGTAGCAAAATTGGCTCACTTGATAACTGCCATAAGAAAAGGGCTGATCTCGCCCAGGTTGGATGCATGAGACAAGTGCTCGGGCCTGGTGCACTGGGAAGACCCAGAGGAATCAGGTGGAGAGGGAGGTGGGCGGGGGGATCGGGATGGGGAATACATGTAAATCCATGGCTGATTCATGTCAATGTATGACAAAACCCACTACAATATTGTAAAGTAATTAGCCTCCAACTAATAAAAATAAATGAAAAATAAATAAATAAAATTAAATTTAAAAAAAAGTAAAGGGCTGATCTCTGTGTGTTTCTCAGTTTTATTGCTCAAAGCTTTGTCTTCTCATGTAAACATGAAGTGGAGAACGTAAACAGTGTCCATACATAGGGCTGCTATGACATTACATGAAACATGTATGTGAAACCCTTAGTGTATTACCAAACTATGGACTATAGCCCACCAGGCTCCTCCATCCATGGGATTATTCCAGGCAAGAATTCTGGAGTGGGTTGCCATTTCCTTCTCAGGGGATCTTTCGGGGATCTTCTCAACCCAGGGATCTAACCTAGGTCTCCCGCATTGCAGGCAGACTTTTTACTGTCTCAGCCACCAGGGAATCCCATCTAACATATAAAGTACATACAAATGCTTTATCTTTTAATTATTACTGAATTTATTATCATCAATAACCCAGTTGCAATTCATAGGCCAGATAACTGTTATCAATTTTTTTTTTTTTCTTTTTGGCTGGGTTGCATGGGACAGAGAAGCAGAGTCTTAATCATTAAAATACAAGGGAAGTCCCAACTGTATTTATTTTCTTGTCCTGTTGTAATCGATTACCACAAATTTAATGACTTAAGACATCACAAATATATCTTACAATCCTGGGGCTCAGAAGTTCCAAGTTCAATGTGATTGAACTAAAGTTAAAGTGTTTTCAGGGCTGGTTGCTTCTGGAGGCTCCAGGGGAGAAGACATCTTCTTGCCTTTCCCAGCTTCTGGAAGCAAACTGTAGTCCTTGGCTGGTGGTCTTTTTCTCCATCTTCAAAGAAGTGTAGCATCTCTCAGTCTCATCTCTCTGTCACTCTCTTTCTCTGTCTCCTTTTTTCCGCCTGTCATTGTCACATCACCATCTCTGTCTTTAACCTTCCTGCTTCACTCTTGTAAAGATCCTTGTGATAATATTCAGTCTGCAGAATAATCTCCTCATCTCAAGACCTGCAAAGCTCCTTTTATGTTTCCAGGTTTCCAGGATGAGGGCCTTGCCATATGCTGACTGTTGCTCAGCCCACCCCAGTAACTGAGATCTGAGAATTTAAATGACAGGCACCAAGTCACACAACTAGTCAGTTACGTGGTCCATGTCTCAAGGCTCCCAGCCAAATGTTTTTTCTGATTTAGCCTCTGTCTGTAATTGCAGATCTAGTCTTGCTTTATTTTGAAAATGAGTTCATAGACTCATTATCTTTTAATTAACACAAGTAATATCTGTGTATAATTTTTTATAGAAAAATGTAGATGTTTCTTTTCTCCCATTATTTCTCCAGTTGTAACCACCCTAATAGTTTCATGGCCAACCTTCTGGTATCCTTCTATGTATTTATAAAGATTTTATATTTTGTATAAATGTATATAAATGCCCATTTATCCTTTTTAGTCTTTCATTTTTTATATACATAGGGTCTTTGCATAAATATTACTCTGACCCTTCCCCCACCATTTACCAATGTAATTTTCTAATAGGGGATATAGGATGCCACTGAGTATGTGAATCTTATCTTCAACTGCTGTTTTTCAGATAGACATTTCTATTCTAGCTTAGACTCTCACCCTTATACTGTGATGAGTAAATATCTTTGTACACACATGAATGTATTTATTGGTAGGTTTTTAGAAGTGGAAATGTGTGTATGTGTGCAGGCATGTGTATTTCAATTCTAAATTCTAATTTTGGAAGTCTAACCAATCTACTCCATGATAATCACTTCATGGGAAATAGATGGGGAAACAGTGGAAGCAGTGTCAGACTTTATTTTTTGGGGCTCCAAAATCACTGCAAATGGTGATTGCAGCCATGAAATTAAAAGACACTTACTCCTTGGAAAGAAAATTATGACCAACCTAGACAGCATATTAAAAAGCAGAGACATTACTTTGCCAACAAAGGTCCACCCAGTCAAGGCTATGGTTTTTCCAGTGGTCATGTATGGATGTGAGTTGGACTGTGAAGAAAGCTGAGCACCGAAAAATTGATGCTTTTGAACTGTGGTGTTGGAGAAGACTCTTGAGAGTCCCTTGGACTGCAAGGAGATCCAACCAGTCCATCCTAAAGGAGATCAGTCCTGGGTGTTCATTGGAAGGACTGATGCTGAAGCTGAAAGTCCAGTACTTTGGCCACCTCATGCGAGGAGTTGACTCATTGGAAAAGACCCTGATGCTGGGAGGGATTGGGGGCAGGAGGAGAAGGGGACGACAGAGGATGAGATGGCTGGATGGCATCACTGACTTGATGGACATGAGTTTAAGTAAACTCTGGGAGTTGGTGATGGACAGGGAGGCCTGGCATGCTGCGATTCATGGGGTTGCAAGGAGTCAGACATGACTGAGCGACACAACTGAACTGAACTAAACCAGTTTACACTCTGACCAATGGTGTTTGAGCATTCTTATATCATCATGTCTTCAGTTACACTTGATGTTTTCAATTTTTGTCCCAGTTTGATAGGAGGAAAATAATACTTTACCATGGCTTAATGTGTGCTTGTTAAATTAGTGACATTGATTAATGGCTGCTTCTTTAGATGGATGATGCAGTTATGACTGTATAATATTATTATTCCCTGAAACCTTCTTACCGTAATTGGACAAATAGTTAATTCACAGGACAATTCTCCAAGTGTAAGTAACTGCTTTCCTTTCTGGCCTGACTCCACATAGTATAGCTTATGTAAGGGTCTTCTGCAGTCAACTTCTTGATCAATGAAACTTTTCTTATTTATTTTATGTCTGACTGCCTTCTTTCCATATGTTTATTTTGCTCACCATCCTCCCTTAAACCAGTCTTATTTGCTAAACAGTCTTGGGATAACTGAGTTCACTGTTAATTCATAACTGCTGTCACTGTAGTTCTTATTTTCACATTATTTTCATATTGGTTTGGGTTTCTCACTGATCATTTAAAAGTAATTAAGCTGGTGTACTACATTAAGCACAATCTGTGATGCCTAAGGTTTTTACAAATTAGTCTGTTTATATACAAAATAACATCAAGCTGAAACTAATTTATCTACCATGGTTCTTCAGGTGATCAATGATCACTTTTAACACAATTGGAATCAAGCTGCTCAAGAGAATGACACAGAAGACATCTAATTTGCACTTGCTTAATGCTGATAGAAATGCAGTGGATTCTGGTGTCTTTTTCCATCAATGTCTCTTGCACGTGATCATCTGGAAGCTTGGCTGCATTGATTGTGTGCTCTTGTGGGTGTCCTTTGATTACAATCATGTTGTCAAGATTCAATTACATTTCACAGGTAAAACAAGAAATGGCAATTATAACCTGAATTATTTTAGAACTGGAGTTTATTGGAAAAGATCCTGATGCTGGGAAAGATTGAGGGCAGGAGGAGAAGTGGACAACAGAGGATGAGATGGTTGGATGGCATCACCGACTCAATGGACATGGGTTTGGGTGGACTCTGGGAGTTGGTGATGGACAGGGAGGCCTGGCGTGTGCGTAGTTCATGGGGTCGCAAAGAGTCGGACATGACTGAGGGACTGAACTGAACTGAGCAAATTTCTGCTCCTATTAAGTTGTGGACAATAGTTTATACTATATGCTGTAATTGAACTTCAAATTATGTATAAAAATGCAAACGATGACCCTGATATTGTGTTCAGTCACTCAGTTGTGTCCAACTCTTTGCAGTCGCATGGACTATAGCTTGCCAGGCTCCTCTGTCCATGGGATTTTCTAGCCAAGATTACTGGAGTAATCTCTCTCTTGCACTGCCTGCACTGGCAGGGGGATTCTTTACCACTGGCACCACCTGGGAAGCCCATATTGGACCCTGGTTATTGGACTCTTACAAATGCTCAGGATTTTGTACTGAAGAACTTTAGGTGGCTAGGGAATATTCTCCAGGGGTTGATTATGTGAGTTGAGGTCTGAACGACAAAAATAAAGCAGCCCTGTCAAAATTTGGGATAGAATATTCCTGGCAGAGGGACAGCAAGGGAAATGTCCTAAGGCCAGAAAAAGTATAGTTTTAAGAAACAGAAAGGGGAGTCCAGGTGTGACCAGAGCCTAGTGAGCACAGGTGAGGGTCATGTCAGTTGAGGATGCTGAAGCCAGCTTCACAAGATTGTAAGCACAGTGGAACAAGTAAAGTATGTTTTTGTTTTTGTTTACAGATGGGGCGTTATGATTCTATCTGCATTTTGAAAAGATCACTTTGGTGACTGTATGAAGAATGGACCATGAGGATCAAATGGATGTAAAGTCTAGAGAAAGTGGTAGAGCCAATGGACTGACGGTCTGAAATAGTTTAAACATTGTTTCTGAGAGACTATGAGAGAAAACCAGTAGTAGGAACAGGATCTTGTGTTTGGGAGTAAGACGATTTCTGGTGAGTGCTAGGTCTAGGATCTAACCACCATAGAATATGGCTGATGTGCTGTGAAATCACACTTAGGAATCTCACGTTCATTCAGCAAATATGTTTTCAGTGCTTCCGTTGGGCAAGTCACTGCCTGAAGTCACAGGCTTACAGCAGCGACAAAAACAGACAAAAACGCCCTGTGCCAAATGGCTTTACAAGCTAGTGGGTGAGAGAGATGACAGATCAAGACATACCGATAAGTGTGAGATATGGTGAATGGTGAGGACGAAAGAAGGAGAGGTGGCTAGAGGCTTAATCAGGGAGGATTCCTCATCAATCATGATACAGAGTTGGATTTTCTTCTGTAGTGTGGTGGTGGGGGGTGGAGAGAACATATTCAGATTTACATTTATAAAGGGATCGATAGGGCTACCATCTGGGGACAGACCTTTTGTGGGCAAGAGAAGAGACCTCAAAAGTTCTGCCCTGATCCAGGTAAGAGAGAAAGGTTCCTCCTACATGAGGGCAGCTGTGGTGGAGGTGAGCAAAAGTTGAATTCAGGATACATTTTGAACATGGAATGTCAAATTCACAGGTTCTAGAGCTGTCATCTTTGAGAGCTGGGCCTTTGTGATTTGCTCAGCTCATTCATCCCCAAGAGACCACATTTGTACAAAAGCCTGGCGTGGTCAAAAATCAAACCTCTTCAGTGTGGCAATTCTCTTCACACTTATGATTACACTTCATCATTACAAAAGCTTCATGAGCTAGATTTCGTTAACCACCTTGCAAATGACTGTACATCATGGATCTTGTAGATTCTGTATAAAAGGCATTAAATTTTGCAGATACTAAAAGAATACATGTTTATTTTCCATTACTTATCTTTGTTTGATTTAATAACAGCCCCGAGTTGAATTCTGTCTGTTTTGAGAAATTCACAAGAGAGTATGCACATTTTTTTTTTTTGGTTAAACGTCAGGATAGACTATAGTTTTATTCCGTGAGAAATTCAAGAGATAAATATGACTCTATTTAAAACCTCACAAAATGTTTTCTACCCACAGAAAGGCACAGCTTTTGTTCCACAGGTCACTGTTTCTCTGTGTCCCCAGTTCTTGCTCTTGCTCCAAGACTGTAAGGCCTTTCAAAAATAGAATAGTTGCAGCTGAGCCAAGTAGTCTTGGCTTGAAATTACTTTTACTTTTGGAATATTCTTTCTGCATTTAACACTTAAAATTTTGGCTAAAGCAGGGACTGTCACTGGCTCTCATTCCCATTTCCCCAAGCACTAGCCTCACTTCTGGCTGAGCCACAAGAGCAATTAAATCATCCTGAGAGATTAATCGAAACAGTGTTGGAGGAAGATCAAGGGCTCAAGGAACTGAGAACTCAGGGTATCAGCTGTTCTAATAAGTATTAAAATTATTTAAAATACTGTCAGGAAAGGTATAAGAAGATTGTGACCCAGGTCCTGAAAAATCAATAATGGAAGGGAATTGACAAGGAGGTCAGTAGAAGCCAGTGATGATGAGAGCAGAGTGCTAAATGCTAATAGCATGGATAGACCTAATAGTAGAAGGACTCCTGAAGAGCAAGGGGAGGGGGTAGCGGTGTGGTAGTGTGTCTGGTCAGGAGGAATTGGCTCATCCACTATCTAATTGTGAGTTGATTCTTTAAAATTATTAAATATTAAAAATATAGTCTTTAAAAATAGATTCCTCTACCTGACAGCAAGTATCCTCAGGAGATGGCCAGCATTCACTTAAAGCAAGAGGTGGAGGGAACTTTCAGAAAAAATACTGAGTGTATATGGGAGTGTGCTGATCATGGAGTAAGAAATTCAGAGGACACAGTGCTAATTGTTATTATCTGTATCTACCACGTTGAGGTAAACTGAAGCTCAAAAACGATCATTTATCCAGTCACAGGGCTTCTAGGTGGCAGTGAAATTAGACCCTTTTTATTAATATAATTTTATGACTCCAGATCCTATGCTCTTTAAAGGGGCTATGAAGCTAATGTAATGTAAGCTAAGCTCAATGTAATGTCAGAGAAATGTTATTCTTTACCATGCTTTAGCCAACAAAGCACTGCAACACAGACATGTAACAATGCTTCTGATGTAATAGCTGAATTCTGCACCCCACTTATGAGAGGTCTCAGTGTGCTGAGAGCTGTGTTGATCACCTCTTAAGAAATTTGTTCAAGTGCTGGTCAGGGTAAACTCTGGACTTGATAGCCTCTAGTGCGTGCTTTAGAATAGGCCTGGAAAAAAGCAAGGAAAAATGAATTTGGTTGCTGAACAATGTTTGGCCACGTCACAATGTGATTAAGGGCCAACTGTGTACCCAGCTATGAAAAGATACAACGCAGAGCCGTGAAAAATAGAGCTTCATATCACTGATGGCTTTCCTGTATCCATTTCTTTTCCTGTATCCATTTTTCAAGTTTCTCTTCTTATTCAACCATATAAGTATTTAAATATTAATTAGTACCAAAATGTAGAATTAAAAATTTCCTTAAAAACAAAAAAAGTTTACCTGGTCAGAAGATGGTGGATAGAATGAGTAGGGTTGCCTTAGTGATGACCACATACAATAAGTAGAAATCTCTATGCACTTTGGGAGCAAAGGTTTTTTATGGTTCAGAATATAAATTACTTTTAAAAACATGACTTTGACCTCTTTCTCCAACTATTTGAAAAAAAGAAATAATTTGTATAGCAGTTCCTGTTTTAAAAACTTTTTATTTCCCAACTAGTAGAGGAGAGAAAGCTGAAACCTGAGTGCCTGCAGAGAAGAATGATGATAAAGCCTCAATTTACTCCAGAGAGGGGGCTTCCCTGGTGGTTCAGTGGTAAAGAATCCACCTGCCAATGCAGGAGACATAAGAGATGAAAGTTCTATCCCTGGGTCGGGAAGACACTCTGGAGGAGGGCATGGCAACCCATTCCAGTATTCTTGGCCTAGAGAATCCCATGGACAGAGGAACATGGTGGGCTACAGTCAGTAGGGTTGCAAAGAATCAGACATGACTGAAGTGATTGGGCAGACATGCACACTCCGGAGGGATCAGAACAGTTTGAAACTTGGATGCATCAGAGGATGTGAGGTGGTCTGAGTCTTGGATTATCTAAGACTCAAGTGGAAATTGGTCGTCTACAGTGAAGATGAAACCTTGGATCTCTTCCTCATCCAGCAAGTCATCAGGTAACTCTCATTCTCCCAACCTCAGCAGGTAGATGTTTGTTCTCTGAAGAAGTTGAACTCAAGATGCTTGGAATGTGGTGGCAAGGTTTATGAAAGACATAGGGAGTAAGTGAAAATGTGCACAGGAATCATGAGTCCTTCAGGCTCATTCCTCATTCTGGCTCCAAGGACAGAGGCCATCAAATATATGTTCTCCAGTCACTGAAGCAAGAAAATGAAGTATTTTCTAGAGCAACTGCTCAAGAGAAAGACATTTCTCACAACTGAGATCACTGATATTTGGGGTCAAATAAGGAAAGAGGCATCTCTGCTAGGTCACTTTACAGCACTGTCCCTCCTCTCACTAAAAAGTCATGTCATTCACCCAGATCTACTGTATAACGGTCAGTGCCTCACTCAAACAGGAATTCAAAGGCAAGGACCTCAGGATAGTTTGAAACCCCTCTAAAATCAAGGTCAAAGCCTAAGTCAACAGGAAAAAAAAAATGAATTGAAGCAAGAATATAACTCAAGGTAACCGAAAGCAAACTTAATAAAAGCCACTTTTAATACACTTGGTTTGGTAAGAATGAGCGGCGCATCTATGAAATGAAGATGGATGAGAAAAATAAAACATTCATGGGAATTTAAATTATGATAGCCACAGTTTTAACAAATCAGTAGAAGAAGGTATTAGAAGATTTTCAGAATAATTCTTCTATAATCAGAACAAGAGCACAACGAAAAGGATGATAGGAAGATAAAGACTTTTTTTTAATTAAATATTTATCCACAAGTTCCAGCCACCTCATAGTACGAGTTCTATAAAAAACAGAATAGGAAGAAATGGAGATTTTTAAATGAAGTGATCAAATAAGAGGTTCCATAATTGAATGAGTGAAATTTTCAAAATTAAAGGGTTGTTTGCCTAGGTCAGAGGCTTCCAGTTACTCCGTGGTAAAGAATCTGCCTGTCAGTGTAGGAGACATAAAAGGCACAGGTTTGATCCCTGGGTTAGGAAGATCCCCTAGAGAAGGAAATGGCAACCCATTCCAGTATTCTGGCCTGGGAAATCCCATGGATAGCGGAGTTTGGCTTGGTATAGTCCGTGGGGTTGCAAAGAGCTGGACACAGCTGAGAGAACTGAGCATGCATGTTCCATTGCCTAGATCAGTGAATAAAAGACATCCAACAAACCACATCATCTTGAGATTTTAAAATAAAGAAAAAAATAATTAGACTTAAAAATCTCCCAAAAGAAAAGATGGCACATAGTTAAACAAACAGAAATAATGTCCAAGAGCAACCTGTGCACGCATGTGTGCTGTCTCTTCAGTCATATCTGTCTCTTTGCAACCCCGTGGACTGTACCCTGCAAAAGGCTCCTTTGTCCATGGAATTCTCCAGACAAGTATATTGGAGTGAGTTGCCGTTTCCTCCTCCAGGGGATCTTCCCCACCCAGGGATCGAATCTTCTTCTCATGTCTCTTGCATTGGCAAGTGGATTCTTTACTACTAGAGCTGCCTAGGACACCCCCCCCAAGAGCAACATACTATTGGTAAATCTGGGGGGGTGGGGGGAAATCCAAGCTTTCAAACCAGCCTCAGCATCTGGTTGTGAGCCAAATTCATAATCTCTCTGTGTTCACTCTTATTACCTGTAACCTGCAGATAACAATACTCCCTATTTCATGGCATTGTTAAGATAATTAAATGAGATAAAGCACAGAATTCTCAATTCATGCTATCTGTTTTTATATTGATAATATGACTACTGTACTTTTGAACAAGCTCTTCTGACTAGGAAGAACTGTCTGGGAAAGCATAGGTGCTGAACATCATTTAAGTTATTATCAAATGGATAAAGGACTTACTAAGCATGGGATAACAGTGGAGGAAAGATTGAAATATTTAATTCAGATATTTGAATGTATAAAAATAAAAGCCACACATAATAATTACAAATGGGATCATCAAAAGATAAATAGGCAAATGAAAATATAATTGCTATTCAATAAAATCATGTGGCAAAGGGTAATGTTATTAATTTATAAGGAACAATTTTAGGTGATTAAAAAATCTATATATTAAAATAAAATTGTCAAAGTATTTAAACAGATTATAGGGGAGATTTAAAAAAAAATACAAGAAACCAATTATTAGCTATAAAAATTATCCAATTAAAAATGTAATGAGCTGAAATTTTTGGTCTAGGAATTTGGCAACAAACAATAGCATCAACAATTCATTAATTTCCTAATTATATCTTTATTATGTTGCTGTTATTCTTTAGTCACTCAGTCGTGTCCAACTCTTTACGACCCCATGGACTGCAGCACGCCAGGCCCCCATGTCCCTCACCACTTCCTGACATTTGCCCAAGTTCATGTCCATTGCATCAGTGATGTCATCCAGCCATCTCATCCCCTGATGCCCTCTTCTCCTTCTGCCTTCAATCTTTCCCAGCATCAAGGACTTTTCCAATGAGTCAGCTTTTCACATCATATGACCAAAATACTGGCGTTTCAGCTTCAGCATCAGTCCTTCCAATGAATGTTCAGGGTTGATTTCCCTTAAGATTGACTGGTTTGATCTCCTTGCTGTCGAAGGGACTCTCAGGAGTCTTCTCCAGCACCACATATAAAGGTATACTTTATAATGAAGATATAAATTATATCTTCATCATACTTTATTTTATGATTTGCTTCTTATGTGCCTTTGTTTTATACATATCTTCCCAAGCAGGCTCTGTGCATTGTTAAAACAGGAGCTCGGTTGTTTAGTTCGATGCGGTTTTCTAAGTGTAGTGGAGTAAGAAATCAGTCTGCCTGCTTTAGCCCCAGCCCCTTCATTCCTGTGTCATGAATGAGAGTCCTTCCTTAGGGCTGCTCTGGGTCTCTGCTCAGGAAAGCATGGATAGCAGGCAAGGTGGTGATGGGTCCAGTGCGGGCTTCAGTAGTTGGGGCACACAGGCTTCACTGCCCTACCGCCTGTGGGATCTTCCCGGATGAGACTGAACCTATGTTTCCTGCATTGGCAGATGGATTCTTAACTGCTAGACCACCAGGGAAGCCCTGACCTCCATTCTTCTTCAGTCAAAATGTAGCAGTGGCCAGCTCTCAACAAGTCACCAGATTCTAGCAAGGAAGTCGAGAAAGAGAAATTCAAAAGAAGCAAGGCTGGCATGAAGTGAATTGCTAACTGTAGAATTCTATGGAGTTGCCATGAACAAGGTCTTGAAGGATTTAGATGCATGATTAACTTTTGTTTTCTACGGCATCTAATCTTTACAATGAGATGATAAATTCACCAGTCTTAACTCATATACCACTATAATGTTTATTAGGAAAAAGAGTAAGTTTTTATTAAATGTTTCATTATTTAAACATATTCCAATTATATTCCCATTTTAACCTGAAAGAATAATGAGAATATAATCTGTTCTTTTATAATAGCAAGTGTTATACTCTGTCCATAATTGGTCTTTAATTTCTGCCTTGTAAATTTAATTTCCATCAATTTGATTTATATTTGAAGAGTTTTAAGTTTCAGCATACTGCATAGCTTGCCATGAAAAAGTAAAACTTTTCTCTGATATCTCATTTGAGGTTTTGTGCTTCTATGCTGATAAATATTCTCTTTGTTTTCAAACTTTTTTATGTAATATATTTGGGAAGGAAAAGAAAGTATTTGCTTCATAGACTTGCTTCTGTTTCACTAAAACTAAATTGGCTTGGAAACATTATTCCATCCAGGTTGCAGTATTAATAAATGCATTCTTGTGAGCAATCAAAACACAGGGTTGGATTTTGAGATTCAGTCATACAGTAGGACAGCCAATTCTCTTATTCATAAGACCCTACTAAGGAGTTAGTTACTGCAGATGTACTTTCTTCCTGGAGAGTCAATGACTGTGTCTAGAATGTCACTTCATCAGAAGAGTACATATAGACCATTTCAATATGCTTACATTTCCTTTACAATCTACACAAACTCTAGCTTAGCCAATTCAAAAATGTCACCCATCGGGGGAGGGGTGATGAAACTGGAGCAGAATATAAATAGTAGCTGAAGTAAGTATAATTTAGAATCAAATGTTTGAGATATTTTTATATTAGGGGGTCTACACAAGAAAAGTGGTGTTCATTCATACCAGGAAAAGATGCATAGCGATGTACCCAATAAAGTTTAGCTAAGGCTCATCCTAACTCTGCAGACTCAGTGCCACCTAGTGGTTAAATCGCACGTATAATGCTGGTCATGAGTTCTGTTTAGGCCACAGACCCAGCTTCGCAAGGAAGAACTATTAATATCTCACTATGCGGTGCAGACCGTAAAAAAACACTTATTCACACCTACTTTGAAGGATACTGTTTGATGAATATACCACACTGCTTCAATTTCCCCTGAATCAAATCCATTAAACCCAGGTCATGCACCTTTAATACCAAATCAGCCTTCTGGTATACCTGTTTCCATCACTTTGGCTGGCATTTTTCAATACAAGTTGAATCTTATATAGTTCCAGTGTGTGTTCAATATAGACTCCTAGATCCATATTTATAGCCCAATCTCTGAGCTCTGCTTAGGAAGACAAACTTTGCAGTTCATTCACATTCAAATTCCAACTGTAGAACTGACTATATATGACTCTGAACCAGTTCTTTGGTCTTTTTGAGTCTTATTCTGATTCCTTAAAATAAAATCAATAATCATATCTTGATACCATTACAGATATATTTATGTAAATAAAATTATCTATGTAAAGTCCTACATATGCAATATGTGTTCAATATACAGTAGCTATTGTTATTTTAAAGTTGTCAGAAAGACGCATCAACAGACAGACAAAAGGCACAAAATGAAGTCGCTCAGTCATGTCTGACTCTTTGCGACCCCGTGGACTGTAGCCCACCAAGCTCCTCCGTCCATGGGATTCTCAGGCAAGAATGCTGGAGTGGATTGTCATTTCCTTCTCCAGGGGATCTTTCAGACCCAGGGATTGAACCTAGGTCTCTCCCGTTGCAGGCAGATGCTTTAACCTCTGAGCCACCAGGGAAGCAGACACTTCTCATTAAATATTTTATAATTTCATAAATAAGGAAATCGAATTTCTGACTTCATATCCAAAATACCTGGAAGACTGCCTACATATTAGAAATGTAAGGATGGAAACATCAGTGTTTCAGGACCAGATCCCCCCACTCCGCCCTTCCTTCCTTGCAGGAGTCCTTATGACTCCTTTTTATTCACCCTTTTTATGTCCATGGACTTCTTTCAAAAACTGGAATTTTTAGAAGAACATATGAAGAGATTAAATTCCACCCACAGTTGATACATTGTTTACCCAGTCACTTGTAATCACCCTGTTGCTATTTTCAAACTGGCTTGACTGCACTGTCTCATAAATTTAGGAGACAAATTAATCACACATTCTTGCTAAGTGAGCTCTTTCCCTGACCCTCTCATCATAGTGTTTCACTTGGCATACATCACCTTAGAAGCATATATTCTTGGTGGCAGCAAAAAATAAATCTGCTACAGTGTCTGTACTTTGATCAAAAGTTGTCAGCAGTTGTTTTTCTACTGACAGCTACTGCCCTCACCTCATTTTCTTTCTTCCTTAAAGTGGCTACCACTAAACTGTGCCTTGGAGATCTTCTCATAACATGAAATAAACAAAATTGACTGTATTTGGGACAAGCTAAGCCAGCTAGAGAATGGCCTCCTCTCCTAGGCAATGAACCTGGCATGCACTAGCATCTTCAAAGCAGATGGAAAAGTGTTAAGCACAGGGTGAGATATTTGCTTTCAGTAGACAATTTATAAGGTAACAAAGACTGGCAACAACTTATTCTCAAAAACCAATTTCACATATATAAGTCTTTAGGGATACTTTAGTTATACTTTATTAAAAAAAAAACCCTATAGTGATAAATATCTCAAGAAAGTTCAAATGGGCAAACAATAATGAGAAAGAAGAAAAAGTCAAATATTTCCACACAGTGTTTATAAGAAAGACCATAAAACCTCACTGTAAATCTACATTATTCATCACATGTCTTTTTCCCCTTGTGCTAAGTTGCTACAGTCATGTTTGACTCTGTGATCCCATGGACTATAACCCTCCAGGCTTCTCTGTCCATGGAATTCTCCTGGCAAGAATGCTGGAGTGGGTTTCCATGCCCTTCTTCAGGGCATCTTCCCAACCTAGGAATCGAATCCATGTCTCCTGCAGCTCCTGCATTGCAGACGGATTCTTTACCTCTGAGACAGCAGGGAAGCCCCTTTTCCCCTTAGTTCTGTCCTATGGATGATTATGGCAAGCTTTAATGTTGAGTGGAACATTAAAGCTTATATTAATCTCTATGATAATCTTTTTAATCCATTATAATGCAAATATCTCTATTATGATTCAAATATCTTTTTAAACTTTCAACTGTATTTTGGGACATCTATGTTAAGTTCCAGTATGGTGCATTTTTTTCTAGTCATATAGTGGAGAAAAAGCAAATATGATCTACGGTTCATGACGTATCAGAGTTCTGCAAGGAGTATATGTTGACTTAGGGCTGCACTCCTGTGTGGTAGGGACTTAGGAGAACTGTTTGTACAGTGTCCTCTGAGACCACAGAAAAGAGAAATACACTGAGATAGGAGAGAACATGGAGGAGAAAGGAGGTTAGGAAAGACCTCTGGGAGAAATGAAACCAGAACTGGATCATAAAGAGCAAGTAAGCAAAATACAGGGGAAGGTCATTCAAAGTAGAAGAATCAAACAAAATAGAGGTACACAGTTTAAAAAAACATGCCATGTTTATTCATTGATTCCACAAATATTTAATGGGAACCATTATGTGTCAGTCACTGGAGAGTTATTGTGGAGACAGAGGTGAAGGAAACAAACCCCCTAAAGTCCAAATCCAGTGGATACCAGACATTAAGCATGGAGTTACAATGTGATAAATGATATAAAGGAGAATTCTGTAAGAGACTTAAACTTGGGTAAATGGGGTGAGATATGACAAAAGCTCTTTTGATAAATTATTTTAAGCAGATATCTATTTTTAAAAAAGAATTAATACAGGCTGAGATGGGGAGGAAGGAGAAAAAGTGGAGGGGAGTAAAAATAGTTGCTTGAAGAGTGGGGAGAACTGTAGGACTCTGATGTTGGAGAGTGTGTGGCAAGTTTGAGAACCTTAAATAAGCAAGGAGTAAAGCAGCAATTTGAGGTTAGAGAGGCAGGCAGGAGCTTTTTTGTTCCTTTGTTTTTCCCTGAAAACAATTAGATGACAAAAACAGGGTCTAGAGGTACATGTATATAAAATAAGCATCATATATGTGAGATTCACGATTCAGTGAATGAACAGCAATGTGAAATTCTAGAAGTATGTATACATAGATAAATATAGATAGAAGACGATAGATAGGTAAATAGATAGACCCTAGAGCACAGAAAAGTAAGTGGGCATATCCACCTTGTTTGCAGTGAGGCTTAGGGCATTGTTGTTGCTCAGTTGCTAAGTTGCGTCCGTAGTGACCCCATGGACTGGAACTTGCTAGGCTCCTCTGTCCTGCACTGTCTCTCAGAGTTTGCTCAAATCTGTGTCCGTTGAGTCAGTGATGCTATCTAACCATATGAATTCACAAAAAATGCTGCAGAGGAGTTGAGTCTTGAAGGAGAAGGTATCTTATAGGGTCAAGCAGTTCATTCCTTACCATTTCAATTTGGCTTGTCTCTCCCATGCCTGGAGAAAAAGTACTCTTTCTTCTAACCTATCATCATCTTTCTAATGCACATCTGATATTCCTTTTCCCAAAACAATGACACAAAATAATGAGCCCGTGTTCAGCAGGAGCTGTCAAATTAACAATATCGCAAAACAATGATCAGAGAAAATGGATTGTGGTGCTCATGCTCCAGTAATGACTATCCCTCTGTGGAGCTATTAGCAAAACCAAGGGATTGGATCAGTATGCAATTTTAATGAAGTCAAGAGTACACAAATGGAAAATTACATGGAAAATGTTCTATTTCCTTCTTGCTCTTCTTTTTCCAAACACTAAATGCTTTACCGCAGTGAGTGGAGTCAAATCACAGAAATCATTAGCACTAGAATTTTGGGAATGTGATATTCACCAGTGATCCCACAGGAAAGATCACCTACCTTTGTCACAGATCAGCACCCCTGACTTACTTTATTTCAATTTTATTTTTAAACAAAAAGGAACAATTTGGGACTTCCCTGATAGTCTAGTGGCTAAGACTCTGTGATCCCAATGCAGGAAGCCTGGGTTTGATCCCTAGTCAGGGGAAAAAATAAAAAAAAAGATCCTATATGTAGCAACTAAGACCTAGTGGAGCCAAAGGGGGGAAAAAAAAGGAACAACTTAGCTAACCAAGAGAAAATATTATATTTAATTTTCCAGGCATGAGTCAGAAGGAATCACAGAATTTGCTAGTTGGTTTTAAGGGGCATATACTTTAATTTGTTTCAGTTTCCTCACATGTAAAAAGGGCTTGATGAATGATTAAAATATTTGATTCTTTTGTTATTCTGTATTTTTAAAGGCTGCTGTAAAATACAGATAACTGAAAGGGAAAGTGTTAGTCACTCAGTTGTGTCTGACTCTTTGCGACCGAGTAGACTGTAGTCCACCAGGCTCCTCTGTCCCTGGTATTCTCTAGGCAAGTATGCTGAAGTGGGTAACCACTCCCTTTTCCAGAAGCAACAGTTAGAACCAGACATGGAACAACAGACTGTTTCCAAATCGGGAAAGGAGTACATCAAGGCTGTATATTGTCACCCTGCTTATTTAACTTATATGCAGAGTACATCATGAGAAACCCTGGGCTGGATGAAGAACAAGCTGGAATCAAGATTGCTGGGAGAAATATCAATAACCTCAGATATACAGATGACACCACCTTTATGGCAGGAAGCGAAGAAGAACTAAAGAGCCTCTTGATGAAAGTGAAAGAGAAGAGTGAAAAAGTTGGCTTAAAACTCAGCATTCAGAAAACTAAGATCATGGCATCAAGTTCCATCACTTCATGGCAAATAGATGGGGAAACAATGGAAACAGTGACAGACTTTATTTGTTTGGGCTCCAAAATCACTGCAGATGGTGACTGTAGCCATGAAATTAAAAGATGCTTGCTCCTTGGAAGAGAAGTTGTGATCAACCTAGACAGCATATTAAAAAGCAGAGACATTACTTTGCCAAAAAAGGTCCATCGAGTCAAAGCTATGGTTTTTCCAGTCACCATATATGGATTGAAAGTTGGGCTATAAAGAAAGCTGAGTGCCAAAGAATTGATGCTTTTGAACTCTGGTGTTGGAGGAGACTCTTGACAGTCCCTTGGACTGCAAGGAGATCCAACCAGTCCATCCTAAAGGAAATCAGTCCTGAATATTCATTGGAATGACTGATGCTGAAGCTGAAACTCCAATACTTTGGCCACCCCACACGAAGAACTGACTCATTTGAAAAAACCCTGATGCTGGGGAAGATTGAAGGCAGGAGGAGAAGGGGACAACGGGATGAGATGGTTGGATGGCATCACCAACCCAATGGACATGAATTTGAGTTTGGTGATGGACAGGGAGGACTGGCGTGCTGCAGTCCATGGGGTCACAAAGAGTCAGACATGACTGAGCAACTGAACTGAACTGAACTTCTTGACCTGGGGATCAAACCCAGGTCTCCTGCACTGCAGGCAGATTCTTTACCATCTAAACCACCAAAGAAGCCCAAAATACTGATTCATGAAAGCTAAGGGGTTGCATGTTTATTCTCTTTTTCTGGTGTGAGGTCTTGCATGTCAATCCTTGAAAACTTCCACTCAACAGAGCATCAGCCTCTTTGCTCATAAAATGGAAATGGAACCACAGTGCTTTCTAGGCATCAAACTGTCAATATGTATTTAATAAGTGGCAGGCACTGTTCCAGGCTCTCTAGATGTCTTAGTGAATGAAACACACTGATTCTACCTTCATTATGTATGAAAATCAATAGAAAACAAAACAAATGAAAACATGAATTTACTTTTGAAAAGGGAAGGAAAAGAGAAATGAGAACAATAGAAAAAACTGAACATGTAGAAAATATCCAGGAGGGCATATTATCAAGTCCAAATATACGAATAATCACAATACATGTAAATGAACTAAATGGACAATTTGAAAGACAGAGATTTTAATATTGGAAAATCTGAAAAAAAAAATCCAGCAACATGACATTTAAAAAGGACATGAGTAAAATACAAGGATACAGAAACATTGAAATTTAAAAGGATGGAAAAAAATTGCAAGATAAATATAAAATCTTTAAGAAAGTGTGAGTCACCATTTGCAAAAGACCAAATAGTCTGTGATAACAAAAAGCATCATTGAGGATAGAGAAGGAAACTGTATACAAAAATACTTTTGTTCAGTAAGAAGATATAAAAATTTTAAATTAGTACACATGTAACAAAATCTCGAATTGTGCTAGGACAATTGTATAGCCATAGGCAAAATAATGAACTTGGACCCTTATCTAAGACTACAAACAAAAATTAAATAAAAAGAGATCAAGACCTAAATTTATGGTTTCACTATAATTTAAAACTGTAAATGTCTTGGAAGAAAGCATAGGGCTAAATATTTATGATCCTGACTTTGGCAAATAATTCACAGATGTAATATAAAAAACATGAGTCAAAGGAAGAAAGTTGGATTTGATCAAAATGTAGAAATTTTGTTCTTCAAATTATTCCATCAAGAAAGTAAAATGATAATCCATAGCATGGGAAAAAATACTTGAAAATTATCTTAAGTCAGGTGATACAGGATGAGAACTAATGGAAAATGGAAGATTTGGCTTTAGATAGGTAGTCCTACTAAAGTAAAGGAAAGGGTATATGGATACAGATGTGGAGATGGGAGTAAACGTTTCTTTTTTGATTGCTTCATTTTTTCTTTATAAGGAAGTGTGTGTATATGTTTCTCTCTGTGTGTGTACTGTTTTTATTAGAAAGCTAAGGATAATTAAATGATATGTTAATAAAATAAGACCATTTTCAGAGGGGGATATGAGTGAGTATTAGAAGACTGCCCTCAAAAAAGGTTGATTCCTGAGTAAAAAATAATTTTGCCTGGGTAATTAGGCTTGTTTCTAAGTGCTCTTTGGCATCTTTCTCATAAAGTTTTACACCTTATTTTTAAAGCTCAATGCAACATATGACTACACGGTGCAGGGATTAAGAGACTGAAGTCAGGCATCTTTGAATTCGGCTGTTTGCACGTCACTAGTTGAGAAAAAAATTTTTTGGAATGGTAGAGGAGCTCAGTAACTTCACTTCTCACATTTTAAAAGCACCTACCCTTTACGGCTGCTGGAAATATTAGACAAAGTATACACGAATAATAGACAAGGTTCAATTAGGAAGCAGAAGTCAGGCTGTGTATGTGGAGGTTTAACAAACCTTAGGGGGTTGATGACCTGTAGAAATGCTGCAGAGGTAGAAGTCGGAGAAGCTGCTCCTAAAATTAATAAACATTGATGCCAAAGATTTCAGTTGTGAACACCAAACTAGATGGTTATCTCCATCTAACCAGGAAGCTGCTGCAATTCTTGAGACTCTCTGAGATGATGTCACCAATTATTTCAATCTTCAGTGGCAAGCAGGTGGGCAAAGCTACTGTGGATCTCTTGTTCTTCTTCATTTTCACTTTGCAAATCTCCTGTGAGTTCCTTTCATTGATAAACTCTAAGCCAAAACCCTGCAGAAAAGGAGACTCTGGGAAACATAATTCAGTCTTAGAAGAGAAGATAGTGGCACTAGCCCCAAGCTTATTTAACGTGGTAAAATACAAAAGAAAAATGACAAAAGAAACCAGATATAAATTGCTGCTGCTCCTGCTAAGTTGCTTCAGTTGTGTCTGACTCTGTGTGACCCCATAGATGACAGCCCACCAGGCTCCTCTGTCCACAGGATTCTCCAGGCAAGAATACTGGAGTGGGTTGCCATTTCCTTCTCCAGGATATAAATTAAGTTGCTGAATAAGTGGCATCTCCCTTTTGACATAATTCCCATGTTGTGTTCCTAAGTAATGAAATTAAGGAAAAGTATTGAAACATACGGTCATGTCAATTTTAAGAGTTTGAGACATTCCATTCAGATCATTAACCTGTTTTTATGTGCCAGAGAAAATAATCTCAGATCATGATTATTATGTGACAGTCCACTGCATACATTGAAAGTCTGATTCGTAAGATGTTTACTGTGCATCCAGTGTACAAGCATCGCATTCTATAACTGGAGGAATAGTAAGACAAATATAAAGCAGAGTCCTTGTCGACAAGAAACATGTAGATGTAACAGAGACCTAATGACTACATGAGGCTTCCCAGGTGACTCAGTGGTAAACAATCCACCTGCCAATACAGGAGACCTGGGTTCGATCCCAAGGTCAGGAAGATCCCCTGGAGAAGCAAATGGCAAGCCACTCCAGTATTCTTGCCTGGAGAATCCCATGGACAGAGGGGCCTGTGTGGATGCTGTTGCACAGAGTCAGACACAATTAGCAACTAAACAACAACAATGGCTGAATGATAGGGACATTAATAATTCAGTTATTAATTTCTGTAGGTATTCCAGTATCAATCTATTCATTCTCATTTTCCTCTTGACTCCTCTTACTTTATTAGTATTTTTAGTTTGGAGATCTTATAGTCGGGGCGTGAAATGCCAAACATACATAGATAAACTAGCATATGTGAAGCAAGCATTCCTGCCATATCACCATGAGAACTTGAGTATCCCGAAAAGCTTTATTTAAATAAAGATAACATAGTCTCCCTACATTACTTCTAACAGTTATTTAAATAAAAAAACTTTTGTCTCCTTTTTTCTAGAATATTGAGATTTGCTAAACAAATTCTTATTCACTTGAATATGAATTTTCCAATCTGAGTGTTTTGTTGACTTTTGCAGGCATTTGTTCTCTTAGCCTGGAGTGAATTTCTCTCCTTTGTCGGCTAGGCAGGACCCTACCCATCTTTCAAGACATACCTTGACCATGGCCTCTAATAACAAAACCAACTTCATTTCTCCAAGTCAGAATTAGATGAGATGTTTCCTTTCCTGGGTCAGAGTATGTTTCTCTCACACACGATCGTGCTTTTCCCTGTGTTGTTACTCTTTCACCCACACCTCCACCACTGCGCAATGATCCCCTAAATCTACGGATGGGTCTGAGTCATCTTCGTGTCCTCAGTGCTTAGTTCATTACAGGTCCTTGAGTTAGCTTCCTGTTGCCATAGTAAAAGATTACCCCACATTTAGTGGCCTGAAATAACCCCGACTTATTCTCTTGTAATTCTGGAAGTCCAAAGTGTGAAATGAATCTGAGTGGGCTGAAAATCAGGATAAGCAGGGCTGTGTTCCTTCCAAAGCTTCCAGTGGGAATCTGTTTCCTTGCCTTTTCCAGTTTCTAGATGCTGTGTTCATTTCTTCAGTCCTGGCTCTTTCCCCATCTTCAAAACCAGAGTAGCTTCTTCAGTCTCCCTCCATCTCTTATAAGGATCCTGGTGGTTACATTAATCCAGGATAATCTCACAAATCCAGATCCTGAACTTAATCCTGCCTGCTGAGTCCCTTCCATAGGTTCTGAGGATTAGGATGCAGGCCTCTTTGGGGGTGGAGGGAGGCCTTAATCTGTTTACCACAAGGTCCAAACAAAGTCTTCTCAATTAACGAAGCATCCACATATCTGAGCCCCATCCCTTCCCTGAATAATGACTTCTTTGCACTCCTTGGAACTTTTTCAGCTCTGTACAGTCTCTGTGGCATGGAGTATAGAACTTTGTATTTTCCTGGGTGTGTATGCTCTGTGTTTTTCTAGATACATTCTTATTGGTGTTGAATTCAATTATACTTTCAATAGAAACAGTGTCTTTGACTCTCCTAAGCAATAAAAATATTATAAAGCTTAGATTTTTATATCTTATAAAACTAATAGGTTTTCTCAGATTCCATTTTTCACACAGCCTCTCTTCTGTAGTGCAACATGGAAGTACTTAATCAGAGGGAGAGTGAAGAGGTTTAGTAAATGTTTGGTGAGAAAGACAAAATAAGCCATTATTATCACAGGAAACAGACTGAGATTTGCCTTTATCTTAAAATTAACAAATGAAAAAAGAAATACAACAGTGTGGCTTCTAAACTTTTTTGTCTTTATTCTGCCACCTCTCTTATCATTTTTTTCTCTCATCTCCTTTGTCCTCTTTTATTATTCTTTATTTCCTTTAAGGTTATGCTTGATTTAAAATAGCTATATATAATGTTTCTTTTGAATTCTCTTATCCATTTAAAAATCTATTCTTATTATTTAGCCACTGTCTATCTTAATCTCTCAAGGAACCCAAGTCAAAAATTCTCATCACTTCTATTTAAAATACATTTGAAATCCACATTTTTTACAAAGATACCCGTTGACTTTATGTTGCTGCTATCAGTATTGATGCTGTCACTTGAAGTCTAAATTGTCAGCATCAGTGTCAAAGTAAATATCAGTAAAAAGTTGTCCTTGACTTGCATTCAAATCACCTGAGAAATAGTGACAAGTTGGCATATGAAAGAAAAGCATTTGAATGCCATAAGGATATGTAAGTCTCACTGGTGTCAGTTTAAAATCAACTCAAATTTTAGTAGAAAACATTATTTGAAGTCTCTGAATTTATATTTGGCAATTGCAAGAAAGCTTTGTGGTCATAGAAGGAAGCCAAGGTAGGATAAAATATAAAAATTCACAGCAGAAAAAAAAAAAAGTAATTGTATGGAAGGTATTCTATTGATTTTCAATGATTTGGGGAGATCTTTTCAATCTTCCTACCAGTCTAACTCTCCACCTGCAGTGCTGTGGTGGGTTTTTATTTAGTTGCTCAGTTGTGTCTGACTCTTTGCAGCTCCATGGACTGCAGCACACCAGGCTTCCCTGTCCTTCACCATCTCCTGGAGCTTGCTCAAACTCATGTCCATTGAGTCAGTGATACTATCCAACCATTTCATCCTGTGTCGTCCCCTTCTCCTCCTGCCTTCAATCTTTCCAATCATCAGGGCCTTTTCTAATGAGTTAGTTCTTCACATCAGATGGCCAAAGTATTGGAGTTTCAGCTTCAGCATTAGTCCTGCCAATGAATATTCAGGACTGATTTCCTTTAGGATGCACTGGTTGGATCTCCTTGCAGTCCAAAGGACTCTCAAGAGTCTTCTCCATTGCCACAGTTCTAACATGCTAATGGAGAAGAGCAGAGAAATAGCTCCAGAAGAAATGAAAAGGCTGAGCCAAAGCAAAAACAATGCCCAGTTGTGGATGCATCAGGTGGTGGAAGTAAAATTCAGTGCTGTAAAGAATAAAATTGCATAGGAACTTGGAATGTGAGGTCTAAGAATCAAGGTAGTCTTGTCTGGTAACCTAACCTGGAATGTTAGGTCCATAAATCACAGCCAGTCTCTCCCATCAGGAAGCTTCGGCAAGACTCTTATCTTTATCCATCAGAGGGCAGACAGTTTTAGGAAAACTCAAGACGATCCATTTGTATTTGTTCTGTTCTGAAATCTTCTCATTTTATCTCAACTCCCCAGATACTAACAAAAAGTTGACCATATCCCAAGGAATTATTATATAAAAGGCAAATTGGATTTATCATAATAAAATGCTATATTTTGCTGGAAGATGCTCATAGCTTATATTTTTACAGTTTCCCATGACACACAACTTTTGAACATGAAAAAATTACCTACCCAAGATTAATATATTTGAAATTCAAAGATTTAATATTCTTTAAAATCAGTGATTAAAAATAATGTAGAGTTCCCTGGTTTTATATAAAAGTAATGCTTTTATATAAAAATAAGTACTTTTACTTACATAAAAGCAGTAAGAAGGAAATTTTTTTCAACCTGATTCTTAGACTAAGAAATTCATAAGGTGTTTCATATCTGTAGCTTCACATAAACTACTGGAAGAGAGCTTTTTTACCTAGTCAACTTCTTGTATTAAATTCATACTAACAGTAAGAACTTTGAATTTCTGCTCAGATGTATATAAAAAGAAAAAGCATGTATAATATTCACCCTAATTTTTTCCTGCTTTATATATAAATTCAAAATAATTGAGAGCAGAGATCGCATAATAGAATATTATGAGAACTACATAGAACTTAAAAAATTATTATAACTTACTTCTAATAAATTATCTGTAAATTCTAAAACTTATACTAAATATACAAATTTTATAGTTATCTTGTTATACCAGACACATAAATCAGGAAAATTGGATGTAAATAAGCAGCTCTTTTTTCCCTATTTATTACATGCAGTACTGTCTTCTAGGTGTTTTATTTAGTTGCTGGATTTAGCTACTGTTATTTTCACTTCATAACTGAGCATGATTTTCAGTTACTATGACTTTTAAATGATTCAAATGAAATAATAAGCTGAAATAAATTGAAATAAAATGATGTATTCTTTTTCTATTCAATTCTGGACTTGTCTGAGTATATAAATACTTGTGTAAAAATCAACAATAATTCAACAACTCTGTTCAGCTTTTCAATCTCTATCTGACTTTGTTGTTGTTGACAATAAAGCCAATATCGTTGCTGTTTTTGTTTAGTCTCTAAGTTGTGTCCTACTCTTTGTGATCTCTTTGCCTATAACCCACCAGGCTCCTCTGTCCATGGAATTTTCCAGGCAGGAATATTGGAGTCCATTGCCATTTCCTTCTCCAGGGGATCTTCCCTACTCAGGGATTGAACCCATGTCTCCTGCATTGATAGGTGGATTCTTTACCGCTGAGCTACCTGAGAAGCCTTATCTGATTTTCAGTTCAGTTCAGTCGCTCAGTCATGTCCAACCTTTTGTGACCCCATAAGCTGCAGCACACCAGGCCCCCCTGTCCAACACCAACTCCCGGAGTCCACCCAAACTCATGTCCATTGAGTCGGTGATGCCATCCAACCATCTCATCCTCTGTCATCCCCTTCTCCTCCTGCCCTCAATCTTTCCCAGCATCAGGGTCTTTTCCAATGAGTCAGCTCTTTACATCAGGTGGCCAAAGTATTGGAGTTTCAGCTTCAACATCAGACCTTCCAATGAACACCCAGGACTGATCTCCTTTAAGATGGACTGGTTGGATCTCCTTGCAGTCCCAGGGACTCTCAAGAGTCTTTGCCAACACCACAGTTCAAAAGCACCAATTCTTCGGTGCTCAGCTTTCTTTACAGTCCAACTCTCACATCCATACATGAAAACTGGAAAAACCATAGCCTTCTCTAAGAACTTGTCCATTTCTTCCAAGTTGTCCATTTTATTGGCATAGAGCTGCTGGTAGTAGTCTCTTATGATCCTTTGTATTTCAGTGTTGTCTGTTGTGATCTCTCCATTTTCATTTCTAATTTTGTTAATTTGGTTCTTCTCCCTTTGTTTCTTAATGAGTCTTGCTAATGGTTTGTCAATTTTGTTAATTTTTTCAAAAAACCAGCTTTTAGCTTTGTTAATTTTTGCTATGGTCTCTTTAGTTTCTTTTGCATTTATTTCTGCCCTAATTTTTAAGATTTCTTTCCTTCTACTAACCCTGGGGTTCTTCATTTCTTCTTCCTCTAGTTGCTTTAGGTGTAGAGTTAGGTTATTTATTTGACTTTTTTCTTGTTTCTTGAGGTAGGCCTGTAATGCTATGAATCTTCCCCTCAGCACTGCTTTTACAGTGTCCCATAGGTTTTGGGTTGTTGTGTTATCATTTTCATTCATTTCTATGCATATTTTGATTTCTTTTTTGATTTCTTCTATGATTTGTTGGTTATTCAGAAGCGTGTTGTTTAGCCTCCATATGTTTGAATTTTTAATAATTTTTTTCCTGTAATTGAGATCTAATCTTACTGCACTGTGGTCAGAAAAGATGGCTGGAATGATTTCAGTCTTTTTGAATTTACCAAGACTAGATTTATGGCCCAGGATGTGATCTATTCTGGAGAAGGTTCCGTGTGCACTTGAGAAAAAGGTGAAGTTGATTGTTTTGGGGTGAAACGTCCTATAGATGTCAATTAGGTCTAGCTGGTCCATTGTGTCCGTTAAAGTTTGTGTTTCCTTGTTCATTTTCTGTTTAGTTGATCTATCCATAGTTGTGAGTGGGGTATTAAAGTCTCCTACTATTATTGTGTTACTATTAATTTCCTCTTTCATACTCATTAGCGTTTGCCTTACATATTGCGGTGCTCCTATGTTGGGTGCATATATATTTATAATTGTTATATCTTCTTCTTGGATTGATCCTTTGATCATTATGTAGTGTCCATCTTTGTCTCTTTTCACAGACTTAATTTGAAAGTCTATTTTATCTGATATGAGTATTGCGACTCCTGCTTTCTTTTGGTCTCCGTTTGCGTGGAATATTTTTTTCCAGCCCTTCACTTTTAGTCTGTATGTGTCCCTTGCTTTGAGGTGGGTCTCTTGTAGACAGCATATATAGGGGTCTTGCTTTTGTATCCATTCAGCCAGCCTTTGTCTTTTGGTTGGGGCATTCAACCCATTTACATTTAAGGTAATTATTGATAGGTATGGTCCCGTTGCCATTTATTTTGTTGTTTGGGGTTCACTTTTATACCACCTTTCTGCGTTTCCTGCCTAGAGAAGATGCTTTAGTATTTGTTGAAGAGCTGGTTTGGTGGTGGTGAATTCTCTCAGCTTTTGCTTGTCTGTAAAGCTTTTGAGTTCTCCTTCATATCTGAATGAGATCCTTGCTGGGTAGAGTAATCTAGGTTGTAGGTTATTCTCTTTCATTACTTTAAGTATGTCCTGCCATTCCCTTCTGGCCTGAAGGGTTTCTATTGATAGATCAGCTGTTATCCTTATGGGAATCCCTTTGTGTGTTATTTGTTGTTTCTCCCTTGCTGCTTTTAATATTTGTTCTTTGTGTTTGATCTTTGTTAATTTGATTAATATGTGTCTTGGGGTGTTTCGCCTTGGGTTTATCCTGTTTGGGACTCTCTGGGTTTCTTGAACTTGGTTGGCTATTTCCTTCCCCATTTTAGGGAAGTTTTCAGCAATTAAGAAGTATAACTTTCCAAAACTGAACCAGGAAGAAATAGAAGATCTTAACAAAACCATCACAAGCAAGGAAATCGAAACTGTAATCAGAAATCTTCCAGCAAACAAAAGCCCAGGACCAGATGGCTTCACAGCTGAATTCTACCAAAAATTTAGAGAAGAGCTAACACCTATCTTACTCAAACTCTTCCAGAAAATTGCAGAAGAAGGTAGACTTCCAAACTCATTCTATGAGGCCACCATCACCCTAATTCCAAAACCAGACAAAGATGCCACAAAAAAAGAAAACTACAGGCCAATATCGCTGATGAACATAGATGCAAAAATCCTTAACAAAATTCTAGCAAACAGAATCCAACAACATATTAAAAAAATCATTCATCATGACCAAGTGGGCTTTATCCCAGGAATGCAAGGATTCTTTAATATCCGCAAATCAATCAATGTAATACACCACATTAACAAATTGAAAGATAAAAACCATATGATTATCTCAATAGATGCAGAAAAAGCCTTTGACAAAATTCAACATCCATTTATGATTAAAACTCTCCAGAAAGCAGGAATAGAAGGAACATACCTCAACATAATAAAAGCTATATATGACAAACCCACAGCAAGCATCACCCTCAATGGTGAAAAATTGAAAGCATTTCCCCTGAAATCAGGAACAAGACAAGGGTGCCCACTCTCACCACTACTATTCAACATAGTTTTGGAAGTTTTGGCCACAGCAATCAGGGCAGAAAAAGAAGTAAAAGGAATCCAGATAGGAAAAGAAGAAGTGAAACTCTCGCTGTTTGCAGATGACATGATCCTCTACATAGAAAACCCTAAAGACTCTACCAGAAAATTACTAGAGCTAATCAACGAATACAGTCAAGTTGCAGGATATAAAATTAACACACAGAAATCTCTTGCATTCCTATACACTAACAATGAGAAAACAGAAAGAGAAATTAAGGAAACAATACCATTCACCATTGCAACAAAAAGAATAAAATACTTAGGAGTATATCTACCTAAAGAAACAAAAGACCTATACATAGAAAACTATAAAACACTGATGAAAGAAATCAAAGAGGACACAAATAGATGGAGAAATATACCATGTTCATGGATTGGAAGAATCAATATTGTCAAAATGGCTATACTACCCAAAGTAATCTATAGATTCAATGCAATCCCTATCAAACTACCAACAGTATTTTTCACAGAACTAGAACAAATAATTTCACAATTTGTATGGAAATACAAAAAACCTCGAATAGCCAAAGTAATCCTGAGAAAGAAGAATGGAACTGGAGGAATCAATCTGCCTGACTTCAGACTCTACTACAAAGCCACAGTCATCAAGACAGTATGGTACTGGCACAAAGACAGAAATATAGATCAATGGAACAGAATAGAAAGCCCAGAGATAAGTCCACGAACCTATGGTCACCTTATCTTCGACAAAGGAGGCAAGGATATACAATGGAAAAAAGATAACCTCTTTAACAAGTGGTGCTGGGAAAACTGGTCAACCACTTGTAAAAGAATGAAACTAGAACACTTTCTAACACCATACACAAAAATAAACTCAAAATGGATTAAAGATCTAAATGTAAGACCAGAAACTATCAAACTCCTAGAGGAGAACATAGGCAAAACACTCTCCGACATAAATCACAGCAGGATCCTCTATGACCCACATCCCAGAATTTCAGAAATAAAAGCAAAAATAAACAAATGGGACCTAATGAAACTTAAAAGCTTTTGCACAACAAAGGAAACTATAAGCAAGGTGAAAAGACAGCCCTCAGATTGGGAGAAAATAATAGCAAATGAAGCAACAGATAAGGATTAATCTCAAAAATATACAAGCAACCCCTCCAGCTCAACTCCAGAAAAATAAATGACCCAATCAAAAAATGGGCCAAAGAACTCAACAGACATTTCTCCAAGGAAGACATACAGATGGCTAACAAACACATGAAAAGATGCTCAACATCACTCATTATCAGAGAAATGCAAATCAAAACCACAATGAGGTACCATTACACGCCAGTCAGGATGGCTGCTATCCAAAAGTCTACAAGCAATAAATGCTGGAGAGGGTGTGGAGAAAAGGGAACCCTCTTACACTGTTGGTGGGAATGCAAATTAGTACAGCCACTATGGAAAACAGTGTGGAGATTTCTTAAAAAGCTGGAAATAGAACTGCCATATGACCCAGCAATCCCACTTCTGGGCATACACACCAAGGAAACCAGATCTGAAAGAGACACATGCACCCCAATGTTCATCGCAGCACTGTTTATAATAGCCAGGACATGGAAGCAACCCAGATGCCCATCAGCAGACGAATGGATGAGGAAGCTGTGGTACATATACACCATGGAATATTACTCAGCCATTAAAAAGAATTCATTTGAATCACTTCTAATGAGATGGATGAAACTGGAGCCCATTATACAGAGCGAAGTAAGCCAGAAAGATAAAGACCTTTATAGTATACTAACACATATATATGGACTTTAGAAAGATGGTAACGATAACCCTATATGCAAAACAGAAAAAGAGACTCAGATGTATGGAACAGACTTGTGGACTCTGGGAGAAGGCGAGGGTGGGATGTTTCAGGAGAACAGCATTGAAACATGTGTATTATCTAGGGTGAAACGGATAACCAGCTCAGGTTGGGTACATGAGACAAGTGCTCGGGCCTGGTGCACTGGGAAGACCCAGAGGGATCGGGTGGAGAGGGAGGTGGGAGGGGGGACTAGGATGGGGAATACATGTAAATCCATGGCTAATTCATATCAATGTATAACAAAAACTACTGTAATGATGTAAAGTAATTAGCCTCCAACTAATAAAAATTAAAAAAAAAAAAAAAAAAAAAAAACCATAGCCTTGACTAGACTGGCCTTTGTCGGCAAAGTAATGTGTCTGATTTTACTATCATTTAAAATAATGTTTACGTTTCTTATCAATATACTATCACAATATTGAAATTTTAAAATATTACTAAAGCCTTAACAAGTAAAATTATAGATATTTTATTCACCTAATTTTACATCACCTGATATAAATTAGAGTCTTATATTTTAACAATGAAGCACTTTCACTATTTGTAATGTTATAGAAAGACCACTGCTATCAATTTAATTCCACACTTAGACTATGATAGTAACATTCCAGAAATTTTTTCCCTCTTTTTCCCAGTTTTTAAAATTCTCCTAATTGCTTGCTTTAGAAACTGTGGAAATTGCCATGTAGTTTGATGTTGTTAAAATATAAAGGTTAATTTGCTCAATTGCTAAGACTTTAATTACAACACATCAGTTATTTAGACTGTTTGACATTTTCTGTAAATTCCTCTAATTAAGAAACCCTTAGAGACTCTCACAAAAGAAGAAGAAATCACTAAAATGTGTTGACAGAAATAGATACATTTCCTCTTACCGAATGAGCTCAAAGTGTTATAAATGTTTGGAAAAACCCGAGAATTATAATTTTACAGTTAAGGTGTTGAGTGGTGTGACCTTAAATGCTTTGTGGGTTTGTTGTGATTGCTTTATTGCCCATTTATTTGTTGGGAAGGAGAATGAGCTTGCATTGATGGGTGGTAGAAATTGTGATTAAAGAAGGGGAACTCATTAAAAGTGTGTTACAAGCGAGGGTCTGTGAAGAATAAAGCTGGAAATTCAGAAACTCAGAGTTTATAATCAGGAGGTGGAAAAAATCTTAGATTTCAAAGTTGTGCAATTTAATTACATTATATGTGTGGGTTTTTACCAAGAGTGGAAAAGTGTTTGATATTTTATGGTGCCCAGATGTGTTGAGGCAATTTCCTTTTTATATGCGTGTGTGCTAAGTAGCTTCAGTCCAGTCCAACTCTGTGCAACTCCATGGACTGTAGCCCACCAGGCTCCTCTGTCCATGGGATTCTCTAGGCAAGAATACTGGAGTGGGTTGCAGCGCTATCCACCAGGGGATCTTCCTGACCCAGGGATCAAACCCATATCTCTCAAGTCATCTGCATTGGCAAATGGGTTCTTTACCACTAGCATCACCTCATTTCTATGCATACATCTCTGAAAGCACATTTTTCTGCTATCCACTTCAGTGAAGTTGTTTCATAGAGGTATAATGCAGTTGTCACATTATGCTTCCTTTCCTGGAATCCTCAGACCTACTAAATTATTATTTTTTTAAGTTTGTGTGCATTAAGGTTATAACTCTGCACTGTAGGGTTCTGTGAATTTTGCCTAAAGCAAAGTGTCACTTATCAACCATAATTGTTATTATGCAGAATATTACTATACAGAATAATTTTATTATACATATTATTATGTATAATAATATTATACACATTATATATATTATATGTATACATATATAATATTATACATATTATAATAACATTATACATATTATTATACAGAATAATTTACCACCCTAAAAAAAACTTGCACTTCATGTACTCAGTCTCCATTCAGTGAACCCATGACAACCACTGATCTTTGCATTGTCTCCATAGTTTTGCCTCTTCTGGAATGTTGGAATTCTATGTAGCTTTTTCAGATTGACTTCTTTCACTCAGTAATATGCGTTGAAAGGTCCTCCGTGTCTTTTCATGGCCTGATAGCTCATTTATTTTTAGTGCGGAATAATATTCCATTGCCTGGGTGAACTACAGATTATTTATCCCTTCACCTACTAGGGAATATCTTGGTTGTGCAGATTTTTCTGTGGGCATAATACCAAGGAGCATGATTGTTGGATTGTGTAATAGAAGTATGTTAGTACTGTTAAAAAAAAAAAAAACCTGCCAAATTGTCTTTCAAAGTGGTTGGACCACTTTTCATTCCCACTAACAATGAATAAAAGTTCCTTTTGTTTCATATCATCAGCGTTTGATGTCAGCGTTATGGATTTTTGCCATTCTAATAACTGTGTTATGACAATGACTGCAAACATGAAATTAAAAGAAGCTTTCTTCTTAGAAGAAAAGCTATGCCAAATCTAGACAGAGTAGTAAAAAGCAGAGACATTACTTTGCTCACAAAGGTCTGTATAGTCAAAATTATGGTTTTTCCAGTCGTCATGTATGGATATGAGAGTTGGACCATAAAGAAGGCTGAGTGCCAAAGAACTGATGCTTTCGAGCTGTGGTGTTGAAGAAGACTCTTGAGAGTCCCTTGGACTGCAAGGAGATCCAACCAGTCAATCCTAAAGGAAATTAATCCTAACTATTCATTGGAAGGACTGATGCTGAAGCTGAAGCTCCAATACTTTAGCCACCTGATGCCAAGAGCTGACTCATTGGAAAAGACCCTACTGCTCGGAAAGACTGAAGGCAGGAGGCGAAGGGGATGACAGACGATGAGATGGTTGGATGGCATCACTGACTCAATGGACATGAGTTTAAGCAAGCTCCAGGAGATGGTGATGGACAGGGAAGCCTGGCATGCTGCAGTCCAGGAGATCACGAAGAGTCAGACATGACTGAGAGACTGAACAACAACAAAAGATAACTGTGTCGTGGTCTCTCATTCATTGTTGTTTTAATTTGCATTTCCCTGACAGCATATGATGCAGAGAATCTTTTCATATGCTTATTTGCCATCTGTATATCTTCTTTGGTGGTCAGCTCAGGTCTTTTTAAAAATCTTTTTTTATTGCTGAATTTTAAGCAACAAAATTATTTTTGTGTATTTTAGATAACACTCCATTGTCAGCTATGTCTTTTGCAAATATTTTCTCCCAGTCTGTAGCTTGGCCTTTTATTTTCTTGACCTGTCTTTCACAAAGAAGCAAATTTTAATTCTAATGAAGTCCAACTTATCAATTATTTCTTTCTTGAATCGTATCTTTGGTGTCATTATCTAAAAAGTCATCACCAAACACAAGGTCGTCTCAATTTTCTCCCACATTATTCTCTAGGCATTTTATAGTTTTGTGTTTTACATTTAGATCTGTGATCCAGTTTGAGTTAATTTTTGGGGATGGGCATGATGTTTAGAATATTTTTTTTGTATGTGGATATCCAGTTGTATTTTTAAACACACATTGACCTCTCAGTGACTACTGTTAATTGTCTTCAGTGAATTAGAAAACAGATGTAAATCTCCATTCCTTTAAAAGACAGTGAAATAGGATATTCAGGTTCATTCGCAAAATTTTATTTCTGTTGAAAGCAATGAATTTTTCTAATATTCTCCATTTCCCTCGCTTCATGGTGTTTTGCTAATAGTGACACTCACATCCACTTGGGCAGGGGTAGGACTTGATAAAATTAGATGGATTAAACTGATGAGGAGCCAAAGTGAAGGAGACACTCAAGGTTACATATCTAGATATGTATTTCAGTTTTAGTCATCTTCCTTCAAAACATTGAAGATTCTTCCATTTTCTGACACTTTCCGCGATTACTAACAAGGTGCCTGACACCCATCTGATCTTCACTCTTTTATAGGCAATCTGCTGTGTTTTGTATTTCCTGTTGGGAAATTTTTGGATAGCCATTTGACCTTTGAGGTCCTGCTATTTCACCAGGAGATACTTATTTGTATATCTTTTGTTGTTCCTCCAGGTAATGAAGACTTATCTTTCTTCAAGTATATGGTTCAGTCCCTAAGTCAAGTCCAAGTCTTTTGAGACCTCGTGGGCTGTAGCCCAACAGGCTCCTTTGTCCATGGGATATCCCAAACAGGAATATTGGAGTGGGTTGCCATTTCTTTTTCCAAGAGATCTTCCGGACCCAGGGATGGAAACTATGTCTCCTGCATTGCAGGTGGCCTCTTGCATTGCATGTAGATTCTTTACTGACTGAGTCACCAGGGAGCCCTATCTTTCTTCATCATCAAGAAAATGGAAACTGCACCTTCTTTCATTACTGCCTTTCTGCATATTCTGAGGATTCTTTGTGTAGTGGTCCTATTGATGAATACCAAGTTTCCTAGATTGATCTTCCATCCCTTTACTGGTCTCTGATATTCTCCACCTCTTTGTTTAATTCTATATTCTAGTCTTTTTCTATGTAAATAAGGTATATAATCTCTTTCCTTCCAGATTCAGTTCTTTAGTTTGTTTATCTTGGTCCTTCTCTTTGGTGCTTTCTCAACTGTTTGGTAATCCTGCTAATCCATCCATATTTATGAATGCTGAAACTCTTAGAATCTGTTCTGAATTTCCTCAAGACACTCTTAGACATATTTGCTCCTGGCTTCCATGCTGACTGTCAGTGATGTACAAGGGGTGTAAGCATCCATGTGCTGCCTTTGCTTTAGGGAGAACATGCACTGATCTCCACTTTCAGTGCCAGAATTAAGATGTCTTTATCCTAGAGTCTTGGTTTCCAACCTAGAAGCCTAGCTTTCCCCAGGCAAATGACCCCATATTATTTTTGTCAGTGTCATCCTAGATTTACCCTAGAAACCCCTGATCCTGTAGTCATTCTGTAAGGGTGGAGGTCAGGAGGTTGGTTGGCATCAGAGCTCTTCTTCAGATTGCCTTTCAATCATGGGTCTGAATGCATACTTTCCTATCCTTGTTCTGTGAATCTCCAAACTGAGGTCAGTGCCTGAGATATATGCCCTCACCTTTACTGTGGGTTCCGCTGTAGTGTTTCCTGGACTGTGATTTCTCCTTTACAGACCGTCACTGTACTTCCATCTATTTTTCTTTTTCAGAAATTCATAAAATTATCTATGCTCTTCTAGATCATTTTTTCCACTACTGCTACAGTTTTTTTTCCTTCTCATTAATTTTCACTGTATTTTTTCTTGGGATTTTATAAGGGAGAGGAGGGGGTAAGTGTTGATGTTCAATTGTTCCTTTAGAATAAGAAATGTAAAATCAATATTTAGTTTTATGTAGAGGCACTATTCCTTGGTATTTAAGAGAACAGACTCTAGAACCTGATTGCCTGGGTTTAAATACTGACTCTGCCCCTCTGGTGTTTGAAGTTGTGCGGATCACTTAATTGCTTGATTAAATATCTTTGCAAAATGTACAGGTCCTAACAGTCCTTAACAGTATTTGTCTCATGGTGGTGGTGGTTTAGTGGCTAAGTCATGCCCGACTTTTTTGTGACCCCCATGGACTGTAGCCCACCAGGCTCCTGTCTCTGGGGGATTTCCCAGGCAAAAATACTGGAGTGGGTTGCCATTTCCTTCTCCAGAGGATCTTCCTGACCAAGGACTGAAGCCATGTCTCCGGCACTGCAGGTGGATCCCTTACCGCTGAGCCACAAGAGAAGTGCACTTTTCTCAAAGTGTTGCTTTTTATCAAGTGTATTGTTTTTGTTGAGTTCTCAGCTGTGTTATGTTTACAAACTGCTTATTGTATAGAAATTATCAATAAATGCTATTATGATGGCAATCATGTTACACAAGCTTGCATACATGATGTAAATTTTACACCTTCTTTAGAAGAATGTCAAGTATGATACCAAAATAATATACCATAGTAAGTAACAGTATTTTATAGTTTTTTTTTCTTATTATTTCTTTTCTTTTTTCCTTTAAAACTTAAGAGCATAAGAAAACATATTGCCTCAAAGAATCCCTTTGACCAGCTGTTCTGGTATTCATAGGTCATGATCTATGAAGTGAGTACCATGCATTTTCTAAAGAGTAAATATTTAGTTATCTTAAAGAGAAAGACAAAATGAATTATCTGAAATGGTTTTTAGGAAGCAAAAATTGGTTAAGATGAACAGATATGGAGTGAGATGTCTGTTATGGTAGGTGCTGTTCATTTTTAAGGGATGGAACTTTCAGGTAAAGATTTTGAAAATTAGAGAGAAAACCGAGTTGAACTAAAAGTCTGGAAATATAGTTTTTACACCCTGTATTACTAACTAGTCCAGTTCATAACTTTTTTCCATTGCTGACAACCTTCTCCCTACACTCTGTGTTTTGAAAATAACTCAGTAGGCTGTGCCTTGCACAGCGGCTCCTTTCAAGATTCAGGTGTCTAAAATACAGGGCAGTAAACACATTCAGCAGGCTACAAGTGAAGCTGCATTGGAACATTTACGATTTTTGAAAATTGTAAAGCCATCTGAAGCAATGCCCTGATGAAAATACAATCAAGAAGCTATTTCCTATGGAATGAACAGCACAAGGTAGGTCCACAGTTTTGTAAATAATATGTTAATATCTTTATGTAATGAAATCATTTGAAATTTACAAAAATGAAGAAAATGGCTAAAGAAAAGAACTATTATTGTCTTCTAAGGATGGCCTGGTGTTAAAAATCAAACAGTTTGCTGTGGGGAGTCTTTTTAGTAGCTTCCATGCAATAATTTTATTTGTAGCAAGATAAATATCTGCTTGTATCCAAGTTTACAGCATTTTTATTCTGTTTAAAGTTCAGCACTGATTAGACTGGGTTGGAAGCTGGAATTCAATTTATTTATATCACTGTATTTAGACAGAATCTGATTCAGGGAATTTGAAATTCAGAAAAGCACTAACATTAGTGCAAATTAAAACTACACTGAGACATCACTTCACACCATTAGGATGATTACTCTAATAAAAAGGACAGACGATAGCAACTGTTGAGTTGCCATAGCTGATATGGACGTGGAGAACTTGGGATCATCATACTTTGCTGGTGAGATTGCTGGTGAGAATGTAAATTGGTGCAGCCATGCTGTAAAGTAGTTTGACAGTCCTGCAAAATGTTAAACCTAGACTTAACCATATGACCCAGCAATTACACTCCTTGTTATCCCATTCCTAAGAGAAATGAAGACATGTCTACACAAAACTTATACCCTTATGTTCATAACAGCATTATAACTCATAATAATTGAAAGTTATCTTTCATAATAATGAAAGACGGAAACAACCTAAATGTCCATCAACAGATGAATGGATAAATAAAACTAGTCCACCCACACAATGGATACTACTCTACAATAAAAATGGATGTGGACTGAAAAAAAAGTATGCTCAGTGAAAGAAGTCAGCTACAAGAGAGCACATGTTATATGATTACATTTATGAGATGTCCAGAATAGGCAAATCTATAGAGAAGAAAGTAGATTAGTAGTTGCAAGGGCTTAGGGGTGGGAGAATAAGGACTGACTACTAACCAGTCTGTGGTAAAGGTTACTGCAGCCATGAAATTAAAACATACTTGCTCCTTGTAAGGAAAACTATGACAAACCTAGACAACATATTAAAAAGCAAAGACATCACTTTGCTGACAAAGGTCCATATAGTCAAAGATATGGTTTTTCCAGTAGTCATGTACGGATGTGGGAGTTGCATTGTAAAGAAAGGCTGAGCACCAAAGAATTGATGCTTTCAAATTGTGGTGTTGGAAAAGACTCTTGAGAGTCCCTTGGACAGCAAGGAGATAAAACCAGTCAATCCTAAAGGAAATCAATCCTGAATATTGAAAGGACTGATGCTAATGCTGAAGCTCCAGTACTTTGGTCACCGGATGCAAAGAGCCTACTCACTGGAAAAGACCCTGATGCTGGGAAAGATTGAAGGCATCAGAATAAGGGGGCAGCAGAGGATGACCTGGTTGAATAGCATCACAGACACAAGGGACATGAGTTTGAGCAAGCTCCGGGAGATAGTGAAGGACAGGGAAGCCTGGTGTGCTGCAGGCAATGAGGTTACAAAGAGTCAGACACAACTTAGCAAATGACAAAAATAACAATGGTTACACACTTCTGTGAATATACTAGAAACGTTTGAATTATATACTTTAAATTGGTAAATTTTATGGTTGTTGTTATTTGCTAAGTCATGTCCGATCCTTTTGCTACTCCATAGACTGTCACCTACCAGGCTTCTATGACCATAGGATTCTCCAGGCAAGAATATTAGAGTGGGTTGCCATTTCCTTCTCCAAGGTATCTTTCCAACCCAGGGATCGAACCCACATCACCTGCATTGACAGGTGGATTCTTTACCACTGAGCTATTGGGGAAGCCCAAATTTTATGGTAGATGAATTATGTCTAAATAAAGCTGTTAAATAATATTATACTTTAAAAAGATAAAGTCAGTTTTTAGATACATCAGATGAAAATATTCCACACTATGAATTTCAGTTTGAGAAAAGAGAGTTAAGTCAGTATCTTCACTTTTGTCTTGAAAAAATGACAATAGTATTTTTTGGTATCCAATGGTATCCAATGGTGATTTTCCTGAAAAGAAAAAATAACTATTACCTTGTTGCTAAGTTTGGTCTGCTCATAGGATCTCAGTATATTGCTTTTACTGACCTGAGATTTATTACATTAAAGTGTTTACATATCTAAAGCAAGGATATTAACTGCTTAGAGGGTTTCTTTCACCAGAAAAATGCAAGTAGATACAAACCACAAAGTCTTGCATATAATTTCAGAGTCTTTAGATTAACTCTGTTACCTAGTGTGGACTGATTTATCAGAATGACAAGTGGTGCTAAATCTACAAAACAAGATAGAGAATCAAGATAAACATGCATATGAGCTCAGAACTTTGGGCTTCTTTTTAAATCAACATTGGGTAAGTTAAAGTCGATGTCTTTAATGACATGATCAGATTAATTATGACTAGATACAAATGTGATCCTCTATCAATGAATTTGACATCATGGAAATTTGCCATATGAGAAACAAACATGTCATTAGGGGACTTGGGCATATAAAAAATCTTAGTGCATTCAATCTTCTCTCTGGTCAGATAAGACAATCTCAATTAGATAAGCTCTAGCTCTGAGATTCTTTCAATATAAAAAAGTGGCCCCGACACTGTTACAACATATAGATCCTTGCAAGTACATGTTGTTCAGATTAATTAAAAATCTTAACACTCTGGGATACACATATTACCAGCAGTGAATTATGTTCTGACAATATTAATGTTTGTTAAGTCTTCATTAAGTACAAGTCCATCATAATTGCTCAATTCTACTCTCCCTAGCCAGAAAATGAAGCAATGTAGAGTGCAGTCAGAGGAATGTGGTTCTACAACCAAGCTTTTTAATCAATTGAGGGTGATGCCAACAGGGTGACGGGTTGATCACCTTGATCAACCTCTCCGTCTAATAGAAAGTTGAAATGGGTCTGAACTAAATTACTACCAGCAACACTCATTCGACTGAGCTTAATCCCTGATCCTTAGGTATGAAAGGAAGTCATTCAGTCATGTCCAACTCTTTGAAACCCCTTGGATTGTAGCCTACCAGGCTCCTCTCTCCATGGAATTTTCCAGGCAAGAGTACTGGAGTGGGTTGCCATTTCCTTCTCCAGGGGATCTTCCCAACCCAGGGATCGAACCCAGGTCTCCTGCATTGCAGGCTGAAGCTTTCCCATCTGAGCACCAGGGAAACTAGAGCATTTCTGAGGGGGTGCCTGGAAACTCCTTCAGTTCAGTTCAGTTCAGTCGCTCAGTCATGTCCGACGCTTTGCGACCCCATGAATCACAGGACGCCAGGCCTCCCTGTCTATCACAAACTCCCAGGGAGTTTACTCAAACTCATGTCCGTTGAGTCGGTGACGCCATCCAGCCATCTCGTCCTCTGTCATCCCCTTCTCCTACTGCCCCCAATCCCTCCCAGCATCAGGGTCTTTTCCAGTGAGTCAACTCTTTGCATGAGGTGGCCAAAGTATTGGAGTTTCAGCTTCCAATGAACACTTTCAATGAACACTTCCTTCCAATGAACACTCAGGACTGATCTCCTTTAGGATGGACTGGTTGGATCTCCTTGCAGTCCAAGGGACTCTCAAGAGTCTTCTCCAACACCACAGTTCAAAAGCATCAATTTTTCGGTGCTCAGCTTTCTTCATAATCCAACTCTCACATCCATACATGACCACTGGAAAAACCATAGCCTTGATTAGATGGACCTTTGTTGGCAAAGTAATGTCTCTGCTTTTTAATATGTTATCTAGGTTGGTCATCACTTTCCTTCCAAGGAGTAAGCGTCTTTTAATTCCATGGCTGCAATCACCATCTGCAGTGATTTTGGAGCCCCCAAAATTAAGTCTGACACTGTTTCTACTGTTTCCCGTCTATTTCCCATGAAGTGATGGGACCAGATGCCATGATCTTAGTTTTCTGAACTCCTTAGCTTCTTGCTAAAATAATGTGGAGGAAGCAGCTCTCTGACTTTCCCATCTACAAAATCTGGTAAATACTGCCATTTCCACCATTATTTTCCCTAATTATTTCACGTTCTCTGCAGGGGTTCTCACTCTGCCTTTTAGTAACCGTTGGCTTAGTTCCCCACCTCCTTAATATCAATGGTACAATGACTCAGCAAATACACCAAGAAGAAAACTAGCTTTATGTTTGAGTTTCTTCAAATTTCCTCATTGTGCATAACTCACACCATTGTTGTTCAGTCACTAAGGCGTGTCTGACTCTTTGCGACCCCAGGGGGGTTGCAGCACACCAAGCTTCCCTGTCCTTCACTGTCTCCTGGAGTTTGCTCAAATTCATGTCCATTGAGTTGGTGATGCTATCTAACCATCTCATCCTCTGCCACCCCTTTCTCCTTTTGCCTTCAATCTTTCCCAGCATCAGGGTCTTTTCCAATGAGTTGGCTCTTCACATCAGATGGCCAAGCTTCAGCTTCAGCATCAGTCTTTCCAATGAATATTCTGGACTGATTTCCTTTAGGATTGACTGGTTTGATTTCCTTGTTGTCCAAGGGACTCTCAAGAGTCTTCTCTGGCACCACAGTTCAAAAGCATCAATTCTTCAGTGCTCAGCCTTCTTTATGGTCCAACTCTCACATCCATACATGACTACTGGAAAAACCACTGTTTAAATATTGGAATGATTTTCGATTTATTGAATAGTTGCTTCTTGTCTCTTCATTAGTCTGTGAACTTCTTGAAACAGAGAAAATATAACCTTTTTCTCTATATTTTTCAGAATACTAGGCACAGATAGGCATTCAACAAACAATTGTAGATGCTTTTGTGTTTATTTACATGGTTATTATTCTCATCTATTGAATTCCTGGAATATATTTCAGAGTTACAGCATACACAATACTTTTGTAAAAGTAAAAAAAGACAGTGACAACAGCACATTTGGTCACGAATGCAGTATTATGAAGTATTTGTTTTCATATTTTATTACTGGTTTATTAAGCATACAATTGTCTCTTCCGAAAACAATTCAGAAACACTGTGTGTGTGTGCATGCATGCTCAGTTGTGTCCTATTCTTTGTGATCCATGGACTATAGTCCACCAGACTTTTCTGTCCATGGGATTTCTCAAGAAAGAACACTGAAGTGGGTTGCCATTTCTTCTTCCAGGGGATATTCCTGACCCAGGATTTGAACGCATGTCTCTTATACCTCCTGCATTGTCAGGCAGGTTCTTTTTTTTTCTTTTCCCCCCAGGACTTTTTTGTTTGTTTGGTTGGTTTTTTTTTTTTTTTTTTCCATTTATTTTTATTAGTTGGAGGCTAATTACTTTACAACATTGCAGTGGTTTCTGTCATACATTGAAATGAATTAGCCAAATTAGCCATGGATTTACATGTATTCCCCATCCCGGTCCCCCCTCCCACCTCCCTCTCCACCCCATCCCTCTGGGTCTTCCCAGTGCACCAGGCCCGCGCACTCGTCTCATGCATCCAACCTGGGCTGGTGATCTGTTTCACCCTAGATAATACACATGTTTCGATGCTGTTCTCTTGAAACATCCCACCCTCGTCTTCTCCCACAGAGTCCACAAGTCTGTTCTATACATCTGAGTCTCTTTTTCTGTTTTGCATATAGGGTTATCGTTACCATCTTTCTAAATTCCATATATATGTGTTAGTATACTGTAATGGCATGTATCTTTCTGGCTTACTTCACTCTGTATAATGGGCTCGTTTCATCCCTCTCATTAGGACTGATTCAAATGAATTCTTTTTAATGGCTGAGTAATATTCCATGGTGTATATGTACCACAGCTTCCTCATCCATTCGTCTGCTGATGGGCATCTAGGTTGATTCCATGTCCTGGCTATTATAAACAGTGCTGCGATGAACATTGGGGTGCACGTGTCTCTTTCAGATCTGGTTTCCTCAGTGTGTATGCCCAGCAGTCGGACTGTTGGGTCATATAGCAGTTCTATTTCCAGTTTTTAGGAAATCTCCACACTGTTCTCCATAGTGGCTGTACTAATTTGCATTCCCACCAACAGTGTAAGAGGGTTCCCTTTTCTCCACACCCTCTCCAGCATTTATTGCTTGTAGACTTTTGGATAGCAGCCATCCTGACTGGCGTGTAATGGTACCTCATTGTGGTTTTGATTTGCATTTCTCTGATAATGAGTGATGTTGAGCATCTTTTCATGTGTTTGTTAGCCATCTGTATGTCTTCCTTGGAGAAATGTCTGTTTAGTTCTTTGGCCCATTTTTTGATTGGGTCATTTATTTTTCTGGAGTTGAGCTGGAGGAGTTGCTTGTATATTTTTGAGATTAATCCTTTGTCTGTTGCTTCATTTGCTATTATTTTCTCCCAGTCTGAGGGCTGTCTTTTCACCTTGCTTATAGTTTCCTTTGTTGTGCAAAAGCTTTTAAGTTTCATTAGGTCCCATTTGTTTATTTTTGCTTTTATTTCTAAAATTCTGGGATGTGGGTCATAGAGGATCCTGCTGTGATTCATGTTGGAGAGTGTTTTGCCTATGTTCTTCTCTAGGAGTTTTATAGTTTCTGGTCTTACATTTAGATCTTTAATCCATTTTGAGTTTATTTTTGTGTATGGTGTTAGAAAGTGTTCTAGTTTCATTCTTTTACAGGTGGTTGACCAGTTTTCCCAGCACCACTTGTTAAAGAGGTTGTCTTTTTTCCATTGTATATCTTTGCCTCCTTTGTTGAAGATAAGGTGTCCATAGGTTCGTGGATTTATCTCTGGGCTTTCTATTCTGTTCCATTGATCTATATTTCTGTCTTTGTGTCAGTACCATACTGTCTTGATGACTGTGGCTTTGTAGTAGAGTCTGAAGTCAGGCAGATTGATTCCTCCAGTTCCATTCTTCTTTCTCAAGGTTACTTTGGCTATTCAAGGTTTTTTGTATTTCCATACAAATTGTGAAATTCTTTGTTCTAGTTCTGTGAAAAATACCATTGGTAGTTTGATAGGGATTGCATTGAATCTATAGATTGCTTTGGGTAGTACAACCATTTTGACAATATTGATTCTTCCAATCCATGAACACGGTATATTTCTCCGTGTCCTCTTTGATTTCTTTCATCAGTGTTTTATAGTTTTCTATGTATAGGTCTTTTGTTTCTTTAGGTAGATATACTCCTAAGTATTTTATTCTTTTTGTTGCAATGGTGAATGGTATTGTTTCATTAATTTCTCTTTCTGTTTTCTCATTGTTAGTGTATAGGAATGCAAGAGATTTCTGTGTGTTAATTTTATATCCTGCAACTTTACTGTATTCGTTGATTAGCTCTAGTAATTTTCTGGTAGAGTCTTTAGGGTTTTCTATGTAGAGGATCATGTCATCTGCAAACAGAGAGAATTTCACTTCTTTTCCTATCTGGATTCCTTTTACTTCTTTTTCTGCCCTGATTGCTGTGGCCAACACTTCCAAAACTATGTTGAATAGTAGTGGTGAGAGTGGGCACCCTTATCTTGTTCCTGATTTCAGGGGAAATGCTTTCAGTTTTTCACCATTGAGGGTGATGCTTGCTGTGGGTTTGTCATATATAGCTTTTATTATGTTGAGGTATGTTCATTCTATTCCTGCTTTCTGGAGAGTTTTAATCATAAATGGATGTTGAATTTTGTCAAAGGCTTTCTCTGCATCTACTGAGATAATCATACGGTTTTTATCTTTCAATTTGTTAATGTGGTGTATTACATTGATTGACTTGCGGATATTAAAGAATCCTTGCATTCCTGTCAGGCAGGTTCTTTACTGGTTGAGCCATCAGGGAAGTCCTGTTGAAGTGTATCCATAATATTTTCAAGTTTTTGAAATATGAAGTCATTTTCACTTATTTGTTCAAAGTAAATTTTATTTAATGCATATTTATATAGGTAAAGACTCTGAAAAATAGAATATATAATACCCTACAAAGAAATGGAAAGAATACACTAATCTCAAGACCTTTAAAGTACCTTCCTAATTTAAGCTTCAATGACATTTTCACATATTCAAGAAAAAATGAGGAGTGAAACACACGAAAAAGCATTACTCTACTGACTTAAAATGCTAATAAAAGAAATGATCCTTTCCAATTTATAGAAATGCCATTGAACACATATGGTGAAAGCAAAGCAATGGTGGGTGATCATTTACATTATGCACAATGTGCTCTAAATGCTTTTCTTTTACTAGCATCCTAGTAGTTCATTGTACAAAAGATTCTGCTTTATTAAAGTAGAAATGCAGAACAGAAAACATATCCAATGAACACTGTCTTTAAAAAAAAAACTTACAAGTTATCATTTCCTTTTTATATTAATTGTACCGTGTCTTTATTTTTAATATTCACCTTTTGTCACATGTGTTGCAAATCCTGTTGATATTTTTTTCATTTTTTTCTTAATTAATTAATTTATTTTTGGCTACACTGGGAGGCATGCAGGATCTTAGTTGCCAACCAGGGCTCAAACCCCCACCCCCTGCATTGGGAGCACAGAGTCTTAACCACTGGACCTCCAGGGAAGTTCCTATACACAGTGGTTTTAGATGTGTTGCCCAATAAGTTAGTCACTGGTCTCATATATACCGTTCATGGAATTCTCCAGACCAGAATACTGGAGTGGGTAGCATTTCCTTTCTCCAGGGGATCTTCCTAACCCAGAGATCGAACCCAGGTCTCCCACATTGCAGGTGAATTCTTTACCAGTGGGAAGCATTTACATTAGAATTAATGAAATTAAACAACATCTAAAATTGATTCCTTTGTTGCTCTAGAGTAGTTTCAAGTGCTTAACCAAATATGACTGGTGGTACCATATTGAACTGTACAGCTATGGAAAATTTCCATCGTCACAGAAAGGTTTTTTAATGGACAGGATTGGCTAGAGCTTTCAACAGATTGGGGTTGAAATTTATGCTTTTCATTGAAAAAGAACTAGGTCTGAGTGAAAAAAAAAAAAAATGAAGGTGCTTCTGAGTTAGTTCCTCTTTGAATATCACATTTTAGAACAAGACATGGCCAGTGAGTTCACTTTGAGATGATTTTGTTCAGCCCTTTTATTAATCAGATAAAGATCGCACAACCCAAGGAAGGTTATTTTGCCATGAAAGACAGGCTGTCGGTTGATAGGTTAGTGTTAAAGTGGGAACTGGTACTCAGTTCTACTGAATGAAGCTTGTCTCACCACATGGTCTCATTTAAGATCACTCCACTCGGTATATTTTACTACCACCAGAGAAACAAAAGATAAGATGACCAGGTGGACAATACACCAACGTGAAATCATCAGTTACTAGTTAAACTATGTCATAAGTAAAGTAAGTGTTCGTCTCCCAGTTCCGACTTTGTAACCCAGGTTCCTCTGTCCATGAAATTCTCCAGGCAAGAATACTGGAGTAGGTGCGTGTGTGCATAGTCGCTCAGCCATGTCTGACTCTTTGTGACCCCCAGGGACTGTAGCCACAAGGTTTCTCTGTCCATGGGGATTCTCCAGGCAAGAATACTGGAGTGGGTAGCCTATCCCTTCTCCAGGGGAACTTCCCAACCTAGGAATCAAACTGGGATCTCCTGCCTTGCAAGCGGATTCTTTACCCTCTGAGCCACCAGGGAAGCCCGCTGCAGTAGGTGGCCATTCCCTCCTCCAGGGGATCTCCCTGACCCAGGGATTGAACCTGGGCTTCCCCCAGGGCAGGCAGATTCTTTACCATCTGAGCCGGCAGGGAAGGCCTGAATTATCTTACCAGAAAGGTATTTCCTTTATGACGAGGAAGTAGCACATCATTTCCAAACCCAAACTGAGCATTATATTCACTGTAATGACCATTTTCCCATGTAAGTATTATTTTGTAGTATCCTGCTCATGGGGCTTCCTTGGTGGCTCAGAGGGTAAAGAATCTGCATGCAAAGCAGGAGACCTGGGTTCCATCCCTGGGTTGGGAAGATGCCCTTGAGAAGGGAATAGCGACCCACTCGAGTATTTTTGCTGGAGAATTCCATGGACAGAGGAGCCTGACGAGCTATAGTCTATGGGTTTGCCAAGAATTGGACACAACTGAGTGACTAACACATACACACACACAACCTGCTCATAAGCAAATGTTTTATTTCCACAACGGAGCTGAAAAATCAGCATTCACTATAACCGAATGGAGAAGCAGCCCACTCCAGTATTCTTGCCTGGAAAATTCCATGGACGGTGGAGCCTGATAGGCTACCTTCCACGGGGTCGCAAAGAGTCGGACACAAATGAGCGACACCTCCTCCTCCATAAGTGAACAGAGGGGAAAAAAAGACCTCTTTCAATGCCTACAATTTGTACTCACTGCAACTGTGACATAAAACACAGTGTGTTGTGGAGAACAGACTTATGGTTGCCAAGGAGGAAGGGGTGAGGGAGGGCGGACTTGGAGTTAGAGATTAGCAGATATAAACGATTATAAACATCTTGGATAAACAACAAGGCTCTACCGTATAGCACAGGGAACTATATTCAATATGCTGTGATAAACCAAAATGGAAAAGGATATAAAAAGGAATATCTATATGTGTATTGTTATAGCCATGCTTTCCGGGAAACAAACTCACTCAGAAGGACAGTGCAGATAGTGGAGTGCAGTTTATTACACTGGCGGGCCCAAGGCAGAGTCTCCTCTTAGCCAAAGACCGCCCCCCCACCCCTCCGCAGCATTTGTGAAAATCTTTTATACTCCATGTGTACGCATCCAAACCCACCACCCCAAATCCCTTGAGGCTTACAAAGGAAGGGTAAATACAATCACAATAACCCCATCATTCACATGTTATGTGTTCAAACAGTTAATAATCAATAAGCCCGCAGTTACATTCCAACCAGTTATAAACCGATAAGCCTGTGGTTACATTCCGATAGATACTGTCTGGAGGCAGGGGTGATTAGTGTCTGTTTTCTCTTAGGCAATGAGTAACCTGGATGTGATCTTCAAGATTCCCCTGCCCAGAGGGGGTCTTATCCTTCCATTGTCATTCCCACAGGCGCTAAGCACAGAGTTCAGAGTCCACTGGAGAGGTGACCGCGCACGACCAGCACGGACAGACCTGAGATGGAGTCCAGGCCCTATGAATTCCTTCTTCAGTATAACTGAGTCTCCTTGCTGTATGGTAGAGACTGGCACAATGCTGTAAATCAACTCTCTTTCAATTAGAACGTGTCTGACACATTGTCAGATCCATTTATCTGCCTCCCAGACAGATGGAAATCTTCTTAAAGTCACCCTATCATCAGGCATTATTGTGGTCCAGAATAGGTGTTCATATTTACAATGAAAATAAATAAATTTTTAAGATTGATGAATAAATCTGTGCTACCACTTAGCGATACTTAGCTCTTTATTCTCTGCCATTTCCATATCTTTAGATCATCTTGGGCTCTCAGTGCAAACAATGTAACATATATTTATCTGGAAAGCAACTTGGTGATCTTTATGAAAACTATATCCCCCCAGTTTTTAAGAATCCATCTAAAGCAAGTTGTCTTAACTTCATATACCTGTAAGAGAAATTGCAAACTTCAAAACCAAAAACCAGTCTTATATACCCCCTGTAGTAAGAACCTGGAGAGCTAATAATAACATTTGTATCTCTGGTAAGTTAAAACTGCTATGATAAGCAGTTTTGAATGGCAATCCTACTGGCAAAGTTGCCTGCTAAAGAGTCATTATAACTCTCTTATAACTATGCTCAGAAGGCTCCTCAGGAAAAGAAGTCAAATGGTTAAGTTGGTAATGACAGGGGAACTAAAATGAATCTAACATTTTGTAACATAACAACCTGGTAGTCATAAACAGTTTCCATAAAATTAATGAGCTTCATAAGAAATTTGGGGGTGTTGGAACATAAAGAGCAAGTACTTTCAGAGAAAATTAAAGAAAATACCCAAGTTAATTTGCAAAGGATAACTAATCTAGAGAATGAGCAAAATAGATCTCTTGGTGGTGATAGGAGAATTGCAGATTTATAAGGAACCTTATTGGGCTTCCCTGGTGTCTCAGTGGTAAAGAATCTGCCTGCCAATGCAAGAGATGCAGCTCAGTCCCTGGGTTGGGACAATCCCCTGGAGAAGGAGATGGAAACCCACTCCAGTATTTTGGCTTGGAGAGCTCCATGGACAGAGAAGTCCACAGGGCTGCAGAGAGTTGGACATGATTGAAGTAACTTAGCATGCTCCAATCTCTTGCTCATGCTGAAATGCTTCTAATAACAGTCATCAAAAAAATATTCTTTGAGCATCATCTATGGGACACCAGATTTTGGGGTCTGGGAATAGAGTGTCAAACAAGAGATTATAGAATTATATTCTAGTCATGATATTCAGATGCTAAAAAAGTAAACAGAAGTATAACATATTAGATGATGCTGTAAAGAGAAAGGAAATAGAGGTGACGGGTAATGGCTGTAATACGTTATAAGGAGAATTTGGGGAAGGTCTCTTTTGATAAACTGACATTTAAGCAGAGCTTTAACTGAAATGAGAGAGAAAACCATGTAGATAACTGAGGGATAACGTTTCAGGCAGAAAGAGCATTGAGAATAGAGACCTCATGGCAAGAATGTGTTGGTGAGTCTACGGTCTACCACATGGTTCCAGAGGTTGAAGCAAAAGGAAAGAGAGGAAGTAAAAAATGATGTAAGTGAGTCACTCAGACACTCAACAACATGAGGCTTAGTTTTAATGTATATGAACTTTGTGTTTTATTCCAAGTGGAATGATATGTTATCAGAGGGATCTGAACAAAATACTAACATGATTGGTCATGATTTTTTACAAGATGTCCTTGAAGAGAATAGGCTTCAGGGACCCCATGTGGAAGCAGGGACATCGCTAAGGAGCCATCACCATCAAGTGATGACAACAGACAGAGATGGGGGTTGATGGATGTAGGAGATGATAAACAGAGAAAAGTGATGAGACAGTCTGCTTTTAAAACGCATGTTAAGCCATAGGATTTGCTGTTGTATTGGGTGTGAAAGATGAGAAACAGAAAGGAGGAGTTACAGATGATTTTTTTATTTTCAGCCTGAACAATGACCACTGAGATTGGAAAGGCAGGGAGGAAGAGCAGACGGGGACGATTCAGAGCTTGTTTGAAGGCACATTCAAGTCAAGACGCCCATGAGACCCCAAGGAGGGATGTGGGAGTCCAGTGAGGTACATAAGATGGTCATCGCCCCTAAACACGTACAATTACAGATTTCAGTGCCTTTGAATTAGTCTAACTCCCTGCAGCCAATCCTAATCATTAAAAAATTTCATTAAGCCAAAATCATCCCATTTCTGCCTCATACCTCATGATCATTTTTCTGTTTTCTGAAAAGTAAATGTAAAGAAACAACGTCTCTTCCATTACAGTCTGTGCCAATTTGCAAGCAGACCATCTTGTCCGATTGATCTTCTCTTGTCCAGGCTATCCTTGCTTATCTCAGATGGTGTGCTTGTCACAGCTGTTTTGAAATGAATTCCCTCATTCCCTCCTCAGGACTTAACAAGCATGAATATCAAACGATCTGGTCAGAATGTGACATGGAGCTTCTCTGTGCATCTTTCCACAAAATCAACATAACTCTACCTTCTTCCTCTTTCTTGGGTCATTGTTGAGCTCATAATGTACAGGCGACCCATTATTTAACTTTCTGCACCATAGCATTCAAAACTGATGCTTATAATTGTGATGTTTTTCTTCTTTTCTGGTTAGCATTTATTTCTGACTTAAAATATTCATAGGAAGGCCACCAATCTTTTTTAAGAGTGGTATTCCTGTGCAGTAGATTTTTAAAAGAAAAGTATTAGCATGGTTGCCTAGAAACCATAAGGGCATTCAAAATAATATGAAGAACAGGGGAAATAAATGAAAATATCATCTATAATGACATTTGATTTAGGTGAGAAAACAGCTGAAGTATTTTGTGCAGCCTTAACTTGATGAAACAATCTTTTTCACCAAAGAATCTTCTTAGCAAACGTGAACTTATGTGAACATTAGTCACTGTATTTCTCTATTAGCTGTATATCTTCAATGTATTTACATCATGCCCTTTGAATGATTTTATTTAGCAATTCTCTTGTTTATAACACTAGAAAAGATCAGTGTTTGTCCCCACATGTTTTCTTTGATACCTGTTTATGTATGAAAAAGTACTGATAGAGATTTTAAAGATTTTTAGTAGCAAATATCTACTGATGTATTAAGTCAGCAGTTACTTGATTTTGCAGAGAGGATTTGATGTATAATATTGACAACAGTTTAAATTTGTGGTTGTACACTTTTCCTTTCCTTACATGCTTTAGTTGTAGCCACACGTTCCGGGAAACAAACTCACTCAGAAGGACAATGAAGATAGTGGAGTGCAGTTTATTACACCAGCGGGCCCAAGGCAGAGTCTCCTCTTAGCAAAGGACCCGGACCAGCATTTGTGAAAATCTTTTATACCCCATGTGTACATGTCCAAACCCACTACCCCAAATTCCTTGAGACTTACGTAAACTAAGGAAGGGTAAATACAATCCCAATAACTCCATCACTCATGTGCCATGTGCTCAGACAGTTAAACAATTAGCCAATAATCAATAAGCACAATTAGACACCAACAGGTACAGAAAAATTTATGGCCTGTCTGGAGGAAGTGGTGATTAGTATGTGTGTTCTCTTAGGCTATGAGTAACCTGGATACGATCTTCAAGATTCCCCTGTCCGGAGAGGGTCCTATCCTTCTGTTAGGTAGTTAGAATAGGAAAAAAGAGTCCAAAATGGCGGTGGCTAAAAGACTTGGAAGGGAAAGCCCACGAAAATAGAACAAAGGAAGGTCCGAGGACCGGAGTGAGAACCTCAGGTAAAACAAACAACACTCCTGGTTGGCCCAATTTACATAAGACAGGCCCAGGGACAGAAAAACATATAAAGAGAAGAGCCAAAGCCCTCTTCTCCCCTTTTCTCTCTCTCTCTCTCTCTCTCTGCCCACGCAATGGGGCGATCTTCTCTTTGTGTCCTTGGATCAACGTGCCCTCATGCCTCGAAGATGGATTTTCCTGCTATTATCTAAATAAATAGAGCTGTAGCAATGAGCTGTAACATTGATTTATTTAAGAGGTATAACACAGTCCGGGTGAGACCTAAGAGCTATAACACGGCCTGTCCTCCGAGAGCTGTGACCCGCCAAGGGGCTTGAATGTCCATCACTCCAAATTTTTGTTGTGACGAGACAAAGAACCGAGGAACATACACTCGCGTGACACTTCTGTTGTCGTTTCCATAGACACTAAACACAGAGTGCAGAGTCCATTGGAGAAGTGGCCAGCAGGATCAGCATGGACAGGCCTAAGGTGGAGTCCAGGCCCTATGAATTCCTTCTTCACTTTCAGACCATATAGTCCAGGGAAGTTGCAACACTTAGTGGGAGGAATAAGGAATTGAATAAATAGGTTTGGTTTGCTGAGTTTAGAACAAAATAAGGTATATTCAGATGTCCATTTCTCAAAGCTGCTTTATGTTGTTGAATCACCTGTGCCATACTTTCAACTTTAAATTTCTCCTGCAAACCAAAATTACTAAATTTAAGGTTTAGCTGTATTTAACAGCAAATTCCAAAAAGAACTTTTATCTTGCAACTTAACATTATGCATTTTTAAGAGAGTATTCATTACGTCTTTCTTGTTTTCCTTTGTCTAACTTATCTTACTTACTTACTTATTCTTACTTACTTACTTATATTGCTTATTCTTAACTATTTCCAAAGGAGTTGCTCATTCGTAGGAGGGTAGAAAGTAAGAAAGCAGAGATGGAGAATAAATGATAGGAGGATATATATGCATGGGTATTTGGAGGGAGCATTTCAAATCACTTATTTAGAAGCTTAAAAGCTATAAAATTCATGCCTTGGTGTCAAACTAGAGTATTCAAAGCAGATATTTCCCTCTTGCTTTATCTCTGTTACATCAATTGTGCATATCGCTAATAAATTTCCTCTTAGAACTTGGCAACTGAAATACTCATTGCCGCCCAGAACTTTCCCAGTTTTCTTTAAATAAAACCTCTTGGTAATATTGCAGCAGAACTCCTTTGTTCTGACATGGCTCTCTGGATGAACTTCAATTACCATATTTTCTAGTAGAAACTGGTAAATTCAACTAAATCTCCCATTGTATAATACTCAGATTATCTAAATTATGGTTTCTCAAGAAAGAGCTACAAACCATGTTCCAAGTGTTTCACAGGGGACTGGATTTTTGTAGGAGGCTAATAAGTGTGACAGGTTTAAGTCAGGTAGTCAAGACACCTGAAATCTGAATCTACCTTGAAAATTAGAATATAAACCCAGCAAGCTGCTGCAGCTCTCTGGGTAAGAGTTAGACATAAATACACAAAATCAGTGAGGTCACACAGCTTCCTCCCTGTCTCTCTGGCAAATGAAAATAATGGGGTGAGGGAAGAGAAGATGAGCCTTTTTCTGATTGGACAGGAAAACTCAGAACTGGAAATGGCTTTCTCTGTAACACTTAGGGAAAAGGTATTAGACAGGAAGTATAACCACAGCTGGCCCTTCTGTATCTGCAGGTTCTGCACTCATGGAGTTAATCAATCATGAATTTAAAATATTTGGAAAAAGCATTCCGGAAAGTTCCAAAAAGCAAAGCTTGAATTTGCCTTGCACTGACAACTATTTACACAGCATTTCTATTGTATTTGCTATTTACATTGTATAGGTATTATAACTAATCTAGATTATTTAAATTGTACAGGAGTATGAGCCATAGGTTATATGCAAATACTATAACATTTTATTTAAGTGTCTTGAGCATCTGAAGATACGTTACCTGAGGGCTATATCCAATCCCTCCTGAATGCAAGGGGAAAGCAATACCCAGCCACAGCAGATGTAAAGATGCTCCCTTACTGTGACTGATTTGTTTCTCTTAAATCCAGAATTAACATAAAATGGGCAGAAAAGTGCTAAGAATTAACATAAAGTGGGCAGAAAAGTGCTACCCAAGTGGCTCAGTGGTTAAAATCTGCGTGTAATGCAGGAGATGCAGGTTCCGTTTCTGGGTCCGGAAGATCCCCTGGAGGAGGACAACTCAACCCATTCCAGTATTCTTGCCTGGGAAGCCCCAAAGACAGAGGAGCCTGGAAGGCTACAGTCCACAGGTTGCAAAGAGTCGGACACGACTGCAGCAACTGAGCAATCATGCACACATAGGCAAAAGAATGAAATTTTGCCTGTAGTTTCAAAATTAGTGGTAAAATCACGTCTATTTTACTGGGATGAAATAAATTCATTCTAATAAAATACTTTCTGATGATTTTCCCTAACTTGATAGGAGAAACCACAATGTGTATATACATATACATGTAGTTGTTTGCATTAAGATCAGTAAAGTTACAGTTACCAAATCATTATCAGCTCTTGATTGATAATGATTAAAGAGCAAAATGGGGTCAGAATTCAACCTAACGGTGACAAAAGACAGGATAACTTTGCATTAGTCTAAAATTCAATCTTAAGATATCAAAATACAGATTAAGAATGGATTTAACTTTTTGGTAACTGTTTTGTAAACATATTGACTTATGTTTCCAAACAAAGGGTAACAGCTAACCCAACATTTGTCATTCTCAAAATTACATTCTCAGCAACTTTTTACTCAAAGTTTTCATTAAGTTTCACTGAAATACATGTTTCTATGTTAACTAAGTTTAAGCAAAGATGATTAATGTATTGGAGACATAATAATCTGACTCTATATTATTAGTAGTGAAACCATAAGTTTCAGTTACAGTGTCTTTCCTTTTCTTCTTAAATTTTTAACATTTAAAAATATCTTGCTTTCTCAGGTCCTCCTTCAGTTCAGTTCAGTTCAGTCGCTCAATCATGTCCGACTCTTTGCGACCCCATGAATCACAGCACGCCAGGCCTCCCTGTCCATCACAAACTCCCGGAGTTTACTCAAACTCATGTCCATCGAGTGCGTGATGCCATCCAGGCATCTCATCCTCTGTAGTCCCCTTCTCTCCTGCCCCCAATCCTTCCCAGCATCAGGGTCTTTTCCAATGAGTCAACTCTTCGCATGAGGTGGCCAAAGTACTGGAGTTTCAGATTCAGCATCAGTCCTTCCAATGAACACCCAGGACTGATCTCCTTTAGGATGGACTGGTTGGATCTCCTTGCAGTCCAAGGGACTCTCAAGTCTTCTCCAACACCACAGTTCAAAAGCATCAATTTTTTGGTGCTCAGCTTTCTTCACAATCCAACTCTCACATCCATACATGACCACTGGAAAAACCATAGCCTTAACTAGATGGACCTTTGTTGGCAAAGTAGTGTCTCTGCTTTTTAATATGCTTTCTAGGTTGGTCATCACTTTCCTTCCAAGGAGTAAGTGTCCTTTAATTTCATGGCTGCAATCACCATCTGCAGTGATTTTGGAGCCCCCAAAAATAAAGTCTGACACTGTTTCCACTGTTTTCCCATCTATCTGATGGGACCAGATGCCATGATTTTAGTTTCCTGAATGTTGAGCTTTAAGCCAACTTTTTCACTCTCCTCTTTCACTTTCATCAAGAGGCCCTTTAGTTCCTCTTCACTCTCTGCCATAAGGGTGGTGTCATATATCTGAGGTTATTGATATTTCTCCCAGAAATCTTGATTCCAGCTTGTGCTTCTTCCAGCCCAGCTTTCTCATGATGTACTCTGCATATAAGTTAAATAAGCAGGGTGACAATATACAGCCTTGACGTACTCCTTTTCCTATTTGGAATCAGTCTGTTGTTCCATGTCCAATTCTATATACCCATACATTTAAAATATTTTGATAATCAAAGAGAGAGAAACAAAGCTAATTATTTTATAGTTACTACAATCATTAAGGTAGAGTTATATTAATGAATAACTTTTAACTTCGTACAATCTGTTGGTATTTAGTTTGATTGCTTACTTTTAAAGACAGATTTTTGAAAGGTGAGTACTTGAACTGAGAACTTCCAGATGTTCAAGCTAGATTTAGAAAAGGCAGAGGAACCAGAGATCAAGTTCTATGATCCACTGGATCATAGAAAAAGCAACAGAATTCCATAAAAACATCTACTTCTGCTTCATTGACTATGCTAAAGCCTTTGACTGTGTGGATCACAACAAACTGTGGAAAATTCTTTAAGAGATGGGAATACCAGATCATCTTACCTGCCTCCTGAAAAGTCTGTATGCAGGTCAAGAAGCAACAGTTAGAACCAGACATGTAACAACAGACTGGTTCAAAATTGGGAAAAGAGTATGTCAAGGCTGTGTATTGATCATCACCCTTCTTAGTTACCTTATATGCAGAGTACATCTTGAGAAATGCTGGACTGGATGAAGCACAAGCTGGAATCAAGATTGCTGGGAGAAATATCAATAACCTCAGATATGCAGATGACACCACCCTTATGGCAGAAAGCAAAGAGGAGCTAAAAAGCCTCTTGATGAAGATGAAAGAGGAGACTGGAAAAGCTGGCTTAAAACTCAATATTTAAAAAACGAAGATCATGGCATTTGGTGCCATCACTTCATAGCAAATAGATGAGGAAATAATGGAAACAGAGATTTATTTTCTTAGGCTCCAAAATCACTGCGCACACTGACTGCAGCCATGAAATTAATAGATGCTTGCTCCTTAGAAGAAAATGTATGACAAACCTAGACAACATATTAAAAATCAGAGACATTTCTTTGCCAACAAAGGTCCATATAGTCAAAGGTGTGAATCATGTATGAATGTGAGAGCTGGACAATAAAGAAGACTGAGCACCAAAGAATTGATGCTTTTGAACTGTGGTGATGGAGAAAACTCTTGAGAGTCCCTTGGACTGCAAGATCATACCAGTCAAACCTACAGGAAAGCAACTCTAAATATTCAATGGAAGGACGGAAGCTGAAGCTCCAATACTTTGGCCACCTGATGTGAAGAGCTGACTTATTAGAAAAGTCCCTGATGCTGGGAATGATTGAAAGCAGGAGGAGAAGGGGACAACAGAGGATGAGATGATTGCATGGCATCACCAACTAGATGGACATGAGTTTGAGCAAGCTCTGGGAGATGGTGAAGTACAGGGAAGCCTGGTGTGCTGCAGTCCATGGGGTCACAAAGAGTAGGACACAACTGAGCAACTGAACAACCACCACAAAAAGTACCCAGGAATCTACAATATTATATATGCAACTTCACAGAGAGGAATTCAATGACAGATAACACTACATGGCTAACATGCCTACAAAATAGGAAAGCATATTTCAAAACTCCAACCAATGGAATAATCTGCAAGGGAAAATCAGCTAACATCTTTCCATCTTTACAAATTGTTGATCAATAAATCATACTTTCAAAGAAGCTGAGTAATTGCTCTATAAGGCTTGAAGCAATAGAAGGCTAATTTACATATAAACATTTACAGTGATGATTTCTGCCATGGACTTGTGTAGGTTTAACATGACAAATTATACCAGTAATTCAGATTGATTTCCCTAATGCATAATAAAAAGGCATTGCAAATTCTGAAAATACATGTTTACTTACTTTAGAAAATGCAAGATTAATTTAAATATATTTTATTTCATTTTATCATTTTGAAATATATGTAGTCATTCTTAAAGCATCTTCATGTTTTTCAGGGTAGGGGAAGAAGGAGAGATTTTTATATTTTAGGAATGATAAAATTTGTTAAAGGCAAAGAGACGGTTAGATTTTCTTCATATCATTTGGATTGTAGATTTTCCCTCAGATAGGAGGACAGTGGCATTGATACATGTGTCCAGAATCCTTTCAAAGAATTGAGGGCACAGCGTACCCTGCCCCATGGAAATCTGGAGAAAAAGGAGAATCTATAGCATCATAGCCAAGATGAATTTAGCTTGAGCAGGAGACACCAGAACTACAACCTGGAGAAACACCTGAATGTTTATTTTCATGAATTTCTGGAGAATGAGTGTGGATTCTCACGAGAATGAGAAACTACAGAGGACCCAATAATTTGAGGGCTGTCACACTTACAGGCTGTACCTCCAGGAACCTACTGGGTTAAGAAAAAATGTTAATTTCCCTGTAATAGCTATTCTCCTTCCCAGGTGGCTCAAGAGGTAAAGAATCCGCCTGCCAATGTAGGAGATGCAGAGGATGCAGGTTTGCTCCCTGGTCAGGAAGATCTCCTGGAGGAGGGAATGGCAACCCACTCCAGTATTCTGGCCTGCAGAATCCCATGAACAGAGGAGCCTTGTGTACTACAGTCCATGGGATCACAAAAGAGTAGGACACAGCTGAATGACTGAGCACAAAAGCTATTCTTGGTAGGAAATTCAAGAAACACAGCAACTGACATAAAATAAAATTCTGCTTACAAGCATACAAATATCTATTGCATAGTAATCTAGTGACATTAATATTTTTTAATATTGTGGTCACTTGTTCATCTTTACTGAGTTATTCATTCTTAATTTTCATAATAGTTTTAAGGACTATATCATTTGATGCTTGTGAAATTGGTAAAAGCTCTTCTGTAATGCAGGTTAGAACATTTCCTTTCCCTTTGTCACTTGCTGTTGTGGTTGTGATATTTCGATCCGGACTACTGCAGAAAACAGATGGCACAACCAAAGGGTTTAATTTAAAAGAGTTTACAAAGCTATGGGCCTGGTTAAGGGACCAGACGAGGAATAATGAAACACCCAAGAATTATCAACAGGGAGCTGTTACCCTCTGTAGGCCTAGAAAGGCAACAGGAGGGAACAATGTTACTGGAGTCCAACCTGGAACCATGGAAGAGGATTCTTCTGACCTGCTGGGGCCATGCACAGTCCAGTATAGTCCAGAAGCCAGAAGGCAGTGGGAGCCCAGTGTCCTAATTCACAGAAATTGGTCTCCAGGAACTCAAATCAAAACAAAGAGCAAAGACTTGATGCAACGACATTCTTTGATTTATAGAAGTCTCTGTATGCCAAAATCACTACAGATGGTGATTGCAGCCATGAAATTAAAAGACACTTACTCCTTGGAAGGAAAGTGATGACCAACCTAGATAGCATATTAAAAAGCAGAGACATTACTTTGCCAACATAGGTCCATCTAGTCAAGGCTATGGTTTTTCCAGTGGTCATGTATGGATGTGAGAGTTGGATTGTGAAGAAAGCTGAGTGCTGAAGAATTGATGCTTTTGAACTGTGGTGTTGGAGAAGACTCTTGAGAGTCCCTTGGACTACAAGGAGACCCAACCAGTCCATCCATAAGGAGATTAGTCCTGGGTGTTCTTTGGAAGGACTGATGCTGAAGCTCAAACTCCAATACTTTGGCCACCTCATGCGAAGAGTTGACTCATTGGAAAAGACCCTGATGCTGGGAGGGGTTGGGGGCAGGAGGAGAAGGGGATGACAGAGGATGAGATAACTGGATGGCATCACCGACTCAATGGGCATTAGTTTGAGTAAACTCCGGGAGTTGGTGATGGACAGGGAGGCCTGGCATGCTGCAATTCATGGGGTCACAAAGAGTAGGACACGACTGAGCGACTGAACTGAACTGAACTGTGTGTCATAGAGTCAAAACCAGCTCTTTTCTTCAATTAGTTTCCAATTTCATCTTTAAATACCTTCTTCACCCAGAGATCATATAACATTTTTCTTAATCTTTTAGTTTAGTTTTTTTCTTAATATTCCATTTGACTAGATTTATTTCTCTTCCCAGATGATTCATTGCTCTTTCTTTCCTCGGGACCTTCACTGTTGCTTTTCCTTCTTTCTGGAAAGTTGTTCCCCAATTAGAAGCTTAACCACATAAAAGTCAGAGATAAAGTAAGCACGATGCCTGGCAAATGGTTAGAGCTGTTGTTATCTTGAAGCCAAATAATCACTTTACCTGGACATTATTAAATTTTACCTGAATGCTCCTGGAAAGTGCTAACAGGTAGTAAATCTCCCCAGCCTTCCAAGAAATGGTTTAATGAAAAGAACTACCCTTACCATGGGGCTTCCCTGGTGGCTCAGCAGTAAAGAATCCACCTGCAATGCAGGAGATGGTGGCTCCATCCCTGGGTTGGGCAGATCTCCTGGAGGAGGGTACAGGAACCACTCTTCTTGCCTGGATAATTCCATGGATGTAGGAACCTCATGGGCTACAGTCTATAGGGTCACAAAGAGTTGGCCATGACTGAAGCAACTGAGCAGGTAGGGCAGACACCCTTACCCATATAACATAAATAAGACAACTAGATGCCCCCCTTCATTAAATATGGCTGGACCAAACAAAGACACTCCAAATTTGCTCTTTGTTTTATAAATCATTATCTGATTGTTTGTAACCACTGACCAATCTAGATGAAATATCTGCTAACTTGACTTTAGCAAATTTTAGTTAAGCTCCTCTTCTTCCCCCATCCTTGAGCAAATATGACCCAGAACAACTCAACCTTAACAACCCCTCCAGAATCTGTTGACTTTAGAAAAAACACCAAGTGTCAGAGAAGATCATTGCTTATCTCACTTCCTCACCTTGAGTGTTTCTTGTCTTGTTTAATCCTTCCCTTTAAATAAAAGCCTTTTTTGCCTGACTTTTTAGTCACTTACAAATTTTATGGTCCTTCTGAAGCAGAGACATCATTTTGCTGACAAAGGTCTATCTAGTCAAAGCTATGGTTTTTCCAGTAGTCATGTATGGATGTGAGAGTTGGACCATAAACAAGACTGAGTGCCAAAAGAATTGATACTTTTGAACTGTGGTATTGGAGAAGACTTTTGAGAGTCCCTTTGATAACAAGGAGATCAAACCAGTCCATCCTAAAGGAAATCAGTCCTGAATATTCACTGGAATGCTGAAGCTGAAGCTCCAATATTTTGGCCACCTGATGCAGAGAGTCAACTCATTGGAAAAGACCCTGATGCTGGGAAAGATTGAAGGCAGGAGGCAAAGGGGAAAACAGAGGATGAGATGGTGGGAAGGTCATCACTAACTCAATGGACATGAGTCTGAGCAAGATCCAGGAGATAGTGAAGGACAGAGAAGCCTGGTGTTCTTCAGTCCATGGAGTTGCAAAGAGTTGGACACAACTGAGTGACTGAACACAAACTTAAATCTACATTTGTTTTTTATTTGGCAGCCCTTTTGCCCCTGCTCATCTTTAGGGCTCCAAGAGCCTGGGAAAGGAATACTCATTCAGCAAACACTTAGGGAGCAGTAATTCTGTGCAAGGTTCTACTAGATGGTGGGAATACAGTAAGAGAAAGGCATTTTCTAATCCCTTGGGGGAACTCACGGGATTATTGCAGTGCAGAGCAGTAACTACTATCAGAAAAGAAACAAAAAAACCAATCACTATTGACTCAGAGAAGACAGAGGATGAGTACTTGTTTCTGAGGTAGTTATGTCAGAGGATATTTTCAGAAATCGGCAGTATTTGAGATGATCAAAATATAGAATATAATCAATTCATAAACGTATACTAAAGGCAGCCAGCCCTATTTAAAGTTCAAAATATGACTAGAGCTGAGACACTCAGTAAAGCCTTCATTCATAGATAGAGGGAATGAGCCTTGAAGAACACTGAGGACTTCAAGCACTATAGGAAAGAGGGGTAAAGCTTTCTGCCACGTTTTATGAACATGGGGAACCAGAGCAGAGGTGTGTGGTAAGAAGAGGAGAAGATAGTCAATGTTTCCATTTCTGTACTCACAGCCCTCTTTTGACTGTTGGAATCCACACCTGTGCTTGGCTTATTGTATCATAAAATATCTCTTCTACATGCTGTACATGTACCTTATTCTCATTCCGACACCCGTTTGTAGATGTAGGGCTTCCCTGGTAGCTCAGATGGTAAAGAGCCTGTCTGCAGTGTGGGAGACCCAGGTTCAATCCCTGGATTGGGAAGAAGGAAATAACAACCTGGAGAAGGAAATAACAACCCACTCCAGTATTCTTGCCTGGAGAATTCCGTGGATGGAGAAGCCTGGTGTGCTACGGTCCATGGCGTTGCAGAGTCGGACATGACTGAGCAACTAACACTCTCGCTTTCACTTTGTAGATGTAAGGACATGAGGAAACACAGCCATTGCATGTTTTTCCCAAAGCTGGGCTCAGATGAGTGACGGCTCAATTTTCGTAGTGACACCAAGCACTTCTGTTTAAATGAGCAGCATCTCTTGCTCTGACACTGACTTGGCACCAGACAATTTCAGACATCACCACAGAAAAGACTTCACAATTTTATTAAGTCTACAGGCTGAAGTGAGCATACTTGGGCTGAGGTAGACTGACTGTCATCCTGAAGATGGAACATATTCGTCAGAGTTTATTTTCTGCTCGTGACAGAACCACAGCCATGGTCCCACTGACTCAGACCTTCTGGTTAATTTCTCGCATTATAATGCGATTTCTACCTTGGTGATCCAACAGATGGTTGCTTTCTTTCTGTCTTGAATCTTATGAGAAACTGGATCAAATCAGAGTCTGCTAAAGCCACTGCTGAAATGCTGACACAGACCAAGAGCACCTTCATATATGTGCACAAAAATGGGGGTATTTCTGGCTGTCCTGCCAACTGCTCAACATTACTTCCTGGAGCCCCACATCTCTGGCTTGTCATTCCTACATGCTGAAGAGCTGGGATCGTGGGAACAGGGGTTCCTGGGTATGGATGACTCTTTCAGTTACATTCCTCCCTGTGTTTACTTTGCTAGATCTTATGGCAGGAAGTTTTCTATTTTCTTCCAGAGTGGAAGATAATATTTTTTTCTGTACACGTTAGCAACCACTATGCTGGCCAAACTCTCACATAGGAAGTGTTTGATGTGAAGAACCACAGTTTTGAAATTAGATGTACTTTTTACAAGAGAATAATTTTGATTGAGGGGCTTCCCAGGTGGCACTAGTGGTAAAGAATCCTCCTGCCAATGCAGGAGACATAAGAGATTCAGGTGTAGTCCCTGGGTTGGGAAGATTCCCTGGAGGAGGGTATGGCAACCCACTCCAGTATTTTTGCTAGAGAATTCCATGGACAGAGGAGCCTGGAGGGCTACAGTCCATAGGGTCACAAGGAGTCAGACATTACTGAAGGGACTTAACACACATACACGCAATTTTGATTGCGTTAAAAATTCATGTTTTAGCTAGGCCGATTATATCAATATCCTTTGATTTTATGAAAGCTCTACTGGAAAACTACATTTTTAACCATCAGTAAAAGCATTTCAGTACTGGCAGCCTTCCGTGCCATCAGTATGAGATGATCACGTTACTTCTTACCACCTTTCATATTTCATAGTCACCCTGCTGTAAGTGTCTTACAGCTACTTTATAAAGCCTGGCTTGTTTCCACATTTACTAGCATACCATATGTCTTTTCCTCTTCTAAGACTCTGCTGTGCTAACTCATTTATTTCTCACATTTGTGATGTACGTACTAAATATTAAATTAAAAATTACAGTAATTAAATATTAAATATCCATTTTACATACTATGAAGATTACAGTGCAGACAAGTTAAATAACTTACCTAAAGCTTTGCCAACATTAATCTGAGGAGTCAACCTTTGAACCTAAGCATTCTGCTCCGCAGCCAGATCTTTCATTGTCTTGTATTGCCCCCAACGCAGACTTACAAAGGAAATTTCCCTTTGTTGGTATACACTTAGAGTGCTTTTGTAAATAGATGAATTCCTGTTGGTATGAAAATTAAATATTCCTACCAAAGAAGGCCAGGTGACCAATTCAGTTTATTTTAGAAAACGTGAGTTGATATAAGCATAGAGATATATATGTGCACAGAAATCTTTATGTATACAGGCGCACACACATCCATACATATATGTGTTACACACAACCCTGAAAAAAAGACTGTGCATTATTTTCTTAGTCTTATAGATTTCGCTAAATGATGTCCAACTCTTTGCGACCCCCTGGACTATATTCCACCAGGCTTCTCTGTCCATGAAATTCTCCAGGCAAGAATACTAGAGTGGGTTGCCATTTCCTTCTCCAGGGGTCTTCCTGACCCAGGAATCGAACCCAGGTCTCCTGCACCGCAGGCTGATTCTCTACTGTCTGAGCCACCACAGGATTTTAGCTTTATGGATTCAGCTCAGTTCAGTCGCTCAGTCGTGTCCGACTCTTTGCGACCCTGTGAATCGCAGCACTCCAGGCCTCCTTGTCCATCACCAACTCCCGGAGTTTACTCAAACTCATGCCCATCGAGTTGGTGATGCCATCCAGCCATCTCATCCTCTGTCATCCCCTTCTCCTCCTGCCCCCAATCCCTCCCAGCATCAGGGTATTTTCCAATGAGTCAACTCTTCGCATGAGGTGGTCAAAGTATTGGAGTTTCAGCTTCAGCATCAGTCCTTCCAATGAACACCCAGGAGAAGATTGTATTTACTTTTTAAAGATTTATTTATTTATATATTTTTGGCTGTGCTGGGTCTTTGCTATTGCGCGTGGGCTTTTCTCTAGTTGCAGTGAACGGGGCTTACCCTCTAGTTGTGGTGCATGGGCTTCTTGCTTGTGGAGCACGGGCTCTAGAACGCAGGCTCAGTAGTTGTAGCTCCACAGCATGTGGGATCTTCCAGGACCAGGGATCAATGCAGGGTCCTCTGCAATGCAAGGTGGATTCTTAACCACTGGACCAGGAAGGAAGCCCAGAGGACTGTATTTATATAGAGTGTCTTGTCCAGATTCGCAGTGTGCTGGAACCCAAGTTACTGAATTTTCTCCAGCTTCCCACTCTTCCAATCTGAGCCTGAGATAGTATGCAACAAAGGAAAGCCAACAATTCATGTTGGTCTTTGCTAAATTCCTGAAATTCCAAACCCATAAGCATAATAAAGTGAAGCTGTTAAATTTCTGGGTGACTGGTTACACAGCAAGAGAACATACAAAGAAAACAGAAGTTGCTCACATTTTAATAACTATATGGAATTATAGAGTTTTTACATATTCAGAAACAGAATTTGATATTCCTCAAATGACTCCCCAGCATGGTGTTCATCTTTCAAAAATTTGCATTATTGTATAAGATAAAATTACTAGAAATTTTCATTTCCTGAAATGGGAAAGAAAGCACTTTTCATAATTTTGGACATCTCTGTCCATTGAAATTTAAATAAACTTCTATAAAAATAAGGATGCTTAAATCTTTGAATTTTAAAATAGGTTCTCCCTAAGTAATTCTTTGCATTATAATTCCATTTTAAAATATAATACTAGCTCATAAAATGCAAATTGCAATATTTTCCTTTGTAAAATAGAGAAATGTAGCATACAAAAACTATTAACATATTACACATCTTAATTTAACTGAATAGTTAAATGCTTTCTTTCAGATGTCTACAAGAGTTAAACATACTGATCATTGTATACTCTTCTACATATTTCCTAAGTATTAAATTATATGTTCTTTTGAAATAAGATTATTATGAAACACCAGTATTAACATTAAAACTTTGAGACTTAATCATATTCATGTTTATACTAAATATAATTATCAATTTCTTGGTTTTTTGGTACACATAAAATATAATATGGTAAATACACAGAGTATTATTTCTTTTAAGTCTGCAAAACTAATTTATCCATGCAAGAATGTTTATCCATTAAGAATTTTCTGAAATTGTATAACACAAAAACTTTAATTTCATTGATATATCACTCAACCATATGAAAAACCAATTTACTCAATTTTCAGTACTCTGATTCCATTATACAGTGTTCTTGCCTGGAGAATCCCAGGGATGGGGAAACTTGGTGGGCTGCCGTCTATGGGGTCACAGAGTCGGACACGACTGAAGTGACTTAGCAGCAGCAGCAGGTGCAAAAACTGGTTTCCTTTTTCTTCTTTCTTTTTTGGATAAAGCATCCTGGGGAGGAGCCAGAGAAAATATCATGAGAGTTGGAGGACTTACTCAAAGTTCATTTACCCTTTTCATTGTTTCTGAGGCTGAAAACTGCTGTTTATTCTTCCACCTGGTGACTTCCAAGCTGTTGCAAAAACAATAATCTGGTGTTTATATAGAGGAGAAACTGCACTCTGGCACGCAGATGAATGAGTGTGAATGTCAAACTCTGATTAAAGTTGCCTATATCTTCTACTGAAGAGTGCAGAACTTTTTACTATCTCCTTGCCAAATGCAACGTTTACACAGTTGGCTAGGAAATAAAATCATAGAATGTATAGTACTATTCACTCCAGAATTTTCAAATTGTATTTATAATCTTCAGTAAGATGGTTCCTGATATCAGTTGTTTTATTATTCTCATCATAGTTTTTTGTTTTGTTTTTTTAACAAATTGCAGATATTTAAGGACTAAATTGGTTTCCCTGGTGGCTCACTGAAATGCATTCACCTGCAATGCAAGAGATATGGGTTCAATCCCTGAGTCGGGAAGAGCCCCTAGAAAAGGAAATGGCAACCCCCTCTGGTATTCTTCCTGGAGAATTCCATGGACAGAGGAGCCTGGCGGATTTTAGTCCATGGGGTCACAAAGAGTCAGACATGAATTAGCAACCAAACCACAACAATGTTTTATACCTACCAGACAAGGAGTTCTTTTCCAAGAAGGAAGAGATATGTAATCCATTTAAATTTTTGTGTTCTTAGAATAGTATCAGATAAATAAAATAAATGCTGAATAAATGATATGAAGGTTAAGCTTAAATCTTTAGTGAACTGAGTCCAGTCATATATATCATCTAGCTGGTCTAAATTACACATTTCTCTCTCAAGAAAGGCTATGTTCTTCCTTGAATATGGTTCCAGCTGTGGAAACAGCAGGCAGGATGTACATTTCAAGGATAGAAGAGGTGGTGAGGACCTTTCCATTGTTAAGGTCCAGCTATGGTTCAGCAGGTGGCTGTGGCCTCTTGATGACCTCCTCCAACAACAAACTTCCCTCTTAGAAGCTTTCACTGCCATCTCATAGATTTTTGTATGCTGTGATTTCATTTTCTTTTGTTTCAAGATACTTTTTAGTGTTCTTTTATATTTCCTTGATCCATTGATTATTTCAGAGTGTGTTGTTTCATTTCCACTGATTTACAAAATTTTCAGCTTACTTCTTGTTATGCATTTCTCATTTCATACATACCACTGTGGTTTGAAAAGCAGAGACATCACTTTGCTGACAAAGGTCCATATAGTCAAAGCGATGGTTTTTCCAGTAGTCATGTATGGATGTGAGAGTGATGCTTTTGAATTGTGGTGATGGAGAAGACTCTTGAGAGTCCCTTGGACTGCAAGGAGATCCAACCAGTCCATCCTAAAGGAAATCAGTACTGAATATTCATTGGAAGGACTGATGCTGAAGCCAAAGCTCCAATACTTTGGCCAGCTGATGCAAAGAGCTGACTCATTGGAAAAGACCCTGATGCTGGGAAATATCAGAGAAGGCAATGGCACCCCACTCCAGTACTCTTGCCTGGAAACTCCCATGGACGGAGAAGCCTGGTGGGCTACAGTCCATGGGGTCGAGAAGAGTCGGACATGACTGAGCGACGTCACTTTCACTTTTCACTTTCATGCACTGGAGAAGGAAATGGCAGCCCACTCCAATATTCTTGCCTGGAGAATCCCAGGGACGGGGAGCCTGGTGGGCTGCCGTCTCTGGGGTCACACAGAGTTGGACATGACTGACGTGACTTAGCAGCAGCAGCTTGGAAATATGGAAATCAAAAGGAGAAGGGAGCAGCAGAGGTCAGGAGGGTTAGATAGCATCACTGACTCAATGGATCTGAATCTGAGCAAACACCAGGAGATTGTGAAGGACAGGGAAGCCTGGTGTGCTACAGTCCTTGGGGTTGTAGAGTCGGACACAACTGAGCAAGAATAATGCCACTACCATTGTGGTTAGAAAAGATATTTGATATAATTTTCCTTAAGTTGTTAACCCAAATGAACTCTTTGGTCACTCCAGTACTATAAATAAAAGAGTAAGAGATCCCCTCAGAACAATACTTAAGAGTCCCTTGTGCAATCCAGGAATCTATGCCCCTAGGGATAGTCACCAAGCCGACTGGACATGGTCCCATGGAAAAGTGCAAGTGTCACTGTCTACCCTGCCTAGGGAGTAGATCTCTATTACCGTCTATGAAAAAATAGGCATCTGAAGTCACTATTATTCCTAGTTGGAGAATATCCACTTTTATTCTTATTTTTGGTTGCTCCATCTTTTTGGCCCTCCAAACAGTTTTGCAGAAATACTTTAAAGAGAGCTAAGGTAGGCTTTTGGGCTTTCCAGATTGGTCCTAGTGATAAAGAACCTGCCTGCCAATTCAGGAGACATAAGAGATGCCAGTTCGATCCCTGGGTCAGGAAGATCCCCTGGAGGAGAGCATGGCAACCCACTCCAGTATTCTTGCCTGGAGAATCCCATGGACAGAAGAGCCTGGCAGGCTACAGTCCATGGGGTTGCAGACAGTGGACACAACTGAAGTGACTTAGCACATAGCATGAGGTAGGCCTTAAAGATATTCTTTTCCTCTGAAAAAATTATGAAAATGTCAATATTTTCTGTGAAATGATGATGAGCCCCGTAATGACATTTGGTATACTCATTACCAAAATAATATCTTCAAAGCTTACCTTACTAATGTTCAGCTTCTGAATAATTTCCTGTAATCGTTATCTTGAAGAGAAAAGAGAGACCATTTCCCAAGTGCCAAATACACGTCAGCTTCATTGAGATCAGATGTATTAGCATTTGGAAGACGGAGAAGACAAGGCTGGGTTTTATTTAATCACCCAAAATCCTATCCTCATGAGCAATGGAACAGGAATTCAAAACCAGGTTGTTATTTCTGTCCTTGTTTAATTGCAAAGCCCATGCTCTTTCCAGTGTTTGAGGCTGCCTCAGTGAAATACTTTAAGTTCATTAATAGTTAAGAAATAGCTACAAAGGAAAACGATGGGGGAGGGCCACCAAGAGTCAAGAGCCTATTGTTTTTAAATAGATGCTGTCTAAGGGAGTCAGCCATCGGTCTTCCCCCAGCTGTGTGAGCAGATGAACCGCAGGTCCAGTGGCGGTAGCTCTAGGACTCCAGATGGTTGGGAGGAAGTCAACAGTCATTGTTTCCCCTTCGATCTCTACCTTCACCAAGTTTTGTCCCTAGAAGGAAACAGATTGGAACTCTGACATGCCGTCTTCCAAAGACTTCTGGATGCTGAAAAGAATCTGATTAAAGTCACTCTGGCAGAGATGATTAGTTGTTTTCAGTCATGTTCCACCCTCCAGAAAATGCCGAATGACAAGCTGCTAAACAAAAAGCAACATGTCCTGATCCCACTTGGAACCCAAAGATGGCTGTGTGGCTCGTCTTGCCCATGAAATGAGACTAGGAGGAATAGGTTTCAGCTTAGAGTTTCTAAGACTCCATCAAGAGCATTTTTATTCTCCTGTCTTCCTCTAACAGGTTGGATGCAAATGGTTCTGTGGGCCTCAGCAAGTGACAGACAAACAAGTTGGCAGAAGCCTAACTAAGACCCAAACTGCTTTCTGTTGTTCAGTCACTAAGTTGTGTCCAATTCTTTGTGACTCCATGGACTGCAGCACGCCAGGCTTCCCTGTCCTTCACTGTTTCCCTGAATTTGCTCAAATTCAAGTCTGTTAAGTCTGTGATGCTATGTAACCATCTCACCCTCTACCACCCCCTTCTCCTTTTCCAGCATTAAAGTCTTTTTCAATGAGTCGGTTGTTTGCATCAGGAGGCCAGAGTACTGGAGTTTCAGCTTCAACATCAGTCCTTCCAATGAATATTCAGGGTTGATTTCCCGAATCGCTGGAAGAAGGAAATCCATCTACAGACTAAGAAACTCTATACTGCCTTGTAAATTTAAACTAAACATAATCTTTTTAAAGTATTAATCTCTGCAAGTTATGGCAGTTATGTTACCCTAACAGATACATAAAACTAACAGAAATAATTAAGACATTACCAATTATAATAAAAAAAAAAAAACAGACCTAGAAGAAGAAAATATCTGCTCTACATGTGCCACTGAACACTTGGTTGAGTTCCAGGAACCTGGAAGGGTGATGTAATTCCAGGTTGAATTGAGCTGATTTGCACAACTAAGGGAAAAAAACTCAGTCTAATCCTAGCTCAATACAAACTGGAGGTTATGATTTGGCTCAATGTTCACTGACCTTCTAGATTGTCCAGCACGTGCAGGCCTCTCTGTAGACAGGTCTGTGCTACCTGAGGGCATTCATCATGTGGAAGACCAATTCTCATACCACAGTAGGGTTTTTTTACCTACTATGTTCTAAGTAACATGCTGGGAATACAATCTAAAGAGAAAGCAGTTCAGCTTAAGATCTAAAGACCCCGTAACCCATCTATAAAAATAGCAGCCTAATCAGAATGTCACTGTGCAGTATTCCATTCGATCCACTCACATTTTGGATGTTTCTCTCCAGAGCTGGCAGTCTGCAAATGAAGGCAAAGGTTAAGAGCAATTTCCAGACCCACCATGACTTGATAGTTCCAGCTGTCAGTTGTCACATATTGATTTAGCTGGCAGAACTGGAATGCACTTTTTAAACCCAATTGTTCCCATGTAAGCTCTGAGCATCCATTCTTTTTGCCCTGAAGGCATGTGATGATACAAATCTGTCAGGTCCTGGCCAAAAAAGAACTATAATCCCATTTCAAGGATTGAAGCTTGCCATCTGCTAAGGGCTCAACTGTGCCTGTTTAGATGTTTCAGTAAACTAATAAAGAATGTGAAGACATTATCTCAAATTTTGGTGAGTTGCTGTGAAGTCATAAATTAAATTAAGCACAAAGCTGATGTTCTTACTATGAGACAGTAAGTTTCCTGTCTGGGTATTTGTTGGCTGAGCAATTCTGGGAAGAGTGAAAATGATTTTATTGATGGGGCTCTCTGTTCATCACTTGTTGTATAAGACTAAGAACTTGGCATGAGTTTACATGTATTCATAAAATTTGAATTTAATATCAAGTGAGTGGTTTTATTATCCTCATTTTATAATTGTACATTTCTTCCAGGTGCTCAATCCATCCCTGTCTGGTGAGTTTTAAAAATAAAAATTCCAGTGCGAAAGAAAGCTATGGTTGTTAGAAAAAATTAAAACAACAAAAAGTAAAAATTGACCAAAAATCACCCTTAATCCTACTTTTAATCATTTTTTGTTTTTCCAACAAGGTTTTTTCTATATGTACATAAGTGTACATGACTGTGAGCACATTCTTCACAAACATATGCCTTATTCTTTTCACTAAATTTTTAAAACTAGTTTTTAATTTTGTTTTATTATTATCAATTTTTTCTGTTTTCTGTCTTCAAATGTATTAGACATGCAGGCAACTCAAGTGCAATGTCTTATGCCTGGAATATTCTTCCCCAGCTACAATTATGCCTTGCTCCTTCACTTAGCTTAGATTTTTGTTCAAATTTCACTTTCACAGTATGACATCACTTCTTTATTTTTATCCCTTGTTTTTATCACTATCCAACATATTATTTACTTTGCAAATTTATTTTCTTTATTATCTGTCTCCTCCCCTAGAATGGTGGCTCTATGAATGGATTGTTTTCATTAGTTTTAGGTACTGCTTTACACCCAATGCCTGGAATGGTGCTTAACTCACATGTAAGACATGCAAGAAATATTTTTCAAAAAATGAATGAGTGTATAGTGGATAAATAATATATACTATTTTACCATATTTTTAATCCCTCCTGTATTTTTCCATTATATTGTTTCATACATTATTGTAAAATTTGTTGCAAATGTTTAGCCTAAACCGTGTATAGTGATAGGTTTTTCAAGTATGAAATCAATACAAGAAGCCATAAAACTTACATATTTGACTAAATAAAAATGCAAAATTTTTATATGTCAAAAATTTCAAAATCAGGAAGAATACAGATGAATAACTGCTACAGAATGTGACTACATTCATTTTGAATACAGAAAATGAAAACTTGGAAGTGTTATCCATCTTTCTTTCCTGGATTGCCCCATCAATTTTAAGCTCAGAATAGTTCATCTCCCTTCAAGAATTTACAGATACTGCTTATTTTATTCTTATTTCTTATGATTTGATGTTTCACAATTAGTGCTTAACTGTATCTATACATTTAACTATTTGGTGTCTTGTGTTTGTTTTTAAATGACTAACTCGGGCAGACATCTCTGTTTCATATCTATTCCAAGTCAGTTCTCTCTTCCCCTGTTAATGTTGTCCTGATTTTTCTCTGGGGAGCCATCCCTCCCTGGCTAGAAACATACAGGACTAGGTGTCTGCAAGTAACCTGAATTTGGGTGAATGAGTATTCATGAATTTTTATTACTATTAGTGAATGAATAAAATGCCTTGGAGCAGTCCAGTGAAAGGCAAACTGATACCATTGTGCAACCCAGTAGGAATAGGTTGCCATTTCCCCTATTTCTACTGTTAACAGATTATTCTCATCATATGGGGAAATCATTATTGTTATAGTGTGGGAACACTTAGTGTGAATATAAATATACAATGTCTAATCACTTTATTAACCTTTAGGGCGCTTAACTCATTTCAAACTGTAGCAATATGGCAGTGGGAAGAGGTGCCTGTCCATTCTTACATCTTCTGATGTGAATGTTGCCTTTGTATGTTCTTTCTGCTCTTTTTTCATATTTGAGTGACCAATTTTTCTATTGTTCAATATAAGTATGTGAATTAGAAAAAAATTAAGCTTGTATGACTTTTTTGTTTTATTATTTTTTTGTGATTTCTTAAATTTATCACTATTTTCTCCTTCAGAAGATGAGAATTATACCACTCACATATATATTCAATATAATAAATGTGTATTTTCACTGAAAAGTATTACTAGAAAGTTTTTTCAGCTTTTATTTTATAATAACAAAAACTTGGGACAACCCAAATGCCCATTAAGAGTATGACTATGAAAGATTTTAAATATACATACAATAAAATATTATATAGTATTTCATAAACTACTGCTATATTCAATAAAATAATAAGTTCCATAGGCATACATCCAACTCTATGCGACCTCATGGACTGTAGCCCACCAGGCTCCTCTGTCCATGAGATTTCCCAGGCGAGAATACTGGAGCGGTAGCCATTCCCTTCTCCAGAGGATCTTCCCAACTTAGGGGTTGAGCCCAGGTCTCCTGCATTGCAGGCTGATTCTTTACTGTCTGAGCCACTAGGAAAGCCTGTATAAATATAATGTGATAATAAAATATTAAATAGTACAAATTAATATTAATAAAGTACTGTTACATGCAATAAAATGACTGAATCTGTCCATTGTAATTTTGAGCTACATGTGCCAGATACAAAAGAGTATGACTCTGCTTATCTGAAGTTCAAAAATAGCCAAAACCTGTCTGTTGTCCTTTCTGGGGAAAGCAGACTGGGACGGAGCAAGAGGGAGGTTTCTGGATGTTGGCAATGTTCCCTGCCTTGATGTTGATGCTCATAATATTCTCTCTGTGTCTCTTTCTATTTTTTAAGCAGAAGAGGTACACAATTTTAATATTTATGTAGACCAGAGTTCATAGGAATGAAGTGAAACTCAAAGAAGTGATTGGACTGGGGAGCTTATACACCATATTTTTTAGTATGATTGCTTTACAATGCTGTGTTAGTTTCTGCTATACAAAAATGTGGATCAGCTGTATGTATACATGGACCTCTTGAAACTCGCTCCTGTGCCCACCCTCGTCCCACTGCCCTAGGTCAGCACAGAGCCCTGGATTCAGCTCCCTATGCTACAGAGCAGCTTCCCACTAGCTGTCTGTTTACACGCAATAGACGTCAATGCTAGCCTCTCAGTTCCTCCCACCCTTTCCTTCCCACACTGTATCCACATGAGGAAAGGAGGTTCAGGCTTCCGGCAACAATGAATCATGTGGAAGTTACTAAGAAACACACGAGGAACTAAAGGACGATGTGCTGTGTGAAAAGTCGCTTCAGTCTCATTGCAACCCCATGGACTGTAGCCTGCCAGGCTCCTCTCTCCATGGGATTCTCCAGGCAAGAATACTGGAATGGGTTGTCATGCCCTTCTCCAGGGGATCTTCCCAACCCAGGGATTGAACCCGCAGCACCACCTGGGAAGCCTGGACCATAAGGTCTTATTTTAATCAGATCTGTTTGTGCTAACTCGTTTAGGGGTCAGTTCTCGGTCTCCAGAGCATCCCTGGTGACTTAGTGGTAAAGAATCCACCTGCCAATGCCAGAGATGTGGGTTTGATCCCTAGTTTGGAAAGATCCCCTGGAGAAGGAAATGGCAACCCACTACAATATTCTTGCCTGGGAAATCCCATAGACACAGAAGCCTGGCAGGCTTCCATGAGGTCGCAAAAAAGAGTCTGACATGACTTCACGACTAAGCAACAACAACAAAAAACGTCAGTCTCCAGTGATAAGCAGGCTTTTTGCCCTGGGGATGGGAGCTGGAAGGAGGGTAGAGGGGGGTGGACATCTTCACAAAGGGAAATTTATACCCTGTTTTCAGGTACATAGGGGGAAGGCAGAGAATTCTCCCTGCATGTGTTGATTCTCAATTACCTTCAGCTCAAAATAATCCTCATGTCAACGTGGCATATTTTGGTTTTGATCCTCTTCACCTTAGTAATATTCACTCTCTTGAACTGGAAGGGGTTATATTCTTAATCATTGCTGAGCTGTACACTTATTTGTATGCTATAGCTTGGTTGGTAAGGAATCCTCCTAGAATGCAGAAGACCCCAGTTCAATTCCTGGGATGGGGAGATCGGCTGGAGAAGGGATAGGCTACCCACTCCAGGATTTTTGGGCTTCCTTTGTGGCTCAGCTGGTAAAGAATCTGCCTGCAGTGTGGGAGACCTGGGTTCAATCCCTGGGTTGGGAAGATCCCCTGGAGAAGGGAAATGCTACCCAATCCAATATTCTGGCCTGAAGAATTCCACAAACTGTATAGTCCATGGGGTCATAAACAGGCACAACTGAGCGACTTTCACTTTCACTATTAATACATGATATTTCACAAAAAAGAATGAAACTTAAATCCAGCCTGCCCTCTCACCACAGCATCTATCCACCCTTTTCCTTCATAGCCCACAGCCACTCATCTTCCTGTTATAAGCAACTCACAATACATTCAATGCTCTGAATGGGTTGCTCCCGGGTTTTTTTAATTTTTTTTATGATTTCTAGAATGTATATTTTCCTTTCCTTTCCTTGGTTTCTTCAGGATTGAACTTTGTGGAGAAAGTCAACAGCTGGTGCTTGTTTATCATCACAAAATTAACCAACACTTTCCTAAAATAAGTCTTTTTACATTTTTAAAATGACCTTTGATATGCCAAAAGGCTTTCCAAAATGAAAATATAAATGTACTTCTCCTCCTCTGCAATCAACACAGCAGTACTCTAGACTTAATGCACTATCACTAGTTTTTGGTATCATATTATATTTTAAGGTGTATGTCATATATTAGATCTCATTTTTGTTAACTCACATTCATTTAATTTTAGAAAAATCCAAGTCTGATGTATGTATATTATTTGCATTTTCTTGAGCCATTTTACTGTTCATGTTCTTTGCGTGTACATTTATTAGCCTCGTGATATTCTTACGATTGGGCATAAACATTTCACATTTCTCTGATATTCCATTTCTTACTTTGATAATCATAGGGAGAAAATAAAAACATTGTGAAATGTTATGAACTCAAATATAAGATTAAAGAAGCCAAACCTTCTGTCTGTCAGAAAGCAGGGAGTGAGGGATGTGATATTTTAATCACTGAAATCACAGATGCTTCTACATCAACAAAGTGCAAACATTATATATGCTTTTTCAGTTCAGAACCTACTTTCTAAGTTCATGGTGTTTTTGTTCAGAAAAGAAGCTAAAACACTGGGAATTTTGACTTTCTTGTAGTCTCACTTTACTTGGTGTGATGTTGGCTCTGGAGCATCTGTCAAGTATAACAGATGTTGTCGGGAACAGAAGATTTTCTGTGACCAAGTTTCAATCTGCTATTTGCATACGCCACAGAGCACATAGATTACAGTTTCATTTCAACAGAAGGGAGACAATTTATTTCACCTGCAAGTGTATTCCCTCTTTGGCTCCTAGAGAAAGCGCAAGAGTTGATTTTCCTATTGCTACTCTAAGAAATATAAAGAGAAAATTTTTCACAAGAAATTTGTAGCTCCAAATGTATGGCTCTAAGATCTGATATTAAAGTGGATTTTTAAAATATAGATGACATTGTATACTGACTCTGTGTACTGACTCACAAGAATGGCTTTTTTGTTTGCATGGTGGGATGAGGTAAATGAAGTGCTTATCTTACTGAGCAGCTTCTTTTAGGATCATGGAGGCAGAATTGACTTCTTATTACATGATTTTCTGGTGACTTCAAGTCAAATATTATAAATAAAAGCCTTATAGCTTCAAATGGATGTGCTCCTTGGCACTGCCTTTATTGAAGAGTTATATGGTGCTTTGAGAAGCCCATAGTACAAGATTTTTACTTCTGCAAATAAGCCTAGAATTGTGGATAGTAGGAGTAAAAAATAATGAAATATGACAAAATATAATTTATAGTAGAGTTCTTAATATTCCACTTTTTAGTAAATAAATTCTAATCACCTCAGTGGTGAGAAACAAGATGAGTATTAGTCATCACAGCTTCAGTTGTTTCTTTTTTGTTTTCATTTTTTACTGTGGTAAAAGATATAACATAAAATTTTCCATCTTAATCATTTTAAGTGTACAATTTGGAGGCATTAGTTTACATTTACAGTGTTGTGCAACCATCTCTAGCATCTATTTCCAAACTCTGTCATCACTCCAAAGAGAAAGTCTGAAACCATGAAGCAGTAGCTTTCCATTCCCTCTCTCCACATCCCCTGTTAGCCTCTTAACTACTTCCTGTCTCTATGAACTTGCCTACTGATTTTATATAACTGGAACCATATAACATTTGTACTTTTGTATCTAGTTTATTTCACTCAGCATAAAGTTTTAAAGGTTTTGAATGTTGTAGTACATGTGAGAACTTCATTCTTTTTTAAGGCTGAATAACATCATTGTGTGTATATACAATATTAGTTTATTCATCTGCTGATGGACATTTGGGTTGTATCCACTTTTGACTCTTTGAATTTAACTGTTGACTATTGTGAATGGCACTGTAACAAACACCTGAGTTCTTGTTTTCTTTCTTTTCAGAATGTACCCTTTTGATTTGTGTTAAACCTTAGTTAATTTAAATATTAGGAACCTAAAATTTATGCCTATTCAGATGAAACCAAGGCTGTATTTTTGTAATTGTTGTTCAGTCACTAAATCACATCTGACTCTTTGTGCCCCCATGAACTGCAGCATGCCAGGCTTCCCTGTCCTTCACTATCTCCCAAAATTTGCTCAAATTTATGTTCATTGAGTCAGCACCTCAATGAGTCAACTACCTCCTCATCTGTCACCCCCATCTGCTCTTGCCGTCGATCTTTCCCAGCATCAGGGTCTTTTCCAGTGAGCCATCTCTTCATATCAGGTGTCCAAAGTATTAGAGCTTCAGCTTCAGCACCAGTCCTTCCAATGAACATTCAGAGTTGATTTCCTTTAGGAATGACTGTTTGATCTCTTTGCTGTCCAAGGGACTCACAAGAGTCCTCCAGCACCACAGTTTGAAAGCATCAATTCTTCAGCACTCAGCTTTCTTTATGGTCCAACTCTCACGTTTGTACATGACTACTGGTTATCTATATTAAAATATAAATTACATTAAAATAATATAATATAATATAAATTACATTAAAATATAAAATATATTAAAATATCTATATTTTTTCAGCACTTAGTCAAGTCTATAGGTCTTCCTGGTGGCTCAGTAGTAAATAATCTGCCTGCAATGCAGGGGACCTGAGTTCAGTCCCTGGGTCAGGAAGATCCCCTGGATGAGGAAATGGTAACCCGCTCTGGTATTCTTGCCTGGAGAATCCCGCGGACAGAGGAGCCTGCCAGGCTGCAATCCTTGGGGTTGCAAAGGCTCAGACATGATTGTGGAACATGGCTTGACTGCTTTGTAGAAGTCTATCCATTTTCACAAAGTATGGCACACCTGTAAATGCCCATAGACACCTTCCTGATGAGTATAGACCTCTGGGCTCTTCCGAACAACTGGGCTACTAACTTGAACATGAACAACATCATATCAATAACCCTGGTTCCCAAATAAGTATCCAAACACAAATGTTCTTCGAAACCTCCATCTCCTTTTCCAAAATCATCGTAACATAGTTCCCAGAGGTAGAAATTTTCCCACTGACCTTTTAATCCCTTGGGTTCTTTGTATTGTTCACCCTGTTTATTAAACTCGGTGAGAATGAAGTATTTGCACTGCTGAGCTCTTTTTTTGACACTATATTATTACAACATTTTTATTTTGAATGACCAAATGCCCTGACATTCTATTCATTTTCATTAGAAGCAGCCTATTAGTTCCTCTAATATGTTTTTAGCCTTTGTGTGTGAGCCCAGGGACTGTAGGCCCTAGCTACAATGCATGGTACTTTATTGTAGCAGCCTTAGGAAACTAATACAACTTTCTAGTATTTAACAAAAGTCGAATAATTGGTTTTTGAACACCACCCTTATAGCAGAAAGCAAAGAAGAACTGAAGAGCCTCTTAATCAAAGTGAAAGAGGAGAGTGAAAAAGTTGGCTTAAAACCCAACATTCAGAAAACTAATATCATGGCATCTGGTCCCATTACTTCATGAAAAATAGATGGGGAAACAATGGAAACAGTGACAGGTTTATTTTGGGGGGCTCCATCCAACATCACTGCAGATGGTGACTGCAGTCGTGAAATTAAAAGACGCTTACTCCTTGGAAGAAAAGCTCTGACCAAACTAGTCAGCATATTAAAAAGTAGAGACATTACTTTACCAACAAAGATCCATATAGTCAAAGCTATGGTTTTTCCAGTAGTCATGTATGGATGTGAGAGTTGGTCTGCAAAGAAAGCTGAGCGCCAAAGAACTGATGCATTTGAGCTGCAGTGTTGGAGAAGACTCTTGAGAGTCCCTTGGACTGCAAGGAGATCCAACCAGTCCATCCTAAAGGAAATCAGTCCTGAATATTCATTGGAAGGACTGATGCTTAAGCTGAAACTCCAGTACTTTGGCCACCTGATACGAAGAGCTGACTCATTGGAAAAGACCCTGCTGCTGGGAAAGATTGAAGACAGAAGGAGAAGGGGACGAGAGAGAATGAGATGTTTGGATGGCATCACTGACATGATAGACATGAGTTTGAGTAGGCTCTGGGAGTTGGTGATGGCCAAGGAAGCCTGGCGTGCTGCAGTCCATGGGGTTGCCAATAGTCAGACATAACTGAGTGGCTGAACTGAACTGAAGGGCAACTAAGCATTAATCTCATTTTACCTTTTACTTATATGAATAGTATTTATCTTGTTGAACTGCCTATCCTGCCTACTGATTTTATTTTTTAATTGGAGTATAATTGCTTTACAGGGCTTCCCAGGTGGTGTTAGCAATAAAAGAACCTGCCTGCCAACACAGGAGACATAAGAGACAAGAGTTCAATCCCTGGGTCAGGAAGATCCCCTGGAGGAGGAGAAAGGCAACCGACTCCAGTATTCTTGCCTGGAAAATTCCATGGACAGAGAAGCCTGACAGGCTATAACCCATGAAGTCACAAAGAGTTGGACATAACTGAAGCGACTTAGCGTGCATACATTTAGCTTGCTGAATTGCCCATCCTCCTCACTAATTTTTTTTTTAATTGGCGTATAATTGCTTTAGAGTCTTCCCTTATGGCTCAGGGGTAAAGAATCCACCTGCAATGCAGGGGACTCGGCTTTCATCCCTGTGTCAGAAAGATCTCCTGGAGAAGAAAATGGCCATCGACTCCAGTGTTCTTGCCTGGAGAATCCCGTGGACAGAGAGGCCTGGTGGGCTATAATCCATTGCAGCAGAGAGTCAGACATGACTGAGTGACTGGGCATGTGTAATTGCTTTACACTGCTGTGTCAGTTTCTGTTGTACAACAATGTGAATCAGGGACAAGTACACACATATCCTCTCCCTTTGAGCCCCACTCCCACCTACCCCCCAGCCCACCCCTAAATCATCACTGCCCCCCAAACCCCCTGTGCTATGCAGCATCTTCCCACTAGCTATTTCTTTTACACATGGTAGGGTATATGTTGCCAGTGCTGCTCTCTCAGTCCAGCGCCCCAGCGTTCTTTCTCTGCTATGTCCACATGTCCATTCTCTATGCCTGCATCTCTATTCCTGCCCTGCAAATAGGTTCATCAGTACCATTTCTCTAGATTCCACATATATGTGTTAATATATGATATTTGTTTTTCTCTTTCTGATGTACTTCACTCTGTATGATAGACTCTAAGTTCATCCACATCACTTCAACGGACTCAATTTCGTTCCTTTTTATGACTGAGTAATATTCCATTGTGTATATGTACCACAACATTTTTATCCATTCATCTGTCTATGGATATCTAGGTTGCTTCCACTTCCTGGCTATTGTAAATAGCTATCCACTGATTTTTAATGCTCCCTTTGTCATATTCCAAGAGCTTCTTTTGATAATTTCTCTTTCTAGGTTATCAATTCTGTTCCATTGACATATGCTTCTCTTGCTACATTAATGCCAAAAGGAATGCTTAAATATAGAAAGACATCCTCTTTTACTCTTCACATTCTTCCTAATTTTCTTTTACCTTCATGACTGTTTATTCCTACACAACATTTTAAAACTCATCTTTAAGCTCCTCAAATATGGTGGGGAATTTTATTTCAAATGCACTGAATTTGCCAATTAATTTTTGAGATTTTCACCTTTGTGAGAACAGGTTTTCCAGTATATGAGCACATTGAATCTACAGATCCTCATTTATATTCCACAGTAAGGTTTTATACATATTCCTATATAGATCTTAATGCATTTTTAATTAGACTTATAACTAGACATTGACTTGGCTTTGTTCCTTTGTTAATGTTTTCTTTTAAAAATCATTTGTTCTATATAAATTGTCTAGATACTTCCTGCTATTGGATTTTTATATTTTGATCTTCTTTCTGGCATTTAACAGTAGTGCTAATTTATCTGTAGTTTCTCTTGGGTTTTCTAAGAATGCAGTTAGATTGTCAATAAATAATAACCTTTTCTTCTTTTCCAATACTTTTATATTTCCTTGTCTTATCACCTTGCAGTTGAAAAGACTAACAGTATATGCTGAATAAAGTCTTACTAGTGAGTAATTTTTTCTTTTGAGAATTTGAGAGGAGTAATTTTGTTTGTTATGGTTTTATCTTTCTGTCTTATAAATGTTTAAGTATGCTATTTACTGTAGGTTTTTACTGGACATCATTTGTCATATTAAATAAGGTCCTTTCTACTTTTAGCTAAGTTTTGATCATAAAAGGGTTTTATATTTTCCTCTGTATCTATTAATGACATAATAGAGATTCTAATGTTACATTGCTTGCTTTCCTGTGAAACACCAATGTTTCAATACATTCTATGATTTCATACATTTTTTTAGTTGTTTGATACAGGTTTATGTATCTTTATTAATTTTTAAAGTGATTTTTTTTCTATAGACTTCTCGATTTGAGTGCCAAAATTTCACTGGCCTAATAAAATGAGTTTAAGGGATATTGCCGACTTTTCAGTTCTCTGAAAATTGTCTGTCCTTTGAATTTTAGAAAAAGGTTTTTAAAATTTTTATGGGACTAGAACAGTATAGTGCTTTCTTGAGAGTGGTAGATTTCTCAGTACAAATTCAATTTATTTAGTGGTCAGAGGCTTATGGTTTTAAAAAAATTTATTCTTGAGCCAGTATTAATGTTATATTTTCATAAAAAGTATTGATTTTTAAATTACTGATTAAAATTTTATTTGTTGTTCAGTCACTAAGTCGTATCCAACTCTTTGTGACCCCATGTACTATAGTACACATAACTTCCCTGTCCTTCCTTTTTTCTCACATGAGTGGAAGGAATAAATGAAATTGACACATTATGTATTGGGGTATAGCAAATTAACAAACAATGATATGATGTGATAGTTTCAGATGAACAGTGAAGAGATTCAGCCATACATTCACATGTATCCATTCTCCCGCAAACTCCCCTCCCATCCAGGTTGCCATGTAACACTGCTCAGAGCTCCTTGCCCTATACAGCAGGTTCTGGTTGCTTATCCATGACATTATAGTTTTTATTTAAACAGAGTTGTGTCTGACTCTGCGATCCCATAGACTGTAGCCCACCAGGCTCCTCTGTCCATGGAATTCTCCAGGCAAGAATACCGGAGTGGATTGCCAATTCCTTCTCCAGGGGATCTTCCGGACCCAGGGATTGAACCCGGGTCTCCTGCATTGCAGGCAGATTCTTTACTGCTTGAACCACCAGGGAAGCCCCTGAGAATCTTAATCTAAACCAAAGTCTTATCATCTATATGTTGAAAAAAATTACCTCCCACATAGGGCAGTTAGATAACAATGATAAATGGATAGAAAACATATATGATGCACCTGGTGCTGCTGCTGCTGCTAAGTCACTTCAGTCGTGTCCGACTCTGTGCAACCCCATAGATAGCAGCCCACCAGGCCCCGCCATCCCCGGGATTCTCCAGGCAAGAACATAGGAGTGGGTTGCCGTTTCCTTCTCCAATGCATGAAAGTGAAAAGTGAAAGTGAAGTCGTTCAGTCATGTCCAACTCTTCACGACCCCATGGACTGCAGTCTACCAGGCTCCTCCATCCATGGAATTTTCCAGGCAAGAGTACTGCAGTGGGATCCATTGCCTTCTCCAGAATGATGCACCTGGGCCACAGCCAAATTGTGGTGGACGCTGTTTCATCTCCACCCCGAGGCTTGCTTGTTGATGTACCTCTTGTGATTTCTGGGCAGTTTCTCTTTCCTAGTTCTCATTTTCTTTTCCAACAACTTATCTTTTATCAATATTTGTTGCTATCGTTGTTGTTACTGTCTTTGTGTTGAGGAACTTCTTTTCCTTCCCCTAAAGTGTCTCCCAAAGGAGATTTTAAAAAAGAAGATTTTACATGCTTCATTTTCCCTGTCTCTCCTTTGGAAAGATAATATTTTCAAAACTATAGTTCAAAGCTATATGGAGGAATGGATGACACCTCGGGCTCCCCCAGCAGTGTCCTGTATCATCTCACCTGCTCTCATTTTGCATCTGACATCCCTGAGGGCCCATTTATTATGATGCTCCCAAGGAAACATTGTTTAAACATATAACTATTCAGCAATAAAAAATTAAGTGACAAGATAGACTTTCACTAAAGTGGGTATTTTGTGCTTAAAACACAGAAACAGCAAACAGGAGCAAAAGACAATTCCTTTTTTTCTTTTCAGCTAAAGTATAACTAGGTACAAACTTCCATCACGTTTATGATGAAAATTGCTTCTGGACTGAATTTGAGTAAGAGCTGTTCTTTTGAAACTCTATGGACTTAGACACTTAAGAGAGGACAAAGGCTTTGTCCCTCTGGTGACTTAAAATGATTAACATGAAGCTAAAAATGTGTTATTTTCTATTCCTTAATTCTTTACTTGGCTGGGAAAGTGAACTAAGTTTTTTGAGGTTTAAATGTATTCACCTTGTGGAGAGATTACCGATCCCCCCTTCCAAAATTTATTCATCAGTGCTTTATTACTGGCTCTGAAATTACAATCCATAAAATTAAAAAAAAAAAACAATGTCATTACCAAAAATGACAAATAAAAGGTCAATAAATCAATAGTTGTATTATCAGAATGAGACATTAATTGCCAAAATCTAATTAATTCTAAAGCACATCTGTTCTAGGGTTAAATCATCTCGGAAATATATTATATGCATATTTTGCTGTGTAAAAGACAGTACACTGAGGTGAGGGGAAAAGAACAAAACCATGCATAGAGTATGTTGATTTTCCAGGTTCTTCTTTCTGCACACGGTCCTTAACATAATCATGGTGTTGAGTCCAGCAAAAATCTTTCTTCAAGCATGCACAATGATGATTTTAAGTAGAGGTAATTTAACTTTACATAATTGGATGTTGATCACATTAATCTGTTGCTCACAATTGGGATTCCACATTGAAGACACCTGGGGAATATGTTTTTCAACATATTTATAATAAGAATCCGTCCCTGAGTTTTTTACTTGATAGGCCACCTGTGGGTTTTAGTCAAGGGTATTTTGAAAAAGCTTCCCATATGTTTGACTATATACCAGAGATTAAAAGCATGGATATAAAATTATTCTTTCAGAACATATATCACTGCTCTTACCTTTTGGATAAATGGTTTATTTTGAAAGGGAGCACTGAATATTGCATTGGATAACCTTGAGTGTGTTCAAGTTTCCTTCAAAGGCAGCATTAATATCCATCTGTAGAACCTAAGCAAACTCTGGGAGATAGTGGAGGACAGAGAAGCCTGGCATGCTGCAGTCCATGGGGTCACAATAAGTCAGACATGACTTAGGGGCTGACCAACAACAAAAGATGAACAGAGAAGAGAAAAAGAAAAACAAATTTGAGGAGATATTTACTATTTTATAAGTTTAAAATGCCATGACATATTTTAGACATTCGACAGGCATAAAGAATAATATAAATCATTCATGAATGTAAATATAAATATACATTATATTACTCAGATTAAGAAACAAAATTTTAAAAGTGACATGAGACCTCTTTAATTCACTTCTTCAACTAGATTTGCCTTCCTCTCTAAAAAAGGAAAACACTGCCATAATTTGGAGTTTCTCACTTTTTTGTGTGTTTACTAAATATGTATGAATTCACAATCAATATAAAGTAATGCTTTACATGTCTTTAAGTTCACAAAATAGGACCCTGAATGCATCTTCTTCCAATTTATATTTCGGTTCCAAATTATGTGTGTGAGATTTATCTTTGTTGATAGAAAGAATTCCAGGTCATTTATCGTCACTGCTACCTATTATTCATTAGATGAATAGAGTATAATGTATAATATAGAGAAGAATATATATATCTATCTTTCTTTTAATGGATAGTTAGGTGTCTCTTTTTTCAGTTTTTCTTATTATGAACAATGTTGCAGTAAGCATCTCTGTACATGTCTCTAGGGTATACATGTAGAATTGGGCTTGTTAGATCATAATAGGTGACTACAGCTTTATTATTAATAGATATTGGCAACCTGTTCTCTCCCAAGCATGGTGTGTTAGTTACACTCTCATCAGTGTATAAGAATCCTTATTGCTCTACACCTTCTCCTTTACTTGAATTATCTGACTTTAAGTTTTACCAGTTGGATGAGTAAGAAATAGTATCTCATTTTGCTTTCAGTGTCAAGTTACCTGACTGCTAGTGAGGTATGTTTTATGTTTAATGGTCATTTATATTTTCTAAATCAACTGGCTATTTCTATGGTTTGCATATTTTTCTTTTTTTACTGATTTACAGGAATTTTTGATATGTTTATATCTCTGTTCTTTACAAGGTTGGTTATTTTCTGGAAAGACTGACTTCTTTCAAGATTATTTTACTTTAGAGAATTCATCATAGCATCGATCTTTGCAGGTTCAGATTTTGTTACACCAGTGTGGATCCAATGGTCAGGGGTGAGACCGTATTAACCAAGCTCACAATAGTTATGGGGCTTCCCCATGGCTCAGCAGGTAAAGAATCTACCTGCAATACAGGAGATGAAGGTTCAATTCCTGGGTAGTGAAGGTCCCCTGAAGTAAGAAATAGCCACCCACTCTAGTATGCCTGCCTGAAAAACCCCGTGGATAGAGGAGCCTGGCAGGCTATAGTTCAAAGTGATGCAAAGAGTTGAACACGACCAAGTATGCACAATATTTATAAAGTGATGTATAAACGCTGAATGTCAATGTATTTATTATTGATACTTCATGAGGCATGAGCTTTAGAGTTGGCAGAAATAGGTTCAAATCCTCATTTTACATCACATCAACTATAGGACTAGAAGGTCAGTTCCACGAGGACAAGAATTTTTGTCCCTTTTGCTAACTGCTCTATACAGAGAATGCTGAAAATGCCTGACACGTAATAGACACTCAATAGTAGTAATTCTGTGTATGGATCTGCTCTGCAGTTACCTTCTCTGAATTGTTTCACTCATGGAGACTCTTGTACATGGATACACAGAAATTCTACATTTTAATAAAAACCATTACTTTCTCTTTCATGTGGATTATATTTTCCAATATCCTTTTAAAAACCTTTCTTAGATCAAGTTCATAAAGATACTGTCTTGCATTTTCTTATACTAGTTTCACTTTTCTCACAATTAGCTCTTTCATCCATCTGGAATTAATTATTAATTTATGGCATTGTAGGTTTCCAATTAGCCTTTTCCGTATGCTAACCACTTGCTCTAGTATCCTATTTTGTATGGTTTATTCTTTTCCACTCTTATTAACCATATTGCTGGGATTTCTTCTGCTATAGTAAGACAAAAAGAATAAATCAAAACTGTAAGGAATAGAAGCAAACCAGAAAAACAAAAAATCAAGAATGTCATTGTTTGCAAATAATGCAAACATTGTAGAGAATCTGCACATTATTTATGAGAAATAAAAGAGTTTACTCAGGTTGATGGCTAAAAAATCAGTATACTTAAATCACTGTATTTCTATATCTGATAAATATTTAAAGCTGGTTTGTTGAACAATAATATTTATTAAATAAACATGTCACAGAAAGAAAAGTGGCCCTTAACTAGTTGAAAAGATGCTCAACTTCATTCACAAATAAGAGAAATGCAAAAAAGTTTTGCAGATTATGTGTTTGAGAAGATTTTCAGAGTTGCTTAAACAAAGTGGTCAATATCTATATTCAGTATCTATAACAATATTATATGGATATTATAGTTTCTGAGTACTTTAAGTTAAAAGTTAAAGAGAAAGCTCTTACACAATAATAAATATCTGTTCATTTATATGAAAAAACTATTTACACTCAGGATGTTTTGATGTCATTCACTGACCTACTATGTGAGACTGACTTCACACAAAACCTTGGAAAATTATCTTATCAATCATAGTTATTTAGGCTTAACTAAAAATAGCATAGAAATCAAATTTGATAGTCACTGCTTTACCCAACCACTAAGTTGAACTAAAATCTGAAAAGTTATATTCAGAAACATTTGATTCTGTACAGAGATGGGCCCTCTTGTATCCACAGATAAAACAAGATGCTGTAATAGATTTTATCATAATGGGGTTTCCCACAAACACTGTAGTACCTGACATTTTCTAAGAGCAAGGTCAGATTAAAGAAGACATATGGTCAGCTTTAGAAAGGGATGTGCACAGGGGTACAGAGTGAGAGGGGGGCTTCTCAGAGAGGGCAGTGGGGAAGAATCCGCCTGTCAGTGCATGAGATGCAGGAGATGTGGGTTCAATCCCTGGGCCAGGGAGATCCCCTGGAGGAGGAAATGGCTACCCACTCCAGTATTCTTGCCTGGAGAATCTCAGGGACAGAGGAGCCTGGTGGGCTACAGTCCATGGGGCCACAAAGAGTTCAACATGACTGAGTGACAGAGCATGCAGGCACTCAGAGTGGGAGGAAGAGAAAAGGACTTTCCCTGCAAGTTATGCCTTTGGAAACTGTCAGCTACTTAAGGGCTGATTTTATGACTTTGAGCCTCAGACTGGTTGACTCTTATGTCTTGAGTCACGTCTCAGATACCTGGGCCCTCAGATACCTGGGTATAAATTCCTTAGTGCATGTAAGTTTGGCCATTTTCTATGATCTGCCATATCCTAAAAATAGTATTATTTCAGAGACTTTTAGGCAGAGGTTATTTGTACCATTTGGGATTGCACTATGAGGATTCTATACACTGCTGATTTCAGTTAACAGGCAAGCAAATTAGTTATTCCCCAGTTCTTACATGACCAACACCCTATAGGCTCCCTCTAATTGGATTAGAAACTAAAGCTCATTTTCACAGCTTGGAACAAGGCAATTTGATTAAATTAAATTGTGCCTTGGAAAAATCAATAAAACTCATCAATTCAAATCAATCAGTTCTAATAAACAGACAATCTGGTTAAAGAAAAAATTAGGAAATTAATTAAAAACATGGCAACTTTTAACCTCTCCTATGCTGATTCATTCAAAGTTTCTAAACCCAAAATATATAGAGGAAAACCCAAGGTAGTTTAATTGTGGTTCTTTCATAAGTAATGATGTCTAGATTTGGTTCTGTAATTATAAAAGAAAGTTACTGTCTTTCACAAGTAGCTATAGCAAATGTGTGCAGGAACACATTCTGTGCAGGAACAGAATTACATAGAGAAATCTCAAGTTGCAACTGTATAAGATATATACATTAATATATATTCTATATCACAGATAAATATTATATAATATATTAATAATGTATAATTTTACTAGAAGCTCATAATCTGTCACTAAAGTAATTAATGTCAATCCACCTTGTAATACCAGCTTTACTACTTAAGTGTAATTTTATTAATTAATTGCTTAAAAAGTACATCACATGGATAGAGATAGTTTGGGTGTACACATTAAATCATGACCTAAACTCCACAGGTTACATATGTGTTCCATTCAAGCAGAGTAATAACAGAACACCTTCACATGTACATGCTGTTGGAAATAGCTATTATTCTACACAATTGAGTTTTCAGAAACTGACAAAGGATTTACATCGAAGGTTGGGGAGTTGGTGGGTCAGCTTGGCGGGTCCTGAGGATGAACTGCATGGACTGAGGCAAGCAAAGCAATGGCTTATGTTGAAACCACTATCCATATAAGCCCATATTCCTCTGTTTGGCTACCTGAATAGATTTATCGTGGAGTCATCAATTTTTCTTTTCTAAAACCGACTGTTTATCTAAACTGATATATGTCAACTTTCAACTACGTCTGTCATTCCAAGGGTCCTTTATGTATATGTGTTAGTCACTCAGTCATGTCCTACTCTTTGTGATTCCATGGACTGTAGCCCGCCAGGCTCCTCTGTCCATGGAATTCTGCAGGCAAGAATACTGGAGTGGGTAGCCATGCCCTTCTCCAGAGGATCTTCCTGACCCACAGATTGAACGCAGGTCTCCTGCATTGCACGTGATTCTTTACTGTCTGAGCCACCAGGGGAGCCCCCAAAGGTCCTTCGCTGGCACAAAAACTGACAAGAGAAAATAGATGCTGTGCCAAAGATCCATGAAAGACACTTGGCAGAGATGGTGAGATTTCACTGCTGTCTGGCCACACCCAAGACATCAGGTGGGCAGAAGGCATTTTGCAGAAACCCATCCTCAGCCTGCCTGCTTGTGGCAGGCAGCTCCCTAGCAATGCTCCAGTCACCACCCCATTCAAATCCTCATTCTGACCAGCTCCTACTTGTCCTTTTCTGCTGCTGAGCTTCAAAGGTGGCTCAGTGGTAAGGAATCCGCCTGCCAATCAGGAGACGCGGTTTCGACTCGTGGGTCCGGAAGATTTCCTGGAGGAGGGCATGGCAACCTACTCCAGTATTCTTGCCTGGAAAATCTCATGGACAGAGGAACCTGGAGGCCTACAGTCTATGGGGCTGCAAAGAGTTGGACATGACTGAGCAACTAAATGACAGCAATTCCTCCAGAGACACAGATCATTTCTCTACTAAGTGAAGCTGGTTCCCTAAGGCCATATCTTTAGACAGTGTCTCAAAGGAAGCTTGATCTAGCTGCTTTTCCAAACAGCAATGTGAACATGAAACTTTGCGACTGAGAGAGGATTTTGCCCCGGGAGAAGCCTACCTCCAGAACAGTTAGTATGTCTGTTTTCTTATCATTTTCTTAGCTCCCAACAGTAAGAGACTTCAACCCATCAAGTTGCTTTGGGATTAAAGAAAACAAACATGAGTCAAAGTCATATCTTTCAAAGAGAAGGCAGAAAACAAAAATAAAATTTCTTGCACAGAAGAAAAAGCAATCTGAAAATGAAAGTCAAAGTATTAAGGACCAGAAGCAAAGTGTGACATGTCAAGTCATTCATTGTCCTGCTGTGAGTAGAGACTTTCCAGATAGAAGGAGAATCCACATTTGTGGATGACCTACTACGTAGCCCATTGTATCTCTCCATGTGGTCATATTCAATGCTCTCCACCAGGTGTTAATATCCCTCATATGACAGAAGATCACTAGTTTAGGGAGGTTAAGTGCTTTACTCAAAATCATGCAACTTCAAGATATTGGTTCCATTAAAATGCGTCTTTCATTTTACACGTAAGAATAGGGCTTATTTATCTAATGTTGACTTGCTGCTGTGTATTAACAATTTAATGCATGTAGGGCTCCCCAGGGGGCACTAGTGGTAAAGAATCTTCCTGCCAATGCAAGAGATACAAGAGAAACGGGTTTGATCCCTGGGTGGAAAAGCTCCCCTAGAGGAGGAAATTCAACCTGCTCCAGTATTCTTGCGTAGAAAATTCCACGGACAGAAGAGCCTGGCGGACTATAGTCCATGGGATCGCAGAGTCAGACATGACTGAGCACATAATACTATAGAGCTCACATTATTTTCTGAGATGATTAACCATTAATAATGCTTTGCCCTTATTCGTCAACTCTGATTGGAAATTGTCACAAAGTATTACAAATTAAAGGACATAATATTCATTTCCAGATATGCCTATTATAATAAGTTTGTTGTTTTAGTCACAAAGTCATGTCTGAATCTTTTGTGACTCCATGAACTGTAACTCGCCATGCTCCTCTGTCCATGGGATGAGTGGCAAAAAGTTAAAATCAGATAATAAAAATTCCTTATAAAATGTGGAAGAACAAGGAATTTACTTTTGGTAGAACTGTAATATCCAATAGTCTATTTACAGCATAAGTTAACAAGACTTAGAGAATTCCTATGTGTTTATCTAAGATATATGAAAGATTTTATTTTCTTGGGCTCCAAAATCACTGAAGATGGTGACTGCAGCCATGAAATTAAAAGATGCTTGCTTCTTGGAAGAAAAGCTATGACAAACCTAGACAGCATATTAAAAAGAAGAGGCATCACTTTGCCAACAAAGGTCTGTTAAGTCAAAACTGTGGTTTTTCCAGTAGTCATGTATGGATGTGAGAGTTGGACCATGAAGAAAGCTGAGTGCCAAAGAATTGATGCTTTTGAACTGTGGTGTTGGAGAAGACTCTTGAGAGTCCCTTGGATTGCAAGGAGATCAAACCAGTCAATCCTAAATGAAATCAGTCCTGAATATTCATTGGAAGGACTGATGCTGAAGCTGAACCTCCAAATCTTTGGCACCAGATTCGAAGAACTGACTCATTGCAAAAGACCTTGATGCTGGGAAAGATTGAAGGCAGAAGAAGGGGATGACAAAGGATGAGATGGTTGGATAGCATCACCGACTGGATGGACATGAGTTTGAACAAGCTCCAGGAGTTGGTGGTGGACAGGGAGGCCTGGTGTGCTGCAGTCCACGGAGTAACAAAGAGTTGGACACGACTCAGTGACTGACCTGAACTGAACAGAAGATACATGATGCTAACCTGAAGCTCCAATACTTTGGCCACTTGATGCAAAGAGCTGCTTCATTGGAATAGATCCTGATGCTGGGAAAGATTGAAGGCAAAAGAAGAGGGTGGCAGAGGATAAAATGGTTAGATAGCATCACCAACTCAATGGACATGAGTTTGAACAAACACCAGGAGATAATGGAGGACAGAGGAGCCTGACATGCTGCAGTCATGGGGCTGCAAACAGTTGGATATGACTTGGTGACTAAAAAACAACAACAATCTGATGCCACTTAAAAGTCTTGTTAGGCTAATATACTATTTCCTTTAAGATATTTAAACTTTGAAGATAGTTGATGGAGATACTTTGAGATCACTATGGTCTGGAAAAGTAGTTTCAGTTCAGTTCAGTTGTTCAGTCCTGTCTGACTGTTTGTGACCCCATGGACTGCAACACACCAGGCCTCCCTGTCCATCACCAACTCTGGAGCTTGCTCAAACTCACGTCCATTGATTCAGTGATGCCATCCAACCATCTCATCCTCTGTTGTCCCCTTCTCCTCCTGCCTTCAATCTTGCCTATCATCAGGGTCTCTTCCAATGAATCAGTTCTTTGTATCAGATGGCCAAAGTATTGAAGTTTCAACTTCAGCATCAGTCCTTCCAGTGAATATTCTGGATTGATTTCCTTTAGGACTGACTGGTTTGATTTCCTTGCAGTTCAAGGGACTCTCAAGAGTCTTCTCCAGTTTGGAAAATGCGATTGTATTGATACCCCTAGATTAGTAGATAGATGGTAGATATTTCGTCATTCCCAGTTAAACTGCCTTTTGTTCAGAAATACCCTAGGGGAGTTCGCATCTGTGTAAGAAGAGCAGTGTTCTTCTTTACTTTCATTCCTTTTTCTGAAATTTATCATGGAACTTTTTAAAAGTATGCTTTACAAAAGATATTCTTTCTGGTCTGATGAATAAATTTCTAGAAACGCCCTCAATGACATATGATCAATAGAAAGGGTTTTAAAGAAGATTTTTTTCCCTGAAGTAATAAGATCAAATAAGACTCAACTATAAGATGACACATCTACTAAATTCTGTTGCTCTTAGTTTTAAAATATACGTCCCTGGTATCAGGCCAGGCTAGAATACACCAGGTGGCCATTCACATAATTTCTGTTGTTTGTTTCTATTGATATTCAGTCTACAAGGCACACTGGGGATTTCACATTGGGACTTAAAATTGGTTGTTTTATTTTCAAATCATTAGTTTTTTAGGGTCAGTCAGAACCTAACAAATGGCCTCCATAAGTTGGTATGTGTGCTAAGTAGCTTCAGTTGTGTCTGACTTTGCAATTCTGTGGACCATAGACTACCAGGCTCCTCTGTCCAAGGGATTCTCCAGGCATGAATACTGGAGTGGGTGGCCATTGCCTCCTCCAGAGATCTTCCTGACCCAGGAACCTAACCCAGTTCTCTTATGTCTACTGTTTTGGCAGCCATGTTCTTTACCACTAGTGCCACCATGAGAGCCCATAAATTTGTATAAGGATGTAACAAAAAATAACCTCAGTAAAAACTCAGATAGCATTGACCTCCATAGCCATGAGTTGGGCTAACTTAATAGAAAAGAAATCTAGAAGCTGGAAAACAAATGCATGTTCAGCAACAGTTTGTGAATATTTTGTGTGTGTGTTTGTTTATGTAACAGTTTAGATGGAGCTGTCATCTGAATGAACAAGGGACAGCGGATGATTTGAAAGAGTTGGAGCCATACTGAAATGTTTTTTGATGACTTACTTAATTTTAAAGAAATGAGAGTGTTCCTTTACAGTGTAATAAAAGGAAATATCATGCTAAATTTAGAGACCACATGTCAGTGTATGGAACTCCAGATTAACCTTTAAATGATACAGGATGAATAGTGACAATTATGTGCAGTTAAAATATACTTGGAACTCTGCTGAGGACATACATAGAACCTCATTTAATCCTCACCTGGTTTTGTGTATATTTATTTTACTATTGAAGAAACTGAGAACACAGAAGTGACCATGTGTAGCATGAAGGTCACACGGTTAGTTAACAGAGGTTCTGAGATTTGAAACCAAGTTTGTCTGACCTCAGAGGTCATGCTTTAACCAGTGTTTCATAGCTATTGCCCTTGTAGATCCTTGGAAACCTCATTAAAATACTGACACTTGTTGAGTTTGCTGTCAACTAGGTTGTCTACTTCACAGGTGATATACGTTGCCTCTTTTCTATGCAGTTACTTAATTCCGTTAAAATTTAAATAAAGCAGTACTGAGAAAATGGACTGACTCTATTTACTGCCTCTTCCCTTGCTCTGAGAACTTAGGTTTACAGAATGTCTCTTACTTTGTCTCTCCACCCAGAAAATGGGAACCACAGTATTGATACTCATGTCTAGGCCTTACAAGAGCCAACATATTTATGTTTTGTTCACTAATCTATTTTAAGCACATAGTGTAGAGCTTGGTTTGTAGTAAGTGCTCAATCAATTACTGTTGAGGAGGTTACCATGATTAAAAGAGATGTTTTGTGTGTATGCTTAGCACTCTATCTTGGATAAGCATAGTACCCTTTACCTGCAATAAATGGTAAGTACTATTATTACCTTGAACTTTCAAAATGTAAGAAGAACACGTTTGTTATTTTTAGATTATTCCCATAATTCAGCATATTGAGATATTGTGATTTTGGATTCTCTCCCACAGCATAGCTATCAATGCTTCTATATCCATGCTACCTGATCACTCATCTTATATTTTTCTCTAACTTACTTATAAAAATATAAAACTGGACAGGTCTTGGAAATTTGTAATAGAATAGAAATCCTCTTCCAGGCTAGGTGTAGACTCTGAATTCAGGCTTCTACCTGGAAGGCTGTTTGGTCTTTTGGATTTCTAGAGATTTATAAGTGACAAGTGACTGATAAATCACCAATATTTTAAACCACACAGCCAAACAACTTTTACTGAGGCACCTTTCCTCACTATCTCCCTCGGAATCATTCTCACCAGGCCCCTGAGTGTAAAAAAGCATCTGGTGAAAGGCAGAAGACATGTCTCCTGGGTTGTCTTTTGACCTCATTTGCCATTTGCAGCAAAGATTTATCAGCTCCAAATTGAAAGAAATAGGAACTGATTTGTGAAGGCAAACATCAGGCTTTCATGAAAGAGAAGCAAAACATCCCTAATTTCCCAAGAAAATTTTGCCTGAATGTTATAAAACACAAAGAAAAAGACCCAGATGGTTTTACTCTTATGCTGCTCCTTTTGAGTCACTGATAAAAGTGAAAATTCTTTTTTTTTTTTTTGCTACTTAACCAATTTTAATATTGTCCCAGATGGCTCAGTGGATAAATAACCTTCCTGCAATGCAGGAGACACTGGTTCAACGCCTGGGTTGGGAAGATCCTCCAGAGGAGGAAACTCACTCCACTATCCTTGTCTGAAGAGTCCCGTGGTCAGAGGAGCCTGGCAGACTACAAAGGGTCACAAAGAGTCAGACACCACTGAGCAACTGAGCACATACAAGTTAGAAATATAATAGCTTTAAATTTTATATTATTTTTCAATCATCCTATTAAAATTTTTTCTTGAAACTTTAGAATTGGCACTAGAATCTCATTCTGAAAAACCAATAAAGAGACATTGTTAAGAAGATAGACTGACAGTACGAACTTTTCATCCCTTTTCCACAAACCCATTAAAATAGCATAAATGAATGAAAAAGAAAATTAACTACCGAAGACAAAGACAGTGAGAGGTGAGGCAAGAGCATAGCAAGATTTGAAATAATTTTAAGAAGACAGATTAACAGGAAGAAGGGTCATAAAAACTTCACAGAGCAAAGTTGAAGACTAAGTATTTGTCAAGGATTTTCTGGTGAAAATCAAGTTCTCAAAGTCCCTGAAAAGAGAGGTAATGAAAGGTGCTAGGGAAAAAGTGAAATTGATTGAAAATTCATATACAAAATTCTGAGACACTCAGATTTCCAGCCACATTCTAGGGAGCAGGCAGTTATGACTCTCCCAACTGTGGGTCTCCCATCCCTACAAATCCTTTGTAGATATTGAATCAGCAAATTTCTTGATACTGAGGAAGCAACTTTCATGGAATATAGATGTGAGGGGCTGAATTACACACTAGAGAATTTAAGAGTGAGGTTACCCTACACCAGCCTGGTGTATATAAAATATATACATATATGTATATGTATACATATACATGTGTATATAAAATATATACCTATTTTAAATATATTTATATATATTTATAATATACATATATATTTATATATATATAGCTGTGTCTGGAGAAGGAAATGGCAACCCACTCCAGTACTCTCACCTGGAAAATTCCATGGACTGAAGAGCCTGGTAGGCTACAGTCCATGGGGTCGCAAAGAGTTGGACACGACTGAGTGACTTCACAGTCACATAGCTGTGCCAGGTCTTAATTGTGGTGTGCAAGAGCTGTTCATTGTAGTATGTGGAATCTAGTTCCCTGACCGGGGATCGACCCCAAACCCCTGCATTACGAGCACAGAGTCTTAACCACTGCACCACCAGGGAAGCACCAATGGCTCATGGTTAAATGACCAGTCTAAGTTTTAGAAGCAACCAAAAGCTTTTCCTCAAAAAGAGTAGTTACCCACAGGAAATGGCAGGAATTTGCTCCAAAATCCTGAGTCTTCACTGAAATTCCCCTCTGGGGGCCTGCCAAAGTCTCCAACATGGTCTCTACATGCCATGGACACTTCAAGCACCGTTGACTCTACTTGGTCATGTGACAGAGCCTTTTCTTGTTCTGGGCTCCATTCAAAACTAACAGCTTCTTGGGTCACTTGGTAATGGACTGGAGTAGGACACTCAATGAGGAATGTCACCTCCCACATCCAACCAGGTGTCACCACTAGGTGCTATGACACTTTTGCTTTTTTGTCTGTAAGAGGGCCAGATGCTACAACTTTATCTTCACTTTAGAAGGATTATATTTACATGCTCTTTACTATGGGACCCCTGGACATTTTATTGAGGTGAAAGTCCATATTTTTGGTGTATTTGTTTCCCAGACTCTGACACACAAATATTTTGCCAATAATGTGGGGTAGTAGCTAGTTCTTGCTCATTTTAGGTCCAACCCATAGAATACAATTAATATAATTCATTTTGCAGAAGAGAAAAAATAATGACGTTCCCAGAGGACTTAATTATGACAGAGTAGAAGGGTCAGTATACTTATGATAATGGTTACATTGCTGGCCTTGCCAGTGAAAAGCAAGTTGTTCTGGTACTAATAAGTATCAAGAGAAACTATTTTGCCAGATCAAGCGTGCTGTCACTTCAGTCATGTCTGACTCTTTGTGACCGTAAGAACTGTATCCCACCAGGTTCCTCTATCCATGGGATTCTCCAGGCAAAAATACTGGAACGATCACCATGCCCTCCTCTAGGGGATCTTCCTGACACAGGGATCGAACCCACGTCTCTTGCATCTCCTGCATTACAGGCAGGTTCTTTAGTACTAGCACCACCTGGAAAGTGTGACACGTACAGGGCATTTATTTGTTTAAGAAATGAAACCACATTTGGAATAGAAGCTACAATTAGAGTCATGGTCTGGTTAAGTTTATGATAATCCATTGTCATTCTCGAGAGCCAAGTTTATGATAATCCATTGTCATTCTCGAGAGCCATCTGGCAGGCCAAATAGATGAGTTGAATGGGGGTTGGTGATAATTACCACACCATGATAGCCCTAACCCCACAGGTCAGAAAACTAATGCAAAGATTCTGTGAGTTCCTGAGTATGTGATTTAATTAGGCATTCTAGAACTCATTCTATCATCTCCATTATGTTTTACTCTAATATCACAGTATTAGTGAGTCCCTTCTTAACAACTCTACTTTAAAAACACACATTATTTAAGTGTGTTTATTTATGTACTTTATCCCTGTTACCAAGCCCAGGCACTCTGTCACCTTTTCCAGCTTTATTTTTCCATTTGATTTTATCTCCATTTATCATCTTATATATTTATTTATTATATTGTCTCTATATAATAGAATCATTGTAGACTTCCTGGCTATAATGTTAGATGTTAGGTAATGGGAAGATTGGGGAATCATGGGCACTCTGGTTGGTGACCCTTGGTTATGTCAGCTAAACTTCCCCTTATAGAAGCTACTCCCCACCCTCTTGGGTCACATGGCATGGAATTGCACTGAAAGGGCCCACCTGGATGACCCCTACCTCACTGGGTTATCTTGAGAATTAAATGGTAAAACTCATGGAAAAGATCTTGATACAAGTACCTGGCAAATGCTAATATTCTGGTGGCTCAGCTGGTAAAGAATCCACCTGCAATATGGGAGACCTGGGTTCGATCCCTAGGTTGGGAAGGTCCCCTGGAGGAGGACATGGCAACCCACTCCAGTATTCTTGCCTGGAGAATCCCCATGGACAGAGGAGCCTGGCTGGCTGCAGTCCATGGGGTCACAAAGAGTTGGACATGACTGAGCGACTAAGCACAGCACAGCACAGCAGTTTTTTCTTATAATTATTTTCATTAGTATTGAATATATTATCTTTGAATCTTAATTGTGCCAGGTAATTATTTCAGCTACTTAAAATTTGTAAATACTTCTCAGCTATGGTAGTGAATAAAACAGGAAAAAATTCTTATCTTTATAAAGCTTCACTTGCATCGAGAAATAAATACCTTGGTGATAAAGCTGAGGGGTTTGGCCAACGCACTAAGCATACACTGCAGTCTCTGTTGCTCTTCTTAATCAAAATGTGTCACCAGGATTTATGATCCTAACAATCTACAGTTGATTCTCTAATCCCTTGGTGCCATGAGTACTTAAATACTGAGCAACCAGAAACGCAATTACCCAGGAAAAGAAATCAACACTGAAAGGTCTATCTTTGTTGAATAATAAACAATAGAATCATTTGGGAACACTTTTAACATGCAGTGCTCCCAATAACTCAAAGCATGCAAAATTTTATTGAGAATTATTAATATTTAGAGCAGAAAAGTAATACTAAAAACTCAAAAGCAATATGCAAATAGTAATGTATTCATTGCTTAAGGTAGCGGGTGAATTATTATAATCCACTGTATTAAAGTAATTTGTCATTAGAAAGTGATTAGTAAGGAAATTGCTATAAACAATCTCTTCAGTTACATAAGCTAAATTATTGTAGAGTGTGATAAATTTGTGTAGGCAAGAATCTTAAGAAGAACTCTGTGGAATTGGACCATTGAGTTATATATCAAAATGACTGAATTCTTACAGTGAAAAAGTATGTGAAGCTAGTTTATTATTACTATCACTACTACTAATTCATGCAACACTAAATTATACTTGTAAACTATTGGATTTAGTGGCGTTAAGGAAGTAACAATTTTCTCCTCTTTGCTTCAGTTTCTCCATTTAGTGGTCACTAATATTTTATTTTATTTATTTTTTTTTTAATTTTTATTAGTTGGAGGCTAATTACTTTACATCATTACAGTAGTTTTTGTTATACATTGATATGAATTAGCCATGGATTTACATGTATTCCCCATCCCAGTCCCCCCTCCCACCTCCCTCTCCACCCGATCCCTCTGGGTCTTCCCAGTGCACCAGGTCACTAAAACAATTATAATACCAACCTCTCCTCTGTTGGACAATCAGAATGAGAATATAAATGTAAAGATTTTGAAAATGGAATAGCAGAGACTTCCCTGACAATCCAGTGGTTAAGACTTCATCTTCCAATGCAAGGGGTGCAATTTCGATCCCTGGTCAGGAAGCTAAGATTCCACATGACTTGTGGACAAAACTCCAAAACATAAAGCAGAAACAATATTGTGACAAAAAATTCAATGAAGACTTTAAAAATGGTCCATGTAAAATAAACTTTAAACAAAGAAAAAAAATGAAATAGTAAATAAAGAAATCTAAAGTGATAGTAAGAGTAATATTTTTATAATATTGACAACTGGAAAACTCTCTAAGTGTGCTGTAAAGCCAGAAACTAATCTTTGAAGATGTTATTCTTTTTTAGAGTAGTTTTAGTTTCACAACAAAGTTAAGAGGAAAGAACAGACAATTCTCCAATCAAAGCCGTACATTTGTTACTATTGACCAACCTACACTGACATAATCCCGCCAAAACTAATTTTCTTTTTTAAAAAATTGAGTCATAGATAAATCTGGATGAAGTATTTAATCTTTTCTAACTTTGTTTTTTTCATATGTAAATGGGGATGAATGTCTCACAGAACTATGATGAAGAGATAATACCAGTATGAACACTTATTGTGAAAACATTACTCAGTTGTATTGAGATCTTTTTTGGGGGTGTTAGTTCTAGAAGATCTTGTAGGTCTTCACAGAACTGTTCAACTTCAGATTCTTCGGTGTTACTGGTCAGGGCATAGATTTGAATTACCGTAATATTGAATGGTTTGCCTTGGAAACTAACAGAGATCATTCTGTCGTTTTTGAGATTGCATCCAAGTACTGTATTTCAAACTCTTTTGTTGACTATGATAGCTACTCCATTTCTTCTAAGGGATTCCTGCCCACAGTAGTAGATACAATGGTCATCTGAGTTAAATTCACCCATTCCAGTCCATCTTAGTTCACTGAAGTATCAATAACCTCAGATATGCAGATGAAACCACCCTTACGGCAGAAAGTGAAGAAAAACTAAAGAGCCTCTTGATGAAAGTGAAAGAGGAGAGTGGAAAATGTTGGCTTAAAGCTCAACATTCAGAAAACTAAGATCATCTCAACATTCAGAAAACTAAGATCATGGCTTCCAGTCCCATCACTTCATGCAGATAGATGGGGAGACAGTGGAAACAGGGGCTGACTTTATTTTTCTGGGCTTCAAAATCACTGCAGATGGTGATTGCAGCAATGAAATTAGAAGACACTTTCTCCTTGGAAGGAAAGTTATGACCAACCTAGATAGCATGTTAAAAAGCAGAGACATTACTTTGTCAACAAAGGTCCATCTAGTCAAGGCTATGGTTTTTCCAGTCATCATGTATGGATGTGAGAGTTGGACTATAAAGAAAGCTGAGCACTGAAGAATTGATGCTTTTGAACTGTGGTGTTGGAGAAGACTCTTGAAAGTCCCTTGGACTGCAAGGAGATCCAACCAGTCCATCCTAAATGAGATCAGTCCTGGGGGTTCATTGGAAGGACTGATGTTGAAGTTAAAACTCCAATACTTTGGCCACCTGATGGAAAGAGCTGACTCATGTGAAAAGACCCTGATGCTGGGAAAGATTGAGGGCAGGAAGAGAAGGGGACGACAGAGGATGAGATGGTTGGATGGCATGATCGACTCGATGGACATGGGTTTTGGTGGACTCTGGGAGTTGATGATGGACAGGGAGGCCTGGCGTGCTGCGATTCATGGGGTCACAACGAGTCGGACACGACTGAGCAACTGAACTGAACTGAACTGTATTGAGATCATTACCATTACTATTTCCATCACATTGTCACACAATCACCATCATCATCGTCACCATTCCTGTCACCATCAACAATATGGTGTTATACCACCCTAACTATGGCCCCATCAAATGTGTAAGAAACAGGGAGAGTGCCAGACTTAATTTATACAACTTGAGACAAGGAACACACTGCCAGATGGTTACAAGTTAAGGAAGAAATAACTATAACATAAGTGTTCTGAGGGACACAAATTAGGTATATATAGGAGTTTGTGAATAAGACAAGATGAATCTGACCTGACTTTTTAAATAGTAATTCTATTCTTATTTTAAGACAATCAACAGTTATCTAGAGTAATTAAAAATTTCATAACAAATCCACACAAATCTTTATAAATTTTAATATTTATCAGATTAAATCTTACTTTTTAAAAATTATGAAGTCAAACTTTAATAGCCTACTAAAATAGCATATTAAATATTTTAGCATCATGAAATATACTTGCCTAAGTCCAAATTTGTTTTTAAATATCTAGACCAACAGTACAACTATTCAGCTTTGTACAAAAATTCCATATATCAACAGAAAATACAGTTGAGAACAAAAATACAAAAATATTTAAAGAGAATCTCTAAGCTGAATTTTATTGCTGCAAAACAGACATATAGTACTGATTAAACATCTAAAGTGCTTTTCCTTTACAAAAATATGTATATTCTTAAAAGACTAAGTTATTAACAATGACATAGTAATCTTTCGCTTCCATTTGAAGGATTTATAAGCTCAATTTTACAACCACAAAAAAACCTTTTATTTGTATTAAGATGTCAAAATAAGGCAAAATTTGACAAAAAGAAGGTTTAAAATATATTTCTAAGGAAAATTACAAAAAACCGCACAATAAAGTCTATGATTGTTTTATTTAACATGAGGGCTACTCTATTAAAAGATGTATTATTGTTTAGTTGCTAAGTAACATTCAACTCTTTGTGACCCCACGGACTCTAGCCTACCAAGCTTCTCTGTCCATAGGATTTCCTAGGTTAAAAATACCAGAGTGGGTTGTCATACAGTCCAATGAGTCTCAAAGAGTCAAGCACAATGTATCTACTAAATAGCACTCTATTAAAAACTGATTCTTGCTGTTGTGTTGACAGAAGTAGCAAACACAACAGAACAATGGTGCTCACCAGACGAGCCCTTGTTGTCTCTTATAAGGATACTTGGGCCCCCATTCCCCAAAAAAAATGCATCAAAAGAAAGCCAACCCCAAACAATGTTAGACAAATTCCATTTCCTTTCTAAGGTGCAGAATTCCAGCTCTGCTGGACAGATTTGAGTCCAGCTTATACCTGGGAATGGTCCCCTGCCTCTCCTTCTCCCTGCAGCCCTATCCAATCAGCAAATAACAAATTAATATTTTTAAACTTCATTCTAATTGATTTCCTTCCAACCCTTCTCTATTATCTTGCAAGAATTCTAACTCTTTGGTGGTTTCGTCACTAAGTTGTGTCAAACTCTTGTGAACTCATGGACTGTAGCCTGCCAGGCTCCTCTGTCCATGGGATTCTCCAGGCAAGAATACAGGAGTGGGTTGCCATTTCCTTCTCAAGGAGATCTTCTTGACCCAGGAATTGAACCCTGGTCTCCTGCATTGCAGGCAGATTCTTTACGGACTGACCTGCAAGGGAATCTCTCACTCTTTGGCACATTATTAAGGGTTCTTTCCTTCTGTGACTCTGCCCATCCATTAGAATATATCCATCCCCTTCACTTCAGTTCAGTTTAGTTCAGTTGCTCAGTTGTGTCTGACTCTTGAGGCCCCATGGACTGCAGCATGCCAGGCTTCCCTGGCCATCACCACAACCCCTAAGGCCTGCTCAACCTCATGTTCACGGAGTCTGTGACATCATCCAACCATCTTATCCTTTGTCATCCCCTTCTCCTCCTGCTTTCAATCTTGCCCATCATCAGGGTCTTTTCCAATGAGTCAGTTCTTTGCATCCAGTGGCCAAAGTATTGGAGCTTCAACTTCAACATCAGTCCTTCCAAAGAATATTTAGGACTGATTTCCTTTAAGATGGACTGGTTTGATCTCATTACAGTCCAAGGGACTCTCAAGAGTCTTCTCCAACACCACAGCTCAAAAGCATCACTTCCTTGGCACTCAGCTTTCTTTATGGTCCAACTATGACATCCATACACGACTACTGGAAAAACCATAGCTTTGACTATATGAACCTTTGTCAGCAATGTAATCTCTCTTCTTTTTAATACTCTGTCTAGGTTGACCATAGCTTTTCTTCCGAGGAGCAAGCATCTTTTAATTTCATGGCTGTAGTCACCATCTGCAGTGACTTTGGAGCCCCCTAAAATAAAGTCTCTCACTATTTCCATTGTTTCCCCATCTATTTGCCATGAAGTGATGGGAATGGATGCCACTATCTTAGTTTTTGGAATGATGAGTTTTAAGTCAGCTTTTTCACTCTCCTCGTTTACTTTCATCAAGAGGCTCTTTAGTTTCTCTTCCCTTTCTGCCATAAGGTTGATGTCATCTGCATATCTGAGGTTATTGATATCTCTCCTGGCAATCTTGATTCCAGCTTGAGCTTCATCCAGTTTGGCATTTCCCGTGATGTACTCTGCATAAAAGTCAAATAAGCGGGGTGACAATAAACAGCCTTGGCATACTCCTTTCCCAGTTTGAAACCAGTTTGTTGTTCCATGTACTGTCCTAACTGTTGCTTCTTGACCTGCATACAGACTTCTCATGAGACAGATAAGGTGGTCTGGTATTCCTATCTCTTTAAGAATTTTCCAGTTTGCTGTGATCCACACAGTCAAAGGCTTTAGCGTAGTCAATGAAGCAGAAGTAGATGTTTTTATGGAACTCTCTTGCTTTTTCAATGATCCAACGACTGTTGGCAATTTGATCTCTGGTTCCTCTGCCTTTTCTAAATCCAACTTGAACATCTGGAAGTTCTCGGTTCACGTAGTGTTAAAGCCTAGCTTGGCGAATTTTGATCATTCCTTTGCTAGCGTGTGAGACGAGTGCAATTGTGTGGTAGTTTGAATATTCTTTGGGATTGCCTTTTGGGATTGCCTTTCTTTGGGATTGGAATGAAAACTGACCTTTTCCAGTCCTGTGGCCACTGCTGAGTTTTTCAAATTTGCTGGCATATTGAGTGCAGCACTTTCACAGCATTATGATTAAGCAAGAGCAACTCAATAATTGACTCATGTTAATCATTATTACTGAATACCAGACTAACATTTCCTAATGGATAAGAATTGGGTGTTGCTTCCTTTGCATATTCTGAGGTCTGACACATTTGTATATTAAATATTTAGCCATTGACTTTTATAGATTCACTTTAACACAGACAGTACCAAACAAGCAAGGACAGCATATACTTGTAAGCTTTCAAATTTCCACCCTGTCTTAGCAACAATACTAAGAGGTCACAATTAGAAGAATTTTTCTGTATTCTGAAAACAAACAGGAAACTTAGTTATATGGATGTTTATGTAATTTTCAGGTGAAATTATGTTTGTGGTCTAATTTGATGGCATAAAGTAAACCATTTTTCTATTTCATCAAGTATCCAAGCATTTAATACTTAAAGTCAGGAGCTATTGAGTGATAAAAATATGCAAACACCAACATTTCTTGTTGTTGTTCAGTCACCAAGTCATGCCCGACTCTCTGAGACCCCATAAGCTGCAGCACACCAAGTTTCTCTGTCCTTCACTCTCTCCCTGAGTTTGCTCAAACTCATGTCCATTGAGTCAGTGATGCCATCCAACCATCTTATCCTCTGTCACCCCCCTCTCCTCTTGCCTGCAATCTTTCCCAGAATCAGGGTCTTATAAATAAGCATAATTTGAAATAAAAAAGATGGAATAGTTATTGGTGACTGTTTTGAAGCAGAGAGAAGCTATGTAAGAAATCAGTGGGACTTTTACACTCCCAGGAAGTCATGATTTCTGAAAATTATGGGTAGCTAATGTGGCTCAGATGATAAAGAATCTGCCTGCAAGGCAGAGTGTGAGTGTTTGATCTCCAGGTCAGGAAGATGGCCTGGAGGAGGAAATGGCAACCCACTCCAGTATTCTTGCCTAGAAAATCCTGTGACAGAGAAGCCTGGTGGGTTACAGTCCATGGGGTCACAAAAGAGTTGGACACAACTGAGCGACTACACAACAGTAACATCATACTAGTTCATGTGATGGATCCTACATTGTCATGGTGCACTCAAGGACCAAGAGGGGAAAAAAGAGGATAATTGTTTTCATTATATGATGCATAATGAATTATTCTCTATGTTTATTACTCATGAATCATTAGTAGAAAGAGAGCTAGATAGGAATAGTTTAAAATGATTCATTTTCTCCAATTCCAAAGACCATTATTTATGTTCAATTTTTAACCAAAAACTTTCCTGCACTGTCATTTAATGTTAACTTTTCCGCAACTCCCTTTTTGTCACGTTTGATCATTTCATTCTCTTCTGACTTCAAAAGCCATACCAAAAAAACTCACCCACACTATTCTCACACTTTTTGATGAGAAAAAAGATTAGAAAAGTTTGAGTGTGATGAATGTTTAAAAGGTTCTAATAGGACTATCTGTTTTTAGATAGCTATTTGCCTGATACTGACACTTTTTTCCTTATTCTGTGTACTCTGTTCTGTCCTTCAATCTTTGCTATATTAAACTTTTCTTCCTTTCTTCTGTTGCCAAGTTCCCAGTACAATAAAACTTGAGCTGATTAAGTCCTTAAACAGAAAAATTGTCATAAGATGGGGTGCAGAAAGGTCAGTCTTGAATTTCATTGAGATATTTTGTCAAATCAGTAACAGCAAAGGTCAGCTGGGCTCTGAGTGGAATTATATTTTCTTCCAGCTTTGAGATAGTTTATGTTTGTAGAATTCTATATCTGAAATGATCTGATTTCAGTTTTAAGTATTGTATGTGTTCAACACATAGACACAAAAGATAAGCAATTACTGAGTAATCATTAGTTAATATCAGTGTTGTTTTGTATATGATGGTAAAGTTCAGTGAAGAAATAGTTGTTATAGCTTCTAACATTTTAATATAGATATTTGTGAAATTATGTGATACTAAGACTCACAGTAAAAGAATACAGTTTATTGATACAAACATTTAAATATGCTCAGTGGTCACTTAGCCTAATTCCTTAACTTTGTTCATAAAATAATCCACCCATTCATGTTAAGTAACTCTATTTATACCACTTTTTCATAGTCTTCAAAAGCAGCTGCATTCTGCCTAGTACATTAGCAATAAACCTCCTGACACATTAGAGGCCATTGCCTGATCACACTTAACAATGCTGCATAACATTTTTTTTTGCTTTGAAGTGTGTAACCTATCTTCTTTCCTCACATTATTTACAAGTCCTGCTTGCTTAGAAAGAAACTTCTACTGTGGCCAATATGGAATAACAGAGTCTGAATGTTTCTTCCTATAAAAACAAACCAGAGAGAGAGGTAGGGAGAGATTGAAAAAGACAGACAAAGAGATGGAGAGAGAGAAACATACAAAACAAAGATTTGCCTGACTCTTTGCAACCGCCTGGACTATAGCCTGCCAGGCTCCTCTGTCCATGGGATTATCCAAGCAATACTGAAGTGGGTTGCCATTTCCTTCTCCAGGGGATCTTCCCAACCCAGGGATCGAACCCAGGTCTCCTGCATTGGCAGGTGGATTCTTTACCACTGAGCCACCTGGGAAGCCCAGTAGAATTTAAGACGAATATCTAACTTAAATTTTAGAACATCAGTTACAGAGGAATAACACTACTGTCTAAAAAAAAAAAAGAAACAACTCATCTCCAGCTAGTTCATTGTTCCTTTTGATGTGCTCCACATTTGGGAACAAATGGTAACTTCCTCTTCTTCTGAGGAAAACTAAGGAGACAAAACCATGGAAATGCCACCAAGTAGGTCACTGCATGTGTCCAACACAGAGAATGCCATTTGCAACCATTTAAAAATATTCTTGTAAAAGAATGATAAAAATCTCATATAAATGTTACTATCTTCCACAGCAAGTAGCTCTTAGCAATTAAAAAAAAATGTTTGATTGGTAAACATATTGGTGAATGAATGAAGTGAAAGGAACCACAAGTTTCAAAAGTGCATATTCCAGGGACTTCCCTGGCTGTGTAGAGGCTATGAATCCACCTTCAAATGCAAGGGATGTGGGTTCCACCTCTGGTCTGGGAACGAAGATCCCACATGCCAAGGACGAAGCCCGCATACTGCAGCTACTGAACCCACTGGCCACAACTAGAAACTCTGTGTACTGCAAGGAAACATCTCATGAGCCTCAACTAAGACCTGATGCAGCCAAATAAAGATTTTTAAGTGCATTTTTCAGTGCAAGAAGCTCGTATCCATGTCTTTTGTCCATTGAGAAACAGTTAAAAAATTCTCACCTATAGGAAGCTCAGCTAGTTCCAGCTTATTCCTTATGTTGTTTGCTAGAGATCTGTCTTCAGCCTTCTAACTAAATATAAGTGCAGAATACAGAATTTATTCTCACAAGTTCTCAGATACATTTTGCTAGAGCTGTGGTTCTTATAGAAGCATTAAGAGCCAAGAAAATAAAACCCAAAACTGTGGACTGTCAATATTATTTGTTTCCAGAAGGATGATTATTTATATTTGAAAGGTTCCATACTAGAGATAAATCAACATGTTCATAATAATTTTCAGAAAGGATATCTGAGGTCAAAGCTTTGAAGTTTTGTGAATCACTCTGAGAAAATTCATCTGGATCTTGAAAATAGGGAAAGTCCTGGGTATCTCTCAGTGAGAGGCTTGTACCTTTAATTAACTTTATAATGAATAGACTATTGCAGAACTTCATTGGAATAGAGGTTAACTTAAAGATTTTTGTCTGGTAGAGAGGCAAATGTTCTCATGTTGGTATGACAGATAACCCCCTAAATTATAATTTAGTGTAACCTGTGTTCTATCAAACTCAGCTATCCTATTTTAACATTCTTTACTAATCTGCCTATAGACACTTAGCTTCTCAAATACTCTTCGGACTGGTTAAACCATCTTTGTGTTCAGTCACTCAGTCATGTCTGACTCTTGTGACCACATGGACTTTAGCCCACCAGGCTCCTCTGTCCATAGGATTTCCCAGAGAAGAATGCTGGAGTGTGTTGCCATTTCCTACTCCAGGGGATCTTCCAGACTCAGGGATCAAACCCATGTCTCCTGCATTGGCAGGCAGATTCTTTACCAGTGAGCCATCTGGGAAGCCCCTTAAATCATCTTACTGGTTTATTAATGCAGTGAATTTAGTACAGTCTTGGATATATGCTCATGTTATATCTGTATGAGAATTGTCTTTTTCAATCTTTTGAAAAATTTTAAAGCAACAATAGTTGTTTTTCACTTATTACCATTTCTTTTTATTCCATTGGGTCTTGTAATACTATTTTAAGAGACTCTAAATGGATAGGATGGCATAAAGTCTGTAACACAAGCCTAGTCCCATCTCTGACTACTTCTGTAATCCCAAGTAACTCGTAACCCCTCATCCACAAATGGTGAGATTGTACTAGCTGGCGTATAAGTGTGAATTCTAAAGAGTGAGTGATAAGTGGGTACAATTCCTTACTTAAATTTTAGAATGGCCACTACAGAGGACAAGCACCACCATTCATTGGATATTAAGGCTTCACTTCCTCAGCACATGTAATGGAAACTGGAGCAACTCAAAATATATTGGCATGAGTCCCACACAAGTAATTTTATGAATCAGTCCCTCATATTTTGATGCTACGTTCCCCACAAAGCTTACCCTGATTCCTTCAGCCTCAAGCAGTATCTCCTGCTTCAAAACTACAAATGTAAGGGGCTTCTCTGGTGATCCAGTAGAATCCACCTTGCGGTGCAGGGGACACTGGTTCAATCCCCGGTCTGGGAAGACTTCACGTGCTGTGGGGCAACGAAGCTCATGCACCACAACTGCGGAAGCCTGCATGTCTAGAGCCTGTGCTCTGCAAGACGAGAAGTCGCACAGTGAGAGGGCTGGGCAATGCAACTAGAGAGGAGCTCCCACTCGCCGCAACTAGAGAAAGCCCACCCACAGCAAAAAAGACCCAGCACAGCCAAAAAAAATACAAAAATAATGTTTTTAAAATTACAAATGCACCATATATATATCCCTTACATGTTACGTGAGTTTGCGTGTTTATCCCCATCTACTCAATTAAAACAGAAAGTGGTGGGACCTCGTGGTTCTACCAAGGCTACACTTCTCAATGAGGTGAATGTAGGGTCTACCATTACCTATCTTTCTATATAAATTAATAGAAACAGTGGGAGGGTATAAGCTGTATCAGCAGTGACTATTTTTCTGGGATATGATGCTTATAAGTTTCTCTCGTGATCTTTAGAAAAAGCAGCTTCGATTTGGGTAAAAATAAAATAAAAATAAAACAAGCAAGTGAAACTTCAAAGGACTTCTTCATTACACAAGGTCCCAACTGAACTTCTTAGATATCCTGTAATGTCCTTTACCATTTGGCTCCAAACTGTATGTCCAGACTGAGCTCTCATCATTTTTTCCAATAAATTCTATTTCACAGCCATGCTGGAATTTTGTGGTTTCCTGAGCATGTCATATACTTTCATACCTTTGCGACTTTCACCTTATTGTTCTCTTGGCCTAAAAAACATTTCTCACTGTCCTCACTTGAAAAAAATAAATCAACATGAAAGTCAAAGGCAATCTAAAATGTCTTCTTTGTGAAGCTGTCTTCTGTTTCCAACTTCTGAAAAACAGTGCAGACTAAAGGTTAATTGTATATTTCTGCAGAACCATATAGCTTCTGCAGAGTAAGGAATGTCTTTTCTCTTTCTACCCTCCAGAATTAAATAATAAACAATAACAATAATATTAACGATAAGTGAATGAATGTAAAACATGGCATGTACCTTTCGACTAAGGGCTGGCTAGCTATTTATGGTTTATATAATGATCTTTCCATTTCTCATCTCAAATTTCCCATTAAATTAAGTGTACATTCTACAATGGACACAGTCACATACTTTCTTCTCCTTTCTTCCTGGTTTCAGCCTTGTTTAATAATTCACAAATTTTCTACCAAATCATTTGGTTCTCTAAGTTAGCTTGGATCTCTGATTACTTTATGAGAATTATGGTTCTCACAGCATCTCCTACTTCTCCTCTCCTGGGAGGACTTCCTCTCCCAGACACCTTTTGCCTTCTCGTGGAATGCGCAGCATCCTGGTGATAAGAGAGTTTCAAGTCTTGGTTCCGCACAGCTGTAGAAGCTCATTCAGTAGGTACTTTCCTCCTGATGTTATTGTTGTGTGTGCTCAGTCATGTCTGACTCTTTGAGATCCTATGGACTGTAGCCCACCAGGCTTCTCTGTCCATGTAATTTCCCAGGCAAGTGCTGGATTGGGTAGCCATTTCCTCCTCCAGGGGATCTTCCTGACCCAAGGATTGAACCCTCACCTCTTGCGTCAGCTAAATTGGCAGGTGGATTCTTTACCACTGCACCACCTGGGAAGCCTACCCCCACGGGTTTTCCCAACAGCACAGATCTATCTGTGAAGCTTCCATCTATGTAGGGCAGTGGTTCTTGATGGTTGACAGAGATGGAGTGAGTGTGGGAGATGGTGTTTTACTTTCTTCTTTTTAAAAAATATTTCTTTCTTTCTTTCTGGCTGTGTCAGGTCTTAGCTGCAGCATGTGGAATCTCACTATGGCCAGCAAACTCCAGAGTGCATGGGCTCAGTAGTTGGGCTCAGTAGTTGCCACACCCTGGCTTAGTTGCTCTGTGGCATGTGGGATCTTAGTTCCTCAGCCAAGGATCGGAACCACGTCCCCTGCAATAAATGGCAGACTCTTTTATTTAATACAAATTTATTTGTTTTTTAAAAATTTATTTGTTTTTAATTGGAGGACAATTGCTTTACAATATTGTGTTGGTTTCTGCCATGAATCAGCTATGGGTACACATATGTCCCCTTCCTCTTGAACCTCCCTCCCACCTCCCACCCCAGAAGGTGGACTTTTAACCACTGGACTGCCAGGGACGTTCCTGAGATAGTGTTCTTCAAGGGTAGACATATCAATATTTGCTAACCCACTGTCTTCCAGATTCAATCCTTATGCTGACATGTCTTTGTTCTTCCCTTCTCCTTAGGATGATGTGGTCTCTAGTAACTATTAGAAAAGTGTTGTGAGAGGAAGTGCAGATATATACAATACTTGGAAAAGAAAGGAATGACTCTTCAAGGGAAACAAGAATCAGAGCTGATGTTGCCACTCACAGTCACAGAAAGTCACAGATCAAGTCTCTAGGTCTTCTTGTGTAATTGGCTCACAGTTGGAGAGTATTCAAGCTGAATTAGAAATATTAGGGTAAAGGGGGAGTATTACATAGAAAAGAATAAGGAATACACCGAGCTCAGCTTTCTCAAATGTTAAAAGTAATAGAGTTAATAACATATCTGCTCCTTACTAGGAGCTTTATTTTCACAACTAGAAGGAAGGTATGATTTGCTTCGTGTGGATAAGTGAACTGACCTTGAGGAAAGCCAACTGTCCAGGCCAAGGTCACAGAGAGAGGGAGAAGCAGAGCCATGATGTAGACCCAGGTCCATTTCCATTCTTCCCCTTTCACTCTATTTGTTCTACAGCACTAACGAAGTTCATGCTAAGACTGAAGGGGCCCCTAACCTTCAGATATCATGACTTTAGTCTGAGTCACGAATACAGCAGGAAAAGAAAGTAGAGCCTGTATATTTAGATTGTGCTGCTTCTAAAATTGCCTCAAACATTTTGTTGAGAATGAATGGCTAATTAGCCCAAATTAAACTGATTAGTGACAGGAGTAATATTGACATCAGATAACTAATACTTAAGGCGATACGTATAGATGTCTCCATTTCCAAGGTTGACTTAATATTTCATATGCACAGTCACTGATGAATTTCCTTGGCTTCCTGAATGTGTTGCAAAGCTGATTATCAATGATTCTTTTCATACTAATAGCTACCAGTTATTGAATTTTGCCCTGGGCCAGTGACTGTATTCAGCAGTCGCACGGATCATCTCATTTAATGCTCACAACACCTTTATGAGTTGGGAAAATCATTATTCCCACCCTGTTTATTCTGAAATGTAGGCTCAGAGACTAAGTTAACTTGTCTAAGAGTCTACAGGTAAAACCGTATTGATTCACAGCAATCATTGGGCTAAGTGGCATTTCAAAAATTAAGATGATATAATATCACTTGAAAAGAAATGTCATTTATAAATCAAATACATTGAAATTACCATCCTATGATCAAAATTCAAACACAAGGAAGAGTAGTTCAGCAAATATTATATGCTTAGAAGGCTGCCTTTGGTGGAATTTTTTTTATTCTACACTAGAAAAGCCAGAAATCTGTATGCAGGTCAAGAAGCAACAGTTAAAACTGGACATGGAACAATAGACTTGGTCCAAATTGGGAAAGGAGTACATCAAAGCTGTATATTGTCACCCGGCTTATTTAACTTGTTTGCAGAGTACATCATGAGAAATGCTGGACTGGATAAAGCACAAGCTGGAATCAGGATTGCAGGGAGAAATATTAGGAACTTCAGATATGCAGATGACACCACCTTTCTGACAGCAAGTGAAGAAGAACTAAAGAGCCTCTTGATGAAAGTGAAAGAGGAGAGTGAAAAAGTTGACTTCAAACTCAACATTCAGAAAACTAAGATCATGGCATCTGGTCCCATCACTTCATGGCAAATAGATGGGGAAACAGTGGAAACAGTGATAGACTTTATTTTAGAGGTTCCAAAATCACTGCAGATGGTGACTGCAGCCATGAAATTAAAAGACACTTGCTCCTTGGAAGAAAAGTTATGACCAACCTAGACAGCTTATTAAAAAGCAGAGACATTACTTTGCCAACAAAGGTCCATCTAGTCAAGGCTATGGTTTTTCCAGTAGTCATGTATGGATGTGAGAGTTGGACTATAAAGAAAGCTGAGCACTGAAGAATTAATGCTTTTGAACTGTGGCATTGCAGAAGACTCTTGGGAGTCCCTTGGACTGCAAGGAGATCCAACCAGTCCATCCTAAATGAAATCAGTGCTGAATATTCATTGGAAGGACTGATGTTGAAGTTGAAACTCCAATACTTTGGCCACCTGATGGGAAGAGCTGACTCATTGGAAAAGACCCTGATGCTGGGGAAGATTGAGGGCAGGAGGAGAAGCAGATGACAGGGGATGAGATGGTTGGATGGCATCACCGACTCAATGGACATGAGTTTGAGTAAACTCCAGGAGTTGGTGATGGACAGGGAGGCCTGGTATGCTGCAGTCCATAGGGTCACAAAGAGTCGGACACAACTGAGCAACTGAACTGAACTGAAGAAAAGCTAGAGTGATAGAAACTTCTAGCTGTTAAATTTAAAACATTTTTTTTACATAAAACCAAATCACGTCTACAGAAACAGTATCACTTACAAACACTATATAGGTATCGGTCAGCAACAGTGAAGCCTCTCAGCATGATTGGGTCATATTTGCAGTTCCCATAAGGAAATGATTGTATCCATGGCAACAGGTACTAGAAATGTATTGCATTGCTATAAACTCTCCAGGCTTTAAGATTTCATTTATCTGATTTAAAAAAAAAATCATCCTCTTATTTAAACAAATAAGTATGCATATTTATCTACATCAGTGTGAAAGTGGTTTAATAATTCTAGGTTTGTTTGGGGTTGATTTTAAAGATAGATAGACAGTATTTTTAAGATTTTAAGTAAAAATGTTTTTTCCTTTATACTAAAATTCACTTCATCCTACCTCAAATTGCTTTTAATTTCAGATATGGAAGATTGTGCTTGACTTTTAAAACATGAATGTGGATTCAATTTCTGACATCAATTATTTTCCCTGGTTCTTATGTAGATTAAAAGTACACCACAAAAATGTAACTTAAGTGCTATTGCCAATTAGCCTTTAGTACACACAAACCCCAAATTAGACTTTTTTTTTTAATTTTAATAGTCTTCTTTTGAAAAATCACTTTTCTCAAATGATATTAGTTAGTTACTGAAAATGTTATCTATCCTGATGCCATGCCAGTAACCCACACTGATTTCTCTTGTTTTTCGGATGCAGTCCACTGATGAGCAAACAGGGGCATATAAGGACATCAGGGCCCTGAAACAGCCTGGGTTCCTCCCCCACACCTTCCCAGAGGAGAATCTCATCAGCCGTGTTTTTCTTGAGAATCCGATGATATCAGAGACCCACATGCAACACCTCCAGGAATTCTTGAATTCCGGTACTGACTGCTTACCTTAGCTCCCTCTCGCCATTATTTTTCTTCCTAAAGTTCTGATTGAGGAGGAGGGCTGCAGAAGAAAGACGGGAAAGAAAGAGAAAATCATGTCTTTTCATCTGTGTGGCTAAGTTTTCTCTGCAGGGGCAAAACAGTTTCCACTTTTTGTCTGTAAAGCCACGACTGGTACAACTTTCTAACTGGCTTCCTTTTCATTATGCATATATTTTAGTTTCTTGTGATAGGAAATTACTTAATATCACTTTACATTTTTTTAATGAGAATTTCAGAGAAAGGAATGAAGAAAGTGAGGGAGGGAGGCAGGGAGAGACCGTTTCTTTCACCCTTAGAATACCAAATAGGAAGTGGGCTTGTGGAGCAATTCTAACCCTTTCCTGCACTCCCCCACATCAGCTCATCCCAACCAGGCCCCCAGGTAACCAGATTGGTGTTTCTGGTTATCTAGTGCCCATCGCGGGCCTGAGGCCATCGAAGTGGGGGAATCCAGGGGCTGTCCTACAGTGACCTATTTTAGCAATGACTCAAGAAGGCTGACGAAGAAGAGAAATTCTCAGCCTCCTTTTTTTCTACCAGCTTGCTTTCTCTCTATCAATCTGCAGTGACTCCTTTTTTGTTTGATGAGGGCTATGTTTATCTTGTTTTTAAGAATGGGTTGGTGGGTGTGAAAACGATGAGTTAGAAAATAGCTGTATTATGAGAATTCCCTGGTGGTCCAGTGGTTAAGACCCCACACTTTCACCACCCAGGTTAAGGGTTCAATCCCTGGTGGGAGAACTAAGATACTGCAAATCGCAATGCATGGCCAAAAAAAGAGAAAAGAAAATACTTACATTAGTAAATAAGTTATAGGTTTGTCAAAAAACTGGAGCAAAACTGGGAACTGAAATCAAGCTCAGGAGTAAATGATCCAAACACTGAGGTGCAGAGAAAAGGAACTGCCCAGAAGCACCATCTGTGTGGGGGGTTGACCTCTGGGACAGAAAGTCCAAGTTTCAGTTCGCAGTTCACATGGCAAACTCTTCCCTGGCTCCCAGCGCCCTGGGACGGTACAGCCCCCACACAGTTGTGAGCACACTGCATGAGTTTTAGGTGATCCTGACTGCTCAGCACTTTCAACCCTCTAAGGAGGCCTTCCTGGACACTCATTCAGCTCACCATCTTAACTGTACCGAAACCTTGCAAGTCATACCCACTGTCCTTGTTTAATGACTGACACAACAGAGGCTACAAGGAAGCTCAGCACAAGCCAGGATTGATACTAATACGGGTCCAAGGTGGGTGCTCCCCCGCCCTGTGCGGCCTCCCAGCGACCGCTGCTGGTGCGTGTGAAGCCAGAGGAGGAAGGAATTCCTTACCTGCCCAAGGAATTCATCGTCAAGGAAAAAGACATTCCATGAACACTTTCTTTCACCTTCTATTCTTTAAACCACATACATATGACTGATTTCTTTATTTTTATTTCTATTGAAGTATAGTTGCTTCACAATGTTGTGTTAGAGTCTCTTCTTGAGAGACTTCCCTATTGCCTGTACAAGCTCCATAGGGGGCACCGTTTCCTGACTCCCCATGAGAGGAAGGCCTTGGGGGTGGTAGACGAGCTCCAGGTTCCAGGGGGAAGTGGGTGGAGTCCAGTCTGCACCCACATTATCATCTGGCTCCAGGGGACCACTAGCTTCCCTTGAAGCAGTTCCTTCAGCTGTGCCTCACCAACTCTCCTCATTGGAGGGGGCAAAACCAACTCAAAAAACTAGAGTATATATTACAATCTTCTCCATCCACATACATCTTCACTTAATGCCTTGCACCAGGAACACATAAACAAAGCCTTCTGCATGTCTAATTTCACCTTTGAAGAAAAACTTAAAGCCCTCACATTCATCAGCTTTGCAAGAAGACATGAGACACTTCCACAACCCCTTAACCCTTCCAGATGGATTACAGCCTATTATTCCTCCCAGAATATTCTTGCATCTGTTAACACTGGTCCTGGGTTGTGAGAGTTTGTTCTTTATCATGTTCTATTTTCTGACTTATCTAGAAGGAACATTCAAATTTAATTCTATGATAATACTTCAAGGGAAAAGGGGAGTGAACTAAGAGGAAAGAGAGAAAATTCAAGTTGATTTAATTTTTACTGCCATAAATTTGTTTATTGTTGGAAAGCTATATACACAATCAATATGTTTGTTTTAAAAAAGAACCAAGGGCATTTCAATCCCTAAAATTTGGACGTGTAACAAATAGAAATGAAGATGCATACCTGAATTTCTGTTTATACCCCTGAGACAACTATGTTTTGTTTTTAATGCTATAAGACAGAGTAATTCCTCATTCCTCATGAATTCATTTGTTTTATAAAATGATTCACCTGAGAAAATTCCAATTCCATGGGAACATGTCCAAACAAAATCATTCTTCATTCCAGCTTAGAGATGGGGTTCTGAATTAAATCTACTCTAAAGCTCATTTCATTTCAAAAGTCACCAAAAAATATACATTTCCCTTTGCTATTAATATTTTAAATGATGCAATTGACTCTAAAATACATACTTTCTTCTGGGACTTCATTCTTATTAATAGTAAGTTTTAAGAGCCTCAGAGTTAGAATCTATACAGTACAGGCTCATACAAAGGAAGAAATTTTAAAGACAGGATGAAAAGGAAGTGAGAGCATTTGAAGACTGAGTAATGGAGTTAATGGATACAGTTTGTAAAAGTTTGCACAACCTCTAACATTTAAGAGACAACCAGTCATCACACACACACACATACACATTACATCTGCATTCATACATCTCTGTTCTTTACCCAAAAGAGTATAATATTTAGATCCATGCAATGGCCCTCTCTTGCTTAAACACTTACTGGGGGAATATCACAAAGAAGTCAAAAACCAGGAATGCATTGTAGCCCCAGAAACCATCTGTGTTTTAAAAAGCCAGTAATTTGGGGGGATAATGTTGCTTTCCAAAACCCCGCCTCCTATTTTCATCTGTTCTGTCTCTGTGGCCACAGTGGTATGTTTTTAACGCTTGGCTGATCAATTATGCTCTTCAATTAAAAAAAAAAAAAAACAGTAAAATTGAAGGGTACCTACCAGTGTGGGCAAAGTTAAAAATGCCTTAACTAATTTTTTCAAAGGGAATATGAAGGCCAACTCTTATTAGTGTTGGATTTGAATTTGGGGAGAGTATCACTAGCACGAGGGAAACAGTTCAGTAGATTAAGTGCATTAACTGCATAGTCAAATTAGTGAAGTTTTATTCCAGTTCTGCTTCTCCAATTTTGTGTGCGCCCTTTGGCAGTTTTTTTTCTGCTTTTTTCCTTTACAGATCACCATATTTAAGCTATACTTGCCTTTTTTCACGTGCTTTTGCAGCTCACTTAGAGTTTTACATTTTAGATTAAATAATATGTTAATGTCAAAGTATTTAAAATAGAAATTTTACACAACACTAAATTATCCACACTTCAATTTTTAAAAAATAAAAAATGGAATTTTTAATGAATACAGAATTTGACCAGTTTTGAATAGTTAAAGTGTGTTTATCTTATCCCTTTAAATCACAATTTTCCAACATTTTTGAATTGACAACTCTATCAAATATGGGGAGGTGCCCTCACCTGGGGTTTTCTGGGATGTCATTCTCCATTTATCTGAGGTTGGATATGGAGTGAGGTGGGGAGTGGAGGCAAAACCATATTCTATTTTGTGGGGTCTCCAGCTTTGGCCACATTCAGAAACTAAAGATGGTACTGTCTGCATGTAACATTAATGAGCCTTTGGCAGTTTTCTTAATGTCAATTACCTAACCTATAAAGTAGAGACAATGCTAGTACCTGCCTCACAGGAGCATAGTAAAGGTTAAACAAAAGAATGAATGAAAATACCTAACACATAGTAAATAAGCTAGAAGTATTTACTGTTATTATATAAAGTACATTATAATTATGGTTAAATATTTAGACCACAAAGAATTTGCATGGCTTTTATACTGATAGAAGGTAAACATTCATTTTTTTTTTTTAATTAGTTGGGGGCTAATTACTTCAAAACATTGCAGTGGGTTTTGTCATACATTGTCATGAATCAGCCATGGAGTTACATGTATTCCCCATCCCGATCCCCCCTCCCACTCCCCTCTCCACACGATTCCTCTGGGTCTTCCCAGTGCACCAGGCCCGAGCACTTGTCTCATGCATCCAACCTGGGCTGGTGATCTGTTTCACTATAGATAATATACATGCTGTTCTCTCAAAACATCCCACCCTTGCCTTCTCCCACAGAGTCCAAAAGTCTGTTCTATACATCTGTGTCTCTTTTTCTGTTTTGCATATAGGGTTATCGTTACCATCTTTCTAAAGTCCATATATATGTGTTAGTATACTGTAATGGTCTTTATCTTTCTGGCTTACTTCACTCTGTATAATGGGCTCCAGTTTCATCCATCTCATTAGAACGGATTCAAATGAATTCTTTTTAACGGCTGAGTAATATTCCATGGTGTATATGTACCACAGCTTCCTCATCCATTCGTCTGCTGAAGGGCATCTAGGTTGCTTCCATGTCCTGGCTATGATAAACAGTGCTGTGATGAACATTGGGGTGCACGTGTCTCTTTCAGATCTGCTTTCCTTGGTGTGTATGCCCAGAAGTGGGATTGCTGGGTCATATGGCAGTTCTATTTCCAGTTTTTTAAGAAATCTCCACACTGTTCTCCATAGCGGCTGTACTAGTTTGCATTCCCACCAACAGTGTAAGAGGGTTCCCTTTTCTCCACACCCTCTCCAGCATTTATTGCTTGTAGACTTTTGGATAGCAGCCATCCTGACTGGCGTGTAATGGTACCTCATTGTGGTTTTGATTTGCATTTCTCTGATAATGAGTGATGTTGAGCATCTTTTCATGTGTTTGTTAGCCATCTGTATGTCTTCCTTGGAGAAAGGTCTGTTTAGTTCTTTGGCCCATTTTTTGATTGGGTCATTTATTTTTCTGGAATTGAGCTGCAGGAGTTGCTTGTATATTTTTGAGATTAATCCTTTGTCTGTTGCTTCGTTTGCTATTATTTTCTCCCAATCTGAGGGCTGTCTTTTCACCTTGCTTATAGTTTCCTTTGTTGTGCAAAAGCTTTTAAGTTTCATTAGGTCCCATTTGTTTATTTTTGCTTTTATTTCCAATATTCTGGGATGTGGGTCATAGAGGATCCTGCTGTGATTCATGTTGGAGAGTGTTTTGCCTATGTTCTCCTCTAGGAGTTTTATAGTTTCTGGTCTTACATTCAGATCTTTAATCCATTTTGAGTTTATTTTTGTGTATGGTGTTAGAAAGTGTTCTAGTTTCATTCTTTTACAGGTGGTTGACCAGTTTTCCCAGCACCATTTGTTAAAGAGGTTGTCTTTTTTCCATTGTATATCTTTGCCTCCTTTGTCGAAGATAAGGTGACCTTATAGGTTCGTGGATTTATCTCTGGGCTTTCTATTCTGTTCCATTGATCTATATTTCTGTCTTTGTGCCAGTACCATACTGTCTTGATGACTGTGGCTTTGTAGTAGAGTCTGAAGTCAGGCAGGTTGATTCCTCCAGTTCCATTCTTCTTTCTCAAGATTACTTTGGCTATTCGAGGTTTTTTGTATTTCCATACAAATTGTGAAATTATTTGGTAAACATTCATTTTCTAAATGAGGATTGGTAATATTTGAATGTTTTTAATATATCAGAGTTTAATAAGGAAGAACGATAAGAAAAAATTTTATTTTCATCAAAATTATCTTTTTGTATTTCTGCAAATGAAGCTTTTCCTTGCTTAAATTGTAAGCAAAACAATCATTTTTTTCTAAACAATATCAAAAAGCCTATCATACATGTTACCATTATTTTCAATTTAATCTATAATTTATTATGGATTTAAATGATTTCTTCCCATTAATTTAAAATATTTTACAGTTACAGCATATGCAGAACTTCCCACATGGCTCTAGTGGTAGGTTCATCCACCTACCAATGAACAAGACATAAGAGACACAGGTTTGATCCCTGGGTCGGGAAGATCCGCTGGAGGAGGGCATGGCAACCCACTCCAGTATTCTTGCCTGGAAAATCCCCATGGACAGAGGAACCTGGTGGACTACAGTCCATAGGATTGCAAAGAGTCAGACATGACTGAAGTGACTTAGGACACCATAGCATATGTCAAAACTGTTCTTCGGAGGTGACTCAACACCAAAATGTCACTCAACTTTTTAAAAATTAACACTGTTTATGTCACAGTTCTATAGAGAAAGACACTGTTTTCTGGTAAATGTGCATAAATGGTCCATATAACTTCACTATGCATTTTAGAAAATTTTCTCCACTCAACATCCTGGCAAGATAATTCAGAGTATATGATGAGTCTTCAAGTGAATTTTAGGATTGAAATGAAATGACAGTCACTTAAGGTCTCATTTGAGTCTTCATCAGTAAAGCAAGATTTAATATGCTGATTAAATGAGACCCTGTTGTTCCCCACTTGGGTGAGTTGCAGCGGAGTGTGATTCATTTAAAGAGTTTTGACCAAATGTCAGAAGCTATTTTGTATATTAATTAAGATATGAGTAGCTTATTTGAAGACAATGTCAAGACTCTCCAGAATGGATTATTAGTAATTCTTCACAACCACGGAGTATGCCATTTGAACAATAACATTAAGAATCATTTGTTTGTCTACCTGCCTCATTGTACTGGCTGGAACAGACACTTCTAATATAATGTTCCACCTAAGGTCAGGAGAACAATGGTAATTTCATCAAAGCTTCACCGTACCTACGTATTTTGTTAAGAAGCAAGTGGTAAAGAAAGCTAATGTATAAAGAAAATAGGAAAGAGCTGAAGAGATGTTAATTAACAGGCTTCTTGTCCCATGATATTAGTCCTATTATTCCATTTTTAAAATCCTGTTACAAGAAAATAATGGTTCATTGCAATTTTTCTATTTCCCTCTAGCTGACTGAATCAGCTCCTTGTATGTGCTCAGTGGACCAGCCTCAAAACTTGTTCTTTACCAAATTAGTCATCATATCCACTTTACTTTCTTCCCAATGTCTCTTTCTTCCTAATGTCTCTCAAACCCATCTGTTATCTCTGTTAGTATCACTCCAACTCCCCTGGACTACCCCCCATTCAGGCTTTTATCTATAATAATTTACTTATAGACCTACAGTCACCTTTACTCATTATCTATCTTCTGTTTTCAACAACTGTCAGCAGTTCTCTTTTATCTGCAAGTTAATGTTCAATAGCACCTGTAAATTGATGTCTACAAACTACTCGTCAAGCGGTCCTCCCGCTGTGTGTGCTAGTCCATTCTTAGGGTGCATTCTCTCTCTGCTATTTCTACCTTAACTTGACTGTCCTCCAAAACCTACCATTTTAATTCTTATACAGCCCTTAAAGGTCAGATTACATTTAATGTCTTCAGCTATCACCTGATCATAGTAACCCAATGGAACTGGCAGTAATTATGTTTTCCACTGTCACAGAATATCTGGAGTCTTTATAACATCTTTATGGGTGCTATATCTTTATAGCATCCATATCTAGTTCTCTAAATGGTTAAGAATGTCTTGAGGACAGGTGTTTCTCTGGCATTCTACTGAATAATCAAAATGAACATCATGAGACTAATGGATAACTGTGTGGTATTATTATCATTTTTTAAAATTTATTAGCTTATTTGCCTAAAAATCCCTTAGAAACTTCAACAGCAGCAAGAATACTGTTTACAAACACAGACTCAAAAAAATGTTCAAGAAAGGAAAGTAATGAGTCTTTCATCACAGGAAATACTTAAAAGCCGAACATGAACGGACTTTGTCAGGTATCCCACACTGGTGTTGCACTCGACCTCAAAGTTTCCACTTACATAAAGAATCATATCCTAAAGAATTAGAAGGAGGGAGGGTCTTTTTTCTTAGAAACCTCTTAACGTTACTCCTGATTATCAGGAATTTAAGGCACAGGCCAATGAAAACACACTCATCACTAGCATACCTTGATATTAAGTTCAGTGTAAATATGACTGCAGCCATGAAATTAAAAGATGCTTGCTCCTTGGAAGAAAAGTTCTGACCCACCTAGATAGTACATTAAAAAGCAGAGACATTACTTTGCCAACAAAGTCCATCTAGTCAAAGTTATGCTTTTTCCAGTAGTCATATATAGATGTGAGAGTTGGACTATAAAGAAAGCTGAGCACCGAAGAATTAATGTTTCTGAACTATAGTGTTGGAGAAGACTCTTGAGAGTCCCTTGGACTGCAAGGAGATCCAGCCAGTCCATCCTGAAGGAGATCAGTCCTGAATATTCATTGGAAGGACTGATGCTGAAGCTGAAACTCCAATACTTTGGCCACCTGATGAGAAGAACTGACTCATTGGGAAAGACCCTGATGCTAGGAAAGGTTGAAGGCAGGAGGAGAAGGGGACAACAGAGGATGAGATGGTTGGATGGCATCACCGACTCAATGCATATGAGTTTGAGTAAACTCTGGGAGTTAGTGATGGACAGGGAGGCCTGGCATGCTGCAGTCCACAGGGTCACAAAGAGTCAGATACGACTGAGCGACTGAACTGAGCTGAACTGAAATATGACTGGCTTTTTCTTATTCCTTTTTTTCCTGAAGATTTTTTCCTAATTTCTTAGAACCAAAAGAAACCCTCTTCTGAACAATGCAAAGGAAAACTCCTCTTGGTGTGGAGGGAGATTACAAGCATGAAATAAAATTCCTATTTTATGGTAAAATAAGAAAAATTTAAACAAAATATTTTATGTACCCTTTGGCCTTCCTCTCTCTACCCACTGTGTATTGTGTACCTGCATTAGGCATCAATCAAACCTCCCCATCAGCAGAAATGCCTGCCCAATGGTAAAGAACAACATTCTCTTAACATCCATAAGGCAGTTTCTTTTTTTTCATTTATTTTTATTAGTTGGAGGCTAATTACTTTACAATATTGTAGTGGTTTTTGTCATACATTGACATGAATTAGCCATGGATTTACATGTATTCCTGATCTCGATCCCCCCTCCCACCTCCCTCTCCACCCGATCCCTCTGGGTCTTCCCAGTGCACCAGATCCCAGCACTTGTCTCATGCATCCAACCTGGGCTGGTGATCTGTTTCACCCTAGATAATATACATGTTTGGATGCTGTTCTCTTGAAACATCCCACCCTCGCCTTCTCCCACAGAGTCCAAAAGTCTGTTCTGTACATCTGTGTCTCTTTTTCTGTTTTGCATATAGGGTTATCATTACCACCTTTCTAAATTCCATATATATGTGTTAGTATACTGTAATGGTCTTTATCTTTCTGGCTTACTTCACTCTGTATAATGGGCTCCAGTTTCATCCATCTCATTAGAACGGATTCAAATGAATTCTTTTTAATGGCTGAGTAATATTCCATGGTGTGTATGTACCACAGCTTCCTCATCCATTCGTCTGCTGATGGGCATCTAGGTTGCTTCCATGTCCTGGCTATGATAAACAGTGCTGTGATGAACATTGGGGTGCACGTGTCTCTTTCAGATCTGGTTTCCTTGGTGTGTATGACCAGAAGTGGGATTGCTGGGTCATATGGCAGTTCTATTTCCAGTTTTTTAAGAAATCTCCACACTGTTCTCCATGGCGGCTGTACTAGTTTGCATTCTCACCAACAGTGTAAGAGGGTTCCCTTTTCTCCACACCCTCTCCAGCACTTATTGCTTGTAGACTTTTGGATAGCAGCCATCCTGACTGGCGTGTAATGGTACCTCATTGTGGTTTTGATTTGCATTTCTCTGATAATGAGTGATGTTGAGCATCTTTTCATGTGTTTGTTAGCCATCTGTATGTCTTCCTTGGAGAAATGTCTGTTTAGTTCTTTGGCCCATTTTTTGATTGGGTCATTTATTTTTCTGGAGTTGAGCTGGAGGAGTTGCTTGTATATTTTTGAGATTAATCCTTTGTCTGTTGCTTCGTTTGCTATTATTTTCTCCCAATCTGAGGGCTGTCTTTTCACCTTGCTTATAGTTTCCTTTGTTGTGCAAAAGCTTTTAAGTTTCATTAGGTCCCATTTGTTTATTTTTGCTTTTGTTTCTAATATTCTGGGAGGTGGGTCATAGAGGATCCTGCTGTGATTTATGTCGGAGAGTGTTTTGCCTATGTTCTCCTCTAGGAGTTTTATAGTTTCTGGTCTTATGTTTAGATCTTTAATCCATTTTGAGTTTATTTTTGTGTATGGTGTTAGAAAGTGTTCTAGTTTCATTCTTTTACAAGTGGTTAACCAGTTTTCCCAGCACAACTTGTTAAAGAGGTTGTCTTTTTTCCATTGTATATCCTTGTGCCTCCTTTGTCGAAGATAAGGTGACCATATATGTTAGTGGATTTATCTCTGGGCTTTCTATTCTGTTCCATTGATCTATATTTCTGTCTTTGTGCCAGTACCATACTGTCTTGATGACTGTGGCTTTGTAGTAGAGTCTGAAGTCAGGCAGGTTGATTCCTCCAGTTCCATTCTTCTTTCTCAAGATTACTTTGGCTATTCGAGGTTTTTTGTATTTCCATACAAATTGTGAAATTATTTGTTCTAGGTCTGTGAAAAATACCATTGGTACCTTGATAGGGATTGCATTGAATCTATAGATTGCTTTGGGAAGTATAGCCATTTTGACAATATTGATTCTAAGGCAGTTTCTTAAAGGTAACAGTCCTTCTGCATCTTGTAAGGGGTCACATGGTGCTTAGATCTGGGTTATATAAACTATTTAATGTACAGCCCCCATCTCAAAAAACTTCTAAAACTGTGCCTTGACTTCTTTTTCTTTTAACTCTTTATTTTATATTGGAATATAGCTGATTAACAATGTTGTGATAGCTTCAGGTGGGCAGCAAAGGGACTCGGTCATACATATACAAGTATTCATTCTCTCCCAAACTCCTCTCCCATCCAGGCTGTCACATAACACTGGGCAGAGTTCCATGTGCTATATAGTTGGTCCTTGTTGGTTATCTGCTTTAAATTTAGCAGTGTGTACACGTCCATCCCAAACTCCCTAACTGTCCCTTCTCCCAATCCTTATCCCCTGGCAACCATAAGTTCATTCTCTAAGTTTGTGAGTCTGTTTTTCTGTTTTTTAAATAACTGTGCTTTGACTTCTAATGAGAGAAACAGTTCACAGAACTTTCTGAAGTTCTCTTCTTGGGTTATGACCCTCAAATTTGGCTCAAGCAAGATTTTCAATTTATTTCTTAGATCAACTGGCTCTTTTCAGTAACACAAAAGATCATTGTAAAATCATACATAGGTAAATTAGATGCAAGTCGATGTTCTCTTTAAATCTTAGATTTCAGGTATCTTTAAATATACAACTATGGAAACCTAAGTACTGACAAACACATGGAAATCAACATAAAATCTCAAACATAGCTGTACTCTAAGCTCTGTAAGGTCAGGGACTTTGTTCATCTAACTCAGCACTTTATACTCAGTACCTCAGACAATTTTTGACATAGAGCAGGCATCCTTGCATGAGTGTGTGATCAGTTGCTTCAGTCGTGTCTGACTCTGTGTGACCCTATGGACTTGTAGCCCACCAGGCTCCTCTGTCCATGGGATTCTCCAGGCAAGAATACTGGAGTGGGTTGCCATGACCTTCTCCAGGGGATCTTCCCAACCCAGGGATCAAATCTGCATCTCTTCTGTCTCCTGCTCTGGCAGGCAGGTTCTTTACCACTAGCACCACCTGGGAAGCCCAGCAGGCATTCTTAGGCATTTGTTAATTGAATGAATAAAGGATTATAAATGTGTTTTACTTAGTCTTTATAATACTAATTTTACATATTATTTATTGTGATTTTAGTAACATATATAGTATTTTCCTAATTTTTTTCTTGTTTTTATTGTTGAAAACTAGCTATGGGAGAACTTCCATTTTATATGGTAGTGTTTCCTCTCTTCCTCTGTTGATCATGCCAATTGCTTGCAAGTCACAGCTAAATGTTGCTGAACCTTGAGTAATCTCTATGTGCAGCTCTCATGTTTTTTCCCCTTTGGTCTATGTGATTAAAGATTTTTTTTTTTTTTTTTTTTTTTACTAATTCTCATTTATTCCTGAGACATAGCTATTTTTGCTTGGGAGTCATATGAGAAAGCAAGGAGGTAGGAGGGGAAGAGAGAAGAAAAGAAAACAGTCCTTTGTTCACAGCATCAAACTCTTAATATCACATTGTGTCAACAGGAAAATGGCATAAGGTAAAGAATTATATAATTGAAAGAAAGAGACAAAGGCATTAAGAGAAAGGGTTCCATAATGAACCTCCTGGCAGGTTTCAGAGAAAGAGCAGCCAGGTCTTCATGGTAATAAAACACAGTGGAACTTATTGATAAAATATGGTGACGAGTGCTTTCAATATGTTCAAAAATATGGCCATTCAATAAGCATATGTTTAGAAATGCTTGAAGATGTTTAATTGGAAAATGTAATGATGTGAAAGATGACACTTATGAGTCAACAATACAATAAAGACTATATTTTAAGTACTATCTTTCATTTAGGATTTAAGAAATGTAACATGAGGAATGTTATTTCTGTACTTGTATATTTTGCTGACACTTTTTTTTTTTTTTTGCGCTAGTGGTAAAGAACTCCCTCTGCCAGCGCAGGAGACATAGACATGCAGGTTCGATCCCTGGGTTGGGAAGATCCCCTGGAGGAGATCCCCAGGAGGAAAGCTCCCCCTGGGTTGGGAGATACCCTGGAGGAGGATCCCCACTCCATTATTCTTGTCTGGAGAATCCCATGGACAGAGGAGCCTTATGTGCTATAGACTATGGGGTTGCAAACATGACCGAAGTGACTTAGGACACATAGGATTTTTTTAAGTAAAGAGTAAAATTTTTAGGAGCTTGATGCCATTTCACTTAATTTGAACATTTTAGTATTATTATTAAAAGTGACCAAAACAAAGGTAGGGTCACAGATGTAAATGCCAGAGCTAATGACTATGACATGAATATACTATGGAAACAGCACGGCTCAGTAACTAAGCCACAGATTAGAAACTGACATTTAACATTTAATTCTGATTATTTTCTGGGTCCTAGCTGTATTTCTTAACAGCAAACTATATAACACTGCATTAACTTATCCAAGTGAATAGCCAAAATGGTGAAAATAAGCCAAAATAACAAATAACTTTCCATTATATTTAATTTTTATATTGAAAATCTCTTAAATTTTACATTAGGGTATGTTAATATGGTTGGTGTGTTAGAGAAAAGCAATACCTCACAAATACATGATGAAATTACACAAAAGACATCTGAAAAGCTGGTTTGTTTGTTTTTTCTTCCTACTAACCGGTTCAACCATCATTGTAACAGAACCCATCTAAGTGACAACCTCATGGAGGAAGCTGCCTTTTTCTGTGTTGCCTGGCTCTGGTTCAGACACTCCCACATTGAAAGAAAATATAATTTTAAGCTGAGAAAATATCTCAAACTTTCTATCTTTCATGTTAGCGATAATCCATAGGGTTGCCAACAGTCAGATGTGACTGAAGAGACTTAGAAGACATGTACAGCTCTATATATGTCAACCATACCTCATTTAAGTGTTTACCTTTATTTCTTTTATTATTATTATTATTATTGGCCTTGCCACTCAGCTTGTGGGATCTTAGTTCTCTAAGTATCGAGCCCCATTCTTTCATGGGTTCTTGGCAGTGAAAGTGCGGTTGTAACCACTGGACTGCTAAGGAAGCCTTTAATACATTTAAAAAAATTTTTAAAGACCTAAAGACTGAAAAGACTTTAAAGACTTAAAGACTGAAATGGTGATACCAAAAAAATACTTATGATAGAGACTATGATAATGCTATTAAAATGTTAATAACAGTTACTCCAGATGAACACATGTACACCCTGTTTTTTTTTTCAGTTTCCCCATTTGAAAAATGAAAAAGAGAAGGAGCTTAAAACACCTAACTATGAGCTAAATGTGGCAAGTAACCAAGGGTATTGTCATTCAGATACTAGCAGAATGCCCCCCAAACATTAACTGTTCTACTCCACTCCCACCTCCAAAACTTCCATTTTTCCATAAAACCTGAAATGCAGCAGGGTAGTATTTGTCGTCAGCTTTCTAGATGCGACCATGGTATTTCACAGCTTCTGCAAATGTCACTATTGGCTGCCGATAATTGGTGTCATTGAACTGCTTGGTGGACCCAGGCATTATCTAGGAAGTGTGTAACAATTCTAGCTTAACATTATATAACCTGACTTAAAATAAACTGACGTTGGTTTCACATGTATCTTATGCTGATGCACAGAGTCAACATGAGGGAGATTGTTAACTCCAGTTCCTATCCTCTAGTAGATTACAGATGGAAAGCATTACATTACTCTGAAGGAACAAAACAGTAAGGTTAGATAGAGTGGGCTTTGGCTAAATCTTATGCTTTCTTGTCCATTCATTTTAATAAACATATCTGTAGTTGTATTGTCTTGATGCTGGGGCTTCCTTAGTTGCTCAGATGGTAAAGAATCTGCCTGCAGTGCAGAAGACCCAGGTTTGATCTCTGGGTCAGGAAGATCCCTTGGAGAAGGGAATGGCTGCCCACTTCAGTGTTCTTGCCTGGAAAATTCCATGTATAGAAGAGCCTGGTGGACTACAGTTCATGGGTTGCAAAGAGTCAGACACAACTGAGCAACTAGTACTTCACTGTATTGATACCAGCTGCTGAGCTTAAGGCAGAAGAAGAAAGAAAAAGTCAGCCATGTCTGACTCTTTGTGACCCCATGAACTGTAGTCCACCAGGCTCCTCTGTCCATGGGATTCTCCAGGCAAGAACACTGGAGTGGGTAGCCATTCCCATCTACAGGGGATCTTCCCAGGATAAATAAGGTGAGCCACTTCAATCAAGGAACTCTCAGAAAAATGCAGAGACACACACTGAAACAAGTAGGTACAGTGTAAGGAGTTAAATGCTGTAACTGAATCACTGTTTTAAGTGTAGTGGAAACGGAGAAGTTCATAACTAGACATTGGGACATGAAGTAAAGCTTCACTAAAGAGGAGGCATTTCAACTCACAGAATCAGAATAGTTAGGATCAAGAAGATGGTAAAGTGAAGAAAATTCTAGACGAGAGGAGCAAGCACTGTTGGCAAGAGCCTAACACTGAATTTTGATGCTGCTTTTCTTCGCTCATAGGAGGAGAAACAGAAAAAGCAATAGAGCCCAGAGATGTGAATGACAAGAGCTAAAATATAAGCTCAGAAAGGGAGTAACTCAAGGGAAGACTGGAGGGCACATCTCAGGCTGCCAAGGGAGACATTTCCAGCAAACTGGCCACATACAGAAATAGAGGGTGAGGAGGTAGAAAAGTGACTGACAACAGAGACAAAATAATCAAGATGTGAATCCCAACAGGATAAGTTGATCCAGAAGCTATATCCTGACTGACATATGCTTTAAACTGAGTGGCTCTGCAAAACCCTAGGTAAACAGCAAAAACTCCAGAAATATAAAATGATACTTATACAATCAGTTCAGCTCAGTTCAATCTCTCAGTCGTGTCCATCTCTTTGCAACCCCATGAACTGCAGCACGCCAGCTTCCCTGTCCATCACCAACTCCCAGAGCTTGCTCAAACTCATGTCCATCAAGTCGGTGATGCCATCCAACCATCTCATCCTCTGTCATCCCTTTCTCCTCCTGCCTTCAATATTTCCCAGCATCAGGGTCTTTTCCAATGAGTCAGTTCTTCCCTGGTGGCTCAGATGGTAGAGTTTTCCTGCAATGGAGGAGACTGAGGTTCCATCCCTGGGTTGGGAAGATCTGCTGGAGAAAGAAATGGCAACCCACTCCAATTCTTGCCTAGGAAATCTAATGGACAGAGGAGCCTGGAGGGCTACAGTCCAGGCTACAGTCCAGGACTGAGAAACTCATACAGTAGGAATTGGAAATACAAAATAGTAGGAAAGACTATAAGGAACATCAAGAGAAATGAATCTGTCAAACATGTATTAATATATTCTTAAATTACATAGTCCCAGTGTTACTATTTCTGATGGATCCTAAATGTCTTTAGTTCACACTTTGAATTTCAGAGTAATTGAGATTTTCACCAAGCCCCCAGTGATCCAGTCACAAAAGCCCTAATTCTGCAGAGCATATGTCTTGAATTCTTGGCTGTATTCCAGAGCTGCCTTTCTTCACCCAAAGTCTGACCTCAAGTGTCTGAGTTCAACTGTGTGTAAGCTGGGGGCACACCTCAGTGCAAGCACCTAATGCAGCTCAAGCCGGGCCACAGCAGTTCAATAAATATTGATTGGTGGCAATAGAGACAGTATCACTCTTCTTAGATACGTTGTCACCCTGTCTGCAGGAAATTGCTGACAGCCTGAGCTATTCAGAACAGTTGCCATGGCAGCAGAAATTAAACACCAGCAAACTTGAAGCTACACAAAAGTCATGGGACAACATTGTTCAGAACCCTGCATCATTCATGACTTTCTGTATTGTCTCAACACAAAGAACAGGCTGAGAATCTTCAATATGTCTGCATGGTGAGCAGCAAAACTCTGGAGGCCAGACCATGCCTCTCATGGGATTACGGTCTTTCAAAGGGAAGCTGAAGCAAAGTTACTAATTCTTGCAGCGGAGGACAGTAAAGCACACCATCCTTTCTCAGGTTTTAGCCTCAGTATAAAGAGGGGAGAACTTTCCTGGACTCCTTGAAGCCATACTGGAAAGAAGATGTCTAGATTCTTATATGTACCTTTCCAGGGTTAAAGCAGACTTCCTAGGTGGTGCTAGTGCTAAAGAATCCACTAGCCAATGCAGGAGATGCAAGATATGTGGGTTTGATCCCTGGGTCAGTAAGATCTCCTGAAGAAGGAAATGACAACCCACTCCAGTATTCTTGCCTAGGAAATCTCATGGACAGAGGAGCCTGGTGGGCTATGGTACATGGGGTCACAAAGAGTCAAACATAACTTAGCACACAGGCAAGACTTAACCATTCTACTCATTGAATAAAATGACTTTTTTTCTCCAAAAGCTGCTTTTGCAAAAACTCTCCTCTGTGAAAAAAAAAAAAAAGTACATCAAGAATTAATAGGTGGAATTTCCATTTTCTGCAACTTGGAATGCAGAAATCCAGGTATCTCCTTTTACTTACATGTGTGAGTGAGTGAAAGTCTCTTGGTCATGTCCGACTCTTTGCAACCCTATGTACTATACAGTTCATGGAATTCTCCAGGTCAGAATACTGGAGTGGGTAGCCTTTCCCTTCTCCAGGCGATCTTCCCAAGCCAGGAATCAAACCCTGGTTTCCCGCATTGCTGGCGGATTCTTTACCAACTGAGCTATCAGGGAAGCTTACATATACCTATATATATCTATATCTGTGCAGATATAGATCTGAACATACAGATATAGATATAAAATGCTAGAGAAATATTTGTAGACAAATCTTTTTGTATGCATGTGTGAGTTGAAAAAAGTAATCAACTTAAACTAAAAACAAGTATATAATCATGGTGGGAAAACAGAATTAAGTGGAAGAGTAAAGTTTCGCGCCCTTGAAGCCTTTCGTTGAATCAGAGAAACTCACATATTTTTTTCTCATCTTGTGGCTGTTGAAAGTGCAGAAGACAAAACAGAGACATCCTCTGCCAGGGAAATAATAGAAGCAACTCCTCTCTATTGCCCTCCCCACTTTCCTTTAAAGTCAAAAACCTGAAGGAGTTTGTGTGAATTTGTAGGGTAGGAGGGAGAAAAGACCACCACCCCCTACCAGGAAAACTCAAGTCTTGATGTTAATTACAGAGTAAAAATAACTTTCCCTGAGAATGAAAACCTTCATTAGGTCTCACATGAGTTTATAGCCAAACTTCAAATTTATTAGGATTTTCTAAAAAAAAGTTTCAGGCTAGAAACTAAGTGTAAAGTGGCCTCCAAGGATATACGGGGTCCTGATCTCATAACGTGGCTCACCTGGAAAGCGTGAATTGGACAGAGAATTTCTAGGATCAATCCCTTGTGTAATTTGAATTTTGAAAACCTGTATTACAAAATTTTAAAAATGAAGTGGTCCTAGACCAAGAGTATCTGTAGTATGTTCCTGGTCAAGAATTGCTTATAGAACTATTCCCAGAATCTATGGATGTATGGAGAAGGGCTCTTTAGAAAATATCACAAAAACTAAAGCATAAAATAAAGACATTCCATAAACAAAATGCTTCCTGCTTTGTGAGATAACACACAGCAACTCACTTGAAGACCTCATCCATTATTCTGAAACCAGAGTGGCTGTTTTATAATGTAAAGTAATATGACCGATTTTCTTCTCATGTTATTCTTAATTTCTTTGATTGCTGAAAGATACCTTGAAATTGGAACTGCCTCTAAAAATTAGGAATGAAGGACCTAACACTTCATAGGCCTATGCATTTATTTGATTTCTTATTTTTAAAGAACTCACTAGTTTCTGAAACAAAGCAAAACAAAGAACCTAATCCTTATGACCTTATCCATGTGGGTGTGTGTACACACACACATACACACACACAGTCACGCCTTTGATTCAAAGAAGGTGCCAGAGTATGTACAACACAGAGGAGAAATTTACATATGTTGGGCAATGGGTCTTGGCGAAGCTGGGATATATAAACTAAAGGATCTAAAATGAAAAAAACAAAAAGAGTGCCCACACAGGACAGCCTAGGTAGGAGCCTGTGATCCCAGCATATGTAAAAAGCAGTGGTAGTTGAACAAGAACAAGTTCAGTCTTCTATCTGTGATTCTGTAAATGATATTTATTACCAGAATCTCTGAGTAAAAAACTGGTTGTACATTTCTAAAGCTAATTTATCTGTCCACACCTTGAGGAAGAGCAATCAGGTGATATCTGGAATTGATAGGTACATGTGGTTATCAGAAGACTCAGAGGCACTTTTCTGTGTACACTGGTTCAGGAAGGGGTCACATAAGCTCAGCAACGGGAATAGTCCCTGTACCACATGATAGCTAGAGATGTACTCCATGGAGAGGATTAGGGAAAACAACTCTGCTCACATGCAATGGAGGCAGAGTAACTGCAATACCCTGCTCTTCAAACTGGACTCTTTCCAAGTATCACATGTCTCAAGCAGAACTAAAAATGAATGGGAGGGAGAAAAAGACAATTAGCATTAATGCAATGCTTACTGTTTACCAGATACTGTATTGGATATGTTTATTGATGTCATCATGCTTAATAACACCCTTATGTCAGATTTATGCTTCTATTCCCACTTAGCATATAGGGCAAAGTGAGATAAATTGCCTATGGATTTTTAAAGCTAGAAATAGAAGCACAGAGATTTAAGTCCATTTCTATTCAACCATGAATCAAGTGCACTGTACCCAACACAACAGCTATCACTCACTGAGTGAGTGTATTATGTGCCAAGCCTACAGTAAATCAATTACATCCTCTTATGACAATGCTATAAATGTTCTTACAGATAAGAAAAACACTTAGAGATTTGGTAACAACCAATGGCACAGAATTTAATAACTGAAGCCAAGATAAAAATTTATATCTGTGGATCCAAACTCTAAGTATTTATCACTGCACTTCCCTCCTCTGTATTTACAGTTCTTGCCTGGAAACTTCTACTCACTCTGGGACTGGCCAGTTTATCAGCTTTGACCCCTTGGAGTCTCAGGCTAACTAAATAAAACTGGCTTACAAAATCTATGACAGCTTGTTGACCTTAGGATTTTAGCACCAGGGTGGGGCTTGTAACAGCCTGTCTGATAATAGTTCCTGGGACCTAACTGTAGTTGGGATCTTTGACTTCTTGCCATAAGATAGGACATTCTAAGAAAAACCTGGAGTGCCTCTCCACAAAGAACTCAGTGAGGCTGTTACAGAATTTGGGCATGAAGGTAGTGAAATGAGAAGCTTTGTTATTGTTGTTCTTCAGTCACTAAGTCATGTCTAACTCTTTGCAACCCCATGGACTGCAGCTTGCCAGGCTCCTCTGTCCTCCTCAATCTCCCAGAGTTTGCTCCAATTCATGTCAATTGAGTCGGTGATGCTATCTGACCATCTCATCCTCTGTCCTCCTCTTCTTCTTTTAAAGATTTCAACCTTTCCCAGCATCAGGGCCTTTTCCAATGAGTCAATTATTCACATCAGGTGGCCAAAGTATTGGAGCTTCAGTTTAAGCAACAGTCCTTCCAATGAACATTCAGGGTTGATTTCCTTTAAGACTGACTCTCCTTGCAGTCCAAGGGACTTTCAAGAGTCTTCTCCAATACCACAGTTCAAAAGCATCAATTCTTCGGTGCTCAGTCTTCTTAATGGTCTAGCTCTCACTTCTATACATGATTACTAGAAAAACCAAAGCTTTGACTCTATGAACCTTTGTCAGAAAAATGAGTTTAGGTTATTTTATCAAGCAATGTTTCCTCAAAGTAAAGCAGATATGTGTGTAAAGAGGCTACTACTTCCTGGGCTGCACAGTAGATTCAGGGCTATGTTTCCTTGGAGGACACAATGTTCAAACAAATAAGGAGTGCTGCAAGTGGAAATTCCTTCTCCAGAATCTGCAAGACAGTGTCCATACATCTGAAACTCAGTCAATTCATTTTACAGTTAGCTGTTCTGTTCATTCTTAGTGAAATGATATCCAGCACCAAAAGTTTTGAAAGCCTATAGTATGAGTCTTCACAAAACTAAATCCTGTCTTTTTATTAAATAGCAAATGCAGTTTTTACAGGTTTACAGGGTTGAACAGGCAACTCTTCAAGCCTAGTTCAAAAAATGCTGATCCATCCACCCATCAAGATATGTCACACCTCTTCTCCAGACTGCATCATTTCCCAGCTCCTTCCTAGTTGACCACCATTCCCTTGGCCTCGGTATCTGAGATTCCAGGGCAAGCAGAGACTGTGAAGGCAGGGAGAGGAGGGAAGGAATGGAGCAGGAGGGGGAATCACCGCAGGATGACGTGCGGGGGGAAGGTAGGGAGCCTCCTAGAGGGTGAGTAGTGCCCAACAATGGGCCTAGGTAGACTGGGAACAGAGCACAGAGTAGATGGTCATCCAATAGGATCAAAGGAATAAACACAAAGAAGGGATATGCCGACTCCCCTTTGCTCTGTGAACAACTGAGAAGGAGAGGTCCTTCACTGGTGTGTCCTTTAAGGGATGTTTTGGTGCCAAGACAATGTTAACTTCAGGTAAGAAGAAAAGGCAGAAAACCCTGAAAAAGAAAAGGAAGGTTTTCCACATTCAAAAAAGAGCAGAAAAAGCTGGCAGGAAAAATCACATGAGTCTAGTGGTCTTTGGGAGGGAAAATGAGAACAGTGGTGTTGAGGGTATGTGCCTTGGATTATTTTTCAATTCACAAAGGTGTGAGAAGTAGGATGCTCTGGAGGTTTAACCAAAGGAAAGGGTTGTGTATAAGACATTGCTAAGGTGATTTAATTATTAGAGAAGTTTGTAGGATGCCCCACTTCCCAAGTTACCATAGTAACTTAACTCAAGCATTATGCCCTGGACACGGCAGAAATGATCCAATGCCTCTTAACACTTGCTCTCCACTCATCCTTTCTCTCTTGCAACTGACCCTTCAATTTTGGTTGGTCACATGTCATAAATAAATACTACATTTCCCAGCCTCCCTTGAAGTTAGAAGTGTCCATGTGACTAATATAGAACAATAGGAGGCAAGCAGAAGTGGAGTGCAGAGCTTCTAGGAAATGCCTCCCGTTGGCCAGTTTTTTCGAATACTTCTGCCTGTGATGGCTGGAACCTGAGCCACATCCTGGACCATGAGGTAGAAGCCATGGAAGTTAGCTCAGAAACCTAGAAGGGATCCAGCTCCAGTACAAGAGCTGGACTGGCAACCTCCAATCATATTTCATGAGCAAGAATTAAGCATCTTATTTAATCCACTGCTATTTGTAGTTCTCTGTCACTCACAGCCACACACAAAACTAGATAACACATCAAAGAATATTCTTGAACAAACACATGGCACTATATTTAAAACACATGATGATTGAGTAAAAGTGTCCTAATTTTTTAATGGGAAGCAATGAACCATAGTGGTCAAGAGTGCATTCCAGAAATCAAATCCTTTCCCCAGCACCTACCATGTATAAATATGTCAAAATTACTTTGCATCCTTTTGCCTCAGTTTCCATATCTGTAAAATGAGGATAAATACAGAAACCATTCTTTAGGACTGTTGTGAGGAGCAATGGAGTTAATATTTGTGAGGTGCTTAAAATAATGCCTGGCAAATGATAAGTTGCATTAACAAACCTACCTAACCTAAAAATAAAATTTTCATTTCCATGAAGAGCTAAATTTAAGGTTAGACAATAGAATGTACTCTTTGATGAAGAGAACAAAGATAATAGGAGATGACACTTGATATTACTCCATACAATAATGGAAAGAAAATTTATCACTCAAAAGCCATCCTTCTGTGAATCATTCCAAATGTGTAGGCAGAACTGGCATAATTCAGTTTTAGGGCTTGCAAATGTCACTACAACTGTCAATGAAATGGAAAACTATGTAATATAGTTAAAGAAATAACCTGAAGACTTCCAAAATATCTTCCTTTCCATTAATTTGGTTGCTCATACTGTTGACTGTTCTAGTTAAATAAGGAATACTCAGTAATTATCTGATATAATTTTTCTATCTATTTTTTATATGCAATCAGGGTCATAAAAACAAGTCTGGAAGAAATAGACTAAATTTTTTAAAAGGTCTTCCTTCATTATTTTTAATTTTCAACAGCAGGAAAAGTTGCAATTTTCTATGAAACTTTCACAGAAAGTTCAAAAGGTTACAAATATGGAAACTTTTCAATAGTTCTATGTGCCTATAGATTTTTGTATAAACCAAACTGATATGAGAACCACTTTTTAGTAAAGAGAATGTCTTAAAACATTCTAACTGCCAGAACCATAGTCAAGGACTCTTTTTCCCTCATCTTCCCATTACCAGATTTTATTTTTTTCCCCCTTGATGTGTTGTCTCTGTCTTTGAATGGCTTCTCTCCACAAGGAGTGAAAATATGCCGGCCAGTTTGAATCTGTCACCACTCTGCATACTGAAGATAAGTTTATAAATAGCAAACTTGAAAGATCTAGCTGGGAAAATACAAAAGCTCACGGAGGAATCATGCAGAATGAGCAGCTGGCCTTTCTTCTTGTCGAAAGGCAGTCTATAAACTTCCTCTCTCTATGAGGCTTTTGCACCATACTGGGAAACTTCCAAATATAACTCCATCACCGGACTATCTGAAGAAGCAAAAAAAAAAAGAAAAAATCCATGCTGATCCACAGGATAAAACGCATGACGTTCATATTTGTCAAAACATTTCACCTGTGCAGCCACTGAACCTGTAATGACAAGGACTAAGGATGAGTTGACAACAACAGCACAATTAGCACTCACTTGGGAAACTGAAGGGAAGTTTGAAATTAATCTTTAAAAGCAGAAGACATACTTTTTTTAAAAAAGTGCTTTTTGGACATTTAAGATATACTAAAAATGTTCCCACCATTAAGTGCCTTAAGTAGTCTAAAGCTTTGATTTTCTTTTTTCCTTAACCCACAGATCTTGGTGATCAACAGCATTTATGAAGATCTTCTTATACTTAGAGCTTTATTGGGCATCATCTTGTATTTTATTTTCTCTCTTTTTTTTTTTGTGGTGGCCTTTGGTGGTTTAGACATTAAGTCATGTCCGACCCTTGTGACCCCATGGACTGTAGCCCTCCAGGCTCCTCTGTCCATGGGATTCTCCAGGCAAGAATACTGGAGTGGGTTGCCATTTCCTTCTCCAGAGGATCCTCCCGACCCAGGGATTGAACCTGGGTCTCCTGCATTGCAGGTAGATTCTTTACTGACTGAGCTATGAGGGAATTGCTATTTACAGTGTTGTGCTAGTTTCTGCTATACAATGAAGTGAATCCGCTGAATATATACATATATCCCCTCCCTCTTAACTTCACATCACCCCACCCCACCCCTCTGGGTCATCACAGAGCACGCAGCTGGGCTCCCTGTGCTGCACAGTAGGTTCTCACTAGCTGTCTATTTTACATACATACATTGATGTATGTACATCAATCCCAACCTCCCAATTCATCTCACCCTGCTTCCCCCTACCCTGGCTGTGTCCACAAGTCTGTTCTCTACCTCTGCATTTCTACTACTGCTGAAATGCAGGTATATATTCTATCAATTTTAGCCCACCTAAGCTTACAAACACAGACTTGCAGATGCTGAACGAGGACCATTGTTCCTGGTCTGAGCAGACAAGATTTGAAAAGATTTATTATTGTGCTGTTTAAGCTTAACAGTGAGTATTGGGACAATTAACTGAAGGGGTTCTTTTAAAAATTCTTCAGGCAAGAATACTGGAGTGGGTGGCCATTCCCTTCTCCAGGGGATCTTCCCAACCCAAGGATCAAACCCAGGTCTTCTGCATTGCAGGTGAATTCTTTACCATCTGAGCCAATTTGAAGAAAGCTTCAAAAACCTTCAATGGTGATTCACATGCTACAGAATAAGCCACATATAGATCATTAACATCATTTAACTCTGAATCTTTTTTTTTATTTAGAAAATATGGGAAGATCATTGTTTTGGTTTGAGACAGACATACTAACTGCTTGTAATGCAACTATCTCAACTCCTTATTACGAAGATGAAACATTAAGTAAGGTAAACTAATATCAAGAATCAATATCACGACAAAAAAACAAACAAGGATTACATGTACAGCAAGCAAAACAGATTTAAAATGTCTAACTTTGGACTATCTTTTGGGCTTGTGAGGCAGCTCACTAAATGTAAGGCTTTTGTTCATCTCCCGAGTCTGTTCTTGGACCAGCAAACAGAAAATGAGATGCTGGTTCTTCTTCTCTGGGACAGCTGCTCTTAAAGTTGCCTCCTTTTTATCCTCCAATTTTCTCCTTATCTACCTTGCCAGATATTGGAACTTCAGAAAGCAATTATGGTGGGTATTAGCTCTGGAAGAGGTGATGTATGAGGACTTGGTGGTGGACATGTGGTGAAGGAAGTTGCTATCGTGGCACATTGGATTCTGGGAACTCAGCTTCTCCAAGGTCAAAATCCTCAGGGGAGTGAGGCGCAGGGTTAGGGCATGAGAGCTCTGTTAGAAATTCCACTAGATTCTGAGGTTGTAGTTTTTTTCATATGTTTATTTGCTCAAAATTTCAAAAAGACAAGAAGCAGAAGTAGGAGATAATTCCACAGATATGCATCATCTAGAATGTTCAATTTCTAGATGAATACATCAACGTCTAGTTCAGAACTCAATATGGAAAAAATAATAAAACCGATTGAATGAAAAATGGACCTATGACAATATATATAAGCTTATGTTTGAAAACACTTGACAATGTATCAACAGGAAAAAAAACAATATGAGGTCTATCAAATATACTGTAAATAAAGAGAAATAAGCATCATTTGAGCTCCCCAAGGAAGAGTACCCTTCTGAGATTAACCACCTATTTTCAGCACAAACCATTTTTAGAAAACGTGTACTCAGAAAGCCAAATACTTAAAAAGTAAGAGATTTAGAATAATAAAAAAGCATAAGGAGATTCTTTTGAAAGTTTGAGAATAGATAGCTGCTATTTTGCTTGTTCAGTCTCGCTTTCCTTTTTTTGGTGATAACAAAGGCCTCCTGTTTGTATCTGGAAATGCTCTTCCACATGGCAAGACTATCAATCACCTGCTGATTTCCATGTCTCCTGAAATGAAGCTGGATCATCTGTCTCCACACCCTTGAGATACACTGAAAGGTCCAGAAGAGGCCATGCCCAGAGCAAAAGTCCTTTTATCAGGCACAAGCAGAATCCTAGAGAGTGGAATCTCTGCCTTTCTGAGACCATGGGTTGCAAGGAATCACAAGAGACAGGCAGCGCTTATGTGCTCATAACTTATCTCACAATCTAAGGGTTAGACGTGTCAACTCAAATTAACAGATGAGATGAGAACTCAGATTAACAGCCTCTTCCAGTCCAGTCAGGAATTAAGCAGAATATTGAGAACTTTCAGCAGGTATCATTAACTTTGGATTATTAAGAAAATAACACAAGACTTTTTTTTTTGACTGAAGTACTGTTGACTTACAAATATTAATTTTAAGTATACAACATAATGATTTGATATTTTTATAGATCACACTAAATATAAACAAAATCCTTTATTTTTTCTCTTTTAATGAATAGCTTAACTTTTGAAGATCATATGCTTCCAAACACTTATCATAGAAAAATAAATGGTTGGCTATTCCCCAGTCAGGCTTCTCTGGTAGCTCAGTGGTAAAGTAATTGCCTGCCAGTGCAGGAGGCATGGGTTCAAACCCTGGGTAGAGAAGTTCCCCTAGAAAAGGAAATGGCAACTGACTCCAGTGTTGGGAAATCCTTTGGACAGAGGAAGCCTGGCTGGTGGGCCACAGTCCATGGGGCCGCCAAAGAGTCAGACAGGACTTAGTGACTAAACAACAACAATCCCCCAGTCATTCAATCTTGCTCAGATTCACTGTTCCAGAGTCTAGAAAAAGACTCACGAAAAGAGAATAAAATAACTCCCAGTCATCATGTAACAATCTTGAGTAAATGCAAGAATACTTGTGCCTTAGATTTAAATAGTGCTTCTGTATCAACCACATTGTCTCCCACTTTGCAAAGGAAAGCAGATGTCTTCATCTCAAGCTGGTACTTGCAGTACTGTTACTATTGCCACGTGCTCTGTCATAGCATATGTCAGCAGAGAGCAGTTACCTAAGCAACACCTGCCCTTGAACACGAGCTGCAATACTGTCAAATCCTTCTACTGCTTTTGCCTTGATTTATTCTGCCAACTTATTCCATGTTCACTCTCCAGGCTGGGATGATATGTGAAAATGTGACCATTGACCACGACTTTCACAATCCACATTAGTGGTATGCCAGCACCCGAATAAGCCAAGAATTCAGCTTCTTTGCCCAGACCAACAATATTAGCCATGAAAACAAAGCTGTCTGCAGCAGCCCACCTGTTATTAAAATGTATGTGACAGACTACTCGCACTGATCTGCCACCTGTCAATGAATCATTTGGCAGGAAATTTTCTCCAATGTTATAATGTAATTTTCACATACACCCACAACACCGAGGGTAAAAGCAAAACAAAAATCTGTATTAAGAACTAATACGTGTCAGAAATATTCATTAAAAATATTCTGCTGGATTTAGTCCTGCAAGATAGCCTATAAATTTCCTCCCTTTTCAAATGAAAAACTATTCAGAGAGGTTACTAAGGGCTTCCCTGGTAGCTCAGATAGTAAAGAATCTGCCTGCAATGCAGGGGACCTGGGTTCAATCCCTGGGTCAGGAGGATCCCCTCGAGAAAGGAATGGTTACCCACTCCAGTATTTTTACCTGGAAAATTCCATGGACAGAGAAGCCTGGCAGGCTACAGTCCATGGGGTCACAAAGAATTGCACACTACTGAGAAACTAAACACAAAATAAGTTGACCAAGGTCATCAACAAGCAAGAGAAGAGGTAGGAAGCAAAGCTCAGCCTTCTGAGCCCAGGACAAGCCTCTCTCTGCACTGAAACTACTTCTCAGAGTTTTATGATGTGTAATGCATATCCTAATGCAGTTTTGTTGTTTTGTTAATGTACAAAAGAAGTGTTTAAAATATTCAGGTTCTGTTGGACTATGAAATTGACTCTCTCCAAACATGTAAAACCTTAGACCTCAGCCATTTCACCTACAATCAGTGCAATAAGCTCTTCCACCATGGCCTCACTGGTGGTTACCCAATCTCTTAACACAGTGATAAAGAGCATACTGAGTTATAAAACAGTCTATAATTTCCCAGTGTCTGTAAATTCCCAAACATAGGAAAGTTTTAAGATCTACATCAAGAGACTTCTCTGGTGGTCCAATAGTTAAGAGTTCACCTTCCAATGCAGGGGTTGCAGGTTTGATCCTTGGTCAGGGAGCTAAGTTTCCACATGCCTCACAGCCAAAAAACCCAAACATGTCACAGAAGCAGTAGAGTAACAAATTCAATGAAAACTTTAAAAATGGTCCATAGCCAAAATATCTTTAAAATTTTTTTTATTTAACTTTAACTTTTTATTTTGTATTAGAGGATAGCCAATCAACAGTGTTGTAGTAGTTTCAGGTGGACAGTGAAGGGACTCAGCCATGCATACAAATGTTATCCATTCCTCCTCAAACCCTCCTCCTATCCAGGCTGGCACATATCATATGTATGGCACATGGGAACATAACTCAATGTTATGTGTGTCTTTAAAACAAAAATTTTAATTACATTGAGCAAAAGTTTCCCTCTGTTAGTTGCCTATCTTTCATAATCTCAAGTCACATTGAATTAAGTAAGAAATTATTTCACATAGTGATTCTTTCAAAATCAAAAGACAGCATGAATTTCTCTGAAAGTCTGCTTCTGGGTGGGATCAACGCTGTGTCTTTGACTGGCTCCCCAAAGGCATGGTTTCCAGCCTCTGCTTATCTAGCATCCATGAAAGAACACAATATGCCAGCTGTGGACTGACTAATACAACAGGGTAATGGGAGAAATGTCTCACAAATTGCTCTAGATGCCACATTTCTGTTTATATAGACTAAAATTAAATCTATTATTTTTCTATATGCCAATCATGCCACACTGTTGACTCATAATGACTGAGCTTAGTTAAAACCCTTGATCTCTTGTAAAAAGCTAATAAGTCAGAACAGAGCATAATAGTTATTATTTAAACTGAGATTTAGGAGTTAATTGCCTATATATTGTTTCAGGATTAATTGTGCATTTTTTAAAGATTATAGTTCTTTAAAAGCATAATCCTTAATAATAACTGAGATACCTTTTCATGTGTCTACAATTTCTCAGGCATTACAAGTCTTAATTAATGAATGCTCACAACCACCCTGTGAATTAGATATTATCATTTGCTTTTTATGTACAAGGAGAGCTAGTGTCAGACAGATGAAGGGCCCACAGAGCAGGGGCTTCAATGAGATTTAAATCCAGGTGTTTCTGATTCTAAACTCTTAGTTTTTTTCAGTATTGTACAGTCCTTCTCCAGCTTTATGTCACTCCATAAATATGATGTATGTCTTCTATAACTTTATTAATTAATGATTAAACTACAACAACAAAATCAGAATAAAATGCAGGTAATAGGGAAGAAACGGAAACAGAGACAGATTTTATTTTCTTGGGCTCCAAAATCACTGTGGATGGTGACTGCAGCCATGAAGTTAAAAGACATGTGCTCCTTGGAAGAAAAGCTATGACAAACCTGCTGCTGCTGCTAAGTTGCTTCAGTCATGTCCAACTCTGTGCGACCCCATAGACAATAGCCCACCAGGCTCCCCCATCCCTGGGATTCTCTAGGCAAGAACACCGGAGTGGGTTGCCATTTCCTTCTCCAGTGCATGAAAGTGAAAAGTGAAAGTGAAGTCACTCAGTTGTGTCCAACTTTTAGCGACCCCATGGACTGCAGCCTACCAGGCTCCTCTGTCCATGGGATTTTCCAGGCACGAGTACTGGAGTGGGGCGCCATTGCCTTCTCCGCAACAAACCTAGATAATGTATTAAAAAGCAGAGACATCACTTTGCCAACAAGTCAAAGTGTTGTCTTTGTCTGTCAAGTCAAAGCTATGGTTTTTCCAGTAGTCATGTACAGATATGAGAGTTGGACCGTAAGGAAGGCTGAACACCAAAGAACTGAAGCTTTCAAACTGTGGCCCTGGAGAAGACTCTTGGGAGCCTCTTGGACAGTAAGAAGATCAAATCAGTCAATCCGAAAGGAAATCAACCCTGATTATTCACTGGAAGGACTGATGCTGAAGCTGAAGCTCCAATACTTCAGCCACCTGATTGACAAAGACCCTGATGCTGGGAAAGATTGAAGGCAGGAGAGAGGGGCAACAGAAGATGAGATGGTTAGATAGCATGGTCAACTCAGTGGACAAGAGTTTGAGCAAACACCTGGAGAGACTGAAGGACAGAGAGCCCAGTGTGCTGCAGTCCACGGGATCACAAAGAGTTGGACACAACTTAGTGACTGAACAACAACAAGGACCCCCTATAAGGCTTAAAAAATGGAGAAGTCAAAATCTTTACAGTATGAAATCCACTTAGCATTATTATTTTATTCAGCCTTATCTTTCTTACTGGCAAGGGTATCACAATAGTGTTGGCCAAATGCTTTACAGGCTCTCAATTTTATCTCCTTATTTTGTAGCTCTATGAAGTTAACTTTATTAAAAGAGTAAGCATCAGCCGGGGCTTCCCTGGTGGCGCAGTGGTGAAGAATCCTCCTTCAATGCAGGAGACTTGGGTTCAATCCCTGGAGAGGGAGATCCCCTGGAGGAGGGAATGGCAACCCAATCCAGTATTCTTGCCTGGGAGAATCCCATGGACAGAGGAGCCTGACGAGTTGCAATCCACAGGGTTGTGAAGTGTTGGCCATGATTGAATTCGAGCATCCTACCCCTGATTCCGCTAGGATCAACTCATGCATTTACTATGAAAAAAACTGAAGCGACTTAGCACACAGGCACATCACCCAAAGGAGAATGAGATAAGCCACTCTTTCCCTGTCACTGCCCACTTCTTATGATACAAACCACATTTTGTACAGTTCTTTGGAGTTTCTTTCTGTTTGCTGCATCCCATAAGGATTTCTGCTATCGTGACTTCTATTCAAACTGTCTGAATTAAACAGTGAATTTAGGAAGGATGTTTGATATTAGTCCAGTATTCAAAATAAATCAAACTCTTATTTGCCAGCAACAAATAAGTAGAAAATTGAGTATTAAAATACACTATTTATAGTTGAATCCAAAAAGTCAAATATCTTGAAATAACTCTAACAAAAGATGTGCATTAAGAAAAACTACATAAAGTTACTGAAATAAATTAAAGGAGACCTAGATTAAAGATACTTTGTTCATAGATTATAGAAGTATTAATTCTTCCCATGTTTTTCTGTATATTTAATGCAGTCAAAATCAATACTCCTAGAGACTTTTTGGATGGAAATTTATTCTGACTCAAAATTTTATTTTAATTTAAATGTTCAAGAATAGCCAATATAATTTAGAAAATTAAGACCATCTTGACAAAATACATGTCAAATTGAACTTATAATCATTCTCAATTAAATGCTGTAAAGTCAATTATATTTGACTATGTGAATAATATATTAGAATAGCTTTACAAAATAATAGAAAACCCTCAAATAAAGACAAGTTGTGGGATTAGTAAAAAAATAAAATAACTGAATTTGTGTTATCCAGAGTTATTTTAATAAAATATTTCCTGCTATTAATTATAAAACATGTTAACAAAGCCAAGCAGATTCAAGTTTTACGCTTTAACTTTTAATACAATTTTTAAATACCATTTAAAAGTTTTTGATACAAAAATTTCCTAACTGGAAAGAAACTATATACTTTGATTGGCATCCCATTCAAATTTACATAAATTAGAAAATGAAACAAAATAATTTTCATGACTATAAAGATTTATGTGCAAATTACTTGTAATCTATAAAGATTATTTTTTAGCTATTATAGATAAATATACTTTCAGTTTAAAGTATGTATTAAACAAAAGAAAGACTTGAATAAGTAAAGCTACACAAGTATTTTTGTTTTATTTTTACTATCTTAGCATTGTAATTTTTTAAAGAATAAAAACTTAAAAAACATTTTGTGGATCTGTGTACTGCTTGAAAAATAGTGGGGAAAAAAAAGCATAACTGATAGAATTTCATGCAACAAAATTAAAATAATTTGTATTAATTTCTTTAGTTATGATGATATGTCATGTTTGGACCCTGTTGCAATGTTTTGAACTATGGGAAGTAATGGTTTATTTCCAAACCTAAAAATTGCTTTCAGAATCTTATTAACAATTCCAGTTGCTACTGTCTTAACAGATCAAAGCTTCTTCAAACTGAAATTAATGAAAAATTGTCTAAGAATAGCAAGAGCTTTAAAAAGATTGTATAGTGTACCATTTTCATCAAAAGACCAAAATCAGTTTGAAATATTTTATCAGGTCATGGCTGTGCTGAAATATAGTCAAAGAAAGACACTTTAAGAAATAAGTGTATTAGCAATTAATGATTTATGTATGCTTTTATTTTATTACTCATCCTAAATCATCTTTCTGTAGAACAAAAAAAAAAAAAAAACTTAGGCATGGGCAAAAATAAATAGACTCAGTAACTGTTTATATTTTCCTGATTTTCAACTATACTAAAACCATGGGTTTTCACAGATTTTTATGAATTCATAGGGAAGGTGTATTTGCTGGCTTGGGAGAAGAGATCTTAACAGCTTGCTAACATTTTTAAATTTAATATTTTTATTAAAATTATTAAAATATTTTTAACCTTTAAACATTAGAAAACTGGCTTCTGTACTTTTACCTGTGTGTGTGCGCTCAGTCAGTCATGTCCAACTCTCTGCAACCCCGTGGACTGTAGCCCACCAGGCTCCATGGGATTTCCCAGATAAGAATACTGGAGTGGGTTGCCATTTTCTTCTCCAGGGGATCTTCCTGACCCAGGGATCAAATCCATGTCTCTCGTGTCTCCTGCATTGCAGGTGGATTCCTTACCCACTGAGCCATCATGGAAACAGGAATAGACTTAATGTTTCTCTGGCCCTGGTCTTCTTTGCTCTTTTGATTCTTTTTCTGAGAGTTGCCTGTTATCCCCCAAACCATCACTGACTCCACTTTGAACCAGTCTTCTGAGTCTAAGCTGTAGGTTGGTGGAAGAGTTGTATTACAATAATAAATAATAATCACATGTTTTAAATAAACTGGAGAGATAATCAATGAACTAGATCATAATGCCCTGCTATTTTGCTGAACAATTGGGAGACATAGAAATATTTCAATACCTACTATCTGCAAAGAATTGTGAAAGATATGAAGAAATGTGAAACAAATACTCTTAAAATCCTCCCCTCCTTGCCTTCCTTCCTTTTTCCTTTTCTTCCTAAGATAGTAAATTTTCAGTAACCCAGGTCTCTGTTCCATTTAAATAAGTTTCTTCACTTTGAAGATCACTGAGACAGATAAACATTTGCTTCCTGAACGATGCCTTCCTCAGTGGATTCCTCTTTACATTGCATTTATTAACAATCTTTTAAAACAATCTGGAAATAGAGTTTCTATCAACAACACAGGGCTCTTGCAAACACGTATAACTGAATGATCAATAAAACTGAAACAGAATATTACAGAATATTACAAAACAAGTTTCCTTTAGGATCAGTTCTCTTTTTATCCCTATTTATTTATCTTCAGTTGTGACTTTACAACAAAAGCTACTCAGTATTCATGCTACCTATAAAAACCAAATGGAATTTTATTGTATTTGATACTAATTTATTTTTCCAAGCAGACACTATTAAAATCTCTATATGCATCATTAAATTATTTTATTACCAACAATAAATGTCTCTTGACATATCAAGGGATGTAGATAGATACAAGATAATTGAATTTTACAGTTATGTCCTTTAGGGCATAGGCCTGGTGAATCTTAATGTATGACTCAGACACATAACCATTTTCATCCACTTTGAATAAATGTTTTTATTAAAATATTCATTAAATGTTTTCACAGTAATTGTAACTTGCTCCTTCAAGTTAAATGGTAATGCTGAAAAATTTAATTTGGATATAAAAAGTAACTACAAAAGTTTTTTAAATTATTTATATTCAGAAAGAATTGGGTTTCTCAAGAGAAATTTTCTGTTTTTACTGAAGATAAAACTCAAAATATACATTGGCTCTTGTCCATAAATAACAGAAGACTGCTATGATGACAGAATTTGCACTGAGTTGGTCCGCTCTTCTTCATGATTCTTCCCTTCTCAGACAATTCAGGGTGCCTCTTGCCAGGAGAAAGTAAAATGTTTCATCTGACCATTGTGCAAGTGTGTGTGCTCAGTTGTGTCCGACTCTTGGTGACCCCCTTGACTGTGGCCTGCCAGACTCCTCTGTCCAGGGAATTTTCCAGGCAAGAATACTGAAGTGGGTTGCCATTTCCTTCTGCAGGGGATCTTCCTATCCCAGTGATCAAACGCTTGTCCCTGGTGTCTCCTGCATTGCAGGCAGACTCCTTACCACTAGTGCTACTTGGGAAGCCGACCCATCTGACCCCCATCTGTTAGCTGGGGCACTGACTCAGTCCTACAACTTTCATATGCTGCAAACATTATTTGGAGGGGCTCCTGAAGTCCTCCAGGACCTCAATGCCCCCAGGGAGTTATAAGGTGGCTTTTTTTCCTTGCCCACAAAATATTTCAATTCCTAGATACTGAGTAAATTAGTTAGAAGCCTGATCAATGTGTCTAGCATATTACAAAATGACTCCTAAGATAACTTCATGGGAAAACAGAAAAGCATGTTAAGGACTTTCACATCATCTAACCCAGTGGCTCATGAGGTAGAAACTATTTTTACAATAATATTAAGATGATGTTTGCCTTCTGCTCTGGGTCATCACTGGGTCATCACATCATCCATCACAGTGATGGAAAAGCAATGGTGGGTATGCACCTTAGCACACAGCAAGGCTCCAGACTGTGCTAAGGGGTTTTGTTTTGGACCATAACCCACTTACAGAGTGACATAACCCAATGTCACTTAAGAATGTCCTTGATGAAACAGTAAAAATTATTTTGATTATTAGATATCTATACCATAATCCATGCATTTTAATTAACCTGTGTGACGAAATGGCAGATTATACATGGAGGCTTTCAGAGTGGATGGAAGCACAGAGACCTGGAGGGCAATGCTTGTGCCCTCGTTTAAACTGAGAACTGATGTGAGCTTCTTTTCTCCATGGGGCAGCATCTTTATGATTGAAAAACAGTCTGAAAGAACAACTGATAGGCATATGGTTTTTCAGACTTGGGAATTTAGCAGCCCTCGCTCACCTCCAAATAAAGTAAGCTGGTCATTTTAGGAAAAACAACTGATGTTGTGTTTTTTTTTGTATCAATATAACCTAAGCTTTCAAGCAAAGAAACAAAAACAGAATCTTAGAAAACCTAAATCTTCAACCATGAGGTTAAAACCCTATTTACAAATGTGGTGTTTTTCATATTAAATAGTGAAATGCGTCAGCATGTAAAACAGTTGCATAACTCAGTAAGCCGATATTTTTTAAAGTTTTTGAATGCTTAACCAAAGCATCTGACACAAAATCTTACACAGGTAGGAGAACCATTTAATGTATAAAATAGCTCAGAGAATTTTAATGTAACTGACAACAAAAATATCATTAGTAAGTATCAGAATCCATAGCACACCTTATCTTAAAAAAAAAAGATGAGTGTTGGCATAAAATCAAAGAATATCCACACCCTTTCAAAAGAGTAATTAAAATTCTCACTTTTCCAACTATGAATGTGTGTGACTGGGTTTTCTCTATATACTTAAATGAAGACAACATATTGCAAATGAAGGAATACAGAAGCAGATATAAGAAACCAGCTGTATTCAAGAACTCAGCTATATATTGATATTACAGGTTAGACACTGAAGAGATTTTCAAAAATGTAAAGCACTTCTAAGTTTATTTGTTTAATAAAACATAGTTGTCATAAAAATATACTGTAATCATATTATTCATTTTAACTTGTACTGTATAGTTCTTATTTTAAAATAAATTCATAACTAAATATTTGTTAAAATTTCTCAGTTTAATTTTAATATAGTAAATATAAACTTGTAAAATCACATGAAAACTTTAGGGGGTTCTCAATACTTTTTGAGAGTGTATCTATATTTTAAAAATTAAAGAAACATTGATTCAGCACAATTCTTCATTTTTTTTTGCTGAGGAAGCTATAAAAAAACAGACAGTGATCAACATTATCTAAATCACAGAGTTAGTAGAAATGCCAAGACAAAAATCAAGATTTTCTGAATTCTAGTTATATTGGACTCCTGAGGTTGTCCTAATGAAGTCCCCAAAAGAGGTGGCTTAAACAACAGAAATGCATTGCTTTCGATCTCTGAGACTTGATCAAGGTGTCAGCAGTGTTGGTTCCAAGGTCTCTTGGGGAGAGGCAGTTTCTTGCCTCTCTCCCAGCTTCCAGCGATTTGCTGTTCATCTCTGGCATTCCTTGGCTTTCATAAACATCACCCTGACTTCTGCCTTCATGTTCACATGGTGCTCTCCCTGTGCCCATCAAGTCCAAATGTCCCCTTTTTATAACGGGACTAATCATACAGGGCTGAGGATCCACCCTGCTCCAGTCCGACCTTATCTTTACTAATGACATCTGCAATGATCCTATTTCCAAATGAGGTCCTATTCTGGGGTTCTAGGGGATAGGACTTCAGCATATGAACATTGGGGGAGAGCATTCAGCCCATCAGAATCAAACCAGTCAATCCTAATGGAAATCAACCCTGAATACTCATTGAAAGGACTGTTGCTGAAGCTGAAGCTCCAATTCTTTGGCCATGCAAAGAGCCAGCTCACTGGAAAAGACCCTAATGCTGGGAAACACTGAAGGCAAAAGGAGAAGGGAGGCATTAGAGGATGAGAAGTTTAAATAGCATCACAGACTCAATTGACATGAATTTGAGCAAACTCCGGGAGATAGTGGCGTATAGAGGAGTCTTGGCATGCTGCAGTCCACGGGGTTGCAAAGAGTCAGATATGACTTAGCGACTGAACAACAACAAATTCAACCCATAATACCAGCCTACTGTGTTATTTCCTCAATCCTCCTAGATATCAAGGAGTATTCTCTTTTCTAATGTCCTTTCTTTTCTCCCTTCTGCATTCAGTCTCACATTTTCTCGATATATCCACAGAAGTAATCATATGAAATGCATATATAAAAAATTGATTCCTCAGGAAAGCAATCATTAAAATGAAAACAGAAGTTCAAAGTCAAGTTGACTACAAGAGGAAGCACAACTTAGGGTCAGCTTTAGATTATTTCAATAAGCAGGTGAAGACAGATAACATCTTAGGAAATTAGAGAGATGTCTTAGCAAGCTAACACATTTATGAATGAATATCACAAATTTTATGTCATGCATTTACAAAATATATCAAAACTTAACATCTGAGGGAAATGTGATTTATCAAAAATTCTTGAGTAGCTAGGATGAAGTTTGAATTCCCACCAATGTCATTTTCTCTCCATCAACTATGATTTGGATATTGGTGAAATGCATTCATTCTTCATCTTAAATGATGTGTATACTGCTGGAAAAAGTGATAGGTGTAGTGGTTTGTGCGTGGGTTGGAAAAGAGTTTCTAGACATGAAGCAGAATGAGAGGAGAATAAAGATTTTTGGAGTGAGAGATGCTCTTAGAACAGCGGACCGGCTCAAGGGAGGGCTGACTCCTTTCAAAGGCTTGCAGCCAATTTTTATAGCCTCAAGACAGAGAAAATTCCTACTGGAATGATGGCATTATGATGCTCTAGGGTGGATAGTAGGGCTTCCCTGATAGCTCAGTTGGTAAAGAATCTGCCTGCAAAGCAGGAGACCCTGATTTGATTCCTGGGTCGGGAAGATCCACTGGAGAAGGAATAGGCTACCCACTCCAGTATTCTTGGGCTTTCCTTGTGGCTCAGCTGGTAAACAGTCCGCCTGCAATGTGGGAGACCTGGGTTCAATCCCTTGGTTGGGAAGATCCCAGTATTCTGGCCCAGAGAATTCCATGGACTGTATAGCCCATGGGGTCACAAAGAGTCAGACACTACTGAGTGACTTTCACTTTCACTTTCTTTCAGGGTGGAGAGTAGGGTGGGTATTTTGCCTAATGTGAGGTCAGGGAACTGGCCAGTTTAGATCCAGAGGCTCGTGGCAACAGTGCTATGGGGCTTGGTCAGTTCCAGAGATTTTTATCCTGTGACCTTGGTACAGGGCACCACACATGTGACCTTGGAAGAGGGCTCCACAATAGTTCCTATTGTCAATCTTAATAAAACTTGGTCCTCATCTACATGACAGTCTGTGAACCTCGTTCTCCTACTTTCATAACTGCCTTCTTCTCCTTTCCCCCAAATTCCCAATAACATTCCCAATAAGGAATCAGAGCAGTCCCCAAAAAGACTGTGCAAAGTATGATGAATACAGTAAAGTAAATTGGCCAAAAAGACTTCACAGAATTGAAATCACTTAATAAGACACTCTATTAGTTTGAATTCCCTGGAGAAACAGAATCTGTAAAAAATAGAAAACTTGATATACTTATATTTAAAGAGATTTCTTTTAAAGAACTTAGTTCAGTCAGTCCAGTCACTTAGTCATGCCTGACTCTTTGCGAGCCCATGGACTGCAGCATGCCAGGCTTCCCTGTCCATCACTAACTCCAGGAGCTTGTTCAAATTCATGTCCATCGAGTCAGTGATGCCATCCAACCATCTCATCCTCTGTCATGCCCTTCCCCTCCTGCCTTCAATCTTTCCCATCATCAGGGTTTTCTCCAGTGAATCAGTTCTTCGCATCAGGTGGCCAAAGTATTGGAGCTTCAGCTTTAGCATCAGTCCTTCCAATGAATATTCAAGAATGACTTCCTTTAGGATTGACTGGTTCGATCTCCTTGCAGTCCGAGGGACTCTCAATAGTCTTCAACACCACAGTTCAAAAGAATCAGTTCTTTGGCGTTCAGCTTTCTTTATGGTCCAACTCTCAACATCCATACGTGACTACTGGAAAAACCATAGCTTTGACTAGATGGACCTTGTTGGCAAAGTAATGTCTCTGCTTTTTAATATGCTGTCTAGGTTTATCACAGCTTTTCTTTCAAGAAGCAAGCATCTTTTAATTTCATGGCTGCAATCACAATCTGCAGTGATTTTGGAGCCCAAGAAAATAGTCTCTCATTGTTTCCATTGTTTCCCCATCTATTTGCCATGAAGTGATGGGACCGAATGCCATGATCTTAGTTTTTTGAATGTTAAAGGAACTGACTCACTTGATTATGGAGGCTAAGGGTCCCAAGACCCACAGTTAACAAACTGGAGACCAGGAGAGCTGATGATGTGGTTCCAAGTCCCAAGTACAAAGGCAGGAGATGCCTAATGAATACACCCACAAGGACAGAGAGAATAAATTCTCCCTGACTCAGCCTTTCTGTTCTTTTAAGGCCTTCAGTGAATTGTTTGTGGTGCCACACAATGAGGAGGGCAATTTGCTTTATTCAATCTACTGATTCAAATGTTAATCTCATTCAGAAACATCCCTCACAGACACCCCTAGGATAATGGTTAAACAAATACCTGGGCACCCTCTGGCCCAGTCAACTTGACACATAACATTAATTATCACAGGCACACAATATTCAACAATGTCCATGCTGAGAGAAAGAGAGAGAGATTAAATTAAACTAATGCAGTAATTATGGGGCTTTTAGCCAGAATACTTTATTAAAATCTCAATTTAGATTTTTTTTTTCCCTTTTATATGGTCTTCTGCCAATACACACACACACACACACACACACACACACACACACACACAGAGGCAATTTTTAAAAACATTTACTCAGCAGTTTTTTGGACAGATGGCAGGAACAGTTTGAAATAATTTGGGGCTTTTTCTCCCTTTAGTAAAAGACTGAGCATGTACAGCAGGCTCTGTTAGCTGCCCAGGATGTGAGGAGAGAAGACAGGAGGACAAGACCAAGCAAAAGAGAAAGTGCCCTTACGACCACTGCATACTGGTCCAGCAGTGGACAGGCCGTGGCAGGGATGCAATTTGATACACAAACTACTGGAAAACAATAAAATACGTAATTTTTACATAGAAATAAATGTTGTTGCTGTTATCCAGTCGCTAAGTCGTGTCCAACTCTTTGCAACCCAGTGGACTGTAGCCTGCCAGGCTCCTCTGTCCATGGGATTCTCCAGGCAAGAATCCTGGAGTGGGTAGCCATTTCTTTCTTCAGGGGATCTTCCCGACCCACGTATCTGTCTCCTGCATTGACAGGTGGATCCTTTACTGCTGAGCCTCCAGGGAAGCATAAATAAATATATAACATAATAATACAAATACATAAACCAACTATTTTCAGACACTTTACCACAAGTGACAGAGGACTATGTTTCCTGAAAGAAAAGAAAGAAACTGGCTGAGCCAACAATAGCTCTCTGCCTGGAGGCGTTTTCCAGCACAGCACAAGGACAATTGGAAGCCCAGGCAGAGGGGGCTATCACCCTGAGCTGTGGAAAGCGAAGACAGTGGCTGTCTGGGTGGCTGGAAGCAGCTGGGTATGTCAGAGATGAAGCGGCGGCACAGGAAGAAAATGGAGACATCGTCATGGGGATACTTAAATGTATGGTCTGCTTGCCACATTGAGGCCAGGCTAGAGATGCCCTCCCAAGCTTAAAAACAAGTCTTTAGACTGGAGGAAATGTGACAGAAACTAAAATAGAACTGGAGCTAGCAAAAAAAAAAAAAAAGAAAAAGAAAAAGCATTCCCAGTATGATTTCTTCTTTGATCAGTTATTGAAATGCCTAGCTGTAAATTTCCAAACATATGGGCTCTTTTGTTCTCTTTGCCTGGGTGATCTCTAAACTTAATCACACTGTGTTGAAATAATGTGGTTGGAATGAGATTTGATTTACTGAAATATGTTGCAAATTCATGGCTTCAAATGTTATCAATTTTGGCAACTGATTAACATGTGTTTGAGAAGAATGCAGATTTTCTAACTGTGGTCTGAAGTACAGATATCCATTTGCCAGGATACCTGGCTACCTTTAAGACTAAAACATGCATATTTGGACTTTTTAATGTCAATAAAAATCAGTAACTTTATCCTTTAGGATAGTCTCACCTCCATTGGCGGGTAACTGGTAAGCTGGAAACAGGAGAGAAGAACTGTACACTAGTTGTCAAGGTCACATGTCCACATCTGTGGCTGCCTGGTCCCCGGATGCTGCTGGTGCTATTACAATTGTAGCTAAACCACTACCTTGAAAACAAAAAACAAAAAAAGTCAAGAGAATTAGAAGGGAGGGGCGCAAGGTGGTAAAGAACTTGCCTCCCAATGCAGAAGACTTAAGAGATCTGCGTTCAATCCCTGGGTCAGGAAGATCCCCTGGAGGAGGACATGGCAACCCACTCCAGTATTCTTGCCTGGAGAATCCCATGGACAGAGAAGCCTGGCGGGCTACAGTCCACAGGGTGGCACAGAGTTGGACACGGCTGAAGTGACTTAGCATGCACACTCTCCCGCAAAGGGAAAGGTAGCTGTAACAAACAGATATTAATGCAGAAACAAAACTGCTAAGATAAACTGAAGATCTGAATGTCTGAAAGTTTCCCTCATTCTAAATTGAACAAAATAGTTTAGAACAGAACACAATGTACAGAAAGAAGCATAAATCTCCAAAGAGAATTGACTCAGTTTTGTGACTGAGCGATTGGCATGCTAATATTCCGTGGGTGAAATTCAGAAGCAAAAAGGAAAGGCATTGACCTGGGAGTTGCCCTGACTTTACAACAGTCCAGGAATCGTCTGTGTGAAGAATGAGACATGCAGGGCTCAGGAAGTTACAAAGTTAGAAGGAAAAGACTGAGAAGATGAGAAGATGGAGCCCTGACGAGAAGCTCCTTCTATCCCTTAGACCAGGGTCAAGGTTGTCTTGTCTAATACGATAGCAAGGAGTCCACCTGTGGCTATCTAATTTAATTCAAAATTTAACTTTTAATTAAAACTAAAGTTTAATAAAAATTAAATTTGAAAAAAATCAAATTTTCCTTTATCTATTAAATTAAAAAGGGAATAAAATTAAAAATTCATTTCTTCAGTGACTTCCCAGTCACATACATATGGCACCAATGGAAAAGAACCCACCTGCCAATGCAGGAGATGCAAGAGATGAGGATTTGATTCCTGGGCTGGGAAGATCCCCTGGAGTGGGTTGCCGTGCCCTTAAGGGATCCCGACCCAGGGATCGAACCTGCCTCTCTTGTGTCTCCTTCATTGGCAGGTGGGTTCTTTTGCACTAGTGCCACCTGGAAAGCCCTCAGAGTATCTGGTAGACCTGAAGCCTGGGATAGAAAGTAGGAGAGAAGGAAAGAGCTATGGGGGAGGAACCAGGGGTAGAAGCCCTCACAGGACCTGGACCAGGCTGATGTCACCCTTTTAAACGGCACAGCCACACAGCAGTTTCCAGGCAACCAAAATGAACTTAGAATAACTTCCAAATGTTATATTAAAAATAACAATATAATTGATATCTGTCATAAATATATATAACAAATGAGACATTTAAACAGAAACAAAAGGAAAATGTAACAGAAATTACATAAATATTATGCAAAATGAAAACATTAAATTCTATCAGAAGAAATTGAGTAACCAAAATACAAGGATTTTGAGAGAAAAACAATAAATAATGACTCTCATCTCCATCTTCACAGTAGCAGCAGTGGTGTCCACAACCCAGTCGCCAACAGGCAGCTCTTTGTCCACGCCTGGGAGCTACACACTCTCTAGGTGACTGGCCAGGAGACGGTCACCCAAATCAATGTGCATGTAGTCTCGTGGAGAGCATCACTTCAGAAGATCAAGTCCTGCTCCTGGTAGCCATGCCCCTAGATGAGGAGGCTGCCCAGGGTCAGTGTGGGATGGAGACTCTGAAGAGCATTCTGGAAGTAGCTGGCCAAAGTCTTGGAGGTGAAGTTCCCGGCCTGTGCTGGGAAAGTAAGAGGTCAGAATCCCAAGGTGGCCAAATAAGACAAAAAGAAAAGTAAGACAGGTTGGGCCAAGAGGCATATGCAGTACAATCAAATTTTCTGATGTCTCTTGACTCCCCTGATATAATTTGGCTGTGGAGCTGAACTGCAGGTTATCCTGCCACATTTCTGGGGCTGCTAGTAGAAGACACAAGTTTCCTGAGTCAGAGAGAAAGGAAATTTTGTTTTTTACATTCTATAACTGCAAATTGCAATAGCAGCAGTAACATGATTTTTTCCCACCGATTTTTCAAGTTCCAGTTTCCACGGGGTACGTGAGGGAGATTGGATGATATCTGAACACACAGTACATTGCAGTATAAGAAAGCAATTTGGGGACTTGCCTGGTGGCCCCGTGGCTAAGACTTCACAATCCCAACACAGGGGCCCAGGTTTGAGCCCTTGTCAGAAAACTCTATGCCACATGCCTCGACTAAAGATCCCACGTGCCACAATGAAGATTTAAGATCCCATGTGCCTCAACTAAGACCCGATGCAACCAAATAAGTAAATAAATATTAAAGAAAAAGAAAGGAAGGAATTCGGAGCTTAAGGAAACCAAATTTTTATAACAGCAAGAAGAAGACCTTACCATTCACTTGACTATATTAGACAGTAAGCTTGTCTGCCTATTGCTCCAGAGGGAAAGGCACAACTCTAACTTCTAGAAGTTTAGCCAACCTGTGTGCACAAACAGTTGTGTCTGGCTCTTTGTGACACCATGGACTGTAGCCCACCAGGCTCCTATATCCATGGAATTATCCAAGCAAGATAAGATGCCATTTCCTCCTCCAGGGGATCTTCCTGACCCAACTCGTGTCTCTTATGTCTCCTGCACTGGTAGGTAGTTTCTTTATCACTAGCACCACCTGATCCAGAATTAAAGGCAGTGGGTACTTTCCTCTGGTCCCATCACTTCATGGGAAATAGGTGGGGAAACAGTGGAAACAGAGACAGACTTTATCTTTTTGGGCTCCAAAATCACTGCAGATGGTGACTGCAGCCATGAAATTAGAAGATGCTTACTCCTTGGAAGAAAAGCTATGACCAACCTAGTCAGCATATTAAAAAGCAGAGACATTACTTTGCCAACAAGGTCCATCTAGTCAAAGCTATGGTTTTTCCAGTAGTCATGTATGGATGTGAGAGTTGGACTATAAAGAAAGCTGAGCACTGAAGAATTGATGTTTTGAACTGTGGTGTTGGAGAAGACTATTGAGAGTCCCTTGAACTGCAAGGAGATCCAACCAGTCCATCCTAAAGGAAATCAATCCTGAATATTCATTGGAAGGACTGATGCTGAAGCTGAAACTCTGATACTTTGGCCACCTGATGCGAAGAACTAAACTCATTGGAAAAGACCCTGATGCTGGGAAAGATTGAAGGCAGAAGGAGAAGGAGATGACAGAGATGGTTGGATTGCACCACCGACTCAATGGACAAGAGTATACTCTGGGAGTTGGTGGTGGACAGGGAGACCTGGCATGCTATAGTCCATGGGGTCGCAGAGTCAGATACAATTGAGCAACTGAACTAAACTAAACTGACCTCAAAAACCTGGCAGAAACAAGAGAGATCCATAGAGAATTATCTTTCAACAAATACTTAGTGCTTTTATTTTACAAAATCTTCTTTAACTTGTGACTAAATACATCAAAATAAATCTGTACAATTTTTTGAACCCATTCAGGTTTCAGGCTATTTTTTTTAAGTCATCGTATTTAGAAGGTTCAAGAAAAGAGCAGTTTGCTTTGCATGATGGGATATTTCCAAATATCAAGCTCTCTTGTTGAGCAGAGAGTCAGTGACTTCATCAAGACTTCAGTGAGATTGTAGAAACATCTGTGGATGTGTCAACTCGGTTAAAGTTTGCAGAGAAGCCCCACATATAATAGATGCCATTGTCCTCTGCAAGAATAGACCTTTCAAATTGTGATAAAGAGAGTTTCGGTCTGAAAGACAGAAACACCATATCCTACTTGGTATTAGGTATCCAGTCTGAATTGGTCCTAAAATCATGGAACATTTATCCTGTAAATACAATTAATGTTTGGTGTTTCAACTCCCAACAGAACAGGAAATATATTACATATTTTCAGTAGCATTGAAGCATTAAGAAAGCTGACTACAGAAAGTTGCCAGTACAGCACTTCCTGAAAATAGAAATTCTGAGACTAACAATACTAATGGGACCCATGAATCTGATAGTAACAAGGAATCCAGTGACCAAACAGGCATTAACATTAGTGGTTTTGAGAACAAAATTTCGTATGTAGTGCAAAGCTTAAAGGAGTTTGAGGGGAAGTGGTTGCTTTTTGATGATTCTGAAGTGAAGGTTACTGAAGAGAAGGACTTTTTGAATTCTCTCTCCCCTTCTACATCTCCTACATCTACTCCTTACTTGCTATTTTATAAGAAATTATAGAGTGATTGTATTTTCCTTGTGTATATATTAAAGAGACATGGATAAACATTGGTAAATTGATTACATCAAACTAGCTTATCTTTTGAAGCTATTGGATATTATTGGTCTCTAGGTTTTTATATAAATAGTGAAATTTGAATTATTGAAAACCATGTTAATTTTTAGAATTCATTTTCCTTAGTAGAGACTAGTGATACATTAGCTTCTGGGAACAAACTTGTATAGGTTCTTAACTGAATTATTCAAAATTGAAGCATTTAAACACTTTTGAATTTACATCTATCTTTTTTGTTTGCTTTTTAAAATAAAGTGCTTGTATTTGTGTCTCCATATTTTGGAGTAATTATCTACACAATGTTTATAGGTCTTGTGGTTTTTCAGCTAAGAAGCAGAATCTCATTTCAGTACATATAGTTTTGTAAATCATAAACCAAACCTTAGATGGGCTATATTACAGGCACAAACCCTGGAATATGTATGTATTCACAACAGCGTACATTTTGTGCCTTGAATCACTTTGAAAAATATCTCAGAAAACCTGTAGAGTCAGTCCTCTTCTATCTTCACCAGAATTTTATGTGTATTTATGAAAATGATTCTGTATACTAGTAAATCTTTGGGGGTATGGGCTAATTTGTATCCCTTCAGTCATACTCTGCATGATCTGTATATAGTACATCAAACTTAGAGGTGTGACCTTAAATTTAACTTTTTTAAAAACCATGAGGTCAATAAAATGTAAACTGCTTAACAACGATGTAAAAAAGAAAAAAAAAGAAAGCTGACTACATACATTATGAAAAAGACCAAATTAAGCTTTTTTGTAGGAAAATATTTCTATAAAATCATTTACTTTCAGTGTAAACTCTAAATGCAAGAAGTAGCCTGCAGTGGGGAGAATAAGAAGAGACTCAACTAAATGGGCAAATACTTTTAGCTTTGTTTTTTAAGTACTTGAAAAGTTGTTGAGGTTTTCTATTTTATATGGAAGTGTGTCTTTAAAATGTGGAGCCTAATTAACAAGCACTAAAACTATCTTGCCATGTGGTTCTAAAGGTCTTGCTCATTAATAATATAAGAAGAACCTACATCAAGCTAGAAGATGTTGCTACTTCAAATAAATTACACATGATCTTATAATGCAGGGTTTTAATTGAATGTTTGTACCACTTATAATGTCACAGTCTTCAAGATTTCACTTAACAATTGCCATCTGAAACATCTCACATCATCCTGTAAGTCTTAACAAGATGTGTGTGTGTGTGCGTGTGTATATATGTTTGCCTAAGTTTCCTTTTTAAATAAAAAGATTAGGTTTTTAGACTGGCATAACAGAACATTATTTTCTAGTTTTAATTTTCCTGAAATGACATTAATTATTTATTCCACAGTTATTGAGCACTGGATATATAAAAAATATCATGTTTGTCACTGTTATACTAAGATAAATATGTCAGTCTTACACTGGTAAAATTTATAAGTTAGTAATTGTTTCAGATATGCAAACAGTATTTTCATAAGAAAAGTTCTTCCTAGCTTGATCTACATAACTATGAAAATTTTTTTATCAGATAATTTTAGTTTTTAAAGCTAAGTGGGTCTTTAAAATTCCTTTAGTATAATTCCTTCAGCTTTAAAATAGGACAAAATGGTCCAGGAAGATTGTTTTTTGTTCAAGTGTCCTTATAACCCTGGAACTAGAAATAATCTCCAAATTCAACTCTAAAGCTTTTTCTGTTGGTAAAAAAATCAGAAACAATATTTAGGGTAGATCATTAAACCTTGAAATATTTGTGGTAAGTAGCAAAGACACCTCCTTTGAATGATTTTCTCATTTTATATAAAGTATGATTTCAAATAAATATGAACAAATTAGATATTATTAAAAATTGTAAATTGCTTTAGGGAAGATCCCCTGGAAAAGGAAATGGTAACCCACTCCAGTATTCTTGCCTGGAGAATCCCATGGACGGAGGAGCCTGGCAGGCTCCAGTCCACAGGGTCGTAAAGAGTCGGACACGACTGAGCGACTTCACTTTCACTTCTCAATAGCATTTTATTTTTAAATTATCACTTTTTATATTTACCAGTTTACTAAACTACTTTAAAAAATAATTTTAATTAATTATGCTCTACAGATTTCAACTTACTTATACATATTTATATTTACTGTATACTTATTTATAGTAATTTATCAATATACATATTTATACTTATTCTGTTTTGTACCCCCCAAAAAAGTATTAAAGGACACATATTTGGAAAGTACTTCAGACATTTATACGATGGGGAAAAGTCATGAATTCAAATGTACTTACATTTGTATTAATAATTATAAAAATATTTAGCCCAGGGCACATCAGTGCTTAAAAAAGGGTCATGTGTGTGCATGCTAAGTTGTGTCTGACTCTTGGCCACCCTATGGACTGTAGCCCACTAGGATTCTCTGGGAGAGGACACTGGAGTAGATTACCATGCCCTCCTCCAGGGGATCTTCCCAATCCAGGGATCAAACCCTTAAATCTTACATCTCCTACATTGTCAGGCAGATTTTTTTACCACTAGTGCCACCTAGGAAGCCCCCCAAAGGGTCAATATCATGTTATATACATCTTCCCTGGTTGGCTCAGGTAGTAAAGAATCTGCCTGCAATGCTGGAGACCCGGATTAGATCCCTGAGTCAGGAAGATCCTCTGGAGAAGGAAATGACAACCCACTCCAGTATTCTCACCTGGGAAATCCCAAGGACAGAGGAGCCTGGTGGGCTACAGTCCATGGGTCACAAAGTTTCACACATGACTGAGTGACTAACACATCACCTTTGGTCTTCTCTATATCAAATATTACCACTAGATAATAGCTCTTTTGCTTCTACAGTCCTATGAATAGAACATGAGAGTTTTTGTATTTTTGTTTTCGTCAGTAGTTGTTGGAGGCATAGAATATATCTCCCCATTAACAAAGGAAATGCCGGGAGCCAAAACATATTGATTTGTATAAACTGGCTACCAGTTTAGATCATTCAGTCCCCCAAAGGTCTACAACCAGTAATCCATTTGACTGTGTACTTTGAGATTTCATATACTTATACTGGGGGCTTCCCTGACGGCTCAGATGGTAAAGAATCTG